>NC_073723.1:81518147-82143147 GCF_023634155.1 Falco peregrinus
TTCAAAGTGAAGCTTTTAAAAATTGCACTCAGTCACTTATTTTTCCCAATAACTAATCTATTGCAAGTTCTTCCTGCGCACAACATTGCTTTTGAAAGACCATTTCTAACACAGGTTTCTGGTTAAAAGCCAGATTCCACTCCCAGGCTCTTAATAAGTGAGAAAAAACATCTAAAGGAGATGGCTAGTCTACCTAGCCATATTTGACAACATTCAACTCCCATTACGGACAGACTTCCTATGGCTTGGTTTCTCATTTGTTTGCTTTCTATGAAAAAAAAGATTTTAAGAAAAGCTTCCACCCCAGCAACACTTTTTTTTTTTCTCCCTTAAGATGCTCCTCTGCCCTGTGCTCAGTTTTCAAATGTGAGCTCTGTGAAATGATTGCAGGAAGATTATGCAGAGTATTCAACCATATAAACTTAGGAGAAGAGAACATGTTGGCCACATGGCAATAGAGGAGGAATGGGGGTGGTAGAAGACATTGTGGAAAAATAAGAAAGCGAAGAAATTAAATGAAGAAGTAAGCAAGGCTCCCATGCAGAAAGGTGCAGAAAACAAGGCCCAAGGCATTAGAAAGATTTCAAAGGAGCTCATGTAATATAAATCAAACTTAAGAGCACCCTTTCTTCTTCCAGCTATCAGAGCATGAGTGTTTCACATCTAAATGAATTTTCTCAAATCTATCCCACTGCCAAGTCCATGTGCGTTGCGGTCCCTAGCGCTGCCCTTGGCACATTATTTTTCTTACCACCTAAGACCCCACCTTCCACATACACACAAGAAGTAACACCCTGTATGCAATTTTCCTACCTTTTAATACCTGCATTCTGTAAAATAAAACTCCTGTAGTCAGGAGATTCAAGTTCTGCTTATCTTTCCATCTTCGCCTCTAGTCTTTCCATCTCTTCCTACTCCAGTCAGATTTACCTTATTTTCTTTCTCACTCTTAACTCCTCCTGATTTCTGAGATAGCTGCAGGACCACATCTGCTGTCCAGTAACACAACTTCATGCTGCCTGTTCAAGTACAGACAGCAGACCTGACCAGAAAGGTGCACCATATCCTCACCGACAGGCACCACAAGCAGACTGAGCTGCCTGTTGATTTCAGGAATACCATGTCCTGGCGAGGGATTTGTTTTCTCATTCTGGATGCTGCAGTTTTCATTGGAGGAGTACGTGGTACATGAATTCACCCACCCATCTCCTGAACTGCTGCAGAACATGGATAAAAAAAAGCTAGTCCCAGTATCTTGGCTGTCCCCAGCATACCCAGGTATGTTCAAGGTAGACTCAAAATTACTGCTACCCACGTTGGTGCATTCCAAAGCAACATGTATGTTTGCATCTCACGGAGAGTTTTGGGGTTTTTTGGGGGTCTTTTCCCCCCCCCAGCACAAACTAAAGAGTCATTATTAAGATTCTTACAGAAATCTAGAAAAATATACAGTATACAGTGTCTTTTGTTTTTTTCAGAAAAGCTTCAGATTCTTGAAATTTCCATGTTTCAAATCTGGCCTAGACATTGGCTTCACTTGATAGTTTCTTCATATTGTTTCTTTTTGATCATTAACATTTTCTTTTAAGGGCTTACCCAATATGTAGCATATTGAATACCTAAAGAAAAGTTTAAGTTATTTTTTTTCTCCATCCAATGTGCTGTGTAACTTCACAGTTGTGGTTGTTCCTCACTCTTTGACTTCTTGTCCTATGGTTATTACAGTTTTATAGAGTATTACATCTCTTGACCATCCACATTTTTCCTCATGTTTTTCTTGTCTTTCAATAGACTTTTCTAAACCATCCGAAGCTTAAAGATTCCCCATAGGTTTTAACAAAAAAAGTTGCACATGCAGCTTCCAAGCGAAAACAGCGATGTCATGTTGCTGAAAACGGCTGTATTCATGTGCCTGTGCACACACTCATAAAAATTAAAATACTAACTCCAAAGAAGTTCGGCCAACTGAGGAGGACTCTAATCTCCTCCCCCAGAAAGAATGACACCAAGGAAAAACAGTGAATAAATATGGGCATTTGGGCATTGCTAATCTATGATTTTAGTATCTCATAAATATATTTATTTGGATGTTCCCTAGTTCATGCTTGTAGAGTAACAGTACTCACAGAAGTCTTAGACCAAGCAGATTGTAAAGCATCTTGCATAGCAGTTCTGCATTAATTGCAGCCTGTGAACTTCTAAGGAGACAAAGAGACACCTGTAATATTTTAACATAAATGCTTCAAGCTTCTTTTGGCATTGATTTAATGCACATAAGAAAGCAAAATGTATGATCAGTTAGAGCGCAAAAAAAAATACTGGAGGATGAACTTGAGTAAGAACCACGTTTACCCATGTAAATTTGGATGGGAAACAATCCTTCTGTCTGAAGGATCTTTCCTGAATAGAGCTGCAGGACACAGCTGGGGCTCACTCTTTCCTTCCAGTATAACCAGGGGATGGGATTAACTCCCTTTGTCTATGTCCCAAACTGCCACATACCGCAAAGGTATTACAGATCTGCCGCAGAACTATCTAAATGTGATAAGGATTGCTCTCTGTTGCAGAAATACGTCAGAATATCCTTAGTAGTAAGTTCTCAGGACTGTGTAGTACCTGCCCTGGCTATTTCCCTGCTTTTCGGTTTGTAAAAACTTTACTGATCTGTTAAGGAATTACTAAAGATCTGTAATCAAAAAAAGGCCAAGTCTTCAGGCCATTTCCATTCCACAGACTTAAAACAGGATGGTTTGTGTAGCTAAACTTTTGCTTTTTACTGTAAAAAGCAAGCATGTGCAACTATGTATGTGAGCAGAATCAATTAATTTCCCTCCCCACAGGATTTTATGGCCCACAGGTTGGACCAGGGATATCAGTCTAACGCCTCAAATCTGCAAAATGGGAAGTGCTGCAGTAGGGTTGGACAGACTCGGCCTGAGAGGTGAGCTAGGTGCACACAGCAGTGGGAGGCTCTGCAGCTTCCCGCAGCAAGCAGCTAAGAAAACCACAGATGTCTTTTTGGGGTAGGTTCATAACTTTTAGCAGGAACCAGATGATTGTGCAACAGTCTGCTTTGGTTCCTGAAAGTCAGGCAGTGGCACCAGAACTGTTTGCTTTTTTTTTTTTTAATAAGGGTCTGAGATGAGACTTTACTATCACTTTCTTCTTGCAGTAAATAGTGAATAAACTATTGCTGCAAGGCTGCAGACTAGAGGAGCAGTTATGTCACCTTTATTCTCACAAAATCTGAGCTCTGTAGAGGTTTTTATCAAGTCTGTTAAATAGTCCACCATGAGTTTATATCTGAGATGGAAAACAGATTCACTTACCCACAAATGGGGGGGGGGGGGGGGGGGGGGGGGGAAGTGAAAAAGTGAAAATTTTGCTCATCGCGGCACTTATACCAACCTCACCCAAGCATTAATTCTTTATGAAAAGGTTCAACTTTCATTTGCAAGAAAACAGTTTAACTATCAGAATAACAATTACATTTTCCTTTTGCCAAAACTTAAAAAAATGAACGAATGGAACTACAGGTTACCCTCTATGTCCGATCATCAGAAGCCAATGTGAGCACAAAATGGGGTTTGTTACATGTTTAAAGCCATAGACTACCCTAAATTTTACAGGCAGACATCTGACACAAAGGTGGCTAGGGATGCTGTGAAAACATACACATCTTTTCTCAACCTGTACTGTATTTAATAGCATAAGTCATCATAACACTGTTATCATTCGTCAGGCTATACGTGACATTCTTGTTGCAATGTCACTAGCAGGACTTTGTAACACTTAAATAACTTCAGACTAATTTTGAGTCCCAGACCAGAAACAGTATTTTAAAACATCAACTTCAGACACGATTTGATGTGTTGAAGAAATTTCCTACTAGAGATGATTAAAAGTCTCTTGACAATATAGTAGAAAATCATTCCTTTTTCTACATGGCATGTGAGAAAAAAAGTATTTTATGTTTGTTTCCTTCTAAGCAGCCCACCTTTCAGAAAAAAATCTGAAAAACTTCAAGAGAATTTAAGCTTTTTTGGTTTTGAAAATTAAGGTCTTCCTGACCCCCCATATTTATCATTCATTTCTTCCTCTTCACTTTTATTGAGCCAGGAAGGTTAGCTGTGGGAAAGGAAAAAAAGAGGTAGGAAGGAGTTTTAGTAGGAAAACTTTTAAATCTCGAAAAATAAAAAGAACCACATCTGCAATAAAAAGGTAATATATGAGAAAATTTGTAAAAAAAAAAAAATACCCTGTGCTTCTTTCCTACTTAACATTGATAAATTTAGAAAGAATCTTCCAAGGACCAAAGTGTCTGGTCACTTCTATATGAGCCTATAAGTATAAGCCTATTAAGTTTATTTCATCTGATATGAAATACACGTCTCTAGGGTAGAAAAAAGCAGATAAAGTGACATCAGCAAGACTATAGAAACACTTTAGAAACAAAAACTGCTTGAGATGAAACCTGACTGACAAACTGGGATGAACACACCAGATGTTACCACGCATGCACACCTTCCCACAGAAAGGGCCCACGGCCATCCAAATATTTCCTAAATCCCCCTCTCCTGAGCTTGTTCAATGAGAGTGACGCCACGGCAGAACCAGCACCTTTCTCCATTACCTCTGCTTACCCTGCATGCCTCTCTGGTGAGATAGCACTCTAACTTACTGCCATGCAAGATCTTCTGACATTCTTACGCAGAAAAGCTCTATACTGTAAAAAGACAAAGGGCCGTGAGAGAGGCCACTTTGACAGGAGTTACAGTAATTTCATGCATGTTTAACCACAAGGAGCTGATAGGTTGGAAAACTGTCATGGCATGTCAAGTATGAATTTTGTTTAGGTGCTGTAACAGTATGAAAGATGAAAGTTTTTGCTCTGCAAGCCGTTTTGGGTAGCTGCAGCTTATGGCATTGCTGTGCAGCATGCTGCGTCCCAAGGACCCCTGTTCCCTACTCATCCAGCACAGCCTTACACCTGCAGTGAGCCATGGACTCCATGACCACGCACAAAGGCATCTGCCCCTTGCCACAAACCCCAAACACTGGTTTTCTCCTGACAAGACCAAGTGGCACAAGCAGCCTGTCTTCCTGCTGACTGTGGTGCAGCCTGGGCAGCGATGATGAGTCTGAAGACCAAATGACATCTGAGACTTAGGGTGCATCTACATATTCAGTGAAATAAGACACAGGACAAATGGAGGGAAGGGCTTTTTTAACAAGGGTGGGAAGAATAGGAGAACAGAATAACCTGGCTTCCCAAACTCTCACCACCAAAGCTATTTCACTTCACTAATATGTTATATAAGGCTATGATAATCCAAAAACTGATCACTTGCAAATAGGAACATATACTACTGCTTGATAGAAGAATTTGTACATGCACTTGAAATTTGCATTTGCAATGAACGTATCAAGTCAATAAAATCCTACTTAGGCTTTGCACTGCCGAGGATACTGGAATCACATGCACATGTGCCACTCAGAAGAGAAATCACCCCCATGTCCCTTCCATTCAATAAATAGATTAGTTTTTGACAATACACATAACTTATCATTGTTTCTGTGTTAAGGTGGCATGCACACAGACGCATACACTCAAATTACAACAAAATTTAACATTACCTATCTGTGCAATATGAAATGAAGCACTTATTGACACATATAAACAGAGAGAGGACTACCATGGAAAGCAACTAGAAAGCAAGAATGGTTGCTTAACTGGAAATTATAATATATATATATATATAATATATATAATTATATAATATAATATAATAATAATAAAAAATATATAATATATATATAATAGTAACATTTAATGCTCTATCAGAGACCCTAATCACGATACACGTACGACTGTATAGTAAAACTTGTTCTGCTGTAATTCACTATCAAGCAAGAAAAAACAGATGAAGAAAAGAGATTTCCACTCCCATCGTTTTAGACGTAAGGAAGTTTTAAAATCACTTTTTTCCAAGGTCACAAGGAAACTCTGTGGCAAATCAGAGGTTTGTATGAACATGTTTAGCAGTGTTCGTAACATGTGAAAAATGAGCCAGATGCATGGCTGTTACACACCAGATTACCTCCATTGACTTTCACGTATGAGATTGAATGACTTGGATTAATACGGCCCTGCTGAAGTGCAGACCAACACTATTTTGCTGTGTATGAATATGAGTGAGGGCAAGGATTTAAGTATTTTATTTTTGAAGGTCAGCTTAAACTTTCAACATATAACCAGCACCTTTGCAAACAGGAAAGAGGTAAAGCTAACTGTGTCCTGCCAGAAGGGAGATAAACCTTCAGGTACAGGGGGGGTGTATTTCTGAACAGTCACAGACACACAACCTGGCACAGTGGGAAATGTCCACTGCAGAGATACTTGTTTTGCATCACGAGATAATCTGGGGAGGACAATTGGATCAGGCTTTGAAATGGATCAGGGTGAGGCACACCGTGGCCAGGTCTACGGTTAAAAACACTTCTGGAGCATGTTCTGATACAGACTTAAATGCAAGTCTGCAGAAGACCCAGCTGCAAGCTCTTCAGGGACTCATGTGAACCAAGGACAACCTCCAGTCCCTCCCTGCGACCAAAGTCCCTGAAAGAGAAGAGCTGAACTGGGGCTCATGGTAGGCACCTTGCAAGGCACAGCTGGAGGAATGTGAACTGAACAATGGAAACATGCAGGGGCCCCAGAGAGCTCTCCATGCGCAAAGAGGTAGTTGATGACACAGACACCACATGCAGACCAGCTTCTGCATCTCTCTCATCTTTCTGCACAGCCCAGAACAACAGCACAGGAAAAGCATTGGGTACCAGCAGCCTGCAAAGCCGTTCTAGTTTCAGGGTGAAGCTTTCAGACACTTTGGATCATCTGCAGAAACCAGAGTGGCTTGCAGGCTGACTAACCTCGGCTCTGCCCACAGAAGCCGCAGACAAGATTTGTGAAGAATTCTAGTTTCTAGTTTCTACAACTGACAATGCTTATCATGAACGTATCTGGGATCCTTGTTGCACTAGTACCTATACGTCTCAAGATAGTAAAAGACAGTAAACTCCTGAGGCCCTGGTTTTATTCTTAGAATGATTTTCTGCAAAAACATATACTTTTGTTCATTTTTTTTTTAAGGAACCTCCCCAAAAAATCACTCCCCTCTCCTCGTATGAGCTTTACACTGCCTACAGAAATTATGTTAATTAGCAGTAGCTTTTGCAAAGATGGATGGGAATTTAGGGGAAAAGTAGTAATCACTCAGGACCTCATTTCTGGACATGTTGGACTAGACTTGCATTTGTTTCTCAGTTCGTGCTCTCTTGGTAGGTGAGGCAAGTAGGCACAGCTGCCAAATCATTCTAGCAGCTGACTATAAACAAAAAAAAGTCTTTTGAAAATAATGGTTGTTTCAAGGATTGAAAGAGAAAGGTTCTCTGAAGGATTAGAAGACAAACAGCAGCAAGTCTGAAACAGCACCACATCCCTCAAGCTGCATGTGTCCAGGTATGGGCCAGCGACTTTTAAAACTCGAGAAAAGTTTTACCCAGCTAGAGGTGTAATAAACACAGCTGGAGAGTGCACTTAAAAAGCTCCTCAAGGGCTGCTCTTGGCCATGTGAGTTTTGTCCATCTTGCTCAAAACATGGAACTTGTCCAAGCACTTTCAGGAAAACACAACCAGAGATCAGTCTGCTTCTCATGCCCAGCTGGTACTTGCAAATCTCCTCCTCAATGCGCCACTTGTAACTTCCTGAATCACCACTCTGTGCTGGATCACGGTCTCACAACAGAAATACATGAAGTAAAGTTCCTTTCAGTGGGAAAAAGCTTATACTAAAAGGCAACATCCCTCAGCCTCATGATACCTGCTACCGCTGCACAGGCTGATGAGAAACCAGAGAAAGGAAGAATCTGCCTGTGACTAGGGCAAAAGACTCTTTTTATTGAAGAGATTTTCAGAGAGCAAAATTTTCTTGTAACAAAAGCATACAAACGATATCTGATGTGAGAATGTACAAAAGCATACAAAAGATAACTGATGTGAGAACGTAGTCTATCAGTTCGATATCCCGTTCTCTCATTTACTGGAGAACAGATCACTCTGCATGGTTGTCTTACCTTTGAAAAATCGGGTATTACGGGTTCGTTCATTATAGGTCAATTGTGAATTCAATACTAGGAGGAAATTCCAAAACAAGTTAAAAAAAAAAGACAGCCATAAAAGACAGGTTTTGGTTCCAAACCACCAAAATCTTTGGGAGCTATGACCAACCCCCAGTCACAGTGGCAACAGTATTTAAAATACCATAACAGGAATAGAGAAATCAACCATAAACCGTTTGTGCAATATGATGACAACCCTACTTTTTCTCCCACTGAGTACCACCACACACTAATTCCATGTACCCACCTCTCAGTCACAGAGGAGAGAGGAACTGCTACACTCTGAGCCAGTAAACCTAAATCAGGCAAGTTTCAGTTGTACAGTAGCATTTTCTTTTTATACAGGATTGACTTGCCACAAGGGTACCTTTTCAAGACAGTCACCGAGGTGAAAGTTGAATGCTGTAGTGTCAATTTGGTTTGTACTTCAGTTACTACCAGTCCACAGGGTGTTGCAAAGTTTTTGTGCCATAAAAAAAAAAAAAAAAAAAAAAAAGAAAAAAAAAGACCTCCTTGTAGTGCATCACCTATTTGTTCTGCAGCTACATACTCAACAGATGTTTCTAGGACACTACAAGGCATGCTACAAAAGATGCAAGTTTTAGCTGGTGCCACCACAGGCCATATCTTCATGGAATATTCTTCTATAAGTTGCCCAGATCTGCATGCAAAATGTAGTACCAGCTCTTGGCAAAACCTTGAATTAAGGTGAAATACTAGTGAACAAGGATGCAGGTACTGCCTTGGGAATTTACACACATATACCTCAGTTTTCTGGCTATCAAAACACTTGTGGTTGGGACATGTTGCAACTGAACAATCCCAAAGGACAGATGCAAGTTGGGCACATATTTAGTATCTGAAAAGATCACTTGGATATTAAGGCCTTTTTATTGCAGTTCCTAATCACTTTTGAAAAAATCAATTTTTTCAATTTTTTGTATTTTGCGTAGCAAAAATGCTACACAAGTGGGTCCTGTTTGTTGACATATCAGTTAACTCTACCAGATGTTGCTGGTGATACAACGACTACACAAAGCAGAAAAGCAAACATTCAATAACTTCACTAAGAATCACCTTGAAAGCCATTTTCCTTCACTTCAATGTTCTCATCTGGTATTGCAATAGAAAATACATTTTCAGAGCCCTACAGAAAAAGGTCTGCAAAGACCTGTTTATAATACTCAAAACAGAAAAAGTTGGACATAAGAAAGTCTCTGATGCACTTGGCTTGGCCTCTTTCCTAACATGCTGCTAACAGTAGATGGGACTCTAGAAAAAACAAAATGGGCAATTTTAGTAGTACAGCACGAGCCCTACAGAAAACCTTGCAAGGCCACCTATCTAAATTATTGATAAATTGAAAATGATTCAAAGAATTGATGGTGTTAAAAAAACATCTATAAAGTTCCTGGAATACATCCAATAATCAGCTCTACATGAAGATAAAAAAAAAATCTTCGCACTTAACATCATGCTTCATGTTAAAAGGAGATTTCCTAAAATGTTCTAACATAAAATACAAGATGAAACAAAAACATTCATTTGGAGCAAACAGCTGCAGGTTACAATACAGGAAAAAAAAAATCTATCATATCAGCATTTACTGAAAGCTCACGAACCTGTGGGTCAATGAAAGCTAGCCCAACCTATCTAACAACAGAGAGGAGCTGTAGAAGAAGTTTCTCCATGTCTTTGATGAGTTCTTCTTCCAGCTAACCAAGGACCCCCGCAAGAAAATCCCTCATCACTTCTATATCACAAATGACTTTGCTTGTGCTTCATCCTACACACAACAGACCCCAGCCAGTCATAATATCAGTGCTACATGCGTACACACGTGGCATTCTCCTTGGGCTGTGCAATGATGTAACGTGTCCAGTACACCAGAAATTTATAACATGCAACTCAAATTAACCAAATATTAATCACGTTGTTAATATATGGGCTCCAAATGTGCAAAGTACTGACAGACCAAAATGCCTTTTTGGTGTGATAATTGATTAGTGCACTTTGCAGGCAAAGAAGACTGGGAAATCTACACATTTGGACAAATATTTGTTGGGGAATATACTCCTTTGAGTGTGTGTGTGAATGCACACAGTACTTTCACTGTTTTCTTGCAGAAACTTCAATAATTCATGCACCACCTCCCCAACCCTACAAGAACAATGTCTGTCATTAGTGAACACAACTAAAAGCTCTCCCTTCCCAAAACAAAACCTGATTCACATTCTAGTTATCTAGCTTCTATGAGAAGGAAAAAAAGTCAGTTGGAGACAGCTCCTGCAATTTAAACGCCTCCTGCCATGACCAACAAGTTATGGATGGATAGCCAATACTAAGACGAAGGCTGGAAATTCAGTGGATTCCAATGTAGCCTGGAGCTTTCAAAATGAGTTTGCATCCTTTCTTGCTAAATCAGTCATAGAATTATTTGCTTCCCTTCTGGTATTTCAAAGTTGTCATCCATGGATACTTACATTAAACTTTCCTTTCCCCCCCCCCCCCCAATTTAAATAAAAATGTTCTTAACATATATATATATAGGTGGATGCCATCATTAACAATGTATTCATTATAGACTGCCATCAAGAGATGGTCATCAAGGTCAAACCAGAACCTACAAACAGGCACAACTCAAAAAGCTGCTCAAAAATTTGTCACCTCAGGCTGTAACAAGTTGAAATTTCTGATTACAGCTCAATGTCTACAACAGACTGGTGGATGACACCTACCCACTTAGAAGCATGGACTGAAATGTATTTACCATGCACCATGGCTGCCTTTCAGTAGTATTCTTCTCAGGAAAGCTAGGAGCAATACATAGAGCAATTAAAGCAATTACAGAATACACACCGGGGGACATTACTAATGGGACTAAGCTATGATCCTGCCATTAGTTTGTTATGAATAGATGATTTTATATACCACTTACACCTCTTCCTTGTCAATGAGGTACTAAAATTATACCAAAACTCACTGCAGAGGCAGGTTTTTCAAAATCAAGAATGTGTGTATGCACACATATACGTATGAGTATACACACACACAACTGTATGCTGTATCTACTACACAGTACATTATTATAGAATGTACTGTAGATAAAATTACTATATATTACACTGTCTACATTGCAGAAAAAGTAAAAAGAAAAATAATATTCTACTTAATATTCTAAATCAGAGAAAAATTGTATGTATATGGTTAAAAAAGTAGCAAATAGAAGACTGCTAATACTTGCCAAAATCTGGGTTTGTTGTACTATGCTTCTTTAGAAACAACTGGATTTTTTTCTGACACTAAAGCAGTGTAGAAGTTGCAGGGATATAAACATCCTCTAGCTGTCCACTAACCAGCCTAAGAGGAACACCAGACTCTGTGGGAAGGGTGTTCAGGCCACCAGCTCTGCATGGTGCACTTTAAAGCCATTACTGCAAGACAGCTCAGCTCTGTCCCAGCGTTCACCTGTCCACGGTGCGAGCTGAATACTTGATACCTGGAGTAAACAGCCATGGTTCATTGGGCATGAAAACTAAGAACAAAGGACTAATTATATATTACTAATTATAAAATACTACACTAATACAATATCCATTTTAATTCCCTCCCTCCCTTTTAAGGAAGTAATCAGGAACTCTAACAAACAAATTAAAGAAAATAAAGAATAGTGCAAGGGTTACAACACCCTGTATAGGAAAACAGCAGTTTGTGGTTCCTTGCCTCTAGAAGACTGAAAACAATTCACTGATGTTTAACCCACCTTAACCACAACCTTCACACAGGATTTGAATGTACTAATGCCATTCAAAGAAAACTGCATGGCAAGAAATAATTACTCACAGGCTTCCACTTTTAATTACTGCTTCCTGTTGTAACAAGAATAGGCTATGATTAATGGGTGCGTGGCCAATGGAATTTCATATGACATGCTTATTTCTTACAGCAGCTTTTTACTAAGTTGTAAACTGAAATAATTAATTTAAATCCTTAAAATATCAACATGATATGTTTACTACCAAGTCTTAAAAATAATTGGGTCATTATCATTAAAAGCTCCTTAACTGACTGCAACTTGAAAGTGCTTGCAATGATGGAGGTATGATGCATAAAATGAACATGTTTTAATCTTATTTTTAATGCTATGTGATCTCAACAAATAACATCAAAGACCACACACTTTCTAACAGAGGGGTTTTCAGTTTAATGACACCCAGTTTTCCACTGCACATTCCTCATTGTCCCACACCCTTCAATCTTCCTGTTTATTTTAAATTACATTAAACCTGCAGCAAGGTGCGCATTCCTAAACCTATAGCTGGATGCATGATTCCCACTGTGGCAACCCTCTGCTCAGAGCAGCCAGCACCGCCTCACTCACAGGCCACTTTGTTTCCTTTTCAAATAATCACTAGCTTCAAAGCACAAACAAATGAGCCAACATATCCTCTAATTATCAATAATCCAAAGATGATTTCCAGAGAAAATGAATGACAACTCTGATCTGCCAACTCTCCGCTACTGGTTTTGTCATGATTTCCACCAGAGCTTAACAAAGTTGCCACTGACTAGTCTGAAGACACACACTGCAGCATACTGATGTATATCCTTTAAAATGCAAGATGGTTTATTGATGATTCACTTCTACCCCACACCGCATGATGGCAGCTTCCCAGTGCTGCAGCTGTTCCTTGGTGAGCGCTTTCAGCTGGCTCAGCTCCCCTCGACACCGCAGACACTCATGCCTTCACCTCCAGCCATAGGTGCAAACACCCTCTGCAGTCCCTTTAGATTTCTCTTGGGCACTGGTCTCTCTACTGCCAGTTCTTTCATGCTACATGAGCTGCTGGGACTAGGGTTAACCCTATTTTGCTAGCTAGGACACCTGAAAGCCAGAAGAGGAGGTAGCTGCAATCCACATGCGAAGATGCACAGAATGGTCAGGGTTGAAAGGGACCTCTGGAGATCATCTAGTCCAACCCCCTGCTAAAGCAGGTTCGCCTAGAGCAGGCTGCACAGGATCACGTCCAGGTGGGTTCTGAATGCCTCCAGAGAAGGAGATTCCACAACCTCTCTGGTCAGCCCATTCCAGCGCTCTGTCACCCTCAAGGTAAAGAAGTTTTTCCTCACATTCAGGTGGAACTTCCTGTGCTTCAGTTTGTGCCTGTTGCCCCTTGTCCTGTCACTGAGCACTGTTGTCCTGTCTTGGTGTTTCCTTGTTTGGCTTTGATGTTTTGTTTGTTTGTGGGGTTTTTTTTTTTCCTTTTCCCCAGAAGTAAGTTTAGAAAACTCTATCCTAATTTCAATGTTAGGACTGCATGACCACAAGCTGTGCAACACAGCCGAATCAGACTTAGTAACAAAGTTCTATCATTGTTACATCTGTGTATATGTGTGTATATATATATATGTATATGTATCTACACACATGTATATAGATACACACACATGTGTATAGATACAGCACATCTATACACAGGACAAGGAATTCCTTCCTTGCAGTTGGGCTGAATAAAATCTGTAAAATTGTTACAATGGCAATCTGAATTCTCCCATTCCGCACAACTGCATATAGCAAAAGCCCACAGGAAATATTTACAAGCATACATACAACTTAACACCTGCACTGCCTATTTTGAAAACACTACAAATCGACAATGACCCAAATCCAACCTGGCTACAGTGAAAACCAGGGAGTCAGAAGGTTGGCAATTAAAATTATACTAACCAAGAACACAACCTGAGAGACACTTCACCTTCATTTGGATGCAAATCCTTATCTAAGAAAACTTCTTATACTTTTTTTTTTTTCACCCAAACGAATCATGCAGAAAGGCGATACTGATGGCACTACTAAATGCCTGAGTACATATTCTTAATAAATAGATTGGACAAAGAAGTGGAAAGTTCCTCCTTTACTTAAACATTTACACCTTCC
Organism: Falco peregrinus; assembly: GCF_023634155.1. NCBI lineage: Eukaryota > Metazoa > Chordata > Aves > Falconiformes > Falconidae > Falco > Falco peregrinus. The sequence goes on from NC_073723.1 coordinate 81,532,264, forward strand.
TTGTGGCTCAATGAAAGCAATTAAAGAAACTGAAGTCAGGGTCAAATAAGCAAGCTTATTAAACTGGAATAAGCATGTTAATGAATAATAGTTATTTTCAAAGGTGTGCTGAAGGTTCCTTGCTTTGTTCACTGTCCAAGTTTCTGGATTAATGCTTGATGCTATTCTCTTTTTTTCAGTACCTTCAAACTTCATGTTGGCACAGGATTACCAATATATTGTACTGAATTGTCCCATTCATGAAGAATAATCATGATCAGATTTTTTCACTCCATACTTGCTACACACCCTTCAGCGCTAGCCAAATCCCCTGTGATTTGTGGCTATAAAAGGTGATGTGTCAGGGTGAGAAAACCACTGTGTCTACAGTATAGGCAATTGATAGTTTAGGAGTTTACAGCTTGGGGACTGTGGGTTTAAGAATTGTATGAGAAAACAGTAACAAACTCCTTACAAGAAATATGCATTTAGGCTGTAAACTTGTTAAAGGAGGGATTTACTTTTTATTCTTCACTCAGATAATACTTACTAATTAAACTAGTCCTGGTTCACAGATTCAGTCTTTAGTGCTATTGCCAACATAAACAAGCCAATTGCAAATATAATGAAAGCTGCTGCAAGACTGGAAGTCTCTCTAAGCAAGAATTTATTGACCATGTGGTTTGAGGAAGGAGGCATTGAGATACCATGACACTATATACTTTTTTTAGTTCCTTATGTGAGCAAACAAAACCATTCAAAGACAGCTGGAAGGGAGTCATTTTATCCAAGCAATGACTCCATTACCACTGCCAAAAGCTTCACGTTGAGCTACAGGTGTCATCAGACAGATCAGAAATGCTTGTTTCAGCAATTTGCATTTGAAATGGACATAATCTCCTCAAAATGAAAAAGAGGGGAAAAAAGCAAATATTTTTTTTTTTCCAGCTGACACCAGTTTTGATGGTGACAAACAGAAATGGGCATCATGGTCTTCCTTCTAACAACAGTGTGGGGACATCATGGACTTAGAGCACTTCAGATGCCCTTGGATCCCCATTCCCTGAATTTCTCATGCTCAGGATGCCTGCACACAAAATCTAGGAGTCCATATAAAACATCACACAGAATTTGTGTATGATGTTGAACTTAGAGGCTACTTTAAGTGTAGGTGTGCATCTTACAGCTTCTCCTCTTTCCTTCACTCTCCTAAATAAACCAGACCAAATTCCCTGTGATTTTTGTGCTTGCAAAACACAAAATGGTTATCTTTACAACCTGCAGCACTGAAACTTTTTGCCAACAATGAAAAAAACATGTCTGTTCCCAGGAAAAAACAACTCAGAAGTGAAATTGTTCAATCTTCCCTTAGAGTTCCTCTGCTGCTCACAATTAGTTGCAAGGTCATGAAAAATCTATTACGACTAAAGGCAATAATTAATTAAAAAAACAAAACAAAACCAAAAACCCAAACGCCAACAAAAAACCCTATGAATTTTCCGCTAATAGTTCTATTTCTTGAATAACCCAGTGCCTCTACTGACTACTGATCTCTACCACCAACCTCCCTTTTTTTAATAAACATTTAGCTCTGCCAAGCCCACTCCTTTGTTTCAGACATTTAGACAGAATTCTCCTGCCAAAGCAACAGAACCGCACTGTGATGAAAGCCACTGTCGGCCACATATAAAAATCTCAATAAGCTCATCAATAAAATGGCTGCTTAGCTCCTATCCTAGGAGGAAAATTTTCAGATGCTGATAGATGACTTTGTTGAGGATGATTAAAACAATGAAATAAATCTGGTGCTCGCAGGAGTGCAGGACGGACTCAGGGAAGACAGAGATGCACGCACCATGCAGTTTGCTCATCTGCCTTGCAGGGTTGTAGCCAGCCAAGCAGATGCAGGGTCTGTGCAGAATATACGGCCACCACGGCTCTGCTTTCCATGGCTCACACTCCCCAATTTTTCACTTGCAAACATTTGGACTTGACCCTGCAGCCAGGTATATTCTTCTCCCCCAAACACAGATAATAAGAATATATATCAGACTGCAAGCTAAGTGTGCCTTTTGCCTGCTTCACTACAGATACCCAAACCTTTTCTTCACTGTGCCATAGTCTAATTCTCTCTCTCCCATCTTCCTTGAATCTTTCTTCTCCACCCTTTCTTCCTCTTCATTCTTGCCTCATCCGCACACCTTCCTTCTCTCTTCCTTAAATCACTTAAGCACTATTTGAACTAAGATCTTGGCAGAAGTAAAGATCAGCTTAGATGACTGAGAAATGTCTGCAAGTATAAATGCTTTGAGCAATTATAATTGCTTACCAGACCAGTGTACCGAATCAAATTTATCAGGAAAGGAAACAATGTTACTTTGCTCCATACAACCCAGGTATCCCAGGCTTTTTCTGAGTCATCTTCCAAACACAGGAATGATAAGCTTTTTGTTGAAAAAAATCACATTTCAATCATTATACTAGAAAAAACACCCACATTTTCATTGCAGCACCAGAAGAGAGGCATTTACTATCTCTACAAGCCTGCATGTTTACAAACACAGACTAACAAGGACTAGCACACCCTGTTTTACTCATTTATGAAATTAGAGGTGGGGAAAAGAAAAAAACCCAAGCTTTTCCTTTGAGTTTTCCCTCCTGTATTACAGTTTTTCAAAACCTCTACAGATCAGCACGCTCTTGGCATACAATAATACTTTGTTTTCTTTTATTGTTCCAATGCATATAATCTTTACAGTTCAGCATGGCTTTACTCTGTGCCCCTGCTAATAGATATAGCTCATACTAGTGGGAAAATAGTCAAGTGACAGAATTCAAGCTGTAAACCTGATAGCTACAGACCTACCTCAATCCTGTCAGCAGTCTCAGATCTCAGAGTAAATACATAGACTGCACACCTGTTTCTGGTTAACAAAGAAAATTGGATTTTTATCAGTTTAACTGTCACATTTTACATAGCACTGGTTTGTCAAGAGCCACTAATGAAAGAGCTTAGCAGCAGATAAAGGACATACAGCTTTGACTGAATTCATAGATTTATCTAAAACATTTTCCAGCAAGAATTATATTACATTCTTTTCAAGTCTAAAATAGGATTACAAAGCATGGAAATGGATGTCTCAATATAGATATGTATATTATTGCATAATGACTGAGCGGCTTCATTAATAACGATGTCTCTTAAGATTTCAGGTTTCCACATAGCCTTAGTGAAAGTTTAAATATATTGACTGTCCGTAATCCATATTGATTTTGGCTGGCATTTTGAATTGATGTCCTAGGAAAGAATGGAGGGGTTTAGCAGTTTGTATGCCAATATACAACCCAAGAGTCAACATGTTCATTTCCTTTTTCATCCACGTCTTGTGTGTGTGTGTGACCAATGATGTGGCACTTGCTCCACCAGTGTTCTCCAACCCTACTTCCACCCATTACAGACGCACTGTGTGGCTGAACTGTGTTGGAGATGGTTGGGCTGGCATCATACTGTGCTCTTAGAGGTCTGTATAAAGACTTAAGATATTTTGACAATGGTAGGTGTATGATGCTGCTGATTGAATATCTGGAGGTCTTTCTGAAAATTCACCTAATATTTCAGTGGTACCAGAAGAATGAAAGAAAACTTCTGAAAAACGGAAAAGAAGTTCTGATTCAACACACAGCTTTTAACTGTCCTCTGAGACCATTAAAAGAATGATTAAAAAAAGACAGGTTGAAAACGCGAGTCCCAGTAGCAGAGCAGTAGAGGAAGCTTGCCCCATAAAGCTAGAGATGGAAACTTTAGTCCTTTCCCAGAGGCACATCTAAGGCTACCCTGGGCAATGCAGCTGCCAGCAGATACCTTTCTGCTCAGCTGAGGAGTCAGAGCTGAATAAATAATGTGCTAACCACGTCATTTCTTTGAGCACATGAACTGCAGGAAACTTGTGTGCCTCAAGCACACTCGCCAGATGGGATAATTAGGCTCAGACAGATCACTGACCTTCCTAATAAAAACATCCCAGAAATAGAGGTTGATTGAATAAATCTGTGTCATGTTATCAAACTCCCAAACAATCCATGGAAACCCATCCATACCGACTCATCCAGCAGCTTGGTATTCTTGTGGATGCATCTCGTGAGGGCTGAAATCATTGGGTTTTGGGTATTCCTAAGTATCTCTTGAATTTTCTTTATGGAAATTAGGCATTGAGAGTTTGCTGCTGGGAACTACTCTGCTGTCTATGAAAATGATGAAAGCGCATATATATGCATTTATGCTAAGCTATTCTTTCCTTAATTATCACTGAGCCTGTTTTGACACACTAAAACAATTTTAGAGAAGTCAAGACTTCGAGACAACACAAAATGCAAATCCCACTTCACCTTCCATAAATGGAAGGCATGACAGCCATTTAAATAACACTATTTTATCTGGAATTATAAAGATAAATATAATCAAATAATCTTATGGTTGAAAATAAGCTCATTATTTTAGAGTTACAAAGGCCACATGAGATACTGCGCTCTCCCTGAAATTAGGGAGGTTTCCATCCTTTTCCCGTCAAGTCTGTTTCTCCTTCCTTGATGCGTACCACAACATTCAAACACATATTGATGAATAATCACATTCACACAAGGCTGCTCTGCAATTTTCCAGGCATTGTCATGTCATATACTCCTTTTCCATGCCAACATGCCCTAAACCTGAAAGGACTAGACACAGTGCCAATCATTCCTAAACACAATCTGTTACAAACAAAGCATGTACCGTGACCCCAAAGACAAGCAACTCTAGAAGTTCACAGGTAGAAGGTAACAGTAACTCTTCAAGAGTCCCATCACTCTCCCAGAGATTAGGACTGGCTCAGTGAACTGCAGCAACTGGCAGCACCTTTTCCTGTACCCCTGTGGCCTGGCATTCTAAGGCAGCCAAAAATTTAGGTTTTAGTACAGAAGTTTTCTACAACCACAGCCTACAAACACATTACATACCCCAGCACAGACATGCAGCTCTACCTGGCCATGCACCAGATGTTCTTGCATGAACAGATTCATCTTGCTATTTGAGACTTACACCTAAATACATTACTTCCACAAGGAAAAAATGGGCATGAAAAGATTGTCTTTATTTTAACAAAGCACATTTATTCCAAAAATCAAAACAACTAAATACTCAAATTCAACTCACAGAAAGATCCGCCTTTTACATACAGTTCTTTGGCTGGGATATTCAAAGGTGATTAAAGGGACCTATGCCAAAGTTAGAGGCAGGGCTTTGGTGAAGAACTTTTAGGTCTCCAGCTCCACACAAGATGCATTCATATACATGGACATGACCTCATATACATCCAGCTACCAATGAGCAAAAAACAGCGAATCACAACAGAATCGTAACAGTATCTGTGTATCTAACTTCTGTTTCCAATCCCTGGCTGAAAATTATTTTAACAGCTATTCAACTAGAACTCTGCTAATGAACTAGCCCACAAATTTAAAAAGGAACATGGATTTTTAATTATAAAGCAGGCAAGTAGCAGGGAGGGACAACAAAAGATAATAGATCATCTTGTCATTTATCCAGAAATAAATCAGCTGTCACTCATTAAAACATGAAGGGTTACAAGAATGTATGAAATTACTCAACCCAACCATTGAAGCCCAGTATTTTACTCATTTCACGCAAATCCCACCTGTGCCACAACCATCCACAGCTGGAATTTACAATCCACTACATGGCAAGAGAGTTGACCTTAAAATTACTTCAACGCTGACCTCTAGTAACAATAGTTGGGAATTTAGTTTTTTATGGGGCTGCCCCGTTGGGAATTCTTTGGGCCATTCTAATTGTGTAGCTTGCTCTTGCATCTGCAGTCCATACCTACCCCCACTGCAAGGAGCATGCAGCCAAGGAGGGACCTCCAACTCATGTGTATTAGTTACAGCCACGAGTGAGTTATGAGTGATGCACCACAGACTAGAAATTTTATGATTAATTATCTGGTTTCACTTACTAAAATGAGGAAAGGGCAACAAAAAGGAAATAATAGATTTTGAGAGTCTTAACTGTAACAAATGTATTACAGTATAAGCTAACCACACCTAATGACATGACAACTGCCCACATCTTCAGGCCGCCAACCAAAATGTCATCTTTCATCTCAGGGACTGTAATACCAAGGCAACCCTCTTCTCTAACGCTCTGTAGCAAAAGTAGCCTTGTAGCTCGTCATGCAGCACTCCTGCAGTTTTTTCTGCAAGATGAGGATGCAACAGTCTGTGTGCCCATGGGAGCAGGTGTTTTGCCCATACACCCATTGCAATATAGTCCAGATGGAAGGATGAGCATGTTACAGCAAGCTGCCAACTGCCTTGTCTCAAGAAAATGGTGAGCAAGATACAGCTGCCACTCCACTACACAGCTCATCTTACTGTCTTTGCACGTGGAATCACAGAATCATAGAATAGTTTGGGTTGAAAGGAATCTTTAATGCTCATCTAGTTCCACCCCCCCTGCCATGGGCATGGACACCTTCCACTAGATCAAGTTGCTAGATCAAGTTGCTCAAAGCCCCATCCAGCCTGGCCTTGAACACTTCCAATGATGAGGTGTTGACAACTTCCCTAGGCAACCTGTTCCAGCGTTTCACTACCCTCATCGTGAAAAATTTCTTCCTTATACCTAGTCTTAACCTACCTTCTTTAAGTTTAAAACCATTACCCCTTGTCCTGTCACAACAGACCCTACTAAAAATTAATCCCCAACATCTGGGGGGTGAAGTAAGAGGATGATGGCCCCAACCCACTGCAGCAAAGCATTTTGAGAGGGAGTTTCAAAAGTGAGAAATGCATTCACTAAGCATGGTGTCTGATGACCCGTGTATCATGTGTACACACACATGTATAAAGAACATGCTTAGTCAGGAGACTAGAAATCTGCCAGCTGGACAGGTGAGAACCACCTTTGGAGCTGATCCCCGCCTGGGGTAAACACAAGTGGGTTTTATGTCATCTGAATCTATAAAGTTCCCTTTTGCGTTGTCCAGATGTTGTAATCTCTGTATTTCATTTACATTAACATGCCTTGTGTAAGGGCAGATTTTCACTTGCTGTCAACTACGCATCCTGAATAATTGTCTCTGGTAGTAGTCCTCAAAACCACAGTCCAGAAAACTTCTCCTACCCTCCCCAAAATCTGCTTCAAGGACTCTTCAAGACTTCCAGTCTTCTCCACTTAGCTGATACCACAGGAGTTTTCATGGAAACATCTTCTGGTGCACAGCCACGGCCAGGTGACCACACAGCCAGCAGCACAGCCAGGGGGAGAGCACCAGGGCCCTGAGGGCGCATGCACCACAACAGACCTCAGAGCCAAAGCCTAATCAGTCATACCTAGGCACAAATACAAACCCAGTATTTCAAGGTAATTGATGTGACTCTGCAGTCATTCTGACTGGAAAGAATCAGCTGTCAGAACAAACTTAACTAAGAAGACTGAAGATTAAACACTTGACTGATAGGAAATTAAGAAGTCCTCTCATACTGACAAATACATCACCTGCGTGTAATGAAAACCATAGAATGGATAAAAGTTCTCTGCTGAATGAGCTGCCAGCAAGAAATATCAAGGAAGGGGCTATTTTTCAGCACCACGGACATATAAATGGTACACTCGAACGTCTGCCTGCCAGCAAGACAGGCAGCCTCTGGCAACACACCTGGACCTTGCTTCCCCCAATGTTTGGACCTGATGATTCTTCCAGGTTTTAGCAGCTTACCTAATCACAGCAAAACATGACAGCCATGGGAGAAAGAAAGCATACCTTATTTAAACACACTGAAATCAAAACTCAACATGCACATTTAATGTTTAGGCTACAAACTAGGTAATGAGACTTCCTCACGTATTCCAGCTGTATGTGTGAGTGCTTAGGGATGTACATGTATAATCAGATTTAAATATTGATGGGAAAAGAGAGAGAGAGAGATATACTAAATAATGCATGAGGAATTGTCTCTGTTGTCATAATCATTACTTGGCTTGGACCTCAGCATCAGCATGAACTGGTCTTAAAAACAATCATTTGCTCATGTTAGTGGCTGCCAAACCTCCATCTAATCCATTCATTAGCAATATATCAGGTTAGCAAGCTTGCCATAGCAGGAAAATAATTACCTTTCCGTTGTGGGGTCACACATTCTCTATCACATTGACATAACAAATAACTGCATAAACTGTTATAATTTATTTGCTTCTGAGCCTTCCCCCCCCCCGCCCCCCCCCAATTAGCCCTTCAGCAGATTGTATTAAACACACACAAACTATAACTACAAGAGTGCTTTGACCAATCTCAGAAATCTTAGACAGTATGGACAGCTAATTATGCAAGCAATTTATGGGTGACCTACCTTCAGGTCATTTCAATAAAGCTTGATAAAACAGCTGAGAGCAGACCATGCCAAAAGCCAACCTCATTTGGTCTCTTCGCCTTCATCTGCATGTATTAAGTAACGTACTATTGTGTCCCAGCATACACCACAATGATTGTGCAATGGTCATGTGGGAAGAGGACTGCTGCTGTTTTAAAGATCTCTTAATTAGGTCCATCTTCTTGCCTTAAGATGAAGGTACATGTACTTCCAGGATGGGTTTGGCTGGGCTGAAGTCAAGATAGCCTAACCATTTTTTTTGCAAAGTGCTTTAAAAAGAGGCAGCTCAAAAAGGAAATTATAAGATGTGGACAGTAGGAAACAATAACGTTACATTTCTGCTCATGTGAAAATGAATTACTGTAAGTAGTTCTACAAGGCTCTACAGCATGTCACCCCAAGCAGTTTCACCATAGCTAGGTTAAGGTATTCTATTCCTTCCACCAAATATATGCAGTTTCCTAGGATTAAAATAAAGATCATATCAGCACTGCCTTCTGCAGTGTGTTGGTATGTTAATAAGGTCTGTAATGTGTGTCATTATGTACAATGCCTTTTGATTTCCTTGCTTCTCCCTTGACTTGTTACTGTGAGCACAGGGAAGACTTCCATTGGTACTGTTCCTCTGCCCCAGTATCACACTTTATCACGTGATTTTTTATTCATGTGCTATCGCTACTAGAGACCTCATCTACTCTAAAGGGGAATATTCAGCTTTCTTGCTGCTCTTCTTTGTACTTCTGAAAGCCCTTCTTGCTGAGTGCTCAGCAAACATGGAAGATTACACAGATCAGGTGGGAGGAACCAGTCTTTATATAATAGCATACTTCCAATAAATGCAAGCCTTTTTTAATGAAGCCTGACTGATGTTTACATACAACATTTCACATTGATATTTAACTAAAACCACTTGGCAGATACCTTAACAAATTATCATCAAAATATCCAAGCAATTTCTTTCACTACCTGACATATGGGTTTGCTGAATTTCATTTACCATTGCACTATCTTGTTATTTGGCTTCGTAAGATATCATTAACAGTCACTACAACTTTCTCTTCAGTCTTCAGTAGGACTCACTAACTGCCTATCTCCCTCAAAACTGCCCAGCTTAACTAGTGATTTCCCTTTGAATTCAAAATGTTTGAGAGGGTTTGAGATCATACTATCAGAAAGGAATTGGAACTATTCTGGAGTGTAAGTAGTAATACCTTTACTATTTCTGGGAAAAGCAATTAACACCACACTCCAGTGAAACTACCTTTGAGAAAGGAGATAACATTGCAAGCAAGTATTTCAAACACAAGAGGCCCAAAAGCAATTGCTTGGATATAGATCTTCTTTACTCAGTGCTATTCACCAAATAGGGTTTTGAGTTCTGATACAATGCATTATTTGTTTTTTTCCTCTTGTCACTGCTCCATCTGATCAATTGTATTGGGAAAAAAAAAAAAAAAAAAGAATTAAATCACACGTTGGGTGAGCATGCAGTGAAGACAAAGTTATCTTCTCCACAGATGATAAAATGTGAGACTCACTGCTTGCACGTACTTAATGAAAAGTGGTCGGTAACCAACATGCAACAGCAATGTGTTGCAAGGTGAGAAGAAATTAGGCAGGAGAAAAAAACACTCATCATCTACACGACTATAAGGTAAGTGGGATTTACGTGTGGAACTTTTTAATAGGCCCCCCATTCAAGGGCTACCAGTACAGAAACAAAAGCAAGCAGAGCTGAAGACTCAGCAAAAGAATAGGGCGCTTAGAAGAAAGTGATGTTTTCCAGTAGGAAGTCATTCCTCTAATGAAAATTTAACTAGGATACCAGTATAGGCAGCAAAAACCCCAACAAACCAACATTACAGGGTTTTCCTAAATGAAAATAGCAATCAAAGTTTTTAGTTGCCTATCAGTTTTTCGAATGTTAATCATTCTCGTAACTGGTAATTGTGCTGGTGAAGGTAAAGAATTACTTAAAACCTGCTTTATTTTTGTTTGTTTGTTTTTAAATCACTGTTGTGCAGCTGAATACGCTCAAGGAAGCAAAACTGCATGGATGATTACCCCTATGGAAGCAATCCAAAGACTCATGACGTAAAAGCTGCTTTCAACTTAAAGATCAAGGTTTTAAATTAGGAAAGTACTTGAGTCTCCAACTGAAGATGTTTGACCTGCTGGGTAAAGGTAATCCATCAGGGACTTAATTCAGGACTCTTTTAGCACACAGCGCAGGGGAGTTCCCCAGTGCTGTAGTATGAAACAGTAAAATGCTACTTAGAGCAACTTAGAGAAAAACAAGCACCTGCAATTTTACCGATATTAATAAAAATATCAGAGGCTTTCAGCCTTTCCCCTAAGAACCTGCTGCTCCTCTTCCTTCAGAACCCTTTTCCAAACACAGGCACAGGTGTACAAGTCAGCCCCTGGTCAAACTGATGTCAGAAAAGGAAACAGGTTTTCCTGTTCTTCATCAGATTGGTATTTCATTTACAAATATTCAAACAGGACTGGAAGGAAACCTCTGAGATTGCTGCCATGCTCACGGTGAGATATAAGACATATCCCAGAGAACAAGGAGTTATGAGAATTTAAGGCAGACCTCGCATTAACAATCCTGCACTGCACAGAAAGGCAAACCACAAACCATAGAAGAGCAAAGTGTTAAGTAGCTAAGTTTAACTAAATCAGCCAATGCCCTGCTTCCATCAGTCAGTAAGTCACCTGGGTCAATCCACATCTTCCTTAACGCTGAAACCTTAACTTCCTGCAAAAAATAAGCAGAGAAAATTACACTGCACTTAGCAGTAAAAGGACATTTTGAATATATCCTTTATCAAGAGAGGGATACTCGTATATCTGAGGGGTATAATAACATACTACAACACTTTAATAAAAGCTTTCACCTCCTCTCAAAGCCAAGTAAAATTCTTAGATGCCCCATTTAACATAACGAAACAGCAATGAAAACAAAATCAAAATAATATAAAGCAAAACCACACAAGGTATGTATCTTTCTTCATTGCTCCTTTTAATCACACTGCAAAACACTGATCAGCCATGTAGCCCTATTACTGTATCACTGCAGCACCCAGCCAGTAAACAGTTTCTACTTACCAACAAGATTATCTGCAAAGAATACAACTGACAGCTACATGGACGGTGACAGTAGCTGAACTAATATCGGGTAATGCATGAATCTATGGTAACTCAAGCTGGAGCAAGACAGGATTTCAGAATCTAAGGGCTCGTAATTTATCAAATAAATTCTACTGATAGGGAATATTATTCCAATGATACAGCATCCAGTGAGAGGCACACAAGTATTTCAGACCTTGGGAACCTTCCCCTCCCCCCTCAAATCTTTGCTACAATTTCAATTAGTGACACATACAAAATTAAAACTAGATATCCACTATCAGAATGGGGGAGCAAAATTAACACTGGTAATACTCTCCCTAATGAACAGCATAAAGAACAAGACTGGATGTAGGAAAAACTTCAACTCAATGTTAGTTTTCTAAACTTTCTTCAAACAGCAAAGAAGAAACACTGGGGGAAGCATGTGGAAAAGGAACAGGGCACAATGTGAGCTCTAGGATTATTTTTTTTTAATATCTTACCTACCCTCTGTGTATGTGTGTAAATAAATCTGTAATACAAACTCTGTAAAATCTTGTAGGAAGAACTTAAAAACCAAAACAAACAAGCAAAAAACCAAAGCAACTGATTTCATTTTGAGAAGCACGGATTAGCTGTTTTAGTAGAAAACAAGCAAATCCCAAAATGCATCTCTATGTAAAAGGGAAGCTGTCAGGGAAGACAAATCAAGCAATAGCAAAGTTTACTCCAGTACTCCAGTGGATATTAGCTCAAAGGTCGTTTCCTGTCTGAGCCAGAACCAGTATCCAGGACTACACAGGATGACAGATAGGTGAAACTGCCATGCAAAGCAGCACAAGGTACATTCAAACAACCTCTCTCTTATTTTGGTGGGGCTTTTGTGTTTGTTTGGGGTTTTTTTTACATACATTAAAGTCGCCAGAAGACTTACTTTCCCCCCATCCAAGAATTTCAGTTTTCTATCACCACAGACAGCATTTTCATCTTTCTGTTTCTGGAGCTGAAGCAACACATCTTTTAAGAACCAGGAAGCCATGACACACTGAAGTTCTGACTCCACCATGAGGAGCTGGCAGCTTGTTTCCCACACTCACCTAGGAGTGTCACCACTAAACAACTGTTTGGGGCACGTTATCATCCATTTTTGCTTGAACCCACAGAAAAGTGACACCCTCTGCAAGCAGTTGCCTTGAAAGTAACTGATACAACAGAATTTAGCTGTGATATACCAGTTAAGTCTGTAGATTCAGTTGCGAGAAGAAAAACTGACTGCCAAAGAAATGCTTCTCAGGCTTACTGTAGTAGCAGCCTGTAATGAGAAAATGTTGTTTTGAGAAAGCTTATTGTAATGAGAATGTAATGTTGTAATGAGAAAGTGAGTTTTGGAAAGCTTATAGGACACACAGCTTTTTTTTTTATTTTAATGGGATTTTCTACATCCTCCTACTTAAGTATAAAGTACCACTTTAAATACCAAACACTAACTTCTGATTGTCCTCATGTGTCTGAGCAAAATGACAGGATGCTACACACTCAGGGACATTTAAACTGCTGCCTTTTGACAGCACAACTCCCAGCTGAAAGCATTTTGTCTTCTTGGTGAAAAAAATTAAAATATATATACACAATATGTATATGCAATAAATACATATACACCATATAAATAGATCTGTCCTGGTAACTGATTTAGGCACAGTATAACTGGATACTTTTGCCCTGTCTTCAGACAGATCCTTTGCATCTTCTGAAAGCCTTCTATCTATCATTTGGGAAAAAAAATCATATACCCTGGAAGACAACATAACTGGTAAACTAAATATATACCCTTAGAGGAAAAAACACTTACCACTACTTAGCCAGCTCAACATAAAAATACCAAGTCAACATTGGATCTCATATCGGTGTGCATGCATGCACACATATACAAGTTGGAAACAAGGCCTGCATGGTTTGGGCACAAGTTTTTACTCAGCCCAGTTTGCAGCGTTAATGCAGGCACATTTAAACAGGTTCTGACCTAAGTGGAAAAATCAGCACAAGAAGATAACTCTGTGCTTTCTGCACAGGAAGCACACATAGCTTGTGTGGCCACCAACTTCCCCAGAGTAGAGATAGAAAATGAGAGAGGTGAGCAGAGAGATGAAATGGGGTTAAAAGAATTCCTTGAATTACGATGACACAGACTGAACTTCCTCTCAACTTCATCAACAGCAGAAACCAACAACAAAAACTACTGTGACTAGTTTACCGACTTCACCAATCAGATTTGGAAGACACTTTAAATGCCTGCTGCAGCCAAAAAGAAGCAAGTTTGGTATTTCTTTGTTTTCAACAAGTAGCTGCCAAAATACCTGCTACAGTTTTTCAACCCACTTGCACATTCACTAGGCAATTTTAATCACATACAGCTGTTCATCGCAACTTTAATGGTGTTTTCCCCCCTGAAACATTAATTCCCCCTGAAACATTAATATTTCCTGGTTAACAGTCTCATATTATAAATCATGTTGTGAAATACAGCCTATTAAAGGGGGAAGTTTATGCAGAAGTTTTTGCTAAGCAACTGATACCCACAGAAACAGAACAAAATACCACTCTGCACACACAGGCATTCAAATGCCTGAACTAAACACATCAGAAGGGAACAGATCACATTGGCGCACACAGTATTGGTAGAACTGGGATTAGTTTGAACTGATTTCTTGTCCGTTAGGTTATTATTTTTTTAAAATTCATTTATTTTAAGAAGTGAAATACTGTTTAAATCTTATAAACTAGACTTTAATATCACTTTATGATTGCTCTTCTTTTACATCTAGAAGAGATCACCATGACCACCTGATTTGATCCCCTCCTTAATGTTGACTGAAGAACCACTCTCACGCTTTAAAACTTCTGGGTCTTCTTTGCTATATATAAATTAGCTGCCAAACATGACTGAAAAGATATTTAAAATGAAAACAGGAAGAGGAATAGAGGACAATCAAAGGCACTGTTTGCAATAGTCCTGCCTTGACCTCTATCTGGACAGCATTATCATACTTTCTTCATTGCCAAGATCAAGGCATATAAGGTTGAGGGCATATATTTTATTTAAACATACTGCAGAAGTACATTAAATTTTACAGGTCAGATTCTCCATGGTGCTTGAGCAAAGCTGGGCTGCAGGAAAGAGCAAACAGCCAGCTCACGTGACAGCTACCAAGGTGCAGCTTCCCCTTTTATCTACCCAGAACAAACATCCTCAGCCTTGTTATGGCCAGACAGGTCCTTCAGTCCAACACACACTCTCTCTGCCTGGATTTTACAGGGATGACAGCTCATAGGGCCTATGGTACTGCCTTAACCAGCACCATTTGGTAATAGGTACGAGTTCCGCAGTGAGACAAAGTCCCGTTGTACAAACAGTTGCAAAAGGGGGTGGCAGCACTGCCAGTCTTTATCAGGTTTTTGCCACCCCCCACCCCCCCCCCCCACCCCCCGCCGCCCCGAGAGCTCCTTCACACAGACAGAAGTTCCCCCTTGCCTTTCAGAAGCACTCTTGGCCACCTCACGCCTAAACATTGTAATCGTACATGAAAGTTTCATACGTAAGCAAGTTTCAGTGAATCAACCTCACAGTACTGGCATACAACCAACCATTCCAACCACATGATGCATTATTTCAACCATAACTATGAACCCAGATATGAAATGAGGTCCTGACTCATCCCAACTAAGGCACCTGAGATGACTGCATCCAGAGTCAAATTTCCCCATTGCACGGCCAGTGAGAACAGATGAGACATCTTCTGTGGATGTTATGGGCCCTGAGAACACGTGTGACCCCCTGGCATCAGCATTTGTGTTTTGAATGCGCAGCTACGAGTCTTCACTGGCACACTCAGCTCTCCCTGCTGCAGAGAAACACCATGGATGCACAGATAGATGAATGCTAGGAAGGGATCAGTTTCATCTTATCTGGGGCAATCTTTCAGCCATATAACGAAATAAAAGTCTCCTGGGCACCTTAGAACAACATGTTTTTTGGCCAGGCAACCATGCCTCCCTCTCCAGGCTCCATGTGGTCTGCAGGTTTAATCTCATCCTCCTAGCAAAGACACGGGCAGGAGCAGGGCCACCCTTAACTCCATTGACTGCTCCATGGCTGCACGCTTCAGGCAAAGCAGCATTCAGTTGGGTATGCCTATTAGGGCTCTAATACTGGAAACAGAAGTGGAACAGACAACCAAGGTAATTTAATCTAGCAAGGTAATTCACTTTCAGTATTAACCCACATCCCCTCCCACTGCCTCAAATGAATCAATTGACAAGTGCCCAGCCTTCTCCTTACGGAAAGGGAATTGTATGCTTATTATCTTTATGCTTCACTCCATACACACTGTAGAAATGACTGTACTAGATTCTGAGCTTACTGATCTCATTGTGAGCAGGGATGGCTTCCACAGAAGTAACTATGTTGCTACTACTGTAAAGCAGGACGGAGATCTGAATTGGCCACCTGTTACTTAATGTACTCTCTGCAGTCAGAGTCTACTTTCCAGATGTTTTTTCTTGTTGCGGCTGCTGTTGGTTACCAAAAGCATGAAGCTTGGCAAGCACAAGAAGAAAGCCTCATCCTCCATTCCCCTCTGTCCCATCCTGCTTTTGCAGGGCATGTATACGAGATAAACACTAAACAGTTCCCTTAGCTGTAGTGACTTGAGACATAAAAAGCAGAAAAATTCCCCTCATCGCAAGATTTTCTCAGTAAGGTGTCACCTTTTATCCCTTGTATAGACTAACCTTTTAGAGCAGATACTTCTTTAAAGTACTCCCTATCCCTGCCCACAAGGAAAATAACATCTTCAGCTATGGAAGTATCTAGGCTCCTTCTTGAAAGTCAGGAAATTACACAGAAGGTTATTAAAACCTAGACATAAGACTGTTCCTCGGTCTGCAAGTTTTCCATTCACAATTTCTTACATTCAGAGAAAGTTTGCACCTACACACATGTGCGGTTGTGCAAGCCTGATATGCCATTATATATCCATCCATCATCCAACTGGTCGCCAGTACTTTTGTGGAATTATGTTGAGGAAGTCAACTACAACCCCTCCTTCCTACAAGGGCTAACATACAGTGTCTCACACCTGCCAAGAGACGGAATTCATTCACTTCTAATAACGGTGGGCTTTCACTAGATTGCCTCCATAATTCTTAATCAGGCATTTGTACGTGGTCTTACCAGTGACAGATGTAGTTGCTTAGCTCTCACTCAGCTGTTTCACTGCCAGAAATCTGCAGGCCAGGCAAGCTGGGAAAGTGTTATATGTTATGAAGTGCCAGGAGAGGGAGGAAATCATCACCCAAGCTCTTCTGGGTCACTATCACGATGTCATTGATGTCCACCGCTGCAACAATCAACCCTGAAGCACAACATGATGATTGTTTCCCCAACTCACATTCACAGCGTGTTTGTTCCGTAGGCTTGAAAATGAGGGGATGTGGCAGGCTAGGTTTTCCTGCTCAGTAGGTTTTTGCTCCAACCTAATTAAAAACATTCAGCAGTTCACTGAAGTTCCTTGCAAACTGCACGTGTCCCATGCTTTAAAACAAGCTCTGAAAGCAAAGAGCTTGGTTTTTGTTTTGTTTTTTATCTTCCAAATGTCCTCCCCAGATGGACAGGACTCCTCAGAAATTTCTTTGTGATACTATACTGACGCTGCTGAAGCAGAAAATGCTGAGCTTCTTCTAAATGATCTTTGTTTTACTGTTACTGTTACTCTGGCTTTTTTCCTCACCTAGAAGCTAACAAGGAAAGCCATTCTTGTTCTCTGATGTGCAGAGAAGTGACAGCACAGCTCACGGGAAACAGGCAGCTCTGGTCACCTTGGTCTGAAACTGGGTCAGGGATGCCAGTCTGTGGTTATACCCAAGGAATATGCAAGTAATACTGGGATTTGGACACTGAGGACATGACCACCCTTTTCTTGCAGGCAGAACTTGGGTACTTCAGCTTTAGTGCTCTGAGAGAAGGCACCCTCCTCACAACTAAGGCATATTTATGCACAAGTTTTTAAAAAAAGGTCACATTTCTAGGAAACATGTCAGAGGATCTATGCAAGCAGCCAAGCCAGGCCCTGCACTGCCATACCACCTTAACCCAAATGCAAGCCACTGCTGGGAGATGGCCACCACCGTGCATTATGTTGATGCTTGTGGGAGAACGTGCACCAATGGAAGTCAATTCAGCTCCAAGCAGTGTTAACACTGCTGGAGAAATTCAGCGGTAAAGGACTACATCAGCGTCACACATTATGCTTGTAAGTTCGTCCTCCCTACTGAAAACAGACCATTTGCCTGCCAAAAGTCGCTCCGACCTGGGGACCACAGCAGAGGACCGTGTCCACACAAAAAGCTTGAGAGCGCATCAGGAAAGCTCCTGCCATCAAAAAAGTGTTAAAGTATCCTCCAGACCAGCTAGCTCCCAGATTCAGCCTTTCTCAGGAACTGTACCTCAATGTTTCAAAAAAACACCTGTCATCATCTCCAAAAGTAGAGTGCCCTTAAGCTGTACAGCCAGGAACACATTCCTTCAGGGTTGTAACAAGCAATTAATGGATGTGAAGCAATTACTTTTATACCCATACAAATGAAACTCCTCCAATGCAATTAACTATCCCTTATCATCTACTGTTGAATTTGCAGAAAGCATATGCTGTACACCCTCTCCTCCCCTAGCTTTTCCACAATTTTAATCAGTTTGTTTTAGCTAATGTAATGGAACCTACCTATTCTAGAGAAATAATATATGGCTGCAAATTATCTGAGTATTTTTAAAGTCTTTTTTCATTTTGAATATAATTTCATTTGAGATTTTGCAGCTTTCATTTCTATTAATAAATTATTATTTCTTCTTTATAAGTGATGAGCTAGTGTGTCATGTAATTTTTTTCCCCTAAATAGACCAAGACTTTGATCTAATGGAAGTCCTTGCTGGGAGTAGAGAGACTTTCTGTCTAATTTAGTTACGAAAAATATTCAATTAAACTTGGGAGTTTAATTCATTTAGTTATGAAAATTAAATGAGCTCAATAAGGTACATTCGATTTGCCTTGGGGCGGGGGGGGGGGGGGGGGGGGGGGGGGGGGAAGGAAGAGAAGAATCTCTGAAAAGGGAACAAATAAAAAGGTAGAACAAAAGTAACTTTTCCTGCTCACGTTGAAAGGTGGGTAACATTTCCTGTGCCTATATAAAATATATCTACAATAAGTCCATGCAAAATTATATCCAGAAGCCACATGAATATCTGGTAGTAACACCCTAATTGTCTCCTGAGTATACAAAAATCCCCGTAGGTCATAATAAAGTTCATCCTAGTCAAGGGAAGATCTGACTCCTCACACCAGGAAGACACCATCCACACACAACATTTTTCCATCTCCACTTGGGGAAAAAGGAAAATATTGGAATTATTTTCAAAAACCAGAACAGCAACATGGACCTCTCAGACAGAAGCCCCCTTCTAGTTTTGCAGCCGTCACTTACCATTTTTGCAGATAGGACAGCACTGATCAGGCTCATACACTGGATCCACGCACTCAGTCTGGGGACAAGCTGAGACAGTGCACAGCACTTCGCCATTGGCTTCACAGCGACACTTCTCACATGGAGAAACCTGAAACACAAATCCAGCCACCTTTTAACCTTCTCACTTAACGCCCTCCTAAAGCCCGCAATACCTACCTACCTTCCCATCTGCACTGTCCTTTCGTTCACCTCTTTTTCTTCTCACTTCAGAACAAATGCTTTTTGTGGTCTGAATAATGCAGACAGTGAGGCTGGGTGCCTGCAAAATTACCAAACCACAGCAGAACAAAACCTCACAGGTTCTGCTCTGACCTCAGCAGCTAATGTGAAAAGGGATCTTGGGCACAAGAACACTTTAGGCTTTAACACAAATAAAGCCAAAATCTCCCTACCACATTTCTAATGAACTTCCAGCAAATTATGTTCCTAATTTAGATGAAATCCAGTTTAATTAGAGGTTAAAAAAGTAATTTAGCAAAAAATACTGTATTTACAGAAGAAAAAAATTATGAAATGAAATATGAAACTTCTTTTAATGGAAAGCCTTGTTGCAATTTTTCCAGGTTTGAAAGCTTTTTGGTAGCAGGAAGTTGCATTTTATCGAAAATTATCATTTTCAAAGAGAAGTCAGGAAAAAAACTATCCTTTGAATTCAGGTATTTCCCATAGGTTAACTCTATTTGGACCACTCCTGTAATACTCGTAACCTTCTGAAAAGAAGCTGCAATTCAAAGAAAGGGATGAAGCAAAATACATGTCATCCTTTTTACCTAGTGAAATATTACTGGTTTTGAAGAACTCCACAGAATAGGAGCACCACAAGATGACTACTTGAATGACCTACTTCAATGAAATCAATTCCAAACAAAACAGCATCAAGGCCCTATTTAAGAAAAAATGGACTTCCAAATGTCTGCATTTGCCACACGTACAACTCCAGCTGCTCTCTTCAGTGTTTCAGGTGCTGCTTGTTGCATCGCTGATGTCCTCGTACCACACAAGGAGCTGGAGGTGGAGGGAAGCAAGGGTACTGAAGAGCAATAAATGATGTACTGTAAATCTCATTGCTATACACAAAAACCCACACTGGCATCCATGCTCACACTGCGGGATGAAAATGCAGCTGAATGTTATTATTAGTGATACTCTAAATCTATAATCTCTGCAGATTCTTGGTTTACTTAAGGATGAGGGGGTTTTTTTGTTGTTGTTTTTTTTTTTTTTTTTTTTTTTTTTACGAACCCCTTTTCATTCCAGACTCCAGTTGATGCAAACAACCACCCATTGCATTTCTCCAATAAAAGCAGAGTAACCTCGAATCTAAAAAAAAAAATTATATTAATTCTCTGTGAAGAATCATCCAGATGTCTAACTTGCAGATGATCTCTTTCTTCTCCCTATTTCTATAGGCAGCCCATATTTTCATCAAATCCATTCTCTGCTTGCTTGCCTCTTTCACATCCTTCTCACTTCCAAAGTTCAAACATGCTGATGCTTGCACAGCACCAGCTCCAACTAAATGCTCATCCATGCTTTGCCACTTCTCTTCCCACCTGCCAGGGCTGTTATTTGCTTATGCACTCACATATCTTTCACGCTGTCCCCTCTGCTTAGAAAGCCTAAATAGGGTCTCTTGCTGTGTTGCTTTCTGCTTTTACTACTATTATTTATTTCAGGCTTCCTTTGCTAGCTACTCATTTCCAGTTTTCTCTTTGCTTTAACTCTACCAAGGATAACACCGCACTATACATTTATAAAATGCCACAAGGAGGCTGACAGCCCAGTACTGCAGATTTTTATTGTAGGCTTTGGGCCAAGAATTTTGTCCAGTAATTGTTTATAAGCTGCCACGTTCGCTTGCAGAGCTGGAGTGTCAGTGGATGAGGAGGCTTCTGATCCAATGATCAAGAGTCGACAGACTCAGGTATCCCAGGTAATGACTTGAACCACACATGAAACTTTTGAGCGCCAGCAAACCTGAGCTCCTACCTATCTGCTAGTCAACAGTAAGAATCCTTCCCTCTGGAGTTACAGCCACAAACAATACATACTAAATTATGAAAACATGCTTTTTAAGGAGGACTGGGGGTTTTTTTTCTTTTTATTATGAAGGAACTCTACTTGATCAAAGCTACCAGAACTCAATTCCAAGGATCAGGCTCAACAAGGCTAGCTTTCAATCAGTTTTTAACATTTTTTGCCATGACTTGAAAAAAATGCAAATTTGCCAGTCATCACTGTTCAATGAGACCAGTAACTACAACAACAGATACTCCTTCTCCCAGGACAACACTTAGCAGCTGTGCCATTCAATATTAGAAGTGATATAAAAAACAGAGTATCTGATGATAATCAGGAAACAAGACAGCACACAGATGTTATTCCTAAAATCTCTCATCTGTAAAATTTAAACATATTCTAATTACATAGGTTGTTACTAGAATTCTAAATTTGACAGAAGCCTAAAATTCTTACAACAACAAGAAGCCATTTAATGAAGCACTGAAAATACTATCAAATGAGAAACAAAATTGCTCTAATCTTTATCTAATAATGATGATTCAGAATAATGCATTTCCATCCTATACAGCACATAGACTTGAGGATTACATCTTTCATGAACAGAACACACTGTTAATGTGATTTTGCATTCACAAATAACCTTCCTGTGTAATAAATCATGGGATTTCAGGGGAACACATTTAGTACACATTTAATAAGTACTGTCATCTATACAAGCCACCAGTATAAGTAGTGGTAGCAAGGTTAAGGAAGGTCTCCATGTGCTTATTTCTACAAAGATCTTTTCAGGCATGTAAGTGAACCACAGTGGCTGCCAAAACGGTATTACTGTCAACCTTTATCTGCTCATCTTTGGACTAAACGGTAGTATTGCTTTTTATATATGATCAGGATGCAGCAGGAACTGTAGAAAAGGCCCACTTCTTTCTGCATCTTAATGGCAACTTAATACTCAGACACATAATCATCACTAGAGGGAGAGAGAGAGACAATAAGACTGTGCGTATATGCAACAATTAAATAAATCAGAATGAAAAGACACATTTGGTCCTTCATTTCCTCTCTTCTACTCTTACAACGTAAGCGCGTTCCCTGCAGCGCAGTTCCTAGTGGCAGCCCATGCAACAAGCATCCCACTTGTTCATCTCTGAAACGACCTGCCCAGCAGCACTAACGCTTAGCACATCTGACATAACCAGGCTGGACTGGAAATAATACCACCTATCAACCTCTCTCTGAAGACTAATGATACCACATCCCTGTGGTCTACAGATGAAGCTATTAACTCTATAGCAGCAGTGGTTCTGCCTATGCAAAACCCACGGGAAGATAACAAGAGGCACAGAAGTCTTACAAGTTCACCAGGCAGCCATAAAACCTGTAGAAAACAGAGTGCAGGTGGCAAAAAAAACCCCACAAAAACTTCTTCAGAATTGTTTAAAGGGAAGTTTATGAGCAGATGTATAAATGGACTTGCAGATGTTGTAAAAAAGCAAACACAGCATTGTGTAAACAGGTAGATTTCCCACTAGTGGGACATGAAAAGAACTGCAGCTCATTAAGAGCAGTAGGTTTATGCAGCAACTTAAGTGTAAATTGGCATAATTAAAAAGTGACAAATCATTTGCAATCACTAAAGTTCTGGTACAAAGTAATTTGAGCTCTTCTCCCTTTCCAACATGGCAAATTTTACTTAAAAGCACAAAAGAAACCAAAACCAAACGAACAAAAAAAATCTGAATGTAAAATAAATTAATTATATATATATATATATAAAATCTGCACTTGGTTCCTTGAGCCTTGAAAACATCCAGGTTTTAAAAAAAAAATCAATCATCATCCCAAACTTATCTGCTATTGTGCTGGATTTTTTATTAATATTTCCTTGCCACTTACACAACTCGGGAGAACATGAATGGGGTTAGGCTGACAAGAATAAACCTATCAGCCTTGGCTTTACTTCAAAAATACCACAAATGTTTCAAACATTTTTCAAAGTTTGTTGACTTCCATATTTCCAAGCAACTTATTCACAAATAAGTACAATTTTCAGCAGGAGAGAAATTCTAAAAAAAACACATGAAGCAACAACTTCCAAAAACATAGGTTCTTTCCAAACATGACACTTCTGAAGGTAACTTATGGTCCTTGTCAGGCTCTGACATAAAGTCAGCCTGTATTTTCAAATCGTACTGTAAGACTGAAAAACATCTAGTGGAACACGTTCTCAGCAACCTCCAGCTCCAGTGCAGAATTTCATCCTTGCTGCATTTCACCAACTAAGGCTTTTGCTCCCAGTTCTACTTGTATGGATGCTGTGATCCCTCTGCCATCCTGCCTCACAATACCCACAGAGGAGTAGAGTGGAGCTGATGGAAACAACTTTATGAGACCTCATCCTTCCCCCACACACCTGTGTTGTGTTTTGTGTCGACATCCATGTCCTTTTTGAAAACAGAAAAAGCACCTCCATGCGCATGCATGCACACACACACTCAAAGCCTGCAGAAAGGACTGTGAATCAAAGAACAAACGCATCAAACCTCCCATTCCCTGGTGCACACAGCTTTCGAGTTACCACTGGCTCTGGCCAGGGCAATTTTTTGCCATGCCAAGCCATAGAAAAGTTTTATATAAGCAAAATCCCAAATTTGCATGGATATTTACTCATCTAGACATAAATGTGCAGAAAATCTCACTTAAAAGTTAGTAGGTCACATTTTTCTTCCTTTAGTGATGCAAGGTACTCTTTGCCACAAATAATAGATGCGGACACAGAGAAAAATCAGATTACTATCCATTTATAACTCCTTCCCTGACCTTCACCAAGAGACAGGATATTAGTAAACTCTCTAAAACCATCAACTTTAAACTTGTAAAATGACCTCTGAAACTGTGAGCAATTACCTGCATTTGCAATTGCTTCCACCGAGCAGCAGCAATCTGACCACATCTGTACCTTACCCTGCCAGACATCTCCACTGACTGCAGTGGCATGGGCAAACAGCTGCATTGACAGTTTTGTGCTCACAATATTGGAACCAACATTGAAGCTCATTAAAAACCAAGGTCTTCACACATCAAAATAAACAGGGTGCTGTCCCACCGCCTAAATGCATCAGTAACTTCCCTTGCACATCCTGGGCAGACAACCCTTCTCACCTGTGTTTCCAAAGCTGGCTTACAAAAAGTAGTAAGGGAACCGATGTTTCATTACAGGAAGGTATCAACACAAGGGCTGAAGGCTAAATGGGGTTAAAAAGAAAGCTGAAACCAAAGTCTTTTCAGAACATTTCTGTAAATGTCATTGTTCAGCAGTCCTTTTTTACCAAGGTTGCCAGCCATGTTCAAATGTAACAGGGAGCCTTAAGGTTCTATTCTCTCACTACATGCTTAACACAATAAGGTATTTCAGTCTTGCTTTACAGCCATCAATACAAAACCACTATACAAATAGACAAAGAAATGCAATTTGTTAGAAAAGCACGAATGAAGAGTGGGGAGAAGCATTTAAAACTCTGACCTACAGAGAACGTGTGCAGAAGCATCACTGTTTTGGCCACCCCTCAGAATTAACTTTGCTGGAAAAGGAAGGACCTCACAATCCATCTCTGAAAATGTCACACCAACTAGCAGCTGTTAAAAGTACCTTCTCCCTCTGAAGGCAGAAACAGCTACCCCAAGACCGAATGCAATCCTTGAGGGTGACATGGAAAAAGGGAGTATGCTACAATGCTGTCTGCCATACTTTGAAATCCACTATTGTTCTACACATTATTCCCAATAGAGAGCATGGGAAAACACTGTGATTTATTCCAGAGAGAGTAATTCTGCTCATTTATTTATTTTTCAGTAAGTTCAAAACATGGAAAGACATTATGAATCAAAGTTAAGTTTCCAAGAACATGCAAACACCAGAGAGCAGAGGTGGCAATTTATTTACAGCCTTCACAAATACATTTTCTTTTTCTCCATCCTGAGAGAGGCTCAAGCTTCCAGAACCCTGAACTGGATTTCGTACTCCCCTCAACATATTCAGCTCAAAAATCTCTGGTGTGTTCCAAAGTGGGGTTTGGACTAGCCCTGTATCTAACAGTCCTTTGCAAGCCAATTCTTAAGAGCCTGCTTGCAAATCTCAGCCACAATAAAACACTACAGGGAAAAAGGTAAGGTAAGCAAGCAGAAAATCAGCCCCAACTACAGAACTTTTCAGTTGCACTGTAATAAGTTGCATTTTCAATGACAATGACCTTGCACAGTAATGTTAAAGAGGTCCTAGTCTAAAAGGATTCCCCTAATTATAAAGCTTTGCAAGTCCTTTGTTTAGGTATCACTGTGATCCAGACTTCGAACCACACTCTTAAAAAAGAAGGCCCACAGTAATTCTCAGAAAGCAAACCTTATCCAACCTTGGCAGCACAGTTTAAATCGTTAAAGAGAGCAATGACTGTTAAAAAAAGGTGTATCATCACAGGCTGATTACTAGGAATAAAGTCAGCCCACAAAACCCTGCTTGATCCCTGCAAAGTAGAAGTTTCACACATAACAGTTAAATAAGGAAACAAATGAATTGCTGAAAATTTTCATAAAATCCACATCACCTCCGAGTAGCATCCTTCCAAGTACCATTTTTTACTGTAAATACCAAAGGAATTGATAAAGATCAGCCCCCTCATTTAAAAATGTTACAGTATCACAGAGCAAGAAAGGCCGTATTTAAGGGTAGCATTTTACCGCACTGCAAAAGTAGTATTAACACAGAAATGAAAAGGGGAGGGTGAGACCCAGAACACCCTCCGAGAAAGCACCCGAGGAATATAATGCCACTTTGAACACGAGAAGGACCCACAAAACGACTTTTGGCTTCAGCCCTTACCATGAACTCCTCTAGGGTCTGGTAGGTTTTCCCTCGAAACTCGCAGTAGTTCTTCCTCTCCTTGCACTGCGGGCAGCACTGCGTGGTGTCCACATGGACACACCGAGGGTGGAGCCTGGGGCACTCGGGCTGTATGCACAGCGGGCCCTCCTCGGTGCAGAGGCAGGGGCAGGCGGAGGGGCCCGGCGCAAACTTCTCCCCAATGGAATATACGAAGCCGCTTTCGTCCACGCAGCCTTTCCCACGGTAGTCCGGATAGGCATACTCCTCCGGGGGCTCGGGAGTCACGCTCGCAACGGCTTCTGGGAGAGACAAGTCTTCAGCCACCTGAGGCTCCTCGGGAGCAGCATCCCTTTGCTCTTGCACTTGAATGCTCCCAGATTTACTGCTCGTCCCCTGGCTGTTCCAAGCCTGCTTTTGCTTAGTCCAAGACTCCTTGTTCAAGTAGTTCCTGTTTCCTTTGCTCTTCCAGTCCCTGCTACCCTCCTCCCTCCCGCTCCTGCCGATCTCATTCATTTTCCCTGGGCCTGTCTGGCTGTCCCTTGTAGATGTGTGATCCCTCTTTTCCTGGCTTGCCTTTATCTCCTGTTTGTCTTGAGCCTTGGCCAGTTTTTGCACAGGTATGGTGGAGCTACAGAGGGCAACCATGAGGCAGCAGGTTACAAGAAAAGAACTAGAAAGAGCTCCAATTGCCATTGCAGTAGAGCTGGGCATCACCTACTGCATCCCACAGGGGACACTGCATTCACATCGGAGGGAAGCACTTCACAGATCCACAGTCCCTAGGAAGAGAAGGATAAGGAACACTTCAGCTGCTGCACTTTTTCACACCCTACACCCACGCACCCACCCCCCGGCCTCCACCGATGCAACATCTCAAACAACACGCAACCTGCCTCGGTAGTTTATGCAAAAGGCAAACAACAGCCTGGTGCTGCATCCCTCCTCCTCCTCCCCCGCTCTGCCAAGTCTTATAAATAGCAGGGCTCTGGACACAGACCCGGCGTCTTCGCCTCCGTGAAGAGCACCACGCAGAACTCCAGGGAGTTCGGATTTGCAAAGGCAGGTGCATGCAAAACCCACAACGTTTGGAGGTTATTTTTCCTTTCAAATGACAACACGTGAAGAGGATGGACGCTTGCTGAATTAAATGAAGCTCCCCTACACACAGCAGAGTCCGGAAAAGAAATCACCCAACGGAGTCCCAGTTGCTGACTGCGTGCTCGATGGTTTTCATTAACCTCTTATCCAGTCTTGAAGTATGCTGCTGTTTTGGGGTTTTTCTTAAATACCTGCCAGCCAGCACATTTCTGTCAAAGACAACTAAACCCATGCGCATTAAAGCAAGCAGAGCCAAACTACCCCGCTGCCGAACTACCTAAACAAGCACACACCACCTCCTCCTCCTCCTCCTCCCCGTGCTTAAGGCAGAGCAGCGCCGTTAGGAGTTTCCGCAGCAGAGGCTCATTTAACCCACATCCTCCAGGAGTTCAGCGACACTCCCGGCACCTGTCCGTAAAACACTGCACTCCGAATCGGCACAAACCCAACCAAAACACGTCCACGGCTCCGGCCACGGCAAGCGAAGGCGCTCCAGCCTCCCGGCACGGCCCCACCTCCGCGGTACCGCTCCCCAAAGCCATTTAAAAGCCTCCCTCCCTCCCTGCCCGCCCGCCTCCCCCGGCCCTCACCGGCGGCCCGGCGGGGGCGGCGGCACCGGGGGGCAGCGCGCTCCGCCCGCCCAAACTTTCCAGCGGGCCGGGCAGCGCCGCCCGACCCCCCTGCCGCTGGGGGAGCCGGGGCCAGCCCCTTCCCCGGCCCTGCAACGTCCCCCGCGGCCCGGCCCGGCGCCTCCCTACCTGCGCTGGAGCCCGGCTCAGCCCCGCCGGCGGCTCGGGGCGCCAAGCCTCGCCCCCCGCCCGGCTCCCATGGCGGGGCCGCGGGCGGGCGGCCGGCGTCGGCTTGTTGCTGCCCGCCCGCCGCCGCCGCGGACCCGCAAAGCCCGCAGCGCAGCGCGGCGGCCAGGCGATCCGGCCCCGCCGCCCCGAGGGCGGGCTCCGCCGCGGCCCCCGTTTCTCTCACATGGCGGCCGTGCGCCGCCGGCCCCGGGAGCGGCGGCAGCGGGGCAGGACGGGCGCTCCCTCCCTGCCTCCCTCCCTGCCTCCGTCCGCCCGCCGGGCCGGGCGCAGCGCGGGGACTCGCCACGGGGCGGCAGCGCCTGGTGCGGCCGCGCAGCGCCCCTGCCCGCCCCTCCCCGCCGGCGGTGTGGGGGGCGGGGGGCAGACCCACTCGTGCCGTCGGGCCCCACGGCGGGCACGCTCCGGGCCGGGAGGGGGGCGCCCCGCGCAGCGGGCGGGCGGCTGCGGAGAGGGAAAGCGGGGCACGGGGGGCCGGCCGGGGCGCAGCCCCGCACACCGGCGGCCGAAACTTTTGCAGGTGTCAGGGCGTCAGGTCGGGGCCTGAGCCCCGTGCGCCGCCCGCGGCTCAGGTGCGGCTCGGACGGGCGCGCTCCCGCGGCGAGGCGCGCCCCCGCCGCGCCCCCCTGCCTGCGGGGCCCGGCCGCAGCCCCGCGCTATAGCCGAGCCGCGGGGGGGGTGGGGGGGCGGTTAAACAGGGTCCGGCGGGGCCGTGCAGGCCGTGCCCCCGGGCTGTCCGCACGGCCGCGGTGGCGGCTCTGCCTTAGCCCGCTCCTGCCGGCCTTTTCTGGCAACGAGGTGGTACGTGACCTGCTAGTTGAGATATTGAGTTACGCTTTCGAACGGCCGATGGACGCTTCTGTAATTAAATATAATTGCAGTTTTTCTCCTTTATGCTTTTTGGTACGGAAAAAGGGACAGGATGGTCCATTATAAAGATGATGGCTGCAACACACTTAGCCAGACTGTTGGGACAGAACACCAAAGGAAAGCTAGAGGTGCTTTTGTTCTGGAGCTGAGAAAGGGCTTGGAACGCAAAAGGTTACTTATTTATGTATTTATTTTTAAGCCACATTTGATGACATACCAGAATAATCTTCTTGAGTTTTGCTGTACAGATGTTCCAGAGCAGTCCCAGCTGCACTAATCCTGCTGCTGCAGTAGCTCTTTAGCAGCCTGCTGTGCCCGACTTGTGGCTAGGGCTGGTTTTCCCGAAGTACTTGGCACTATAACTGAAATTTTTTAAGGTAGGTAAACCTTGTAGAATTTATTTATTTTTTTTTTTTCATTAAAATGGTAGCACTGCAGTATCAGTACCCAGGAGAGCACCGAAAATCTGCTGGATACTAATGTTTCGCTGTTAAGTACCATCATGAGCGCCTGTTATTTGTGAAAACCAAGACACTTAAACTCTTCCACAGGAGGATGCAGGTGCTAAACTCTTCTGGCTGCTGGGTTCTCGCTATAAACAACTGAGTCCTGTCTGTTCACAAAATTATTTCTATTGACATCATCTCATATCTCCCAGTGAGATATTCACCAGCTAAATAATGGTTTAATCTGAAACTTTAAAATACAGAACTAAAGTTTTGAAGGGTACGAAGAAGTGTTTCCATAGGTTGCGCTAGTAAAATGAAATTCCACATTGCTACGGGATTGCTAGGCAAAGTCTTACAGAGTTAAGCTAGACCTTTCACATTACCTGACTAATAATCATTAAGAAGTATTTGCCTTCAACTTATCGTCTTATTACCTCTGAATAAAGAGTTTAATCTTTGCCTTTTCTGAAACAGTAATTTTATATAGCATAAGCTGCCATGGGGCGACCAACCATACACTACATCGGTGATTCTTGGAAGAACAACATGAATGCCCATCCTAGGCTTTGCATTCACAAGCCTGTAAGCTTTGCTATCAAGCAGCAGCTAGTTGTGGCTAGAGCAAACCAGAAGGAAACAGGGGGCCTAGGAAGGCACTGCTATGTCTATGCTAAAGAGGAGAGAGAAGCCAGTTTGTTGTTCTGACATTTTCACATGTTCCCAGGTGAAAATGGTACAAAATCTGAGTTCTACAGCATTCAGGTCTTTCTCTGTAGGAGCTCTGCCTCTCCCAGACCTAGTTATGTGGCACACAGATCAGCCAGGGCTGAAGGTTCAAGATACCGCTGTGTAACAAGAAGGGCAAAGCCTCTGAGCACTTGCATAGCAACAGACTACAGCTCCTTCTAACCTTCTCGGCAAAGAAAAAGGTAAATACCCTCGTTTCTTTTTCTAGAAGATTTCTCACTGGACTCCAGCCTCTGTTTATTCAGTTTCATATGTATATTAAGTGTTGGATTGTACCTGACATTAGGACCCTTGCAGAACTGATGCCAGACTGCTTCATTAGTGTCATAGCATCAATTTGCAATATATTATAGTCGAAATGGTCAAACAGAAGATATGTAAGAAATATTTGGTGGGTTTTTTTTCCATGTGAGGTCTCAACTAGAAGAAGAGAGAAATGTGAAAATCTGTTATTTGAAGGATGCTTTTAACAATGTCTTTAATGTGAGATTTATACTTCTGATATAATATAAGAGGCCCTGGAGTCTGAGTCCTTCTGCTTATTCATGGGATAGACACAGCGTAAAATCACAGGTCCAAGTTTCCCCACTCTGCTGTCCCCCTAGGCAACAGTAGCAAGGACAACTGTGTCTCTGGATGAGAATCAAATTCTGCATCTCGTTCAAGACAGCTTCCTTTTTGCTGGGTCTTGTCTGCATGATAAGAACTTTGCATTAGCTGTATCAGAGCTGTCAGGAGCAAACAGTCTGCTGGTTTTAGCTTATTTTTACTACGAATTAGCCTACTTTTACTAGGAAGAAATTGAATGGAAAACAAAAAAGGAAGCCAGCAGCCGAGATAAAGATGGTGTTGGTGAGGAATGGACTTAAATTAAACTAGTGTGATGATCATCTCTGTTAGACCAACCCGGAGACAGCGAGAGTGGACATCCGGGCTGAAGATAGCTGGCTATTAGTCAGAAAAACATAATTAAACATCTACTCCATGAGATTAGGGGGACTGAATTTTTGAAAAATATTTTTTAAGAGTTGCCTTGGGGTGAATGACAAGAACCTAAACATGGGATGTATGTTTTGCCAAGTTAACATTGGTTATCTGCCTGATTAATAACAATATAAAAAAAAAAACCAGTCTCATAGCTATGCAGATGCTTCATTGCAACGTCTAAGACAACCACTTTTAGCCTATATATTGATAAAATGAAGCCCTGGATATGCACATACTCACCCCAGCACAGGCATGCAGCCCCGACACCTAATGCATGCATTCCTTCACATGACCTCATACAAGGCACGTGCCCCATCTTTCTTATTCTTATAAAAGAGGTGTCCCCTGTCTTCAGTGAGAAGTCAGGGAGAGAAAAGAGGAAGCTCTGTGAAAGCCTGTGGACCTGGGCTGGGCAGGGCGGGGGGCAGGGGTAGCAGAAGAGGGCCCCCCAGTGCAACTGGGGAGCAGGGGTCTGCTTAGAAGCCCCCACACAATAGCGAGGCTGGCTTCAGTGACAGGGTGTCCACTGAGCCCTTGGAGAGGGCAGGGTGTCCCCGGGGGGAGCAGTGCAGCAGCTGTCTGCAGCGTGTGCCCGTCTCAGCTCAACAGCTCTGAAACTCCTGAAGTAAAAGGGGAGAAAAAGCCCCCACAGCATGACTTCTCTGGGGAAACCGATGGTCATGCCTTTTTATGTTGCTTCGTTTCATTATTCCTCCTGAAAGGAAAGGAGTTGTTATATGAAAGGTATTTTTTATTGTGTGCTAAAGTGGCAGTTGTTCAGGCAGGTTCACATCACAGCCTTTGAAAGGTAGCAATTTGTACAATGGTATTAGTCCAGCCATATAAAATAAGGCCTTCAAATAGCAGTTAGTCTGAAGGCAGAAAGAGAGAGACAAAGCCAAGGTACATATTACTCTAACAAATCATGTGTATTTGAAAAGCTCAATTATAAATCAGAAGTTTAAACAACTTTAAAAAAAAAAAAAGGCAAAAAAAAAGAAAAAAAGCAAGCTTCCATAACTGTTTTTAAACTAGGTTAGCTTTCATCATTTCATTTTTGTTTCTTCTATTTTCTTTGTGCCACTTGTCAAGTGATAGTGAACACGAACTGTTCCAGTTCTTTCTTTTTTCACTAGTCTGATGTCTCTTTAGTTGTCTGGTAAGTACTTACTGAAGAAGTGTTACATAAGCTGTAGTTACAATCATGTCTTCATTAATTGCTTTTAAATTATTCAGCTTTTTACAGATAATGATATGTTACAACATTATTTTTTCTGCTTTGTATGCGTGAAAACAAAACTTAAAAAAACCCCTCTGTCATTTGGAGTTTAGGATCTTCAGTACAAGGACTCTCTTTACACTTCTGTAAAATACAATTTGCATGCTGGGAAATGAATAATAATTTTTCATTTTAAATTTTACTTATTACTTGCAATAATAATTCAAAAAAATCTCATAGACTTGTAGGAGATTTAAACTTTAGAAGTCATAAGTTTATGAAAGACCTTTTAAAGGAGATTTTTACTGCTGCTGGTTGATGTTCTGAGAACTCCCCTTTACCTTATGATTTCTCTCATTATTAAGCAAAATGCAAATATAATGGTGTGCTGCTTTTGGCTAGGA
This sequence comes from Falco peregrinus, assembly GCF_023634155.1. Classification (NCBI taxonomy): domain Eukaryota; kingdom Metazoa; phylum Chordata; class Aves; order Falconiformes; family Falconidae; genus Falco; species Falco peregrinus. The sequence continues at coordinate 81,564,855 of NC_073723.1, forward strand.
TACAGTTAATTTTTTTCATAGTAACTGGTATGGGGCTATGTTTTGGATTTGTGTTGAAAACAGTGCTGTTAATCAGGGATGTTTCAGTCATTGCTGAGCAGTGCTTACGCAGAGTTGAGGCTTTTTCTGCTTCCTACCTCACCCACCCACCAGCGAGCAGGCTGGGGGGGCACAAGAAGCTGGGAGGGGACACAGCCGGGACAGCTGAGCTCGACTGACCAAAGGGATATTCCATACCATGTGATGTCATGCTCAGCAATATAAAGCTGGGGAAAGAAGGAGGAAGGGTGAGGACATTCAGTGATGGCATTTGTCTTCCCAAGTCACCGTTAATGCAATGCATTAAGTTCAACTGAGATCGCTGAACACCAGCATGCTGATGGGAAGTGGTGAACAAATTCTTTGTTTTGCTTTGCTTGTGTGTGTGTGTTTTGTTTTTTTTTTACCTGTCAAACTGTCTTTATTGCAAACCACAAGTTTTCTAGCTTTTCCAGTTCTCTCCCCGATCCCACCAGGGGGGAATGAGTGAGTAGGCAGCTGTGTGGTGCTTAGCTGATGGCTGGGATTAAACCATGACAAATGGAAGTAAAATATTTAATATTTTTTAAAAAAATAAAATTTCCTATTTAAAAGTATTTTTTCCAAAATATGGAAAAAGAGACTGGTTTTGTTTAGAACAACTCAGAAAAGCTCTTTTCCTGTGACAAGACCATTTTCTCTCCTGCAAGCTCTGAGGAAACTGCAATGCACATATTCCACCCTGGTAATGGTTCCCTTCTAGGTCCATGAAAGAGAGAGAGAAATACATACTGCCTTTTTGTATATATATACATGTCTACAAGTTCTACCACTTTAAATAAGTTTTCAATTCTTACATGCCCGTTGCATCTCTAATGGAGACTTTGCCAATATAAACTTCAGAAAGGTGTTATTACGTAACCACAATAGTTAAATAATGTTAAAGATTGCATAAGTGAAACCTTTGGAGAGAAAGGAGGATTCAATTCAGGACCTGTGCATATGGGCTCATTCTGAGGAAAAAATGTTTGTCTATACAAAGCACAGTATTTTGTACCTCTAATTACAGGACATGAGAGTGATCATAAATGGATTTTGATGCATCTATTTGCACCACAGTTTCAGTAGCCTGGGGAAATTGGATGTTAATCTTGGCTTACAATGTTATTTGATATTTGCGCCTTTTTGCTCAGAGGTAACAAAAGGTTTTTGCATATGCGTACACATGGACATGCACAAAATAACACAAAATCTTTACATGTACATTCTTTTGTATAAATAAGTCTTAATAGTGTACCTTGTTCTTCCCTTTTGCAAAGCCAAAGGATGCGCTACTAACAGTTTTATTTTTAACATTGTTGTCATGTTGGAAAACTAAACAAAATATTCCTTAAGCTTGCATTTAGTTCTCAGAATCTGGAATTTGCTTGAAAGTACAGATAAGTATTACTTTTCCCTTTATTACTATATATAGAATACATTCTTGTTTTATTTATGTTTGTTTATCTAGGTACATTTGTGTTAACAGTAAATTTCTTCAATAAAGGCACATTAACTATCACAAGATAATGAAAGTGTTCTCAAGATGCAACAATCCAACACCTCGCACCAACTTTCCTGCCTTGAAAGACTGGTATAACAGATGGAGCTCAATGTCATGGACTCAATGAACTCAATGAACTTTAGAGGGATGGTCCATAGACTAAGAGAATGATATCTGTGTATTTATGTTAAAAGACAGGAAAGGTGATGATGCATTGGAAAGTGTGGCATGACATAAATGGTATGGTATAAGGGGTGGATACTGTCCTGGTTTTGGCTGGGATAGAGTTAATTTTCTTCTTAGTAGATGGTGCAGGGCTGTGTTTTTGGATTTGTGAGAACAATGTTGACAGCACACTGATGTTTTTAGTTGTTGCTGGGTGATGTTTATACTGAGTCAAGGACTTTTCAGGTTCTCGGGCCCTGCCAGTGGGAGGGCTGGAGGGGCACGGGAAATTGGGAGGGGACACAGCCAGGACAGCTGACCTCAACTGGCCGGAGGGTTATTCCATACCATGGGATGTCATGCTTGGTATATAAACTGAGGGGTTGACCAGGGCCAGGGGATTGCTGCTTGGGAACTGGCTGGGCGCTGGTCAGCAGATGGTGAGCACTTGCATTGTGCACCACTTGGGGTTTTTTTCTCCCTTCCCTTTGGATTTCATTCATCTCCCCTTCTCCCTCCTTTTCATTATAACTGTTGTTATTATTATTATGGTTTTATTTTATTTCAATTATTAAATTGTTCTTATCTCAGTCCTAGAGTTTTATATTCCTTTCCAATTCTTCCCATCCCTCTGGGGCAGGGGGAGTGAGTGAGCAGCTGCGTAGTGCTTAGTTACCAGCTGGGGTTAAACCATGACATTTAGGGGAAAAAAAAAAAAAATAAAAAACATCTATTCCTGTATTGTTCCACATTTTAAGTTAATAGATCTCATCCTTTCACTGCTTTTTAATATTACTGGAGGAAAAAACCTACCCAAAACAAAACCCCAGCTTTTCTCTCTCTCTTCTGTTCTGACAGGATTTCTTGACCTTTATTGTATTAAATATTGAACTAAATTTAATGAATAAATGGAATTGGAGAAAAAAAAAATCTTATCTACCTTACAGAAAGATAGGGAAAAATAAAAGTTTTATTGTTAAAACTGATTTAGCGCTGTAACTCACACAAATATTTACTTCCATTCTCTAACTTTCTTTAAAACTTCTGTAACAGGAATTATATTGTTTTCCTTTAAATTATTTGAAAAACAGCATAGGTTGTTTCCTCAGATATATGTATTTGAAACATAAATGTTTTAAAAGACATTGTCTTTATTCAAATACTCTGTTAATATTAGTATAGAGTAAAAACATTTATTGTATAGTTGGTAATTATAAACTTGTCTTTCACAAAGACGAGCCCTTAAAAATAATTTAAAAAATATCTTAACAGTTTTTGCATCATCAAATGTGTAAAATGCCTTATATCACAACTGAAGCTTTTTTTTTCATTTTTTCATTTTTTAATTTTTTCTTTTTTTTTTTTTTTTCATTTTTCATTGTTGGAGAAGCTGATAAAATATGTGTTGAAATTGAGTTTGCCAAGCCACAAATTTGAAGGTTAAGGAATTTACAGTATGTGTGCAAATGCCTGCATTCTTCCAATGGTTTGCAGATTTAGAGTATAACCACCAGATATCTGATCCTGTAACATAACTGTTTGCAGACTCAGGAAACCATCATGCCTCTTAGGGGATATTCTCCAAAACTTACTGAGCATAAACCCCTAGATACAAAGCCTTCATGATATGCTTTCCAGAACACATCTTCAAACTCTTCCTATTCTTTGCCCTCCTTTTCTCTCATTGTTACTACCCAATTTGTAAAAATTAAAGCTTTGCAATGACGCTTCATGCATAATGCATACGCAACTTAAACTGCTGCCCACTTTACTTTTTGAACCTGCTGGCTAAGTTCAACCAAACTTGACAAAGGAATTGGATTATTAAAACTTCTAAAAAAGAGGTAGATTGGTAGAGAAGGAGCAACCTTATACCGGCTGTCACTGAAGATGTGCTGTGACCTCATGCCTTGTTACACACCAGTGACTCCAGTTGAGGCTGTACCCATATAAATGCCCAGGCTATGCTAGACACATAGAAGTTACACCTTCCTGGATGTGGAATTAACTGGTTTAAACACACCAATCTATAAGAAAATTCTGGTAATTCTGGTGTTCAAATAATTTTCCTGTCATTACCCTTCCCTGCATTACCGTAGAAGTCCCTGTGTCCCTTAGCAAGTGCCTCTGATACGGTACCAGGTAAGCAATGGATTGTTGTGTTTCTCTATTTAAATTAAAGGCCCAGTGAGGCCTTTAAATTCATTTATATATATTTGATAATGTCATCATTTTAAAAACTGGGCAAATTATGATTTGTAACATATTGAAAGTTTCATGAATTGCAGATTCCCAAGTGTTCTGTCTTTAGATCTAATTACTCGAGATTATTACATGCAGGACCTTCTGCAATCACAGAGGCTGGTGATCCAGTTTTCTTTCTAATGAAAAACAGTTACATGGCTCAGAAATAATGATTTAGGCTACAAACTGTCCGAGCAGAATAAAAAACCCCTCAGATTAAACAGTCTTTGGGCTAGAACTTCAGTTGGGGGACAGGCAAACAGAAGGATTATTGTTCTGTGTTTGCAGGCAGGACCTAGACTCCCCAGATACAATTGGGCTCCCTGTATGTAGGCGCTGTACAAACATGTAATGAATGGGCTGGTATTCATAGAACTGTACATCCACCAGTGACCAGGAAAGAAGGGAAAGGAGAGCAGAAACATGGCCTGAAGTCATACAGCAAGTCAGTAACCGAGCTGAGAAGTTAATGTAAAGCTCCTGGTTCTCTCTCATCCTCCCTTTTCAATGCACCATTTACTAATCCATGTTGCCTTTATCTCAATAGTAAGATGTTGAGTGCATAGCTGAATAGCTGGTATATCATATCCCTTATATGTGTAGAAAAATTTAGAAGCTTATTTGTGCAAAAAACTTAGTGCCTTGTTTGGTTGTTGGCACCAGGCCTTGACATACTGATGTCCTTAGGACAACTGTAGCAAGCAGGGTGTTCAAGCACCATCATACAGGGTCTAACATGAAAGAAATAGAGGTGTTCTGTAATTGTGATAATGAATGCACATTGGTCATGCTGGTTGAGTTTACTATTTGTTGGAAGATGGTAACAGGCAACAATGCAATGTCCCGGGCTACCCTCACTACTGCTTGAGGGTTATTACAGACAGGGCCTGGTAAAAAACTGACTTTTTGGATTGGGTGCTAGCAAGATCACTGAAGAAAGTGACAGCTTAGATGCTCACAAAAACTCCCCTGTGACACTAGTGACCAGTAAATCAAAGACCAAGCACCATGCAGAGCTACAAGTTTCCTCCCTCTTCTGGGGACATTTAACCCCATAATCCTCCCTTCCCTAACCACCAGGCTACTGGCAATTAATTTCTCACCTAATACAGTTCTGCCTTATACATGTGAAACATTTTGTTGGAGAAGAGACCAGGACTCAGCCATCACTACTGTCCGGGCAGAACAACTCCAAAAAGAAAACATAAGAAACCTCATCTAATCCTGTAATACAACTGTTTGCAGACTCAGGGAACCATCACACTCATCTAATGCTGGTCTACAGCTCTTCTCAGAATTTAGAAACAGATTAGATTCAAGTTTTTCTTCTAATAGTTCCCTGAAATCTAACCCTAACCAGAAAATATTCCATAAACACAATCTAAATTAATTTTCCTGTGAACAGGGCCTTGTGCTCTAAGGTGTCAGTCCCTCTTCTGCAAAGCCTGTTCAGCTTGGTTTTAGAACACAGGTCTTAGACCAAGAACTGCCAAAAACTCTGGCTAAAAAAATAAAATGTTACATCTTGCTCTAGGTGTGAAGTGGATGTTGGAGACGTATAAGGAAATTAAACTGAATCAGCCATAAACTGGTTTGCCTGAACCACCCAGCCCTAACTTGGTAATCCTCACGGACTGTTAAACTCTTGCCTTCAAAGGTTTTCAAAATACATCCTTCTTTCCCCCATTATTAAAATTAATGCAACTTTAACACAATTACTGACTCCTGAAGCAGTTTCAGGCTGCTGCACCAGTGCGGTAATTTTATAGAGAGCTATACCTTAGCTTCTGCCTAAGAATAGCAGCAGCTGTAGAGAAGGAGAAAAAGAAGATCAATGCATCTGGTACCTTCAAGACCCAGGAAGCCTTTCCACAGTTCTAGATAGCCAGGCAAGTAACTACAGTAACAAGGAGCCAGTTCCTCAAAGCACCTCAGCCTACTGGTTACTGAACGCCTCTGAAGAATGTGGCAAATAGTTTCACAGTGGAAACAAATGAACGTCCAGGACTTGTGAAAATGTAGCCCTTAGCATGCCCTAAAAACACTGCCTGCTTCTTTTACTTGGTTCCTAAGCACGGTTCAGCCCCCATTACTATTTTCTCCAGCTATCAGCTGAGACAGCTACCTAGGTGTTGACATTGAAATGAGCTTTGTTTCGCTAGCCATTTGATTTCTGAAACTTAGGCAATTACAATTCTTTTTTCCTCATGTTGTCTTTTGTCTGCCTTTTATTACAAGGCTCCACTTAAATTTCTTTCTCCTGACAGATTCAAGAACAGGTGTTTATTTGCACATTTACAGATTTCATGGGCTATTAGGATGAATTCTGTAACTCTTGTTCAAGAAAGTAGTTTATTGTTTTACACCAGTAACTAACTTCTGCGTAAAGATCATTCAAAGAACTGAGAATCTAGGTTATTCCCTAGCACTAAAGCAGTCATACCATTCACTGGTTTATGCCTGATATTCTGTTGGTCTCATTTTCCAATGCTATCTGTTGGAAATCAATCACTTCCAATTGTGGGTTTGTTGTGTTATTGGTTTTGTGGTTTTTTTTGTAAATTAAGGAAACGATTTATATGAGTTGTAGCCACAATAGTAGATGCCCTTGCCACTATTCCATCAAACACTGGCTGGGGCCTTTGGAGAGATCCTTACATAACAACTTGCAACCACCCTAAGCAGTCATATTTCTCTGCAAATTAAATTTCTTTAAAAAGTCTCATTTTATCCTGAGGCTGAATTTCTGTTCCAGTAAATTCTGATCTACAGAGGCATCTACTTCGCATTGAAGCTGATCAGAGCTGCAGGTGACCAGTGCCTCTATAGCTCAGACCCCTAGGCTGGATTTCTCCCGGAGTACGAATGTGTTATTAATACAAGCTAGCTATCTTTGGCTAAAAGCCTAGTGAAAAACACTTTTGTGCTTTTCACAGAAGTAAGATGGTTGATTATGGCACAGACTCCCAACTCTCCTTCTCAAAGGTTTTTGCCTGGAGTTTATTTTAAAACACTTTTTTTTTTTTTTTTTCCTAGGAAAGCCTTAAGTAAGGAGTAAACATGTAAGAACAGGCCCTCAGAAATTTTCTGCTTTTTCAATTAAACAGAATTGAATAAGATAAAGGACAAAAAACAACCTCTCCTTTCTTCTCTAATGCTTTTTTTCTCTGTTGGGATTAATTTTTCTTTAGAAAAATAGAGGCTATAACTGCTTTTGGAAAAAGAAAATATCAAGCGCACCTGAGTTTTTAAACAAACAGTTCCTGCTGTTAAACAAATCCATGGTGAATTGTAGATGGAAGAAAAATCCCTGAAGCAGAGGCAAAAATCCAGTAGTAGTTCACCAGGTTTGTATCTAGTTCTTGCTTTGGTACTAATGGGATTTCTTTGATAGGTTGACTCAGGCAGATAGAAGCAAGATTTAATGAGAGTATGTCCACAGCTTCCTTTGCTGCCTTAGTTCATATGTTTGGTTTCCAGGTTTGGTGTTAGACGTTGCTTTTTAGAGCCTGCATTGCAAAGATCAGAACTGTAATTTACTTTCTGTGCTCTTTTGTGCTGCAGTGCTCAGATTGCACAAGGAAAAAGCTACTCTGTTTTAATGTGTACCTGACAGAGATTAATTTGCCAGGAAGTTGGGTTCAAATTAAAGAATAACATTTTGTCCTTATTCTTAGCAACTGAAGATTGCCAAACACACCACGAGATAAAAGAAGCTGCGTGGATAGATATGTTACTTTCTTTACTTGCCAGTTGACAGCTGGATAATCAAGGGCTCTTGAATTATTTGAAATGTTTTATTATTTGGTTGTTGAGTTATGGCAAATGGGTCCCACATTTCTTGTTCATCTTAAACAGCAGTTTCAGTAGGTGATTCAGGAAGAAACCTGCTTTAGATGATCCATTAAGTTCTTGTCTAGAGGAGTGAAATTTAGTGTTGTGCTGGTGTGAGGCACCCTCAGTCCCCAGGGTTAATTGATACAATTGCTGAAAAGCCAAACAGTCAATAATATCAGGCTATAAGAGCTCGATGACAAGCCTCAGATCAAATCTCTCAGCACAGATATATGCAATATTTTGTCAGCTGCATTGATGCTGCATCATGAAAAGAAAGAATGCCTGGTAATACAGGCAGAGCTGCAGTGCTTTGTCCAAATTCCTGGGGCATCACAGCTTGGATTTGTGATACTCAGAATAGAAATAGCATAAAGAAATAATGAAATAATTTGGTTCTAGTGATCTAAGAAGAATTTGGAAAATAGACCTGAACATATCATCCCAGAATTGCATACTTTAAACATTAAAACAAAACCAAACCAAACCTCACAAACCCCACAATAAAAAAAACCCCAAAAAATCCTTTTCCATCCTCTGATCTTTTCCCTCCGCCACACAATAAAACCTCACTGGAATGAAAAAATAAAAGAAGCCTCAACTCTGCCCATAGAATTGCCCTGGCAATGCAGCAAGTGGTCTACCTGGGAGAAAGGCAGGGAAGCAAGAAGGCAGAGGGCCAGTGGGCAGGTTTCACGGGCAGGGTTGGGCTGGAACTTCATCATTGTCACACTGTGTTTGCAAAACTCTTTTATTTTTGACATGCATGTAAATTCATAGAAAAGTATGGTTCAGAGAGCTTACGGAACTAACCCAGTCTTCTGCTTTACTGTCTCTATTTACAGTTTTGTTTGAGATCATGACACCATGAAAGGTAGAATATGAAAGGATGTGTTCAGGAGGGAGAATACATGTGAGAAAGACTTCTGCACTGTTTCTGGATCACTGACTTATAGTAAGTAAAGTGATTTCCCATCCTTGTGAAGAAGCAGCAAGTTGGATTGTGATCAAATTAAATAATTCATATTAAATTTTATTTGGTGGTGAAAGGCTGAATGACATCTCAGAGTATCTAGTTTTCATTCTTAAATGCCAGTTATTTCAGTAACACTCTCAGTGCTGCATCTTCATATTGTCCAGCCCTGCATCTATGATTTATAGACCTTAACATCTCTCTCTAAATCAGCAATGATTTACATAAGCATGGAGAAAGATACACATGCATCAAAGGTCACCCAATGGGACTGACTCACTAGCAACTTGTAAGGACAATAAAGCATAAACATGAAGATCTCCTGCACCCTATGCAATTGCTCCAACCCCTGAGTAACAGGTATTCTACTCCCACCCAAATGCCTCCCAATGAAAGTGCTAGTGAAGCTGATAAACTTCCATAGCTGCATTCAGTCTGACTTAATCTATCAGGACTGTTTGACAGAAACTTCTCATTAAAAAGTCTCCTTCCAGCAGAGTGTAGAACTGTATTGTAAGGCTTTCATTTGTGGGAGAAAAGAATTGCTTCTGCTTCATGCTTTCACTTCTAGCTCAAGGTAGACCTACTAGACCTCTTCTGCTCCACTGGTCTTTGAATGTCAGGGCTTCATTACAATATTGGCTTTATTCGACTTTTTTTCAACAGATTTACTCCTGTGTGCACGTAAAGTAAAGTAAGAATAGAATGAATCTTCCCATCTTCCCCCTTTTATGCCATACACCCTTCTCCTCCATAGTAACCAAAACGTAGGTGCACTCCAAAAGTGCATGTATGTGTCAGTGTATGTATGTTCTTGGTACTGACCATAACAGAATGACCCAGCATATTCTATTCCTTGATACCTCTCACTGGAAAATAAAATATTTTAGTTTTGCAATGGAAATAGAAACCGAGACATCTCTTTGAAACAAACTACATCAAAAGCTCTTGGAGGAAGCAAGGCCATAACACAGAAGCTAAATTAATTTTTCGTATCTGTTCACTGTGGGAGAATCTTTCTTTACTGGGGTGCATCAAAGGTTGTATCTCAAACTGAAGGTTTCAGAACAAAGTTGATATAAAGTACAGCAACCATTTCTCAGAATTCAGCCAAGAGTTCTAGCCTAATACTGAACTAGAACAGCCACATGCAATTTGCCACATCCGCCTTCCTATCAGAAGAATGTAACATGAACTTCTTTAAGGCTTTCATGGGGTTCCAGAGATAGCACTTACCAGAAAAGCCTGACATAATGTGAAAATCTGTAGAAGAAAATCTGACTTAGGTACTGGCTAAAACAATACTGAAGAATAAAACCAGTAGGCATATAAACAAAATATTCTGCTATGGGAAAGTCAAGCAGGATATTTACGCTTCTCAAATCTGTTGGCATTCTTTGAGGAAAGCAAAAAGGGTGTAGATGAATGTGACCCAGGTGGTAACATTAATCTGAAGGGGAGAAAGCTTTTAAACGTCTTTCCCCGAAGACTTTGACTAAAATGGGTAAAAGGGAAGGCATTCTCATGATCTAAAAATAGACTAAAACATAGGAAAAAAGGCAGAAATAAAGCATTACTTTTCACAATGGAAGGAAGTAGGCATCTGTGCAGGGGCCTATTCAATCTACTGTATTCATAAATTATCTAGAAAAGAAGTTGGATAGGAAGAAAGCAGTCTGAGGGGTGAAAACAGAAGCTGACTGAGAACCATTGCAGGGTATGTCTCATTATGAAAAGAATCGGAGTACAATGGCAGATGAAAGTCTGCATCAGTAAAACAAAGTATGGGGCGGGGGGGGGGGGGGCGGGGAGGAGGGGAAGAAAAAGAATTACAACTGGTCTGTAATGGTTAACTGTGAAGTAGCTACTGCCACTCAGGAAAGAGATTTTGGAGTTATAGTAGCTAGCTCTAAGAAAATATCAGCTTTGATGCTAATCAAAAAGGGACTAGGATGTTTGGCATTATTTTGAAAAGTGTGGACAACTGTCATACATGCAGTTTTGATTCCCATCATCTCCTAATGAATACAGTTGGCTGAGGAAAGGGACGTAAAAATGAGACAAGCACAAAAAAGAACTCAACCAACAAAGAAAGACGGCATATACCAAGACTCCTCAGCCTATAGAAGAGATGACTATGAAAACATGATAGTCGGGAGTGACATGAAGTTGTTGAACAGAGAATGATGATTCACCCTTTTCCATAATACTAGTATTAGAAGAAAGCAAATGAAGACATATTTTCACCACGCCTTCAATACTGAATGTAAAATTGATTAGCAAAAGATGTTGTGGATGGGAACGGGTTCAGGAAACAAACTCACTTAGATACAGATTCACAACTATACAGCCTGCTAGCTGCACTCTCCCCTTGGTATTTACTATTGTCCTCTTTCAGAGGGAAGATACCCAGCTCTGGAGTCTTGATCCAGCACACAACGGCTGTTTTTGTGTCCTTTACTGCAGTAGCAGGGAGCCATATATCCTCTGTCTCCTCTAGGAAGCCAGTGAAGTACTATTTCAGGAATTATTCTGCATGCTCTAGACTTTTTTCCCAACAGTGCCTGGTTCCTCTGAAGTTAATCTTATGTTCACAGCAGTGGGAGGCTTCCAGTTTCAATGCAACTTCTGACACAATGCAGCACATTCATGTCCCATTTTCTACAAGATACTGTCTTGTCCTATTTTACATGTTTAATGACTTTAGGATTGTCTCAGAAATGCTTGCAGTGTTGGGCCACATGGTAATGTTTATTATTGCAATTTTTCTAACCATTTTTGAAAAGTAGTTTAGTGCTTATGACCAATGTTGGTCTATTTAAATTTGGAGACAGATTATGATAGATTGCCAAGAAGAAGAATGATATGCCCTTTAGGACTGTTTTTCCTAAATGTAGAAAAGAATAAAAGAATAAGGTGTAATGAAGCAAAAGGATACAGGTAAAACATGAAAGAATTGGGGGACTTTGACCATATAGAATCATTGCATATTAAAATTCCATACCTAAATGCAATCACTATATTTTAAATGTGTTAGATAAGTTATAATTGACCATGTGACCAAGATGGTGCTAGAGATTGCGTAGTGCTGAAAATGATTACAAATACTGTAACCACATAAAATTCAATAACAGAAGAACTCACTTATCCCCAGTGCTAAGCATTTGGATATATTTCACAACAAGAAGTGAGCAAAGACTATATTTTGAGACATCATAATGGATTTGCGTATTATGATAGAGTGTTTCTTGGAACAATAAGAATTTACAAACAGAAAATATAATCCAAAGCAACACAGAATCTGGTAAATATGTATCTGACAATGATCCACACTGTCACAGTAGTTAAAAAGGCAAAATATCCACTACATAACATTTAGGTTCAAAAAAAGGAATTACATAAAAAAACTATGAAAAAGGACTGAAAGAAGCATTGGAAAGGGTAAATGATTTCAGACATCAGGAAGAGTGTTTAGGGATACCTTGACAATGGCTCAGACTATACCAAGATGGCTTACCAAGAAGAAATCACTAGAACAACAAGAAAAAGGTGGTGCAGTTTTAATAACAGAGGAGGTTAACATAATTAGTGGACTACTACGAAGTTTGAAATTGTGTTCAAATGAAGGAAATATAAAACTGGTGACATAAATGTAGAACTTCAATGGAATATAAAATGTATACAATACAGAATGTATTACAGGGATACATTAACACAATATATTTACATGATATACGTAGCCAGAGATGTTATTATAATATAAAAATACAAAACCAGCAAGTTAAAAGCAAACCCAGCATACTGCAGATCAGAAAAAGGATTTTTGAGGAACACTTTGTAAAATAATTCAAATCTGTTAAGAACAATTTCAAAATCATTAGAAATGAGAAAAGTAGGAAAAGTCCAAATAGAAAATGAGATACCATAGAAGTAGTCAGGGACCATAAAGCTATAGGGAAAAAATCAGAGTAATCTTTCTTTATTGACATGAAACAGACAACCTTAGGTAGATTTCTGTGCCAGAGTCCTTATTTACAGGATGCTAGTTAATGAAACTATGGCCAAAACTGATGTATCACCACAAGAGCCTTTACAATGAATAAATAAATCCTTAACAAACCATCAGCCGAGTTCTAACATTTCTAATGGAATTCCAGGAATTTTAAAGGAATTTAAACATGAAATTGGTAACAGTTTAGTACTGTGTGCAGTATACCAATGATATTGGCCTTGATGTCAGAGAAATAGATATTTTTATAATGCCATTCACGTGTTTTTTTAAAGACATCCAAAAGTACTTATGGATCAGCAATTTTGATTTGTCTGAGATGCAAATGATGTGAGGTCAAAATACATACATGAGTGTATAAACAGATGGAACATTTGTTATAATGAAGAATAAATAATGCCTCACAGATTTCTTAAAATTATCCCCCCAAAAGTCCATGGGAATATGGTAAAGCATGATCCAACTAGTGAAGTGGACTAAATTGCAGTTTTCTGTAAAACTTTAGACAAAGTCCTTCACTAAAAGGTGCTAAAAAATTAAACTGATGTGGTACAGGAGAAAGATCTGCTCATATACAGAAAACTAGGTAAAAGGCAGGAAACAACACGGCCAGAGAGGAGTGGCAGCGTTCCCCAGGGCCAGCCCTCTTTTTTCACCATAAAAAGAGGAATCAGGAGAAGGGATGAAAAAAAGGAATGGCAAAGTTTCCTATCATCTGACAATCAACTTTAAAACAAAAGGCAAACAGCTGATGGACTCAACATCAGGTATATTATTATCACTTAGGAAAGACTCCTGAGGCACTGTTGGTAGGTATTTGAAATCTACGGTACAAAACTCACTGGCAGTCAAAAAGAAAAAAGAAATAATAGGAACTATTAGGAAGAAACAGAAAACAAATAGGAAACCATCATTACGACACTGCATAAATTCATATCCGAAATGTTATGTGTGGTACCAAAGGTACCTATGAAGATAAACAGAAGAGAAAAGTTATATTGTAGCAAGGGGAAACAGAAAACTGCTGGATAACTATGAAACTGAATTGAGGGAGTTAAGGGAACAAGTTTTCAGCATTTGTCATGCTATAGGAAGTAAGGGTACCCAATGACAGGTAAAAAAGTTTAAAGTAAACCAAACCTACTGATTTTTAATATTATACATACTTAAATGGTGGGATTTGTTTTGACAGAATATTGTCTTTATAGACCAGTAAAAAAATTATGAAAGTAATGTCAAAGACTATTAAATAGGATAGTCCATATGCAACCTCTTGTCCAGGATGTCTCTAAACTGCAGACTGCCGAGAGCAAGAGTCAACACCAAGAAAACTTTATTCTATTTTTGGCCTGTTTTTACATTTTTTCCCTAGCCATCTGCAATAGTCTATTGTAAGAGACAGAAAAACAAGACTAGAAATGGACCTCTGGCAGTTTTCTTATGTAAACCTGCCTTGTGTTTTTTGGGATTACATGTAACCTCTCCTTTGCTGTATATGTTTATTTTTTAATTTTATTTGTGTGCATCTTTTCTCCAGTTTTCACAAATTCACTGCAACTGGCTGCCAGTTTAATTAAAAAAAACCACACCAACTCAACAACCAGCTTCTGCTTGATATTATTTCCTTCTCACAACTTAGTACTTTTGGATTTTACTCAGTTTTGTATTACAGAATGATAGCCCTAGACCATCGCTCTCTAAAAGGACACCAGCAACTTGTATTAAATAGTTTTAATTCCTTTTAACTATTCCCTGTTGTCTGACACATTTTCTGAGGTCCTAGGAAATACCATTTCTTTCCTTATTGATTTTTTTTTTTTTTACTATAAAACAAAGCATTGATTTTCTTCCTTCTGTCTTGTGTTTCTAATGGTACTTAAATTAACATGGTTCATTTGTATGCCACCTTACCAGGTCTAATGCATCCTTCTTGTCAGACCAGCATCACCAATAATAAAATGTAGGACCCTCCACTTAATCAGCAACCTGATAAATGATGCACCAGTTGCCAAGAGCATCAGTTGGATTCAGTCTTCCTCTGTGCCCTTGGGAAAGTCTCTTAATCCAGCCTTACCCTCCAATTTTACGTGTACAGAATAGGGAAACTGTTCATCTATCCCATACATGTTTGAAGATGATAAAGACCTATTAGTGAATGTTACATGTACTCAAATACCTCTTGCAGAGGCACAACACACAATCCCATTATTTGGATTCAGAAGAATGAACATATCAGAGTTTCACTGGCACAACCTCCCTCATTGCTGCAGTAATCAATACATTCTTGAAGCTGTAATGTTCATCCTCTCTTGCTGAAAAGTCTTCTACTTTACAGGTGCTGTTCAGCATCACTGAATAAAATTTGTTTTTACAGAATAGGCAGGATTCTTAAAGTCACTTGAAAAGGATTTTCTACCACTTATTTTGCTTCCTAAGAGTTTCTTTCAGCTTACTTGCTCTGTAATAGCTGCTAAATAGACCAACATTGCCATTATGCCTCGCAGAGTTATTAGATGTACTCATGTTGTGCCTGTTTGCCTAACATTTCTGTGACTCCCCAATACAAATGCTGCTTAACTGTTTACCTCTTGGAGCATTTTGGGGTTTCTGATTTTTTTTAATTTTGTTTTGTTTTGTTTTACTTTAATTCCAGTTTTGGATTGTATTTTTATTTTCTTCCTTATTGTAAGGGGATGCAGATGCATCCAGATGCAGAGCAGGCCAGAACACAAATGTGAAGGGGTTTTGAAACAGTTACAAAGACCACCCATTGCTCAGGCATTTGACAATAAAGTAAGGACCATTTTATATCTCAGGAGAGGGTTCCACAGACTAACAATTCAGAACTGAGTGCTGGAAGAATTGTTCCTAATAATCTAAGTGCTGTTTCTGTCAGTATGAGCTCTGCCAAAAGAAAACATTTGCAGAGCTGGATTTTCCTCCGTCCAGGGCTTAGATCCCGAAAGAAGAACTAGTGTTATAGGATTTGTTCATTTGGTACAACTCAAAACCAAATGGTAAGTGCACGAAGAAATAGAATGCATTGCCCATGACATCCCAGATCACTCTTTTAAAGGGAATAGTTTCCTTGCTAGAGAAAAGCAGGTGTAGAACTACACGGTCTAGTAATAACAGCACTTGGAAATCCATCAGGAAACAGGACCTCTGTCAGGCACCACTGGCCTGAAAGTGTTCCTGAGCAAAATGCCAGGACCAGATTTTACAGACCAGACTCCAATAAGTAACTTACTTTCTTAAAGTTAGTGTTTCTAGAGCTGCATTTTCCTTATGCTTATGTTGTGCAATATTGCTATGGCTGACATTCATAACCTTAGGAGTGAAAAAAGAATTCCATTCCTATGGATGAGATATGAAGAGAATGAAGTGCTCTAAGTGACAGAAGAAAGCTTGTTAATGTTTTTCCTTCATTAAATTCTGTATCAATTCAGAAAGGAAGATATTTAAGTGAGATTGGATGAGACTGATCCATTCATGCAAAGCTGCAATACAAAGCATGTTGTACGTCCAGGTAGTAGCTCATTTGTACTCTTCAAAGACAGTTTTGCCAGTAAAATTGAGCATCAGAAGAAATGAGCACCACACAATAGAAAAATACAGCGTAAGTGAATCATTCATACTTGTCAGAATTTGCTGATTCTGTGGAATGTCTCCTGAGCCTGAAATGTGTTCTTGAAAAACCGAAAAGAAGTCTTCAATGCTGCACTCAGATTGACAATCAGTATATTATCTTGCTTTTTTTTGCAAGCAATAAAAAATAAAATAAAAAAAATAGAGTGCACTACTTACAAGTACTTATTAAATTGGTAATGAAAAACCGACAGGCCTAAAAGTGAAAATATCTCCAAACACCCAGGCTACAGCTTAAAGAAAAGGAGTTGCCTTTCTTGTGCAGTAATGCAGCATTGACCATCTGTGCTGGTTTTGGCTGCGATGGAGTTAATTTTCTTCATAGAAGTTATATGGAGCTGTTTGGGGCTTGTGCTGAAAACAGAGCTTATAATACAGGGATGTTTTTGTTACTTCTGAGCAGCTCACACAGAGCCGAGGCCTTTCCTGCCCCTCACCCATCCACCAGCGAGCAGACTGGGGGGCACAAGAAGCTGGGAGGGGACACAGCTGGGACAGCTGACCCCGACTGACCAAAGGGATATTCCATACCATATGATACCATGCTTAGCATATGAAGCTGGGGGAAGAAGAAGGAAGGGGGGATGTTTGCAGTGATGGCATTTGTCTTCCGAGTAACCGTTACACGTGCTGGAGCCCTGCTGTCCTGGGGATGGCTGAGCACCTGCCTGCCCATGGGAAGTGGTGAATGAATTCCTTGCTTTGCTTTGCTTGCATGCATGGCTTTTGCTTTTCTTATTAAACTGTCTTTATCTCAATCCATGAGTTTTCTCACTTTTCCTCTTCTGATTCTCTCCCCCATCCCTCCCCCATCCCATCAGGACAGAGCAAGCAAGTGGTTGCGCGGTGCTTAGCTGCTGGCTGGGGTTAAAGCATGACAACATCTAAGTCACATGGGATGTTTCAGCAGCTGTGGCAATTGCACACAAAAACAATTACATTACAGGCAAGTGTTCCAGAGAGATGTGCAATCTTCAGGGGTACCTGCCATGCATGAGGGAGTGGGTAGCGTGTAATGAAATTCTTTTTAGGATAAGAAGCATTCAATTGGAAAACTATTTATTTATTGAATTGCATAAGGCTGGTAACTAACTGGGAAACTTTTACAGACCTCTGAATTTTTCAAGAGTAGATTCAAATCCAAGAAAAGGCCCTACTGGTAAACTGTTGTGAAACAGGTTTGTGATTCACCTCATGGGAATTAAAATCCCATTGTTTATAAACTGCCATTCACATAAACCATCGCTGATGTTAACTGGCATCCTTAATTATAGTTCTAGTAAAGACAGTTGGGGCTCAAGTGGCACTAACAGCCGAACAACGTTCTCATTTTGCGTGCCTCAGCTTCATCCAGACAGAAGTACAGGGGTAAGCGGTGTAGTGGCCTGTTGATCTGTTATGCAGATTAAAAGGATTTTTCCGTATTAGTCTGAAATGTTGTTCCAAGACTAAATCCCTATCAATATTTAATTAAAGGCAAGCCATATATGACAGCTTTGTTAATGGGCCATGAAGCACCTCTTAAAAGTGGCTCTGGCTGCTATGCATAAGCCTTGGGCTTTCAAATGTTTCTAGCTGCATAGAAAGCAGCTGTGTTGATGGAAATCTCTCAGCTAAAAAACAGTAAAACTGTTTGAAAATATACCATCTTGTGCCTGCAATGAATGAAGAAATAATACAGGATGTTATAGATCTTTGTCTGCAGCACAAATAAACCATATCTCAGGATAGTAGTGTATAACTTTGATAGGTAGTTGTGAGGGGAGGTAATATTAAAATGACAGGGGAAAAAATGCAGGTGAGTAGAGAAAGTGATGTTCCAGATGTCAGCAAGCTTACCTAAGGAAGTCTTAGTCCTGGGATTGGAGACAGTTCAGGCTAAATGATCTTCTCTGATCTCTCCCGAGCAAAAAGAGTTTTCCCCCATCATACTATGGGTAAACAACACACAATCACAACTTCAGTCTGGTTAAAGTTGAAAGCAGTCAATTCATTTAAAATGAATGAAGTCCACTTGGAACAAACTTCACAAGCTAAAGCAAGAGAATGATGTAGCACAGAAAAGATCAGATTAAAGTGGTAGAGCTTTGTAATAAAAGTGAGGAAGCCTGCAGCTGGGAAGCCAGCCTGTGAAAAGGAAAGGATCAACACTTCTTCATCTGAAGGGGAAGGAAAAAAAAAAAAGAAGTTGTTACATAACACACTGCAGCAGGTTTGATTTTTATCTCTTGCTGGCCAGAAAACCCCTATGGGGGGGCGGAGGGGGAGTCACAGTGAGCTTCATCTTGCTGTCCGCAGGTAGGCAGAGCAGCTGGGCTCTGAAACTGAGACCAGGTCTTTTAAATAGGGCATAAATACTTGCATGTTTCAGTGCGCCCTGCAGCTGCCATGTAACTTAGGCAGCTCTGGGAATGTTTGAACTCCAGTCATCTCCCTGGGGTTGATCCATGTAATGCAAAATTTCCCTAAAACTCTGTATAATCTTTGATACCCCTCTGTCCGGTCCTACACTTATCATTTCCATGTTTAAACTTGCATGAGGTACTCAAAGGGCAATTTCATGACTGCTTTCTGCTGTGCATGGTCAGAGGAGTTCCCTTGTTGCTACTGCGAGGGAATTCTGAACATCTTCATACCTTTTCTTCACTTTGATTTTGCGTAAAGGGGCTAAAGCAAAGCTGCAGATTAACATGAGAGCTCTAACAGAATGGTGTCTCCTTAAACTAGGTAGAGTGCATGTATTTGCATTAATGCTCAGTAGAAAAGACACACATCTTGCAATGTGAATGTGTTTGTGAAATCAAATAACTTCCATTTGACTGACAAACTCTATCCCAAAGAAAGTGCTCTGAATAATCATTACATGAAAGCAAACAAAAGTGCAGCATATAAAAAGGAATGTATTTAAGGCTTGTTCATTTAAGAGACATTGAAACAACAGCAGACATCTAATACTCCAGTTTCACATCCAGTGAAAGACATTTGTACTTTAATGACAGTAAACAATTTCAGGGTACTTTTGAAATGTCACTGATCTTGGATTGTAATCCTCAGAATTACAGCTGTCTTTTATTGCCTAGCTGGTGCTGAGAACTTCATCTGCTTCCATTACCACTGTCATGAACCCTTTAAGTTCACTGAGAAGAAACCGTGAAGATACCATGCATGGAACAATAAGTTATAACTCTTCACTTAACCAGCAAAGCTAGCAGCAGAATAACAAAGTAGTAACTATCTTCCTCCAATTCTAGGACTAAACATTTGCATAACAGTGGGATTTATCAGTTATTGAGCTTTAATGACAATGGATTTTACAATATGGTGCTTCCAATTTCTGATAGCCTTTGAAATTCCTGGGGAAACGCTCGTGTTCTCAACATTTGTGATATGAGCCCTCAGTCAGGGAGCTCAGAAGAAAATCAGGAATGAAATAATTACTCAAATCAAGCTAGGTAGACAATAATTTTATTCTCTTTTATTATTTGACCACTTTCAGTCTCTTAATACAGCATGCGACAGCAGGGCTAGTGATATTTAGTGGATGGCCTGATCTGCACCTATCACAGCAAACAGCAGAGCTTCTCTTCACTTTTGCAGTGTACAGAGACACTAAATAATACTTTTTTTTTCTTTCTTTCTTTCTTTTTTTTTTTTTTTTACTTAATTTGCTAAAATTTCCAGCTATCAAGTTGAAAATCCCTACAGTTTCAATTGCTCATCCATACTTATTGCATTGGCAGGTCTGAAAATATCACAGCCACTGGTGGACAAGAGGTGGAAAAGAAAGTATTTCCTTGTGTTAAAAAAAAAAAAAATTGTGGCCTTTTTCTGAGCAGCATCACACACAAATGTGGCTTGAAGCCCAACCTTCATAAAGGTGAACATTTGTTTTTCTGCTGAAGACCACTTTTTGGACTTGAGAATTAAGTCATCGTGAGAATTGCTTGCAAATGATGCACAACAGATCAATACAGCCCCTTTGGCAGCACATTTTGAAAGCATACGACTGTGACTTCCAAAAAGATGACTTCCAAAAAGTTTAGTACCCAAACCCTAGTGCTGTCTTCCTGAATGAAGTATCCAACTCCTTCAGCTTTCTTTGAAGGTATTTTTCCTGTGCTAGACACATATGTGTGAGTGACATGCCTGTGTTTTCTGCTGCTCTTCCCCTCATTACAGCTGACATAGCTGAAGATGAAGAGCTGGATTTTCCAAAGCCATATGTTCATTTCCTGAAAACTCAGTGAAATGGGAGGACTCTGGGATCATGTGTCTGAAGCAAAACATAGTTGTTCTCCTCCCCATGCCCAAACAAAACCCCAAACAGCCCAGCACTTCAGGCCATATGCAGCATATGAGTTGGCACCGGAGTCTTGCTTGGCAAGATTTTTATGGATGCTACTTAAAATAAAACTGGAGAAAAAAAAAAGCATAGCCTCTGCAGGCAAAGTCTTACACACAGCCTGGCTGCACAATCTGCCATAGAGGAATATATACCCCGAAGAAAATTCTTATACATGCATTCGCTTTCAGCATTTTTCAGTTCATCTTCCTCTCTGAAATAGAAATTAACCCTGGTAATCTTATTCTCTACAGAAAAGTTAATCTAGATTTATGTTTACATCACACACACATACATGCCCTCCCCCAGATTTGCCACAGAAAACCTGCAGAAAGAGGGCAAAGGAGGCCTTGCTTTGTGGGAAACATCATTCTCCTGATGTCTAGCCAAAGGTTTGTTAGACTGAAGCACTGATGACTTGATTTTGCTTGTCAGCAGGGCTCTGGTCACTAAGGGAGAAGCTGTTTCTCCCTCTTTCTGCTGTGCTGGGCAGAGAGGAACCTGTACTTCCCTTACTGGGACTGCTCCATGGTGTAATTTGCACAGGTTTTGGTACAGAGCACATCTCCCTCTTTTGGCACTTGCAGGGCAGCCCAGCTGCAACGTGTGGCAGAGGCACAAATCTTTGCTACCATCATGGCCAGGTTATCAGATTTGCTCTTCCAGGAATCCCAGTTTGTCATTAGATTTTTATTCTGTCTGTGGTAGGCTACAAAACCAAGCAGGCTGGCCAGCATCTCTGCAGTGGCCCCCAAGGAGCTAAAGGGTGCCAAGAATTTCCTTGTGTCTCTTTGGGGACAGAGGCTAGAGGAGCAGAGAAGAGCACTGCTTAACGCCTAACTCCCAGCACAGCAAAGAGCATGCGTAATGAAATCAGAAGACATCCTTTTCTGCACACAAGGAAATCCCTGTATTCAGTAAAAAAAGAGCACCATAAGAAGCACTGTTTTGCTTATTTTTTACACAAGGAAAGAAAATAAAAGGTTTTGTAAACAAGTTTACTTTTTCCTTCTCATAAATGCAAACTTGATCCAATCTGTGTTTTTTCTTAGTCTAGAGAGAAGTCCTGCCCTCTAGGCAATGCAGCTCATTTGCCCTGGGTAAATTAGCTACATGATAATTTGCATTCTCTACGTGCTGAAATGCTTTGGCCCCCATTTCCTCTTAAATGGAATGTCTTCTCAGGTTTGGAAGACTAAATACTGTATTTTGCTCTTGGTTGTGCTTTCAAATTTAATATGCTCATGCTATTTGAACTGAAAACACTGTGTCATTCCTGCATTTCCATATTAAAAATCTGCACATATAATAGAGTTATATATATATACTTATATAAATATTATGTATACATGCATTAGATACATATATATCCCATTTTTAAGATTTATTATTAAATAACCTTGTATTTCTTCAGCCATACAGAATGTTCTTTCTCTAACGAGTACCTTTGTGTAAAAAAAAATAAAAATTAACTAATATGAATGAGTAAATATGTTCCAATTCCAAACCAACATGAGACTGTGAACATTATTTTATTCAATACTATCCATGCTGTAGCACTATTTGCATATCTAGCATGGCTTCTGTGTAATCTGTTTTAGAAAACATTGACTGTGATTGTGCCTGTACCCCAACAATTACTACCAGAACAGTGAGATAGATGACATTTTAGATGGTGATAGTACATGCACTACAGTTATGTTTGTCCCCTGATGCAATGTACTGAAGGAAATCTCTTTCAGGACTTCCTGGTCGTGGTTTCACAAAAATCCAAAAGATTTTTGGAATTTCCTGGAGGTTCCAGGAATTCAAGGGAGCTCCTCTGGTTCTTCAGCATGTGCTCTCAGACTTTGCTAGAAATGACAAATAAAACCTCTCTGTCTCGTCAGCTGTGAGCTCAGCATACACAGATATTTCCCCACTCTGTTCAGCAGTGTTTGATGCATGAGACGTCATGTCTTGTATCTTGAGCACAGGGTTCATTTTGCTGTCTCTGCCTTACATCTCCCCTTCCCTGCCACAGATTGTCACAGGGCTCTTGTGGTCCCTAAGCAATAAAGACAAGGGAGGAAGTTTCTCCTCATGGAACTTCCTACCCAGGAAGCACAGCTAGCTGATATTTTTAGCATTGTCTTCACCTCAGACACCCCACACTGTAGCATGCCTCACTGCAAAGATGTGTACCATGGGGCTGAGGGCTTAGAAAGGCCTAAGCTGAGACTTAAAAATGCTGGTCATTTATCCAGTCATGTCTGGTGGCATCAGGGAAGTGATTGCTGTATCAAGGGTTGCAAATATTCAAAAGATGGAGAGGAAAAGGACATTTATTATAGAGGTTTGGTACATAACTGTCTCTGGGGTGAACAAGGGCAAGGAACACAGAGCTATCAGTTAGTTATATTTTTCTTATTTCTTCCTTTTGTGATTGCAATCTTATGCTGAATAGCAATCGTGTGTAATAGAAAAAGATACTGGTATTAACTAAAGCCACCAATCTGCTAGCTCACCTGGAGGAAACTGGTGAAAATTCATTACATGTTATATGCCATTACCTATGCCAGTAGTTAGTAGTCACTAGGTAGTCTCTAATGAGTAATGACTGAAGGAATACAAAGAGGAGACAAATGTAGGATTATTCAAACACAATAAACTATTAATTTTCAAAAGCTATGGTCTTAAGACCTCTAAGTGAACGAGAAAAATTAGGTCTAATCGGTGACTCCAATATATCATACTTTATTTATAGCAGTAATCAGTTTAGTCTGAGGAGCTTTATATATGCACACCCAAAGAAGAATGCAACACTGTGGACCAAAACAAAGAGGTTTCTGAGTTGCTACAGGATGCACTGGAATAAGGCTAGCAGGGCTGGATAACTCTTATCTTTATTCACAACTCAGCTGTTGGGATACCCAGCTTGGATGCTCTGAGCTGCATGAGCTCTTGCTCCATCATCCCGTGGCTGTAAGCCCTTCATCACAGACCCCCACCTTATCCTATCCCCTCTCCTGTCATTCCTCCTGACCTGGAGGTGAGCTGCATTGCACCACACCATCGGCATCGCACAAAGCCACCCCTTCACTTGGGCCTAGCCTGCAAGGAGCAAGGGAAGGGATTTATTCAACTCATCCTGATGATGCTGAGGACTAGGGAAGCAAGCCAAGGTTTAAAGCAACAGCTGTCATGGCTGACCTGCCAGCCCAGAGCATCCATCTGTGACTGACCAGCTGCCACATACCCTGAGAACATGAACTCAAAAACATGCTTCCCTACTTTTTGCTACATTGTCCATTTCTCTTTTGTGTCTGTTTTGTCAAGTGTGAGAAAATTACCTCCGTTCTCACAGCAATCAACTTGAAAATTCAACAACACGACCTTCTTTCCAGCTTTACTTTACAGCCCAGGAGACTATCTGGCAGCCTCTTTGGGCCAAAGGGGCTTGCATAGCTTCAGCAGTTTGTCTTGCATAACTCCTCAGCCCCAGTGTCAGAATTCGTTGCAACTTGATTTTGACTTTATCTTTCTCGTGTGTTGTACTTTAAATATTTCCAAAACGGGATGTTTGTTTTCTGACATCGTCTGATGGAAAAAGTAAATTGAAAAATTTATACTCAAAGGCTGAGCCATGTTGATTAATATTGCAGAAAAACATAATTTCACAATGATAACAGAATTTAGCTCTCTGCATCTTGTTATTTCTTTGAAGTTCCTGATTAGTTTCTAGAGTAGCCAGGAATATTACGGAAACTGCAGCCTCAACTTGCAGAAACATAGTAACTAGTTATATGGAAAACAAAACACACCACTTACCAGACTCAAGTTTAGCAGAAATTACCTCCTTCTTCCCCCTTTGCGGTCTGGCTTTCAGAAAGTAGTAAATGTCTCCTTGCCATATAATTTCTCTCTCGCCTTGTCTGCTGATGTGTCTCCACCAACAGCTAATCGCTGCATAGCCACTGCATTAGTATAAAGGAGTTGCAAAAACATAGTATGACCTATCCGTGGGTAGGAAAGGTGTGAACTCAAGCACAGAGAGGTCCAAAGGGTGTTATTGATAAAAGGCAGAGCAGAGACCTTGGGTTTGATCTTTTATCTCTAAGCCACTGAGCATTGCATCCCACTGGCCTCTATATGTTCTCCAAGACCACAGTAGACTGTTCTTCAAATCTCAGGTGCCTTCAGACAAAACTGTCTCCAGCCCCTTGTGAAAAGGCTGGTCTAGCTCTCAAGATTTCAGCTTTCTTTAGCAGACAATTCAAGGAAGACTGTTCCTGAATGTTGTGGCAAAGAAACAGTGGTATTGCATGTTACCACACAGAGGTACCAGCTTCATGTCATTTCTCCCTCAGTGACAGAAGACCGATGCTGGAGCGCAGGAGGTGCTGCTGACAGTACCTTTTGTGCCAAAAATGTTATCCATGTTTTGCGCATCTTGTATATTCACTTCCCTTATCCAGCTGTCATGGGAGGAATTCTGGGTAGAAACCTCATGCAAATGAAGTTTTCTATTTTTTTTTTTTTTTTTTAAGCTCAGAATTTCCCTTTCCAGTAACAGAGAAAACAGTGATTTCCTTCTCTTTGGAGAGTCAGTTTATGTGCAGTTTTATGTGACTAGTTCAAGTAATTAAAGTGGTTCTGTGCTTGTTCTTTCCTTGTTGACTAATATCACATAGCAACATGCCCCACTCAGAGGCATTGGCTTAAGCTCAATAGCACATCACTTTATTTCACAGCTTTTCTTCCCTTTTTTTTTTTTTTTTTTTTAATAAGCAAAGATAGTATATAAAATGTGGGAAGGACTGATATCAGTCTAAGCTGCAGTGATTAATATGTCTACACTTCTGAAAATTAATGAAAGGGTTTTTTTTCCTTTTTTTGCTGACAGGTGAGTATTTGGTGCTTGTGTGCTCCTCTGGAGAGTGCTTTCTTCTGGAAAACATGCTATGCCATTGAAAGAAAATGTAAGGGATTTGCCAGATGCCCTGCTCCTTTCCGATGGTGCCAGCCCCTCTCCTGCTGTTGGTCCTGAGGTGACCATGCCCATGAGGCAGTGCCATGGCAGGCAGGGAGTTTGGCAGCTGCACAAAGCCAGATGCTGGCAGACATGAGCATCATCCCCTACCCACAGAGGTGCTGCCCTATATAATCTCATCCTCATTTTTCCTCCACTGAGTTCCTTCTCAATCAAATGGAACCAGGTGTTAAAGAATTTAAAGGCCTGCAGTATTATTAATATGGAAAAACCCCACGGCACATTCAAAAAAATTATTCTTGCCTATGGGAATATTTTATGACTAGCAGAGACCAGAGGCTGGATTCCCTAGAAATGTAGCCTTCTAGTAGTACCACTGTCATAGCCTTTATGTGTTGCGATCATGGTTAGATGAAAGTAGAGATGCAGACACTAAGGATCCATTTCTGAAACTTTTATTTGTCTCTAATATTGTTGCAGACTTTTTTTCCCAGTATTTTCATACTACCTGTAGCAAGTTGATGAAGTACCAATAAAATGACAACATTTAAATATATGCCTATACTGCATTTGCCAGATAGGAGACCAAAATCACTGTAATCTGGTTTTAAGGTCAAGAGCTCTATTAGAGTAGAGGTTGTTCAGTGCCCAAGTAGGGCATCTCCCATACTGACATCTACAAGGACAAGTTAGGCTGCCTAGATTTTGGTCCAGGCAGATTTGGCCAATCCTGCCTAAATTTCATCAAAGAAGGATTAATTAATTATTTGATGGCCATTTTTACAACCAGGACAAAAGTTGCAGTATATTAATCACATTATTAATGAAGTTATTAAAACAAGATTTAGATTAATTTGGTATTAATTACTTATGTTACATCTTTTCTCCTGTTCATTGCAAATAAGTTATTTCTAAAGGAGCATGGTGACTCAGAAAGACCCAGCTTCTGGTATATCTTAATTTTTATTCTTTCATAATCTTATGCTTTCCCATCTGATAAACCTTACCCAAGACAGTTTGCCCTCTGTACTACAGATATATTTCCTTCCTAGCCAGGATATTTTTCATATCCTAATGTTTATGCATTTGGAAAGAGTGAATTAAAATAAAATATAAAGATAACAATTTTGATACAGCTTTAATAGAAAGCTAAGAGTATGTGAAACAAATGAGAGCGATTAGAAATGACTTATTAGCCTAGCAGCTGAAAAGCCAGTCAGCTAGGATGTGGGGGACACAATTTCGAATACCTTCTTATTTCATTTTCAGTGACTGTTCATGCTAAAGCAGAAATAGAAAAGGTACTAGGACTTGATTAATAAGACATCTGAGAGGGTGAGAGCTCACATTCAACTACCCATTTTTAAAGTATAAATTGCTTTTTCTTTTTGTCCTACACCTTGAATTAAAACAAATTCTTTAACAATAAGAATTCCTGTAAATTGGAATTTTTATTCTTAATTCAATGGAAATATTTAAATGAGTAGTTTACAGCTCTATCTTTTCTAAACTCTGTTTGAGCTTGAGCATTTGCATCCATTATTGTACATGTTTTTAACATTTATGACAGTAGCAATGATAGTTCCACCTATGTCGAAAAGCCATAACCAATTTGTTCACTTTGGCAGAAACTTAATAATTTTAAAGGTCTGTGAAAATTTGGGATAAAAGACACTATATTATATTTAAAGTAATTGCATTGTAAGCATTGAAAAATCTGAGAATTCAGCATATCATCAAGGTAGAATAGGTGAGGAAAAAATACAGCCATAATAATCTAGATAATAAAATTAATGTGTTCTGACAAGGGGAATTCCCCATGGCAATGTATTTGTTAGAAATACCAGCTAAAGGATGACCCAGCTAGAGCCATTTACATACCTTCTGAATACAAGTGATCCAAACATTGTAAAATGCTAATAGAAACATGCCTGGAAATATACTTAGCATTTTTCACAGGATTTAATCAAGGTATAAGCATTTAATAGAAAGGGTTTCTTCATAAATATACTGCATAATACTCACATACAAATATTATGATATTTACTCAAATATTATGTCCTACATATATTATCTTCAAGGCCTTCAGTAGCTACTGTTATTCCAAAATGTACTGTTTTTCTCTGTAGGAATACGCTAATAGGATTTTCTTCTTCTTGCCTGTAAGTCATGATCAGTGTTGGTAATTCCAGGAAACTGTAAATATACTTTATACACTAAAATTATATGTGTGTGTATGTCAGTATTTGCCACGCACAAATAACCAAAACATGTTATTTTATTACAGACTTCACTGGAAATTACTATCTGAGGACACTGTCGAACTGAATGTATATGAATTTTCTACCAATGCTTTTGGTAGGAATTTAGGCCTGTACTCTTCCACCAAAGTTTTTCTAAAAGCATATGACTTACAGAAGTGGTCCATAGCTGTAGAAGCACACATGAACCCTAATGAAAACATGGATGTGTATCACAATGAGATGAACACATTCCAGCACATACAGCATTTTTTAGGCACCGGTATGCCAAACACTTGATCTATTCACAAAAACATTTATAGAATTTGTAGGAGTGAGTTGGGACACTGCACTCTGGCTCAGGTGCAAGGCTTCATTTACATTTTATTTAACGCGGAGGCATTCTTCTGTAGCTTCATGAATAGCCTCTATTAAACATATTTTTTCCCTCTTTTGTTAATTACTACATGGTTTCAATGCTGCCTTCTGTGCCTCAAGTTTTTGCTTTACAGTTCATGGCTCACGTATTCCCTTGTGCTAGGATTATGCTGTTTCACTGTGCAGCCATGATGAGCAGAACTATTAATAGCTCGCTCCCTTGTGCTGCACTTACTGGGCAACTTGTGAACAGTCAGAACCGCAGCGATGTAGCACTAAGCATCCTTCTGCTATGGCCTTTAACCATTTCTCTGCTACTCAAAACAATGATTACAGATTGCAAAGCATGTTTGCTATGCTTTTCCACGTACCTGGCAGGACCTCATAAGAAAAGGCATGCTACTAAAAAAAAACCTGTGGGAATTCGAAGCTCTAGTCCCAGCTTTAGTCTCTGTACTTA
Organism: Falco peregrinus; assembly: GCF_023634155.1. Classification (NCBI taxonomy): domain Eukaryota; kingdom Metazoa; phylum Chordata; class Aves; order Falconiformes; family Falconidae; genus Falco; species Falco peregrinus. Next base: position 81,593,681 of record NC_073723.1, read on the forward strand.
GCTGTATCAAACTGCTTCATTTACAAAAGAATGATTCACTTTTCCTTGCCTGCAACCAGGGCTGTTTCCAGGCACAATCAGGACCAACAGCAAGCTCTCAGGAAAAACTAGATGTCCAGGACCTTGTTCTCCCCATTGCTCATGCACCTTACAAAGCCAGAGCCACCGCTGCTTTCCTCAGATAAAGGACAGAAGCATAGCTGGGGAATAAGAGAGCAGCATCCCTCCAGTGCTTCCCAGCAGAGGCAGCAGACCCAGCACCTCAGGAGTTCCCCCGAACTTGACTGTCCAGAGCAGTTTCTGCTGCCAAAGGACCCCCCACCCCCACCTCCTCGGTCATCCCACCCAGCCCATCCTTCTCCTGAGGTGATGGTTGAGTCTGTCCTGCAACTAGAATCATGTGTTGCCTACCTGCTGGAAAACACCTGAGCCTGATCTGCAGCAGTCTTGGGTCTTTCTGGGTCTTCCCTTTCTGTTGTGCCAGCGCTGGCTTTGCAGACCAACGTACACACATAGGGAAACTTGCTGAAATCCACGTTTTTCAGCTGGCTTGTTCAAGCAATTAGAATGTAATTAACCTCTTGTTAATGATCTACAGGGAGTACCAGCATCCAGTTAACTATTCCTAACAGGCATTCCTCTCAAGATCATTCTGCTTCAACGCTGGAATTCAACAGCAGGTCACTTGATAAAGAACAGATGCTTTTTGAAGATGGGTACTGAGGGGTGCCCTTTTGCTCACTCTTGCTAGGAGAGATGCCTCCCAGCTGCAAACTTTTTGCAGCACATGCAGCTGGGTTAACAGATAAATGGATTCACCAACCTACTTCATAAAGTAGGGAAATGGTATAAAAAAAGCGCTAACGGATGTATAACCCTGGAGGTGGGAAAGCAGGAACAGAATGTGCAGATTGCCCTCCCTTAATGGAATATAACTGGCATAAATTGGAGAGTGGAAAACCTCAGGTTTTCTCATTATTGTGAGATGATGCAATTGAAAGATTACATGGCATATTTTTGTGAGATTATTCCCACAAGCATCTGAAGAAGAAAGTTGCCTTTAAGAAGGAAGAAATAATAAAGCCATGATGGCATGGAGGCTGAAGAAGCAGGGGTGTAGAGAGAAGAATTTATCTTCAGCTCTTTTAAGTCCTTCCCAAGGTTATCTATCTGTTTTGTTTTAACCCTGGCCAGCAACCAAGCCCCACGCAGCCATTCACTCACTGCCCCCACCATGGGATGGGGGAGAGGATTGTAAGAGTGAAAGTGAGAAAGCTTGTGGGTTGAGATAAAGACAGTTTAACAGGTAAAGCAAATGCCACAAGCGAAACAAAAGCAAAACAACACAAGGAATTAATTCACCACTTCCCATGGGCAGGCAAGTGTTCAGCCATCCCCAGGACAGCAGGGCTCCAGCACATGTAGCAGTCCCTTGGGAAGAGAAAGACCATAGTGAGGGTCCCCCCTTCCTTCTTCCCCCAGCTTATACATACTCAGCATGATGTGCCAGGGTACGGAATATCTCTTTGGCCAGTTCAGGTCACCTGTCCTGGCTGTGTTCCCTCCCAGTTTCTTGTGCACTTGCAGCTCTCTCGCTGGCAGGGCCTGAAAAACTGAAAAGTCCTTGACTCAGTATAAACATCACCCAGCAACAACCAAAACCATCAGTGTGCTGTCAGCATTGTTCTTGCACCAAATCCAAAACACAGCACTGCACCAGCTACTAAGAAGAAAATTAACTCTATCCCAGCCGAAACCAGGACATCAACACAGACAGCAAACAATTCCTTGCTCTTAACTCACAAATGTGAGAAATGAGGCACTGGCAATTCTAACCGAACCAGACACCTTTTTTAACTTATTTTGAACTAATCTCTCTCTCTCTCTTTCCCCTCCTTCTCATGTTAGGCTCTTACTGCAGTTCATTTACAATGTTCAGCATATAATAAATGTGATTAGCTTCAGAAAAAGAGCTGAGGCTGCTCATTGAAAGAATATTCTGCACTTTGGGGAGAGAAAAGGAGCTAGTGTGCAGGTCTGGGTGGAAGATTCAGGGGAGGTTTCAAGACTGTTAATAATTTTTTTCTTGTTCTTATTCAAAGCTTTTCTATTCATAGGGGTAATATTCAATTAGGAAACCCCTATGGAGCAGAGGGGGAACCCAGCAGGCGAGGAGTCAAAATCTCTACAATCAGCACTGATAAAGGGCTGCTATTTTGACAAATGGGATAAAAATAAAAAGCATAAAAGGCTGCAGCAGGAGGCCTGAAACAGACGCTGAGCACTCTCCTTACTCAGCGAGGATGTGTTTGCCATGGTAAGTCATGCATGATTGTTGGAGGCAATATTCACTGATTTGTCACTGCTTTTTATCTTATTAGCAGTTACTGTAGTTTGAAATGTGTTAAGCAGAGCAATGCTCTGTGCACAAAATGCTTTCAAGAGTTTGAGTGCAGCTTTTTGATTCATTTCACAGGCCTTCTGCATTGAAAGGATGGTTCGGGTGGTGGTGACAAAAGGCTCTGTCATTTGCAATTTGATGTCTGCTCAGCTCTAGAAGAGCATCCAAACTAGATACAGAAGTCTTAGGCTCAGTTTGGCAGACACTGACCAATGTTTCATGGGCCTCATGTTTATTTGTCAGATGCATCAGGGGACTACAAGGCATCATAGCTGACATTCAAATCTCTACCCTCTACCATATTTCAAAGCGTGCAAGTTGGGCAACAGGTTGCCAAAAGCTATTTTCTATGGCCCTTTGAAGCATGGTGACCAGAGAAGCAAACCGTTGGAATGTTACGAGCCCATGCTCAGCAAGATCATCACTTTGCAGCATCAGCCCTGCATCATGCGAGCCTAGCACCATCTGCCACAAAAGAGAAATTGTACATGCCCTAAGAGTTTTTATAAGCCTACCCAAAGTAACACTATATAAGCATAAAGCGCAATGGAGAAAAGCTGGGAGGGTGGATGTAGTGAGTTACATTTAAGATGCTTCCAACTATTAGCATTCTGAAATAAATTGGATTAATTTCTCAGCCATCAGTTCTCGAAAGCTGAGTCTGGATAATTAACTAAAATGCAGATCCGTCTTCACCCAACTTTTCTAGGAAGGCCACATACTTCTAATGGTTAGGACATCAGAGTATCCTATAGCTACATTTCTTGCTTTACTTGGCCTGCGCTGTGATATCTGATAAACCTGTTCAGCTCTCAGTGCTGAGCTTTCTATCTGTAAAGCAGGATTAAAATACTTGCTACCATCCCCTGAAGCACATGATGGATGTATATACCTCAGGATGGAGACAATGATGAATTGCCTTTGTGAGCCAATTTAGAACTGAAACAAGTTCACATGGACCTATTATGCCCAGTAACATCAGAGTAATATTGTGTACAATCCAGAAGTGTCCTAATCTGCAGAATCTAATTGTTTGGAAAACACTGGATTTTTCTGGTCAATGTGAATACCTTTTAAAACTACCCACGTATGTTTTAATCCTAAAGTTAGTAACATGTTGACGCTTAGTGCACTGTGATGCAATATTCATTGCAAAGTGATCAAAACCAACCATACAGGTATAATCTACTAAGGAGACAAAATCCCTGAAAACCACTAAGAGATTAGCAGCTCTGTGATGTATGGAGTATGATGCTGACAAAACCCAGCTAATTATTGCAGTTATGCCTCAATAATTTATAAAGCCAGCTATTTCCCCAAGTATCTACAGATCTCTTTTGACCTCTCAAGGGGAAGAAGGTATGTATCAGAAGTAAAGTATGTAGATTCTCCACAAATGGCTTCAATGCATGGTTAATGCAGATCTCCAGTCCTTTGAGATTGATTAACTGAAAATTTACATGGCTGTTTGAATGAACATCCTGAATTTTGAGGTATGTCTCTGAGGTCTGAAAGGCTGACTGTGGAAAACAGAATCTTACGTGTCCCAGAATAGTTTTCCCCAATCCACTTATAGACCATAGACACAAATAATAATACCCTACTATACAAATATGGCCTGAAATTTACGGAACTATTTAGTGTTTAAATATCTAGAGATCAAATTTTAACTTTTCAGAAGGTCCTAGACACTTGCCCCTGAAAACTTCTGTCCTTATCTAGTATCTCCAGCTGTTTATATAAAATTACTAGCTTTTTTTTTTTATTATTTTCGACATAGTCTGAAGGTTTGTCTCAAAATAAAAATTCTTTTCTTATATACTCATATAAATTTAGCAATAAAGTCTGTTTTTAATTTATCTTTCCTTCCTGTTTTAAATTCATACTGTTTTCTGCCTCCTTCCAAATTAACTTGTTGGTTGCCTGTTTTCTCGGTTTTGTAAATTTCTAAATTTCACAGTGTTTGTTTATACCTGTATTGTGTATATGTTTGTTTATACTATGTGTATATATTTGTTTATACTAGGTGTACTAGCAGGGGCAAGAACAGTTGAAAAAATAATCAGAAAGGGCAAACACAAACCTATTGCAGGAAAGAATAAAAGGAAATCACAAGCTAAGTTGAAGGGTAATACAAGGATAAGCCAGTCTACAAAACCTCTAGGTTTTTAACATGGTTGCACAAATTCATTTCATACTCATCAGTCATCTTTTCTGTCTTAGAAAGCAGGCAGGAGAGTTCACTGAGCACTTACCAGTTCCTCTCTCTGCCTCAGCTTTTAGGAGAATATTGAAACAATTAAAATCTTGCACCATTGAAATGTGCATGCAGGCATTTAGGTGAAGGCAGTTTGGGGCATTAAAGTGTTATAAAAAGCCAAAAGAAAAAGGCATTCAATTGCAACAGTGTTTTTAGCAGAGTTGCTTCCAGGCTCTACGTGGTGCCAGTTTAGGCTTTTTGTCTCTCGTGCCGCTTGGGTGCAGTTGGCCGATAAAAGCATGTGCATGCAACACTCCAAAGAGGCATTGGAGATGCCCAGAATAAGTGTCCACATCATATTCTGTGTGCAGTTAAGGCCCCCTTGCAATGATGTGGTCTGTCATGGTCCTTCCCCCCTCCCCATCACTGCATTCCAGTGTGGTAAGGAAAGGCTTCCCTGGCCAGTTCACAGTTCTCTTCACCCTAGAGGCGTCCTTCCAGCATCCTCACCACTGGAGAGGGATTTATTAGCTTTGGATGAAGAGGCTTTGTTTAAAACCAAGGCTGAAGTTTTCACTGAGTTTATTGACAGAGTTCCACCACTTTGAGCACAGATAATTGTGTAGCATCACTTAAAGACCAGTTTCAAATCTTCCTTTTCCAGCTAAAAGCTCCCTTAGGAGATGGGTATCTTTTCATTCCCTAATGGAAGCCCCCTCTTCCTTTCTCACTGAGGGGAGTAAGAAATAAATTTCCTTTTCCAGTTGTCACGGCTAAGGCATTACAGTAAGAATGCCTGGTTATCCTCTATTCTACAAATACTATATTTACATCACAGAAAATAAGAATTTAATTGTAAGTCTTTTTTTCATGCAAAGTCTAAGAGTAAGTACATATTTGGTTGCTCAAAGAATTCAAGTGACAAAAAAATGTGACAATCACTATGAGGAAGAGTATAAGCTAATAAAGTACGTGTGATGGGTACCAGAATTGATGGCAGCAAACAAAATATAGACATGAAGTCAGACAGCCTGAAAATTCAAAATTGTTAGCAAATTTAGCAATTCATCCTATTAGCAACAGAACTCACTAGGCGAAGGACTTCAGGTTATGGAAAGCACCCTCAGGTGAAATGAACATTCACAGATCTCGCTTTTTTCAGCTTTGCTACAGCTCTCCTTTGATAATTTATTCCCACCTAGTCTCCAGCACATTGTGCCCAGTCATCCATACAAACATAAAGCAAACAAAAACCTATAATAAATTAATCAAGCCATTTTTCCTGTCTCCAAGGAAGAAAGGGGAGCAGTTGTTATCTCTATTTCAAACACTTGGGTGACAGCCACATAAGTATAAGGTAAATAAGTGAAGTGCAGCTTCATTAAAGGAATGGAACTCTATTGAAATGCATGAGTGCAGTCCAGGACTTTGACTACAAATTAAGCAGAGTTTCGGAAAAAAAAAAAAAAAAAGTTTGCAATAAGGAACTTTTGCTGCAGCTAGAGCAGGCGTGTTTATATATTGCTTCTCTCTTGTTCTGTCACATTTAACTCTTTCTACCAATCAGCATTGATAGCATTCATGTCCTATCAGTGAAAGAGGGTAAGCTGCTCATCCCTAAGGGTGGCATACCATCCCATACCCAGAAAACCAACCTAGCAAAACAGAAAATGCAATCAGCAAAGAATAAACTAACTTAATGTTTTTTCTATTACCACACTGCAAAAAAAAGTGAGAAAGGCAGTTATAAAAGATTCCAGACAATATTTGCCCCAGATATTCACCTGGGCAAATTTTTCAGTGCTGCACTAGTGAGAGGACAGTTATGGTTGGGATTGTGCCTTCACCTGGTTCTCAGGCATGCAAAAGCTGGCTGTTTTATGAGTGCAGCCTGCTTAGCCCCTGCAGAGGGAGCAGGAACACCTCATTATCAGAGATGGGAGATTTGCAAGAGGGAATCTTGGATGAGATGTACCTAATTAGACAAGTCTCTTCTCTCCCTCCATCATCAGAAAGTGAGAACAAACCCAAGCATTTCTACCACAGGCAGTATCTTCTGAATGAAAAGCACCTAAATGTGTATTTTATTGTAGCATTTTCTTCAGGAAATCCATATGAAAGCCACTGCTGGCAGCCAGTCCTGCCTGTGCAGCAATTGCATCAGCAAGGCCAGAAGCCCTAGGGGCCTGACAGTCAGTGGCTTTCACAAAATCCCGCTGTTTCAATGCAATTTAGTGAGGATTTTTGTAACTTTTGCTTTGATTACTTTCCTAAGGAAAATCCCCTATCGTTTTCCCATTGTTCCTGATCTTGCTGTTTATTTTTTTCCACTGAATATGGTTTAGAAAGTAGACATTCATTTTAAATAATTCAATTACTCCTACTGCTGTGCAGTTTGCCTATAACTCCCTATTTCTCTGCCCAGAGCTATGCTCAGGGCAAGAGAAAATTTCTAATTAGTTGGACAGTTTTGCTCTTTAATTATAGAAGATCTTTGGCTAGAATGACATTTTCAAGCAACGAGGAGAGGCGTATTAAAGAAAGATAACAAAAAACATGCCAAAGCCAAAAGCCTGCAATCTTCATGTATTCCTTGTTCTGATACAATGCAGCCCATTATGACAGTGTTGAAGCAGGTTTAAAGCCTGGGGGGGGGGGGGGGGGGGACGACAGGTAATGGGGCATACCAGAGTTTCAGAAGCACCGCTACTGTCAATACTGATCTTTCTAATCTCTGAGCTCAATGTTTATCCTAAGAACTGTTCTTGGTTTGCTTAATGTCATTGCAGGTTTGGCCAAATCCTTAAAAAACAGAATAATAGAGATCTGTGGAAATGGGACGGTAACATATTTTACATGTCATCTCTGCTCTCTTATTTCTTATGCAAGGGTGTTTGCTTCTCACAAGAAGATTCCCAGCTGACTTACGCTCTCCATCTGTCTAACTAGCTTTTGGCCATCCTTCCCTTCTTCTTCCACCCTGCCCTTTTTAATTTAACTCCCGGCTTGCCTTTGTCCATTCTGCTCCACCTGTCTTTGATGTGCTCTGCCTACTGTGACTTCCTTCTCATCGAGTCCATCCCAGGTTCTTTGCTCTTCCTCACAGTTTATTTCACAGGACAACAGTGCTGTGCTCTAAATAACAGCTAGTTGCTTTTTGAACACAGATGTAGCAAGCGCTCCCAACCGCAGCTTGGCACTTATAGCATCACAGTTGGCTTCCTACTTCTTAAACTGAAGATAACACTGGAGAGGGAATCTCATCCTAGGAAACGACGAATTATCTCATCGTCTTCAGAACGAGTCAGCTCGACTGGAAATGCTCACTCTGGATCGCAGCTTGCAGCAGTAACTGGGCACAGGTTAATTGTGTGCTGCTGGGAATGTGGCAGCAGCTCCTGGCTCTCAGGGAGGTTTTTCAGGCAGAAGCAGCATCATGCAAACACATGCACAGGTGGGATGTGGAAGCTTCCAAGCCACAGCAGCTTTGGCACCAATGTTGACTCCACTCTTCATGCCACTGTAAGCAGTGGTTATTAGAAAAGGAGCAAGGTGCCCGAAACACATATCTCTGAAGAGAGGATACAAGTGCAGAAATACCTGATCTGAAAGAATCATCAAACTCCGCCACTACAGAAATACGAGCATATTCTGCCACAAAATGTGTTCGCACAAGGAAACAAATATTCCACTCACTGAATTCAGTGGAATGCAGTTGAATATTGCTAGAATCTATCAGTTTTGGAGGACTCTGAGGACTGAAGCTGCTAATAACCAAGAGGAGGAATTTAGTGATTTGGACTAGTGATTGGACTAAGAAATTGTTAAAAGAGAAAATACTTCAGGTTCACCCACTGCATATATGTTTGTGCAATGAAGCAGGGTCTCCATAAACTCCATAAATTATGTTTCAGGGTGGTATTAAAATATTCTTTATTGTTCAAATATGCAGTAAGAAAAATATTAGAAAATCAAAAAGGGCCAAATTCTGATAGATTATGATCATATGTTTTTTCCTAGTGAATTAAATGAGGGCTTTAAGTGCCCCGCACCATACAGAACCTGACTTACAAGGGTAATTGAGTTTCTGTTTAGGTTGTGAGATTAGAGTTGCTCAATCCCTACCATGCCATGACAGCAAAATTGATGTAAATGAAAAAGCGCAACACAGGACAAACGCTGCTGCAAATGTAAAGTGTTTAACATTCTCCTAGTATGTACACATACAGAACTGAAGGCTGCATTGTAACACATAGTCACAACTCTGAAGACTGTTAAAGCAGCTGCACAGCCTTGGATTTACTACCTCCAGGAATTCAATAATTTCTTACTATATACCATTTTGTACAGGTTCATGAGAATCAGATTTTTAAGTGGGTCCAGAGGCTCATTGCATTATGTCTAGCTGCTATGAGCATCGTGCTGCTGCACCCACTGCCAACACAGTTCTGAGAGGTGTGTGTCTACCTGCAGGCTCTGGCCAGAATGTTGCTAATTACATCTGCTGCCTAGGAGATGCGCTTGCCCCATGCTGCCCCTTGGGATTTTGCTTGCAATTGCATTTTAGCTAATATTTCTTCTATTATAATCTCCATCTTTAAATCAAAGTCTGTTGTCAGTTCAGAGAAGAATCTCTGTAACTTCCTCTCCCCTGCAGATGTATGCTTTTCTCATCTGGAAACTTTTCCTCCCAGACCTTGCACACTTCTCCTCCTAATCACCTGTTGACTTTTTCGTCTATACCCAGGGACTGTTCTGATCCCCAAATACATCACTTTGCTGACATTAAGCATGGCTGGAATTTTGCCCAACTACATGTCATGAATCCTTTACTGCTGTTTTTGCCACTGTGTATGCTACAAGCTGATTATATTAAACAAATGCAGCCACCAAGCAAGTAGAGGCAGCAGTTCTCCAGAGGCTGCCTTCAGAGCCTTGAGCTGAGCATTAAATTCCAAGAGTAAACAGTAATTGACTCAAAATAATTCATGTAATAAAACTGTGCTGCAGATGGTACTGTTTCATACCTGCATAAGCATCCTGTAATGGATCAGGCATTCTTTTCCTAACACAGTGATGGATACAAAGTCCCCAGATCAAAGCACCTATGTTTTCTTCTGGTTTAAAGCTTCAACTTTAAAGAAAAAGTCTTTTAAAGTTTCTTCTTCAAGAGAAGAAGAGAAGAGAAGAGAAGAGAAGAGAAGAGAAGAGAAGAGAAGAGAAGAGAAGAGAAGAGAAGAGAAGAGAAGAGAAGAGAAGAGAAGGGGATAGTTTCTTTGTTCCTAGGGCCAAATCAGTACTTGCTGGTACCTTAGAGTCACCTTTTGTCAAACTACTGTGCTGTTTTCCCATGTTTCTGGTCTCCATAAAATCCTCACATTTCTGTTCCTTGGTAAGCTACTTTTGCAAAATCATGACTCAGTCAAAATACTTTAGAAAATAAAAACCTAAGGACCTTGGAGTATTTTGCCTAAGCAAAATGGAGTCCTTATGGAGGACCCTTTAAATAGCAGTCCTGCCCCCAGCCTACCGGACCCCCTCCTCTTCCTCCTCCTTTCTCCCGTTTTAGTGTCATTTACAGACTTGCAAAATTATGCAGGTGATTAATAACAACATAAACATTGTTGGCCTCAGTATTTACCCCTGAGAGGGATAAACTCATAAACAGGGCATCAGTTGAATTTTGTGGCAGTGCTGAACACCCTTTGAGCCTGATGGTTCAGCCAATTATCCATCCACCTTATTGCCAACTGATCCAGACAAACATTCATCCCTTTGACTATAGGGACACTATGGAAGACCCTAGCTTTGCTAAAGTCAAGGTATACAATATCTACTGTTTCCTTTATTCATAGAGCCATTCATCTCATTGCAGAAGGCAATAAGGTTAGCCAGGCATGATATGCCCTCACTGAATCCATGCTAGTCATTCACAATAATCTTCATGTGGCTAAGAATTACTTTGAGTTTGTTCCATGGCCTTCCCAGGAACTGAGGTGATGCTGACCTGGATCTTTTTTTTGTTGTTCTTCTTGGGGATGGTCGTAGCAGTTGTTTTCTTTCTGTGATTGGGAACTTCCCCAATTGCCATGACTTCTGAAAGGTGACAGGCAGCAGCATTGTGATGACATTGACCACCTCCCACAGGTGCATGTTACCTCTCCTGCATGGTCAGGCAATGTTCCTGTATTGCTCCTGAGCAGTCTACCTCTATTTCCATCTTCTGTGTACTTCCTTTCTTTATATGAGCTCAGCAAGGAGTTCTCTATTTCAAGCACAATAGCTTCTTGTGGAGAAAGGATGAGTATAGAATAGAGATTAAATTAGACTCATAAAGCATGACAGAAGCACTCATACATTTCTCATGGAGTTAAAGATACTACAGTTCCATTTCTGGGACCAAAGAGAAATAAATGCTTCTTGAACTACTGGGAAAGTAGTCTGTGAGACTTGAGTTTCCACTCTTGGCATGAGTGTCTTGTTGTGGAATATATACTGCATATGTAACTTACGCTGATTTTGTGTATCATATGAGTTCATGTATCATATCTAGGCCTGGGTTCATGGTGTTAAGCTACTTTTAGGGGGCATGGCTTCCTTTAAAACTACTCTTTCAGCTTTCTCTGTTTTGTTTCAGGCTTCCTGAACCAGCCTCACTTGGATGGTGCATGACAGACCTGCTAATGACCTTCATCTAGCTTACAGAGGCTCAGAGGAGGAAGGGGCAGGGAGAGTGCACCAGAAGTCACACACTGTGGGAGCACAAGGCAACAGGTGGAAGAGTGAGTCTCCTGCTTCAAATCTGAGACACCACATGTTGTGCTCTGGAGTGGAAGAGTGAGTCTCCTGCTTAAAACATGAGACATGACGTGTTGCACTCTGGAGTTCAAGACTACTGCTGTAACACTGAACTGAGACGTTTAGCTCATACACAGTTATAGCAAAAAGAATGCTCAAGAATTGGAGCCACTGCTATAGCAGTAAGTTGAATGTATTTGGAGAGAGTTGATACCCAAATGGAAGGGATGGTGAAAGGTTTGAAAAAACAGTCCTGAAAGTGGACTGTGAGAGATTGAGGCCATGACCTAGTTGTTTATATAGAAAATTCATGTAAAATTTGGAATTATTCATGTGGAAGAGTTAAGCAGACCACAGAACACCAAAACAAAAAACCCCACTTTGTTGGCAGCTTAAGATGTGCCTAAAATGTAGGAGGAGATTTGGCATCTATTTGACTGCATTGCAGTTTTGAAAGAACTTATAAGAGAGTTTTCTATTAGAAGCTAATGAACTTGAATCAAGAAGAGCAAACAGGAAAGAAAGGCAAAATAAAAGGTAGAAAAGAACAACTCACATAGAGCTTTTACGTAGTATCATTCCTTGTCGACAGCCATGAAGGGGATGAACCTGCAACTGCATGTCAAGGTGAATCACAAGAATGCCAACTGTTCTCCTACTGCCTTTTGCCAGCAGACTACTGTACAGAAGTAAAGCTTCTTTACAGAAATGTTATTCATTTTTACAAAATAAGACAGAGTCACTGAGTCTCACAGTTCATGAAGGACCTGTGAGCTTACAGAAGCTAATGAGATTAAATCTGTGTCCCCATTTAGATCCTCTTTTTATTCCCTTTTGGCTCAACAAGGACTGTTCCCTTTATTGCTTTCCCAGTGCTCTGTGGTTCTGTAAAGGCCATGGAAGACCACTCTCTCTTTGCAGGATATAAACCTATAAACAAGGACAAGTGCAGAGAAGTGCAATGTATTTATTTCATTATTCCCTGAAATACATAGGGGGTTGACCTCTGTTTCACCTCAAACATTTTAGCAGTACTAATATTAAACACGAAATCATTCAATCGTGTCCAGAGAGACTTAAGAAAGATCATGAATTGCAGTAAGGAGTTAATCAACTGGAATAATAACTATAGGGTCAGAATTACATGCATCAATTTAAGACTTCACATTTACCATTAACAAGAAGTAAAATTACATATCGAAACATTCATCCATTCATTTCATTTATTAAGAAACCAGTGGTCCTTACATGTTCTCCTGACTCACTGCTAAATTTCACCCATTAATATGATTACTTTACATATGTAACCAGCTAGCCCTGTAATACATTATTGCCAATACTTTGCAATGAGTTTGTAAGGCCTCAGGATTGAGGCTTGTCAGGTCTGCCACATCAGAAGGTTTCCTGACCTGCCTGCAGCTTTGTTTGACTTGCTTTATCCCTGACAACGATTCTTCTTATTGACCAGGTGTCTATGGCTAAGTTGTTTTACTTTTGTTTTTCTTTCTGCATTACAGCCATAGTTTTATATAGAGAGCAGTAACAAAGCAGTTACTCTATACAGAATGAGATATTTACTACTCTGCAGTGAAATTCCCTTGCTCAGTTTACATCCTTTCCAGGTGATTGTTTCATAATGCATGTATCCTTGGGATACTTCATTAACAGCAACATCTGCTATTGAGGCATTTAAAAAGCCTTGTTTTTCTGAAAATGAAATATCTTTCAGAAGGATATTGAGGGGGAAGGAATTTTTTTATTGTTGAAATAATTATAATCGTATATTCTGGCTATAATCCTGAAGCAAGGGACCCAGCTCAGAATACTGGATGATTGTACAGAGGTTCTATTAAATTCCTTAGCCCTGAGAACATTTACATGAGAGCATGGTTTTCCATGAAATTAACATAGATTATGTTCACAGGCTGTAATTAAGTGGATAATTCTTTCCTATGCTTGTACCACTCCCATCTATACAGAGCAATTTGATGACTGTATTCAAAAATCAAAAGCAAATGATACATTTAATCAGTATAGGACCAAATCAAGGTTCAGCTATAGGCACTTCAATCTATTTCCCAATTAGTAGTGTTTCTAATGAAGGGTGTTTGTGGAAGTGCATTCTATTCTGAGCTCTTGTCTCAATAGCATCATCAATGAAATACCAATTACCATCTTGTAATCGCTACACTAAGGGTTCAGTTCATATGGTCAATATAAGAAGTCTTTGTGTCTCCAGCTTCATTCATGCTCTAAGGCATTTCTTAGGACTGTGTTTCAGCAGATCGATTCTACTGGATCCAAGGTGTCTTCATGCAGACATAGAAACAAACTGTAAGCAGAGGTTGCTTACACCAGTGATAGGATCACAAAATTATCAACATCAAAAGGTACATCAAAGGTATAGTGTCTAAGGTCACAAACTGCTTTTGCATGGCACCTCCTATCTGAGGACTGAACAGTGCTCACTGAATTTAGCCTAGCAGCACCACCAAATACCTTTCTTTGCTGTTATCTAGGAGAACATGCTAATATCCAGCAGCCATGTGGCATTTGTTATTTTCAAGCTACTATATAAGCTTTTATGTGAAAAAATGCTGATTAAAACTGATTGATACATTATGATTTGTTTGTTTGTTTTGACCTAGCCTCACACCTTCTGAGTATCAATGATTCTGTATGTATTTACTGTGCCACCTGCCCTTCTTTTCAGGGTGGCTATGTTAAAAAGGAGAAAGAACGTGCAAGGCAATAGAGATGATATGGCATACTACCTTTTGAAACCCCCCCTCACCATACATGAAATTTAGCTTAAACAAGTTCATACTGACACCACCTCCGCTGTGAGCACAACCAGAAGTATGTTCTTCCTGCAAGACTTAACAGAAACCTCTGGTTGCAATACTGGGCACAGAAACCCACATATTTACTTCTGTGAATCAGAATATTTTGTACTGACATCAGTAACTGTCATAAGGTAATGGCTCTTGTTACACGTAAGATTAAATACTGACCACAACACATAGCACGTGCAATACATATTGAGACTTTTTTTTATGTTTCTCAGGTTTTGGAACAAGCCTATTAAATTGTGTATTTCCACCCATGCATTGTAGACCATAAAGCACTCAAAACCAGCACTGTAACTGGAAAAAATTAACTCACCAGGGATTTTCATGTGTAGCAAACAGATGGGGTTTTTTGTTCTTATAAATCACCAAGGTAGAAGATGAAGGGAGTAATTTTTAAGTATGAAACACTACATTTTTATACTGCTTCTGCAGGGTGTTTGAAATTATATTTTTCTAAAGTCAAGGGACCAAAACAACCCAAGAATTGGAGAGAGGAGGGGGATTATGATTTAGAAAATGAGCACACATTCATTTAGTCTAAATGTAAAAAACCCCAACCAAACAAAACCCCAAAATATTTGTCAAAGGAAGATGCCTGCAATTTGTAAAGGATTCAGAGCTAAAATTCAGACATGTTGATTTTGAGAAGAATAAACAGAGTGAGCAGAGACAGTGCTATCTCAAACTAGAGTTCCAAAACAGGGCACACAGTCTTTACTGTTTAATGAAGAATCACAGTAATGTTAGCTGTGATTCTGCAGACCCTCCCTTTACTGGGAACCATTAAAGTATATGCTTAGTTTACCATAACAGAACTGACATGGTCAGAAATAACTTAAATTAATGAAAATTACATAGAGCACTGTCTGCTAGGTCACAAGCAAAACCAGCCTATGAGTTTGGGGAATATAGTGTGGTATATCAAGATTTCAATTTTATTTTTCCACAAGAGAAATTGCTTCTTGTCTGAGTGCTGTTTGTTTTCATGTTTAAGTGGGTCAGTACAAAGAAGCTTAGTTACATCTCTGAGGCAGAGGAATAGACATGTGCCACAGCACAGGCTATGGAAACAGAGGGTTAAATGCTGTCTTTCAGTAGTTCAGGTTTAAATCCAGCAGAGGCTAGTGCCCAAAGAAGCAGTCACAGCCATCCTGTCCTGCAGCTTCTTCTCTTGTGTTCCCACATGCCAGGGCTGGCATTCACACAGCCACACAGCAAACTTCTTCATGAAAGCACTGCTCATCCCGAACAAGCTTCCCCCCACCTTCCCCTCTGCTTAGTTTTCACCTTACACCATCTTAGTTGGTTCCTGCTGGGGCCACATGAACATTAGCTCCAGAGTAAAGACAAGAGTAGAAATGACCTTTCAGCAGCAGCACAAACATATGCCAGATTAAACTGACTATGGAATTTGAGTCAATTGTTCAGACATCTTCCAATTATTTGTAATGGCTTAATAAATACATAGTCCTCAATGAAAAAACACTATAGCTGGGCCTGTCATTGGGTAGTAAGTAGAAGTCTGGCAGCTAAAATTCCTGTTTATACATGTTTTGAAAATCAAGATTCCTATTAATTTAAAAAAGAAAATTACATTGAATTTCAGAAAAATACCATCGCCTGTTTATAGAGTCTACTACCAGAGGATTTACAAAGCAGCCTTTTTCTGTGTGTTTACCACTGATAAAACACAGGGCATAAGCCTATTACTGCCCATGTTGCTGCCTTTCTTTTTCTACATCATTCTGACTGCTTATATTATATATACTACAGGGTATTTGTCAAGTAACAAAACCAAACAGTATCAATATTATATTAGGACAATACATAAGAACCTGCCAAGTCAAGACAAAACTCAGCAATTACATCCAAGCCAAGCTGGTGAACCATACTAAACTGAAAGAGAAAATGCAAAGGAGATGCTGTCAATAGAAGGAAAGAATCACAGCAAACACATCTCATTTAGTGCTACTCTCAATTTTGTGCAACACCAACAGAGTTCAATCACAAATATTCAGCCATCAGACTATAAACACTTCTACAGAGTTTGCTAAGCAGCAACTTCTTTAGACCAGATACAGTTTATGTCCTTATTTTGAATTTGTACGAAGTCCCACAGAGGCCTGTAGGCAGTGGAATACTTCCCCCTCCACAGGCAGGATCATGAGCTAACCTGGAATTTACTTTAATCCAAATTAAATTGTACACATAATAAAATAAAAAGCAAAAATCCAGCCCCTCTAAGAAGAACAACTATACATATACAGGTCAGGAAATTTTCAGCTATCTGCAGTACCAGCTTCAGAGTAGCAGGTGCAAAGCAAACACTTGGGGAAAAGCTCCTTGTCAAACTCACCCAAAAACATCAGAGTACCAAAGCCCTCAAACCACCCCAAGGAAAAATTCATACTTTTTCAAAGCCTCCAGGCAACTACATCAAGACACAAATAGTTACCAGCAGTAACCAGACAAGAACAAAGAAAAAAAAAATCACCACCACTGCCACCAAAGGTCCAAACATTTAGTGGATAGAGAGAAAAGATATCACAGGCTTCACCACTAAATTGAAAGAATACATAATGGTTCCCTGGGGGCTGCAACTAGTAGGCTTCTCCAGGTTTAAAAACCTAGCAAATGTAACTAAAAGGAGAGGTGGAAAGGAAAAAATCAGTGGTACTCTGCCAAAAGAGAGTTCTTTTTTACAAGCCCTGTTAATACCCAGTTGTGGGGAGAGTTTGGCATACTACAACTGCAAAAAACTATCAAACCTGTGCTTGTTTGCTGTCTCATAGGAGACATAGGTCGAGCTACATCAAATTCATCAGAGCAGATTTAAAAATCTGTTTCAAATTTCTTCATGTAATTTAAAATAATGTCGCACACATACGTATTTTGGATCCAGATTTCTATACTGTCATGTAAATATATCTACACTAACTTTAAATTTGTCTAGCTGTGTTTTTGCAGAAAACAGAGATGAGTGTGGATTTCTCACCAGAGAGTCTACTTAGGTTTTTCAAATGGACTGCATAGATGGTGTGAAGTCCTACAATACTATTGCTGCACTACTGACATCAGCTGTGCTGTCTTGAGAAAAAGTGATCAATCACTGCTTTAAAGGGTTAACTATATTGGCGTTGCTCACTAGAATGCTCAAGGGAAGCATGCAACATATTTGTAACAAAGTAAGTCAAGGAGATGTTTTGGGTTTTTATCTTCTCCTGCAGTCATTTATAGTTGTTATTCTCAGTAACCTCATTCAATTGAGCTCAATCAGTGCATTTACATTTTTAGAGGTTGTCTCTTTGTAGAATATGGTGTTATATAATAAAAAAATCCCTTAAATTAGATTACCAAAATAATACAGACAAGTTTAGAACTTGGAACTGGTACTTTAGTCTTCCTTCTTGCAAACATTTTTGTTTGCACGTAGAGATCATGCACAAAATATACTCAGCATGTGCATGTTCATTCCTCAAGTTTTATGCTCAAGAACTGCAGCCTGGCTGTTGTGTGAATTTATTCTAAAGACACTGGGAACTACTTGCTTACTACAGATGATAGTGTGAGGCTGTTAAGTGAGTAACTAGTATGTTGCCTTCTGTACAAAAGGAAGGCAGTACTGGTTTGTATTCATGGAAAATACATAGATCTAGGCTGCAAAACCCAGATGGCAAGCCAAACTGTCTTCTCGTTTACATGCATACAGCCTCAGTGACTCTGGGCCACTGACCGACTCACTCCAGCAATTGTGGAAGAGTAGATCTGTCCATGATTTAAATTAGAAATGAGCAAACCTCGGTAGGTTACTATTAGCCTTTTATTTCATATATTGCAAGCTAAAATTCTGGGTCATAATAATTAACCTTAAATGGAAAAACTGTTGGCAGTGAAAATATAGCTATTTTAAAAAATGGTAGCCAGGTGGCTGTCTAGTAGTGAGAAGCTGCATGGGTGGCCTAGTAGGAGTCAAGGCATTATTTCACAACATGACCCTAAAAATCAAAAGGTTCCTCTTCAGGTCTGATTCTCAGTATTATGTGAAAAGACAATGTGAACAGTTGCTGGCAGGAATGTATATGAGCTACAGCAGCATGAGATATGAGCTACAACAGCACGAGTATTCACATATACACAAGCCATCCATTTCTTTCCTTTTGAGCACCATCCATCCCAATCACTTTCAGAAAATGTAGATCTTTATCAAAAAAGTTCAAGGGTTTGGTTTTGTTTTTCCTAACCTCATAAGCAGAAAGCCATTTAGATTTTAAAGAGAAAGCTCGACCAGGTGAAGGTTCTGTTTGAATATTTGCATGCACGTTAATGAGTCTGTTCTAAGGGTTTTTTTTAAGTTGTTAGAAAAATGACCATGTACAGAAATAGTATGAAGCTTTGGCAAGCTACAAGGCCTATCAGTTTTTAAGAACTCTCTAGGGAGTGGAGGTGCTGCATCGTTTATGTTACTTAGTCAATAGAGCAAAATTATTTTTTTTCTTCCTATTCTTTTGTGGTTAAAAGCAGCGATGCTTTATATTTAGAGGTGCTGAGCATATTATTATCTGTTCCATAGCTTAGGAAAGCATTCTTTGCTATTTGCATGTCACACTGTGTGTCTGTCTCATTATTTCAGTGGCACACAAATGACCAAAGAAGCGCCAGAAATCGTAAATGCTACACTCTAAAATAGCACACTGATGGCAACCACATTGAAAACCTTTTTTGATTCAAAAAATGGTGGTGAAAATGTGCTCTGTTACCACAGTACAGGATGCATTTTGATCTCACTAGACAGACACATGTTTTAAAATGGACTATTAGAAAGCTTGTAAAAAAGGAAAAGCACCTATCTAGTGAAGCAAATGCAAACACTCCTATTGATTTAATTAAAATTGAAGTAGGCCCTCTTTACTCATTATCAGTTGGTAGTAGACACTCTTGTTTGCGTCAAATACTACTGAAAACCACAAGTACTTTCACTGGGATCTGTATAGAACAGTTTATGTTGTGCAATCTACTCTCATCAGTAAAGGTGTCAGAACCATCTTGATCATTTGATCAAAGGCTGTGTATACTTGGGAACATTTACAGAAGTTCTGGAACAGAGAATTTTTCATATTATTTTGATTCCAGTGACTGAAATTTAGAACTTCTACTTCTTAGAACTTTGCAAACACTAATTACTAAAATGCCTTTTCATCTTCCCTCAAAGATGCAGACAAGAACTCTTTGTTTCATAAGATGGAAGTGAAAACAGAGCAAAAAAGGGCCATAACTTTTTACATATGTAAGGTGGCTAAAACTATGCTGTTCTTTTAGACAAAAAGCAAAGCACACTGTTGGGAACTTGGTATTTCCATTGCAATCTGTGTGAGTTACAGAAAATAAGCACCTACAGGTTTGGTGCATTCACCTGAAATATGCAGTCATGTTACTTCAGCAGAGCCGACTGTGTACGGTAACCACCATCCTTGTGATCATCCTCCTTCTGCCACCAGTGGTTTCATGGGCTGCTCAATGAAGCTCTTACAACAATGGTGTTAATCCAACAACACTGACACCAGGAGCTGTGAAAGACTTGGAGTTTTTCCTAAACTGAAGGCTAATGGTTATTCTGAGCCCCAGAGAGAAGTCCTGAACAATCATGAGTGAAGCATAAAATGCTCAAGATCTTCAGAAAGAGCCTACGGTACACTGCCAGTAATCCTTTTGCATTGCACTTTTCAGTTTCTGGACAAGTCTGTGTTTTTATATCTACCTTGAGATGGCGAGATCATGCCATTTTCTTTAGCACAAGGCCACACAGTAGTCAAGACAGTTTAGGCGGGTCTGATAGCTTTATACTGGAAACTGCAAACTGTACACATCACCTTGCAAGCAGGGGGACCACTGCCTTAATAAACAATATAAGTAGCAAAGAAGGTGAATGTATTAGTGGTTGCAATGGGCAACACTTTCAAGGGATAATCTTTCCTAATTAATCTGATGTTTACATTCAGGAAGAATAGCTGATTCAGTGTTTTACTAGCAATTTCTGAGAGTGGTGGAGCTAAATCTTTCTCATGTCTAGCTATGTCACATCATCCAGAACTCCCAGGTACCAACTGATAACTTGGTTTTGCATGACTGCCATAAGTATTATGAAATATTGGGGCAAGCAGCTCTTCTTTTATCAGCCTGTGTTTGATGCCCAACAAAAGTCTACTCCCCATCCATCTCTAGGGTTTTGTAGCTTTTGTTTTCTCCAAGTACAGGTAAGGATATTTAGGTTTTTTTGAAATGAAACTCAAACAGCACACAGAAAATCTGAGACAGATGTAAAAATTGGAAGCTGCTCTGGAAAAATTTTAGTATCTAAACAAGCCACATGGCACAATCCTGGACCAGACGATAGGTTAGTGCACATTATGTTGTATTTTCTTTGCAGATGATGTTTGACAAGATAATAAGCAATACCCAGAGGATGACATCAGTGGAAGGATATGTGTGCGTGTGTGTTTCTGTGTCTCTGTGTATACATGTTTTATGTCTATATATCTCCTGCTGTGTAACTAAAGATGCCTCAAGTGTTTGGCTTGCTTCTTTCCTTCTTGTTTATTCATGACTATTATGTCTAAATCCATGCGTCCACTATTCTAGTTTCTGTCCGAAAGTAATCCATCTGATTTTTTTAAAAGCAGTATTTTCAATACAAATTCTTTCATTAGTATCACTTTCCACAGTCAGGTTTAAAACAGTTGTTCCTGGAAACCAACGAGAGCTATAATTAATATACAAGAAATGCCCCAGGGTACTTTCTTATTTTTCTGTACTGCAAAAAAGGCATTTGTGTTTTGGGAAATATTCACATATCTGGGATCAAAATAAAATGTGAGGAGAGGCTGCAGAGATTAAGTTGGCCAGACAAATTTGTATACATAAAAACCTGTTTTGTTTTAACCCTGGCCAGCAACCAAGCCCTACACAACCACTCCCTCCCTCCCCCCACTGTGGGATGGGGGAGAGGATCGGAAGAGTGAGAGTGAGAAAACTCATGGGTTGAGATAAAGACAGTTTAAGAGGTAAAGCAAACATCATGCATGCAAGCAAAGCAAAACAAGGAATTCATTCACCGTTTCCCATGGGCAGGCAGGTGTTCCGCCATCCCCAGGACAGCAGGGCTCCAGCACGCGTAACAGTTACTTGGGAAGAGAAACACTCTAATGCTGAGAGTCTCCCCCTTCCTTATTCCCCTTATATATAGCCAGCATGATGTCCCAAGGCATGGAATATTCCTTTGGCCAGTTCAGGTCACCTGTCCTGGCTGTGTCCCCTCCCAATTTCCCGTGTCCCTCCAGCCCTCTCGCTGGCAGGGCCTCAGAAACTGAAAAGTCCTTGACTTTGTATAAACATCACCCAGTGACAACCAAAACCATCAGTGTGCTATTGGTATTGCTCTTGCACCAGATCCAAAACACAGCCCTGCACCAGCTACTAAGAAGAAAATTAACTCTATCCCAGCTGAAACCAGCACAGAAACCTAAACAAAAAAAGAGAGAAGTATTTGTAAAATTTGCTTTTTGAATATTCTGAAGAAAGTGCAAACTTTCATTTTATTATTTGGTAAACCATTCTATGTCATTTACTTGAGAAAATGTGCTGGTAGGAGGCTGTGGGATATAGCTCATATTATGTAAAATTTACAATTATATTTTTAAAATTACTATTTACAAACAGAAGTCAAGAGAAATGGTAAAATACTGCAAAACATTTTTTTTCTGGAAATATCCAGTGATGTTTGTGCTTAACCAGGAATGACTACAAAAGAGCAGAGACAGCATTTTCACAGTCCAGAGACAAGTCTCGTACTAAAGTTTAGCTGATATTTTAGGGTAAGGTTTTGATATCCTTCAGTAATCAGTTAAAGAGAAATATGCTTTACAGTTAAAATATTTTCATCTTTGGAAGTATTTCTCCAAAATATTTTCAGAACTTGAAAGAACAATATTCTACATCTAATTCTGAAAGACATACCCTTTAATCAGTTTAAATGTCCATTTAAAATAAAATCAGCAATGACTTTGCTTAGTATCTTACTAAGCTTTTGACATCAATTGTCTTTTGAGAATGAGTTAAACAAGCAATCATATTTTCATATAATTAACACACAACTCAGGCAATTCATATCTCTTTATAGGTACTGGAACTTGAAAATAAAATGCATAGCAAACCCACAGCCTCTGACAACCTCTTTGCCTGATATCACATATGAAATGGCCGGGAGAAACCAGGATTCAGTAAGTAGGAATTTTTACATAAATTTATTTTCCTCTTACCTGCACACACATTCCCCTTCTGTTCACATGGGATTGCAGGATGAGGGTAGATACATGCATATGTATCTATATAGCTGTATCTATATTTATCTACCTATGTCTATCTCCCTCTCTATATATACACCTTTCCTCCCACCTGTCTTTTCTACAATGAGGGTTGTCAAACACTGGGACAGGTTACCTGGAGAGGTTGTGGAGTCTCCATCTGTGGAGATATTTAAAACTTGACTAGACATGGTCCTGGGAAACCTGCTCTAGATGACCCTGCTCAAATAAGGGACTTGGCTGATGATTTCCAAAGGTCTGTTCAGCCTAAACTATTCTATGATTCTCTGGGATATATATTTAAATGGGTAGTTTGTATGAATCCACTTCCCAAATTACTCAATCTTGATCTCATAATGTCTTTTCATAAAACAGTTTTCTGTATGCCATACACCTTAAAATTCTCATTGTTCATTTCTGAACACTGTCTATTTCTTCAGGCTTTTCAGGATTGAGTCTGAAGTGTTCCATTGATTTCCAATGCGATACTTGTGTGCTTTATATCCTGTCCATTATCCATCTTAACAAGTTTGGTTTCTTTAATTGCTACTGTGAAGTGCAGAGTTCTGTTCAGCTTTAGCTACCTGCAATGATAATTACCATTTATTCTTTCTGCAAACGTTTATATGTAGCTACCTTAAAGCAATTTACATGGAAAGATGTCTTAAGCAGTGTCTTTGCCAATTTGTAGGTTTCAAACGAGGGAAAAGAAATGAAATGATTTGCCATCATGTTGGTAGCACACCTCTAAAGCATGTCAGGATCTTTTAAACTAAATGTTTGTTGTTTTTACCAACAAACATCCCCAGGTTTGTATTTGTTTCAATACAAATTCTTTCATTAGTATCACTTTCCACAGTCAGGTTTAAATAGAAAACAGGTATTGAAACCGCCTCCATCAAAAATCAGGACAAATCTTAGAAACACATAGCTAAAGTATGACTTCTTTTATATCATACTTTATCCTGATGTTCCTGTCCCCAAACAGGCAGAAATCCATGGATCTCAGTTTGTTTCAGAACTTCTAGAACTGTTTCATTTGATTGTCCACTTACGAGGAAAGGACAGGAGAGATTCTGGTTAACAAAAGTGATGCCAAGCAAAGCTGTCACTACATAACTGAAAAATGCTTCTTGGTACCTCAGAGGTGACTTGACACCACTGAAAATGCCAACAAAAGTTTCACATATTAATTGAGGGCAACATGACCCTACAATTGGAAAATTTCTTTGCAGTGAAATTATACAGGATGCTATTACAGTATAACTTTCAGCTTTGGGCTCTTCCACTCTTTCTCCATTTGTACAAGATCTGCTTTGCGAATGTGATGAGGGCCTCTGCCTTTGCTAAAATCACTACTCAAGGCCTGTATTGAAGGGAAGACTAATCACCTCTGGAACTATACCAGGCAGAAGGAATATATGCAAGTTGATGCTAAAAAGAGTATAAGCACCTCTGTGTATACATTGGCTCTAATGGTGAAACCATGGAATCTTATAGTATCATTTATTCTGCAGAAGCTTTGTTGCCTAATGGCCTAATTATGCTCTGATGCCAAGTGCAAAATAGTCATTAACAGCAGTAGGAGCAACCCCTCCTACAAGACAGAATTCCACTGTAAATCCTAAGGTCTTTTCTGTGCTAGAAACAGGGTGTATTTCTTTTACTAAACCATTTCTACCATCAGTAAAGTGGTTTGAACACTTTCCACAAAACAATAACATTCAATTTACTTTTGTGGAAATTCACTGAAGGGTTGAACTAAAAAGTAAAGTTGACCATCTTACTCAGCACCTAATCTCCAGCTACTAAGGATGATATGGATGCTAAAAGTTTACAGAAGTTTAGAGTGATTGAACAACATCACAGAAAATTCCATCGAGAGTTATTAAACTGACATTTATGGTATCTAGCTTAAGAAATCCCTAAGTAGAAATTTCCTAGAGCTACAGTGTGTTTTCAAGAAATATCACTGCTTACTTGTTCTGCTCTTGTACTTTATCTTAGATAACTTCTATTGACCATGGTCTTAGCTGTTCAGCTCAATAGACCTTTGTTGTAATCAAGCCTTGTATTAGGAAAAGGTATTGACACTTTTCAAGAAAATTATTTGCTTGTCCTTGTTTTCTTCTTCAAACAAAAAGATCAGAGCATCTTAAGTAGTGGAAATCTCAGGGTATGACTATTCCAAGCCATGTCAGAGGCCTGAGTTAGTGAACTTACTAGCCCAGTGCCCTCTCTAGGCTAATTGGTCTTCTATTGTGAATTAAAGTCATAACATCAATACCACTCTTCAAGAATACCTAATTTTTTTAATATTGGTAGAGCTATTTTCAGCAGAATTCTTAGATTAGCCACCTGACACAGTTTATAGTAAGAATTTTACTATTTAAAAAGCTCTTCAAAATATTACACAATGAAGGCCTAAGTCTGTTCCTGGCAGATAGTTGAAATTATGTTTACCAAGGGAGAGGAGTAAAGTGTCAAGGATATCATGGACCATGATAAAACCAGCATGGTTTCTGCAAAGGAAAATATTTAGGGTTTTGGGTGTTTTTTTGTTCTTTGAACATATCTATAAAGGGATAGATGAAGGAAAACTGGTTCACATAATTTAATAAAACTACTGAAAAACCTTTGACACAGTCCTGGGTAAGTTTCTATAGAAGAAACTAGTCAAAAGGGCCAACCGTGTCCTGGGGTGCATCAAGTACAGCATAGCTAGCTGGTCGAGGGAGGTGATTGACTCTATACTACACTGGTGTGGCCCCACCTTGAGTACTGTGCACAGTTTTGGGTACCTCTACATAAGAAGGACATCAGACTATTACAGTGTGTCCAGGGGAGAGCAACCAAGATGGTGAAAGGCCTCGAGGGCAAGACTTATAAGGAGAAGTTGAAGTCACTTGGCTTGTTCAGCTTGGAGAAGAGAAGGTTGCATGGTGACCTGGTTGCAGTCTACAGCTTCCTCAAGGGCAGTGGAGGGGGAGATGCTGATCTCCTCTCTCTGGTGACCAGTGACAGGACACAAGGGAATGAAATAATGAAGCTGCATCAGGGGAAGTTCAGATTCATTTAGAAAAAGTTCTTCACTAAGGGGGTGATGGGTCATGGGAACATTCTCCCCAGGGAAGTGGTCACAGCACCAAGCTTTTCAGTTCAAGAAGTGTCTGGATAATGCCTGAACCATATGGTTTAGTTTTAGGTAGTCCTGTAAAGAGCAGGGAGTTGGACTTGATGATCCTTATGGGTCCCCTTCAACTTGAGATATTCTATGGTTCTATGATTGATTCTATGAAACAAAATAAACTTGACAGGAATGGCAACATTTTCATGAGGAAAAGGCCAAAGAGCACAATTAAATGAACAGTTAAAAAAATAAACCAAACTAAAACAACAAACTAAACACAGCAAGCATTTTACTGGACTCAGATTTTTACTGTTTAATGTCTATCCATAGTTTCAAAAGAATTGTAGGCTAGTAGTGATGATACATATTAAAGTTTACGGATATCACTAAGTCAATTAGGCAGGAAAGGTCACAGGTTGAAAGAAACTTTGGAGAGGCCTAATTCAAGTAGTTTACTCATCAACATAATAAATGTTTCATTTCACACTGAAAAGAAAAGTTCACACCTCTCCGACATCTCAGAGGGGTCTAAATTTATGGAAGCAACTCCTACAGCAGACCTGGAAATTGCTGTAGATTGCTTGATATGCAGCTCTAGCTGGGAGTCTAACAAGAAGTTAGGTTACATGAAGACTAATAGGGTAATTAACATTGGCATATAATGACTTTTTATAATTAATGATATGACCTCATTTGGAGTGTGCAGTGCTGATCACCTATCCCAAAAGGGACATTGCAGAACTTAGTTTAGTTCTTAGGATATTGAAAAGTATTAGCAGTGGACTGGAAGTACTTGCATATGAAAAGAAACTGAGCAATTAGGACTGATCATTGAACATAAAGAAGAAAGAGGCATGACAAAAAGCCATTATGTAAGAAAAGTATTAGAAATTAGAAAATTCTGTTCCTTTGTCTCATAATGCAAATGCAAAGAAACATGAAATGACATTAAAAAGCTGTCAATTAAAAACTGATTCAAGGAGATTTCCATTCATTAACTGTAAACTGTGGAACTTATTGCCAAAGGAAATTACCAAAACTAAAAATACAGCAAGAATTAAATAAAAAAAATCAACTCATCTAGTGGTTATCAACAACAAATTAGGCAAATTATCACCATGGTTGCCAGAAATAGCAGGATACTTGGTTCATTGAATTTGGAAGTCTCTTTTGCCTTATTTTCCAAACTTATTCTTATCAACAGGCTGGAGTACAAGCCTCTAAGACTTACAGCACAGATCAAACATAGCAGGTGTAGTATTACCTTTACCCACTACTAATCAGTTGAGGGGGACATGCCCCACTTTCCTAATAGTGGACAAACTACTGACTAAAAAGCAGAGGAATACTGGAAAGTGAGTATATTTCCTTTGTGGAAGGAGTGAACTAGGTTTCTCCAGAGAAGACAGTCAAGTTCCAAACTGTGCCCCATTCATCCCAAAAGGCACTGAGGCTGTTTAAGCTTAGATTTTACACACTGGAAAGAATAATTTTGCATAAACTACTGATTGTCTTTTCTATTAATTTTTGTTCAGTTATCAATTTTATGAGTGGCTTTGGGACCATGCTGAAAGCAGCAGCTTTACTGGGGATGGACAGAGCAGTGGAGATTTTCAGGCATAGCCATTGTTAGGTGTCTGCAAGGATTGTTCATGTTTGGTGGGCTTGTGTATCTATCTGACTGTGTTTACCTCAATTGTGGCATAGATGCTCCTAGGTGGGTACCTTGAGATGTGACATAGACAGTTTCTGTGCAGAGGTACACTTCTGTGACTAGGTTTGAGATATGGTCAATTGGATGCTGTTGCTTAAGGTGAGGTCAGGTTCATTCACTGTCCTCCCAAACCCAGTCCCACTGGATGTTCTGCCCACTGTTACCCAGTGGCCAACTCTGACTCTGACATTTCTGGTAAATGGACACTCACCAGAGTATTGCCTGGCTTTTGCCATGGGGATAGGTGATCAAGTGATGGTAACAAACAAAGGTGGCCAAAAGTATTGTCTTCCTGGGCATCCTCACTTCCTCTAATGGTCATAGGCCAAATGAGGCCCAGCTCTGGTGTGGGTTAGCAGACCCACTAAATTGAAACCCCAGGGCATGGATCACCAGACAATATCCCTTTGGCCAGACATCCAGTAGAGTTAAGTACCTCAAAAGGGTATCTATACCAACCTGTACAGGAGTAATGATTCCCAATATGGATCCAAGCAACAAAATACGAACTGGAAGCTGGTTGCCTAGAAAGCAATTTTACAGAATAAACCCTGGTGGTCCTGGTGGACAGCAAGCTGGGCAGGAGTCAGCAGTGCTCCTTCGCATGGAAGAGGACAGCCAGCAGGTTGCGGAATGAGATCCTTCCCCCTCTCCTTGGCATTTATGAGACTGGCTTGGTAGGCAAGAGAAAAGCTAAGGTAACCAAGGTAAACAATGTTGTTTACTTTGAATTTAGCAAGAGAAATGGGTGAGGCATGGACTTGAGCAATAGAATGCAAGCAGCTCGATTGCTGGCTGGATCACGAGGCATCAAGGACTGTGATTAGCAGTACAAAACTGACAGGTGGCTACCAATTGTGCCATCATGGGACAACACTATAACCAATACTGGGTAATGTCATCACTAACAACCCTTAGCAGATTTGTGGGTGATGCCAAACTGAGCATAGGTGAATACTCTGGAGAGCAGGGCTGCCATGCAAAAGAACTGCCACAAACTGGAGAACTGGGCTAACAAATCTCATTTAACAAAGGCAAGAGCAGGGTACTCCACCTGGGATGGATCAACCCCATGCAGCAGTGTGGGTTGGAGGCAGATGGGGTGGGGATCAGCCTAGCAGAAAAGCACCTTTGGGTCCTGGTGGAGAAGCAGCTGACCACAAGTTAACAGTGCACCTCTGTGACAATGGAGGATACTCACACAGTGGGTGGTTTCAGAGTGTAGCCAGCAACTCAAGGGAGCTGATTCCTTCCCCCTCTTTGGCCCATGTGAGACCTTGCTGGGGGGACTGTGTTCAGTTTGGGTTCCCCAGACAGCGCATGCTCCAGTGACTTCCTGGAGCAAGCCCAGTGGAGGGCCCCCAGGGTGAGGAGAGGTTCTCCTTTGATCATACCTCCTCCCTGTCTGCTTGGCTGTGGAAAATAATGAGGGCATCTCCACCGCTCCCACAGGTGGGTTGGGTTTGTGTGTACATGTCAACAGGCAAGACCTGCTAAGATATGGCTGGGGGATCAGGCCAGAAAAGCATGCCAGAGTAGCACAAAATTTTCTATATATCTGATGTGTGGTAAATGCTGACCCATTCCTAGGAGTTACTTGGAAGAGTGTGAGTTATCAGAGGACACAGGTGGTTGCATGCTGGTGTTCAGATGTACTCTGGTACTGTTTTTTTTAGTATAGGTGAGATCATTCAGATTGTCTGACTTTGGGTAAACCTGAAGAAACGTTAGCAAGGACATGCTGCCAAGTACTGAACTTGTGCAAATAGATGTTTATCCTAGAAGTGCAGCCTGGCCAAATGTTTGATTATCTTACCACTCTATCTAGGATTATGCTTGCAACAGCTTCAAAAGCCCATCTTCCAAAGCATGGGGTCGCTTCTCTTCTTCAAAGAAACAGCTAAGGAAATCTTAAATTTTGACAGAGCTGTACTCTTGTATGCTTCGCAATGGACAAACTACTTTCAATAAAATAATTTTTAAAAAAACCCAACAAACCAACTTAATGCAATCATGACAAGTTTTCATTTCAAATAGTTACTATGCATATTAGAAGCAATTCAAAAAAAGTCATAGGATGAAAAGTGTTTCAAGTTACTGGGTTTTCTTCAGTTGTAAGACCAGCTGCCCGATTTATTCTGTGGCCAGAATATTATTCCTAAAAGTGGAAAAACTTCTGTTTTAGTGTATAAAACTAATCAGATATAACATGATTTTTGAAAGCTTAGCTTGAGCTGCATATTATCTACAGAATACTGTTGGAAACTTAACTTGCTAAATAAGCAGAACTCGAATGAATGATTTTTTAAACATCATAAGACAAAACACAAATGAACAAACAAACTGAAAAGGGATTTATACTACACATGAGGGATTTGACCAAAGAATGAGAAGCAAGAGCTGAAGTATTTGTACTAATCAGAAAGGCATTAGACTTAACTAACTCACATAGAGCATTTGCAATTTTCATTGAGTGACTTTCAAGTCTGTAATACACTTGACTGAATCTTACTGGATTTTGTGCTTGAAATGTTTTACTAAGAGTCCACTGAGGTATGAAAGCACAGTAAGTTCTTGCCATGGGAGGAAAGGTGCATTTCTTAGGAGTACAGCTGAACTAAAAATAGATTACTATTTCTCCTACATGAAATATGCTACTCCGTACAACAGGGCTGAATTTATTTCTAGGTACTGGGGTTCGATCAGTGTTCCTCCTTATCAGCTGTGACAAGCCTTTATCACAAATACAGTTTATAAAAGAAACTACAAATTCTTTGACCTCTTACTGTCAGATACATGTTAAAGAACAATTCTGTGTAAGACTTAATACACAATTTATAAATAAATAAATAATCAAATATACCTTTTGTATATTTCTTTTTTCCAATTTGCAACTCACTTTGAGGACTGATCATCTTCTTGAGGCATGGCTTCATAATTATGATTATAAATTCTTTCCTTCTTTATGTTTCTATGGAATTGCTTTTTGGGCTTTATGCAATTTTAGGCAAATAGTAGAGTGCCTAAAGAATACCCATACCAAATAATCTGCCTTTGTTTCAGTCAATGAAACATTTCATGGCTTGTTGACAAATCCATGATGCTGTAACGCACATAATTTCAGTATTTTCTCTCTTTAGGAAAGAAAGCAATACAGGGAGTTACAACAAATTATGAAAACTGACAAAAGCTGAAGCTTTATGCTTTCTGTTCCACATTTCAAATGTTATTGCGAATGGGAAATATTTGTTCTTTTTAAGCAATAGAAATAAGTGAGCTTATATGTTGGGGTTTTTTAAGAACTAGATACTATGTACATCAAACCCTTTTCCATCTAGTCTTGCCAGCGGCAGGTCATCTGGTTCAATGAACTGATTTTCAAAAGCAAAATACATTTTGCTGAGTAAAAATGGTGTTTATGCGACTTCACATAGGTGACACATTGGAAACTAACACAATTCTTTGTCGTCTCAATTAGAGCTCAGAGAACTTGGAGGAAGCTCAACTGGAGACCAAAGCTGTCTTGAGTGGCTTTATCTGTTTATCTGGGTTTTTTTCAAGTGTATGGCTGAAGCTGGTAGCAACATATACATTAAGAGGCCAACACTTTCCATTATTTCTCTTCTTTCAGTTGCTTGTAACTTTATCACAGCATACCTGCTTAATTTTAATTTTTCAAATTTGTTTTTTATCTGTTGTTCTCAGCCCCAGCAAAGTTTGATCAAAAATTCTTCTGTTTTTCCTGAGCTAAGTTACTTAGGGCTGTATTCTAGTGATTTCAGGAATATCAGTCTTCTTTTCTGAATAAATACTCAATTTTACAATATTAGTGATATTGAGTGTGCTTCAGTTCCTCCCTGACTTGCAGAGAGTGTGCAAAACACCAAGACATTTAAATACTGGGGCTACATTCATCTTAATTTTCCAGCACTAATATATAGTGGAGTCATCAGGTAGAAAGTTCAAAGTCTGAAATACAGGAAATCCTGCAGTCAGTCAGGTTCTGTGGACAACCCTTCAGAAGCCTACCTAGGTTTGATGAAAACAGAAACAAAAGAATACTACTGTTGGTGAATACACAGAAGAATCTGAACAGCACTGTGGATTTAATGGAAATACCTAAAATCATGCCAGGATCCACACAGAAGCTCTAAAGGCTGCAACTACTTCTGTTCCTTGACTATGTAATACCCAAATCATACACAACTTCAAACAACTTGTCCTTTTTCTCCAAGTTTTCTAAACCAACATCCCATTGAGACTGGGAAACAAAGACATCATGAGTGGGACACTTTACCTTTTTTATTTGTTGAAGGCGTGCAGAAAGTCTTTTTAGTATGACCCCCATTACTGAGCAAAGCCTTGGGATCTTGCCACAGTACACAGGCAAATATCATGCACTCCTGCATGTGTGTTATGGGGAGATGCACAGTGGCACAGGAGCACCCAGGCAGCTGTACAGGGTCTGCTTACTCCTCTACCTGAGAACTGAGCTAGTCCTGCATCCTGGCTGCAATGCGCTTTGAAACCTGTAGATGCATCGTAGGAGGTAAATAGAAAATATTAATCATAAGCAAATAGTCATCAGGAACATAGATTCACAGCTCTGATATTACCAGTGGTACTGTTCTCTGTGAATGAGAAATAAAATCCAAGGAATCCCTTTCAAACTTTGCAGTCTGTTTTTCCAGACAGGCTACCTCAAAAATAGTGTGATTGCATGCACAGTAAAAAAATTCTAGAGACTGCCAGTCAGAATATTAAAGACAAGTGAGTAGAGACAGCATGGCAATAGAAAGGACTGGATTAGCAGAGAAGCATCTATTTTCTATTAGCATGACACAGTTTTTACTCTGGATATTCTTTGTTCTGTTAGCAATCTCATTCTAATTCTCTCCTTTAAGGTCTCTTGTCCTCAGCTGAAGCCACTTACCATTTATTGCCCTTTTTCCTCTGGTCTCAGCTGAAAGTAAAAACCCCCAAATTATCAAGTATAATTACATTTAAGTTAGGGTTGCAGAACACCATATTCTTCACTCTGTTCATGTCTTAAATACCTTTCCCAGAACCCAATACAGTTCTTGTTTGATCAACTCTTATGAGTGTAAACAGTAAATTCAGGTTTATGAGACCCAAAGTGCCTGAAACCAGTGGTGTCCCATCCCAACTGGAGTTTGATGGTAGTGCATAACACAAATAATGACATAAATAACAATAATAAAGTAGTAACATAACCATATTTTAAAATATGTCTTTTGAAGAATACAGAGAATACAATGTGATAGAGAAATTCCACAGAATAATCTTGTATAGAAATAATTTGTATAGCAAATCTCTTATGTTAGCATGTTATTACATTCCTCACTGCTTCCCTTTGGTATAGATCTACTGCAAAGGAGCTTCATTAATTTACTCCCATCAAGAATCAGACCTGTGCATCCCTTCTTTTGAGTTGCTTTCAACTCACAGCCCCAAGTTTTGGATTACATGCCTATTCTTTCACTGAATTTAAAGTTCTTTTTTCGAGTGTTGTAAATCACTTCCAGAAGATGCATTTCACACACTGTTTCAGCTGACATTAAAAGAAAATAGACATTAGTTTGTTTGGGTATTCACAACACTTTTTCCCTAGCTGACACTCTGTAAGGTTTGTATGCATAAATGACAGGCCCAGTGAAAATAAAAAAAAAAGATTCACAAAGTTTGGGGTTTTTCTTATTTTGACTTTAATTGAAAAAGCCCTGACAAATTGTATGATTTAGTTTGTGCAGAGGGTGTGGCTGTCTCTTGTCTGGGTAGTACTGTGAGGCCTATGGAAATGTACTGGTTTAGAACAAAAACTTCTACAGAGCACAGACATAAAGAAAACCTAAATCTGTCTCAGTATTGCAAGATGACAACCACCTCAGGAAAGGTAAATAAATAAATCATATTCAAATTTGCAAACTACCAACAATAACAAGAACAAAGACATTTATGCAACCAAGTCAATTAACAGATTTTCATAAAGCAAGTGATTAAATGTCTTCTACACAGGTTTGTGATGATGTGGTGGTCTTTAAGTGGTCTACTTCGGACTAAATTGGAGCTACAGTGACATGTGTTTGGTTTTATTTATGCAAAATTTCTATAGGATATAGATGCAGAAGATATGCCATGCAAGCCACAAGCCATTATCTGTGTTGATATACTCACTATGACTGTTTTTCTATTATTGTATTTAGATCAGTGAGAACATATTTATGTCCTTATAATCAAAACTTCACTCAGCAGCACTTTTCTTGTTCCAATGTTATTTTTATAACTCAGTAACTACAAAAAGGACAAAATTATTACGATTTTTATTCATCAGATAGTCTGACAGACAGCAGCCGTTAGGGCCCAGATCTATATTCAGGTATGCTGCTGTTGCTGAGAGCAGTGCCTGACCTTTTCAATACATATGTGTGTGGTTTTCTTTTTCTGATCTTAGTTTAAAACTGAGGGAGGGGGACAGGGGTGTACTGAACACTTGCCAGGAGGCAGGTATCATTTTGGATATGCAGAGAAGGTATCCAGATTTGAGAATAATAAAATTAGGATGACATTTGGATTAGGAAATAGATTGTCTAGACTGCATGCAGTAATTCTGTGCCAATGACTTAATATGAAGGTACACTAGCGTTAAAGCAGTTTCAAGCAAATGTTTCTACGAAGCATAGTCACATAGCCATGCATGTAGCTAGCATGTGCATTAAAGAAAAAAGTCAAATCTTAGGTTTATCACAGGATTAATCCAAGAGATCTACAGATCATAGTTGGATTCATGCAAAATGGAGGCATATTGAACAGAACAAAGACAATTGATTATCTCTCTCACCTACTTATGTACTGGTGGACTGTTAAATAATAAACTAATAAAAAGTCAATATCCTTGTTTGTTTGGGGCTTTTGTTGTTGATTTTCACTTTTAATTTCCTCAGAACTATCGACCACTTATTCGAAATATAAAACTTTTCCTTACATTAATCAGTTTTGTTGAGCATCAGATACCAAAACAGAGAATAATCATTTCTTTCTCCTAACCTGAGGAAAATTCCATTCAAGTGTCATGTTTCTAAGCTGAGAATAATCCAGATCACTCCTTTAGTTTCTCAGTTTGCTTTATTTTTGCTTTTGTTTTCTGCACTGTTTATAATGTGTATTGTCAGATTCCTGGTTAGCACACATCACACTGGAACAGCAATACTTTATCATAAATATTCCTTTCTGTCAACATCTGAGAGGGTAGTTCAAGTTTTTGTAAATCAATACTACAAACTGATCATCAGTGTATCATTTAACACTCTAATTCAAATCCTGACAGATTTGAATGACAGATCAGATAATTAATATTTTAAGTAAAACAGATGCTCTTTTACTATACATAATTACATAGTAAATGATGTTATTTACTATGACAGCATCTCAAAGAATCTCTCTGTACACTTTTGCATCTATAGCTCTTTAAGTATTCTAAATTATAAGAAGGTATTTTAGAAATCAGCGGCAGAATTTAGGTTTATTGAAAAATTGGAGGAACATTAGAGACATGTTGTACTTTTGATACATGTGAAAGGAGAAAATCCAGTTATTGAGCAGGCATCAGAAAATTATTTGCTGAAAGCCTTCATTGGTACTTAGCCCACAGATATTCATATTTCTCCTGCCTTTCTCTCTCTCAGAGACCATTATTATTTCATATTGTCAGTTTACATTTGGACTAGACGTCATATGTGCGGATATGAACCACTTAACAACTTTACCAAAGTTGTTCTAGATTAGATTGTATAAGTGACAGCAGACTCTACACCAGACTGGGTTTTTGATACAGCAAACATGCTATCTGTAAAAGTACTTGTGGCCCTTAGTTATAAAGTAGCTGCGTTATGCCTTATATCTATGGAAAGCGTTAATGAAGGTGGAACACATATAATCATTGTACAATTATTTACAAACCTGCTTTGCTTTCTCCAAGCTTTCTCTGAAGTTGATGGCTTCACATCCTCTGGAAAAACACACCTTGAAACAAAACCTTAAATGAAATTCTGAAGCATGTGAAGTGCAATCAGTTCCAAATTCCCATCACTTCTCCATTATTCTGCAGCTGCTATAACCATAGAACTTGTGTTCTGTTTCCTCCACCTCTGTGGGGCAGGCATCACAGTGGGACTATTTCACTGGAGCTGAGTTTAAAAATACATTAATATCTTAGGTCTTGGGGCACACCGGATCCAGAATTTTCCAGTTAAAGTCTGGGCCACACAAAAGGCCTACAATTTGGTCCCCCGAGAAATGCATTATTCAAGTTGCACGTCCCTTCCAGAAATGCTGCAAGGCTTAATTAATTAGTGATTATAAACTGTGCAGGGTCTTGAGATTAAGAATACTGTATAACTGCTTGGATTTACCACTGTGTTTATTGATGATAACTATGTTTTCCCTCTCTCTTATGGGAAAGGAAATAGAAAATAATGATTCCAGACTTGAATTTCTGACTATGAAGATCGGAGATTTCTTTGCTCCTTTTTCATTTCCTCCTATCTAATTTTGAATTTTAAAATCTATTTTTCTTCAGTAAGGGCATATGAAGGATTTGATTACTGATAGCTCACCCATAGTAGCTTTTATTTAATCATCTGAGCTGTCTACCTACAGCAGAAGTGAATACCCCAAAGTAGGCTGTCAAGAGTGCAGCTGGTATCATAACTGATAACAGAGCAACTTTTATGGTTGAAAATGAAAAGACATGTCTCTATCACAAGTCTGTAGATCATGAATGCACTCCAGCATCTCAACTCAACTGAGTTCAGGGGTGCATCCACATAAGAAGCGAAGGATTTGGAAGCTGCTTTTTATAACCTGGAGATCATAATTAACTTATATCTAAGAAAAGTTACATTTTGTTCATCACTGTGGTGGGTTTACCCTGGCTGGATGCTGGGTGCACACCAAAGCAACTCTATCACTCCCCTCCTCAGCTGGGCAGGGGAGAGAGAATATAAGGAAAAGCTCCTGGGTCAAGATAAGAACAGGGAGAGATCACTCACCAGTTACCGTCACAGGCAAAACAGACTGAACTGGGGGAAATTAAATTCACTACCAATTAAAATCATAGTAGGGCAATGAGAAATAAAACCAAATCTTAAAACACTTTTCTCCCACCTGTCCCTTCTTCCTGGGCTCAACTTCACTCCTGATTTCTCTACCTCCTCCCCCTGAGCAACACAGGGGGACCGGGAATGCAGGTTGTGGTCAGTCCACCACACATTGTCTCTGCTGCTCCTTCCTCCTCACACTCTTCCCCTGCTCCAGCGTGGTGTCCCTCCCACAGGAGACAGTCCCCAACAAACTTCTCCAGCATGAGTCCTTCCCATGGGCTGCAGTTCTTCACACACTGCTCCAGCATGGATCCCTCCCATGGGGTGCCGTCCTTCAGGAACAGCCTGCTCTAGCGTGGGTCCCCCACGGGGTCACAAACCCTGCCAGAAAACCTGCTCCAGCATGGGCTACTCTTTCCACGGGTCTATAGGTCCTGCCAGGAACCTGCTCTAGCATGGGCTTCTCATGGGGTTGCAGCCTTCTTCGGGCACCCACCTGCTCCAGCGTGGGGCCGTCCATGGGCTGCAGGTGGATATCTGCTCCACCATGGACCTCCATGGGCTGCAGGGGGACAGTCTGCCTCACCATGGGCTTCACCACAGGCTGCAGGGGAACCTCTGCTACAGTGCTTGGAGCACCTCCTCCTCCTTCTGCACTAACCTTGGTGTCTGTGGAGTTGTTGCTTTCACACAGTTTCACTTCTCTCTCTGACTGCAGTTGCACAGGGTTGTGTGTTTTTCACCCCATTCTTAAATACATTATCCCAGAGGTGCTACCAACATCACTGATGTGCTCAGCCTTGGCCTTTGGTGGGTCCATCTTGGAGCCAGCTGGCACTGGCTCTCTTGGACATGGGAGAAGCTTCTAGAGGATTCTCAATGAAACCACCTCTGGTACCAAAACATTGCCATAAGAACCCAATACAATCACAAAAAGAAAAAAGACGTGGAACATTTTTAGATAATTTGTTTAAAAAAACACCCCAAACACCACTTTAAAGGAAAAGAAGTTTCAGAGTTAAAACCATCAACTTAATTAAAATGAATCTTATAACTGTTTAATAGTTATTGTCCATCTAAAATTCACCATTGTATTCCTTGACTGTAAGCCAATCCCCCCAGTAAAAGAGAAAAAAAGAATCGTTTCATTGATTCACAGTAAATGGATTCCTTACTTGAAAGCAAGTATTCTGTTAGTTTGTGCTGAACAATGTATTACATTGCTGTTTTGTGACACATACACAGTTTACTATCTTTCTCCTATGGTCCAAACTGATTTGAAAAAACTTAATAAGAGGGACCATATTTTAAAGTACCTTTTCTACCTATAAATGAACCTTAACCTACTTTTATAAAATGTTTGATTTTATGAAGTAAAAATTCACATTAAAAGACCATTTTTTCCCAAAGTTTTAGTGCATGACCTAGCTATCTAATCTGCTTATTGCAGGATGCTATAGATGGTAATATTTATATGGTTTTGAACCGAATGGTCAAATTCATGAAAAAATCCACGAAGGACTATCAGATAAAAGGATACCACTTCTGGCTCCTTTATGAGCCAAATATGAGCTGAACATTCTTGGAGACTGGGAGAATATCACCATGTAATTTATCTAATCTAAGTGTCTGATCTTGGGTGCTGTCAAAGACAGGCTTCTGGGCAACAGGGATCTTCTGCTGCTCTGAATATAATTGTTCTTCTGGCCTTATGGATAATCAAGGCAGGGTCCATACATATACTTAACCTGCTGAAGTCTGGTCCTCAGCATTATTTAGAAGATCTGTTCTAACTTATCTTTCAACCTGAACTGCCTGTCCCTAGCTTAACCCAAACACAATTATTCTTAAAATGGCATCTCACCCGTCATTATTTTAAGGGGAGTATGAGGTCAGCTTAATTTGCTGGCTCCACCTTGCATAATGCTGTGCAAGCATGATTTGTGAAGTACTGTGCCATAGCTAGAAGTGGATGTAAAATAACAGTATTTCATTGTTAGTTCCTGGAGAAAATACACTTGAAGTGTAGAAGAATGAAATTTAAAATCAATGTGCCATTTAATTGCTTTTATTTCCTCAAATGATTGACCAATGAAAAAGCCATTTTGTTTTAAATGTGGATTTTGGTGAACCATATCCTCAAACAGAACAAAAGAAAAGTCATAAGCCCTTAATTTTCTCTCCCTCTGGCTTTGCATTGCTCTGGGACTACTAAGTCTTGCAGCATCCAAACTGCCAAACTGACTGTATGAAATGTAAAATTTAAAACCCCTTAAGCAGTTGTAAATCAAAGCTGTTCCATAATTTACAGTACATTTATTTTTAAAAAATTGTATTTTAATATCATCCTTTAACTCAAATGATCTCATAGCATTTTACAAACTGGATTCACTTCCATCAGTCTTGAAATTCAGCCACCTCTGAGAGGTTAAACTGTAAAACCAACACCTTCAGGTATCACAGGGACAAACTAACATATTGGCTGAGACTGTTGAGGCAAATTCCCTCATGAGAGCAAATGTCATGTCATTTTGATCTGCTGAGAATATTGTTTCTTCAGTATCTTGACTCCATGGCTCTCCTCTTCTTTCCTTATATCATGAGATTATATCATATAATCTGTGTTATTTGTCTATAGCAGATAAAATGATGAACAGAATCTCCTTCCAAACAAGTGAATTTGCCAAACTATGTTGTGACCTAGTGGCAAACGGGAGTCTTAGAGAGATGTTTCTCTACCAAAACACATTCCCTCCAATGCCATACTCTTTGGCACCTGTGACGTGCAAAGAAAATACATTCCCTCATCTTTGATTCTCTGAATTTGGGAGAACTGGTCCTTCTAGGAGTACATGTCACTAGGAGTATACTCCACCCATGTGCATCTCCTGATGCTTCCTGCCACCGGATCTTTCTGAGCTTTCCTATTTGAGGATCTGCCCTGTGCACATGCAATAGCTGAAATCCATGTCTCATCTCTGTCACTTCTCTCCTCTTTGGGGTAAACAGAGTCAAATGGGACAGCACACAGACCCAAACTGCCCCTTTTTATAACATCAATTGAATGATATAATTACAGATAGAGACCAAGCAATTACAATGCTTATACTAAAGAACAAAGATAGACATGTCAAGCAGTTCATTCATCTTATCCTTTGATGTGGAAAAATGGAGTAGTTTTAGGGAATGAAATATGATTAAAATGAAATGAAACTTGATTTTACCAGATCTGTATAGTCATGTAAGTGCTTCCACTTATTTAGATGCCCTCAGTCAGCACCATTCATTTATATGAGCTGTACAACAGAAGACTATTTGAAATTAGAGCTTTTGAATGTTTGTAAAAAAATCTTCCAAAAGACGTTACAAACAGGCAGTGAACTTGCCTTGCTGAATCCAGCATGTTTCAAGAATAATGGAATAAATAATTGTTCATGTATTAAAGTTGTTGTTGAGGAAGGGTATTTCATTGTCTGATATTTGTCATTCAGTATTTGTTGTGCTCCTGTTTAAGGCCGTTCAGTCTCCCTAACAGGAGCAGAAATAAACTATCAGATTTAGAGGATCTCACTATGCATGAAATGTGTAACAATTGCAGTAAGAAAAATCAATGCATTTTCTCCTTGTTTTAATGACTAATCAAATGTTAAAAATGACAATATTATTCATATATAATGGACTACTGGAAAGGTGGTTGGCCCAAAAACTATGGCCAGGTATAATTTAAAATGTTGTCTATAACCAATACGATTGTAGGAAAGTTTCTGAGACAACGTAAGTGCAACCCATTCCTTGAATGGAGTTAACGACACGCTCTTCACAGTTTTGATCTAGCTGTCATGCATACACATCTGCACACCAAGAAAGTAAAATTTACTTCTGTGTCATGATACTGATAGGGGATTGTGACAATTTAAAAAAGTTTACAGCATGCAGAACCGTGGAAAAGTTGTTTTATGAAAAGGCCATTAACATATTAGGAGGTATTTGACACTAGAGCTGAGAGATGACTTTCAAAAGTTTTCTTAGACTGGAACACCAGCTGATGGAGACTTTCAAATAAAAGATTTTTTTGCTTGGTGTTCAGTAATATAATCTTGCTCGTCATTCATCAATTGAGATTGGCAGACTCTGGATGTGACTCTTTCCCTGGAGGTGTTTGGGTGACAGATGTTTGTATGTTCTACTGAACCCTCAGGATCTTCTCCAGGTCAGCTTTTGTGACTTCTGCATCTCCCACATAGTCTTGATGGCTTCAGTAATTAGCCTCCTGCATCCAGCCTTTGGGCGCTGACAGTGAGCACTGCCTGCAATGACTGCAGAGGCTGTGGCAGTTGCCTTCTCCAAAGTTGTTTGTAAGTCCTCTGTCCCAGCACTACAACTTCTCAGCACTTACATTCTCTCTCAGACTATTTCTTCCTAATACTCTTAACATGTTCCCTTCTTGAGATGGTTCAATTTTCTAATAATACACATTTCTTTAAAAATATTAAACCAAATATTAACTGTGGCTAAGATTTCTGTATCATCTGCAGTTGTGTTCTTGCTCAGATTGCTTAAGGTTTGTTTTGTGTTTTTTTTCCTGGGATCTCACCCAGATTTTCAATCTGCTGTTTATCACTTTGTAATTTTGTGTCTTTTGCCTGTTTTTTTTTTCCTATCGATTTTCTAAATCTCTGTACTCTTGAGTTGTAGTCTTGCTTTCTGTCAGATGGTTGTTTGAACAAATTCTGTACCCTCTGTGAAGAATATTTCTTTCAACCTGGCAACACTTTCCATATCCTGGAGGACATTTTTAAATGTGGATCTTGTGATTGAACATATGAGCACAGGAAACCAAATTTTTTAAAAGAAGCATATTGTGAGTACTTTAGGTGAAACATATAAAATATTTTTCAGTGCTTACAATATTATAAATGAATGCATTTATAACTTAGAGAAAAATCTGTACAGAAAATATGCACAAAGAGGATTAAATTAATGAAGGAAGTTAGCAAGTAAGAGCAAGTATCACTATATAATTTTCATTTGCCCTGAGGGGGATTTTCAGTCCTTTCTGTTCACAGAAACCTAAACATCTTTTTAAAAAGCACTTTTCTTCATAAGACTTATCATTTTTATATCAAAGACCTGATAGTTTGGCACAGTAGTTCACATCTTTATTTTCCTTCCAGAGTGGCTTAACTTTTATAGCTAATTGTTATTCTTCTTGGTCTTTTGTTAGGGAATGGTGCTGAGAATATTGACATTTCTTTTGTGTTCCCTCCTCATTTTTAGTTTCCCTGACTTCTTTTATTTCTGCTGTGTTCAATGAATCACTCACAGTATTGATGCTCTGCAGGAGAGAGGCTGACTTTGCAATGTGGGACAGTGGAGTGCTGATGCTGTAACCACCAGGAAGCCTGGTGTAACCACCAGGCTACTGCTGTCACAGGGCTCTCTACCGCTCTGATCAATAGGTCCCTCTCCACAATGGGATAATTTGCATGGAAAGACTATTTAATTTTATTTTGATTTTTACGTGAAGTTTAGTGTTTGCAAAATATGTCAAACAGATAGAAGAGAAAGGGGCTGAAGTTCAGCCTCTGTGCTGCTGTTGTAATCCTTTGTCTCTATTAAACATGCTGGACAGCATGTCAGTTATGACAAGGATATCTGTCTGCAATGAACTGCCTGGAGACCATTAAGATCAGGGGTCCTCAAACTACGGCCCGCGGGCTGGATACGGCCCCCCAGGGTCCTCAATCCGGCCCCCGGTATTTACAGAACCCCCCCGCTGGGGGTTGGGGGGGGGGGAAACCAAGCAGCCGCAGATGACTGCCTGCCACTTCATCCGCGTGCCAGCCCCCTGTTTAAAAAGTTTGAGGACCCCTGATTAAGAGCATCAAAGATACGTCAGATTTTACCCAGCTAGGGAGATTTGAGCAGACCTTAAAGACCTTAAGGAAGGCAGGTTCTCTACCAGTATACCAACAGAGCTCTGTGCATCCAGTTGTCTTTGGATAATGTCACAGGTTAGTATCACTGTGGCCAGATGTGGATAGCAAAAACAATTGACCATAATGTCCCTGAGGAGGAAAAAAAAGAAAAAAAAGCAGCTTTGAAAATATAGCAAAAATCCTATTCCACACAGTCAGGAGAACAGTGCACTTCTTGTGGTCTAGTGCATGGTCATTGAACTAATGTTTAGCAAAATCAAGAAATCTGTCCTTTTCACCATTATCGCAGGTGGAACAATATATTGGAGAAAAAAGCAAGATACCAACACTTTACTTTTTCTGTACCTGACAAAAACAATATGCTAATTTGTATCATAAAACATCTAAGAAGGCTGATTTCTTTGTTACTTAACATTTTTATGTGTAATTCTTACTGGCATATGGTGCTAATCTGACAGTTTTTAAAAGATAAAACCTTGCTCATGTTCACAGAATGTATCTGGTATCACCTCTGACCTTGGAGAAAACAGTCACCACATGTTTCCAATAATCCTCACCTTCTCAAGTATGTAGATATTTCAGAGGTAGAAAGTTAGTGGAGAAAAGTGACATAACAGAAAACAAGCAAGTGCCTTTTTTTTGTGTCATCTGTTTTATGTTGTTGTTCATCCAGTGATTTAGAAGCACTAATCTTGATCTATGCCAGTTCAATATGGAAAGGAGTTTGTCCCTTGCTCTCCAACCTCTTTCAGACTTTGATCTCGCTCCTGAACATAGCATACTGAGGTGGACACCACACTCTGCAGTACCAGCCTTCAGCCTTGACAATCTGAGCAGGTCTGGAAACTCAACACAGCTCTGTGTTTTCTAATTTCAGAAAAGCTTGACAGTCACTTTATCCCTGCAGTCCCCTGATCCTGTAGCATTTTGTGATAAGCCTTAAGTCCTGCATAGTACATGAGCTCATTGACAGGATGAGTGAAGAACGAGGAGGATTATTAATTGTTTCCATTAAATGTAAATCCTTTTGACAATAACTTAGCAGGAAAGCAGTGTTACTTCACAGGGAAGTTTACTTTGGACAGATGTGCTTTATAAAGTTACACTTTATTCTTGAACTACGCTGAACAATCCCATTTCCTTCTTTTCTCCCCTCCTACCCCCTATAAGCACCTTGCTTACTCTAAGGAAACCAGTAGTATTATCCTGGTTTTGCACTGGGGAGACAAAAACTGTCCAGACTGCCAAGGTTTTACATCAGGAGAGGCAACTGATACATTTGGGAAAATATGTGGATCGCGTGACACTAGTGCAGGTACCAGTAAGTCTGCCAACAGTGGTGTAATGGGCTTCTCTGACATGCACAGCACCCGTGAGGAACGCATCCATCGTAGTTCTGCTCTGTAACTCTGCCACCCTGGTCATTCAATCTGAAGTCAGACTCGGGAAATACTCTTAAATACATTTCATGTTGGTCTTCAAAGCCCCCAAAATAAATTTGGTAGGAAAAATATATCATATCTGAAGGAGAGATGATTTCTATCAGAAACTGGAAAATCATGCACATATTAACTAGATAATGAGGGCAGAGTTTTAAGACAGGGATCCTACAAACCTGTGAAATACCCTCTCATTATAGTTAGGAAAAAGTGACCAGTATATGCT
Organism: Falco peregrinus; assembly: GCF_023634155.1. Taxonomy (NCBI): domain Eukaryota; kingdom Metazoa; phylum Chordata; class Aves; order Falconiformes; family Falconidae; genus Falco; species Falco peregrinus. The sequence continues at coordinate 81,637,856 of NC_073723.1, forward strand.
ACACATGAGCTTGCTTTGGTTACAGGTTTCTGCATCATTCTTGCTGACTATTTATAAAAAAGTTTACTGATGTTTATTAGCCTTTCCCCTTGACGGGAGATGGGCTGCGTGAACTAATAAGCTGATTTCTGTTTATGACTTCTGATTCCATGAATAACAATTTTTTGGATGAAAAAATAAGGAGAACATCACAAGATGCCTATATAGAAAATCAGAACATATATTATATCAGACTATATATTATATTATAATAACCATATTCCAAATGTAACATTAAAATATTTTCAGAAGAAATTTCTACTAGTGTATTTCAGGGCAGTTTATCAGTTTGTTACAATTTAAAACAGATCCAAATACTAACTGACATGCAGTGCTCTGCTTTCTTTCATCAGCCGATGTGAGGGGAGGTAATGGTGGAAGGTACCCTGAACATCATTTCCTGACTCAGAGATTTCCTCTATTGCTTTTTTTCATAACCTATTAGCCTCGTTTCCTACATCCTTTCAAAAGGCGAACTAAAGGACTGTGTAATAAAAACAGTGAATTCATCTCTATTCAATGAGATTGTCAGCTTCTGTAAAACTCCATAATTATCAATATTTTGCTAAACCATGGTTTCTACCAGTCACAACATTCTCAGCCATCACTATATATTTCCAAATCTGTTTCAAAACCCTGTGTGCATCTATGCTTAAAGAAATGCAAGGTGTAGCTCTTGTCTAGGGAAGGCTTTGCAATATATTCCCCACAAGAGGTTACAAATAGACCCAAGCTTGAACTGTTTTGCAGGTTTAAAATATAGGGCTGAAATCAGCTGCAACTTGGGAGGAGGCAAAAGCAGTCTCCGGGTGCCCCAAATAAATCAAAATGAAATCACAGAAGTGTAGACAATGCTTGAGTGTCTAGGCCCTGTTCGCTTCTTTTCCTCTCTTTGTAAATGTGCTCCCTTTTTCTATCCCTGTGACCTACATTTTTCCATCTTCTCTTGCAATTTTTTTATTTTTTCCTTGATGGGAAAAGCTGATTTGCACGGGGCTACTCCTTGACTTATTTGCTAGGACAAAGAATTTTCAGCAGGATTACACAGGTCAGAGAGATTAAAGATTTTGTTCAGACACTGGTTGTCATGAGATCCAGGTGCTCCTCATCTATATTCCAAACCTCTCAAGAGGTTTTTGCCAAGCAAAAGTTAGGAAAGAGCAGGGTGGAATGAGCACAACTGCCTTCTCCAGTTTGCAAATTTCACAGCTTTCTCAAGAGCTCATTATGGTTGTTACAACTTTCTAGTCCACTTGCATACAGAAACAAGTGTAAAAGACACACACACACAATAACAGTGAAATGTGAAGCCATGTAAAACTCACTGTATTGCAGATTTGAAACTCAAGCTCATAATTATATTCATGAAAAGAACTGCTTCCCTTGTTTCTTTGTGTGATGACCTTTTTCCTGTAGGATGGTCTTGTAACATGCAATAAATGTCACTGTGTTTTGAAAGACTGAAAATGGTGTTCATTCACAAAGCACACATTTTTAACGGGACTGTGCACCAGCTTCAAGCCATACACTCGCCTAAATACTGAACTGAATCAAGGCCATCAGTGGGAAGAGAAACCCAAACTGCTTAGACCCCAATTTTCTTTCTTTGTTTTGAAAGTGGAGCAATCAAGAATTGAAAAAGTAGCATTTAAAGAGAAAAAGGCTGCATATGATTTATAAGGTATTCTACAAGATACATTAGAAAGCATTATGGGATGAATGAATCAGTGCCTGGACTACTCAAGATACTAAATGCTTTTCTCTTTTCTGCTTTCAGCAAGTAAGAGGACAGGTCAGGTATTAGTATGGCACATTTTTCTAACTGATGGCATAATTTTCTAGCACCTTTTCTTGATTTATATTCCTGTGTTTATCCAATTTCCTTTATAACACCATCCAAAGCAGAAACATTAGGTATTTGTTATTTAACCTCTATGATACCTTCAGAAATTGGCAGAACAAACTGGACTGATATTCTTGTTGTTGCTTTAGACGACAATTTGGCGAAACTGAAGAACTGCAACATTAATTTTATTTACTGTTGTTACCATAAATATATGGAGTTAGCGTCATGTTGTCCTTAGCAGAAATTTGATTTTCCTTACTAGCAAGTAAGGTTGAGTAAAAAAGACCTTATCCTGTTCCCAGTAAAATAAATCGGAATTTTGGCACCAACATGCAATAGGAGGAACACTAGTTCCTAATTATTAACAAATTTCCTGGTATCAGACATAGCTGCACAAGAGTCTGGAAACTCTGGGCCAATGTAGCTTATAATATTTTTAGCAAACTATGGACTTTTTTACTGGAGAAAGGGAATTCTTTTCCCTGGCTGATGGGTTTCTGGTTATCTCACAGCCAGCTCCGAGATAGTGATTTCACTGGAGGCTGTCCCTCGCAACTTCAATTTGCAATCAAGAAAATAACTCACTGAGAAAAAGCCCACTGTGTGAACTAAAGAGCTGGGGATTTCCTGGAATCAGCCAAATGCTCGTGCTTGTTTCCCAAACTAATTTTTTTCTTCCTTGTCAATGTAATATATTTGATGGCAACATTGCATAACATAGCATACCAGAAATGACTTGCAGACTTTGGAACTCTAACAATATAAATATCTTGATCCATCTACCCAACCTGAGGACCAGTTCCAAGTCTTGTCTGCTTTAAAGGTGACTCAAGTTACAGGCTGGGGGTTGGTCCTAAGTGGACTCCATGCACCACTGGAAATGTGAGCATATTGTGGCTGTTTACTCTTATCTGCTGGCCTGTCCAGGGATACAATCTGAATTTTGATCTCATCATAGTTTAAAAAGACCACAAGACTGTGTCAATGCAGATGGAAGTTATCAAATTCTATTAGACCTCTAGACTTCTCACAAATCCCACGCATATGCAACAGGACAGAAAATTTTCTTTGCTATATTTTCCAGAAAGGAATTTCTAATGTAGATCATATTATTGCAGCAATAAAAATGATGAGATATGTCAGTAAAAGGTCTTAGAGCTGTAAGAGAACTAGCGATGCTACTTTGAACATTGTAGATCAAGTATTATTTCACTGTGGTGCAGCCATTCAGACTAGGTTACCTTAACATAAGCTAACTTGGCAGAAAAGGCATAATCTCAGAGACATATTTTGAGAAGCCCCTCCTGTGTGAATCTTACTGTTAGATTTTGCAGTAGTGGTGGCACTGGAGAGGTGGTACGTAGGAAATGGTATGTTAAACCTAGGCTATACCTGACAGAGCCCCAAAGCAGGAACGATATGAAACTGCTGCCTCCCATTCCCATTATGATCGTATACACGGCTTCCTGAGTCTAAACCAAACACCACAGAAGTCAGAGAGTCCCTTTGATACAAGGGATATGTGTGTTGGGTCCAAAAGAATAGTTTGTTGTCAATCCAATGTGGTTGATATTTATTTTTTTAGAGTTTACCCTGGTAAAGTCACAACCGGAATAAAAGTTATATGATTTTTGAAAAAATCAGTGAATGCTAGATATTTCTTTATCTTTTCTATTTTGAATATATCTAATTTATTTTATTCTGATTATGGGGGGCTAAAAGGACCAACATTTGTAAGGCTCACAATAAAACTGACAACATATGCATAGGAAATCCCCAATGAAAATTACTCAAAGGAGTTGGCAGAGCTTTGGTGTACTGGTGGCCAGTATTTTTGACTGACCTATAGGAAATTCAGTTTTCTGTTATTACTGAATACGTAGAGGCAATCTTCTGGCTTTCAGAGTAAGATGGAGTCACTGCTAGGGAATGCCATAAACTGTCTTTTAAACATATTCTCAGCATCAAATTCACAACAGCAGTTAAATATAATTTACTAGAGAGCATCAATATAACCCCAATATGAAAAAAGCAACATATTACATTGTGGACCACTGGCTAGGAGGCTCATTAGGACAAGACATATGGGAAAGGAAAGATCATACACACTGGATAAGGTGTCATTCTCACCGAGTGAATCACTTGAGCAAATAGAAAGTACTGGCCTAGATGACATTGCTGACCTTCACTGCAGAAGAACTTTCAGGAGCGTATCTTGGTTATTTTCCCTCCCTTGATGAGCTGCTAATTGATGCCTGAAAATTTTTCTAATCTCAGTCCCAAAAGGATATTGAATGATTTAAGGGATTTATGCAAGTTAAGTCTGTTGCAACAGTAACTAGCTTTGGTGTAGTGGGAGAAAAAAAATTACTTGTCCCTTCAAAGCACTTGCTTCCTTATGAAAAAATTTAGGGCAGTGTATGAAATATCCTGCCAGATCTTTTCAATCATTCACAAAGTGCTAAAAAAAGGAATTAAGCAGTCTTCTCTGAAAGATACAAACTTTGCCAGAAAAAGACATAGCACACTTCAAGGAACAGGCCAATTCTTCTTTGGTTCTGACAGACTTAGTTTCTGTGCTTCACTAGTCCAGGGGTGAAATGAGAAAGGTTCATTCTCTGTGTGCCTGGGCTTGTCCAAACTCTAGGGGCACATCAGCGTAACGGTAGCAGCAGAATATGATAATGTACATTTTTCTGATAGACTGTCTTTTGTCATGTACTACATAATGCAGAAGCGGAAAGGTACTCTGCCTGGTTGATCTGCATCTATGCCAGAAGATTGCTGGTAGAGCTCTTGCAGCCAGAGGATGTGATTTTGCTCCGTTCCTAGCCTTATAGCTAGGGCAGCAATAACTTGTAACATATTTAACTTTAGGGAGCATTTTTTAATTTCCTGTTTCAGTATTTGACTCTTTCCCAGGGCCAGAATGAAAGCTATCTCTACCTCATTACCATCTTTCTTTGGAAAAAGAGAGTCCTTCCCCTAGCAGGAGTTACAAATACCCCTATAAAATTAAGCCCAGTGTTCTGCACATTTTTTGTAAAGCATAGGCTACTGACAATTTCAGGTTATTATGCTACAACAAAAAATCATGTTGCATGAACATTCAATAAATTATTGCATCTCTTACAGTACTTCTTTGATAATGATAAAACTATTTTCCTTCCAACAACCTTCAAGCCGTGCTTTTCCTATGGTGCTTTGTTATCAGAAGCCTAGGACACTGGTTGGATTGATGTAATTTGACATCTGACAAGATTCTGGGAATCTACTTCCAGCTAACAAATTTTGAAAAGAACTAACTAAAGAAAAGAGATATCTTGGAAAAGAAATTATACATTTGAAAAAATGGTAAATGTCCTAGGTCAAAAACATCTCTATTAAGTAATGTAGAAAAAGTCTGAGAATTTCAAAGTAAAAAATGCTAATGAGATAACATGAATCCTCTTAGTTGTGAGGATATCTTAGCTATCTGTTAATGAATATTCCTCTAAGGATTAGCACCAAGTGAAAAAAACAAGCTAACAACTTACTAGTTATGTAGGTATAAAACCCCAGGATCTTACCACTGGGTTGGACCGATATCTGTCACAGACAATAATTCCAAACATTGAAAGTGCTATTTTCTTTAAAACAGTGACATCAACATGATGCAAACTGTTTTGCATGATAAAGAAATATTTGCCCTTAAATGGAATTATATTGCATACTTTGAAAGTATTCACTAAAAAGATCTCTTGAGGGAAAGGGACTTGTATTGCAATTTTGCACATACACACATTACCCTTATTTAAAATATCACCTTAATCTCCAAAAAAAAAAATAAATCACATTGTGTTCTAGAGTCTCAAGTTTCACTGAAGCAAAAAACGTTCTTACTGCTTATGGTGACATAGATAACCTTAAAAATAAGAACTGAGTATAAATAATGACAACATTTTCATCCAGCAAGAAGCCAGTCATCTCAAGAAGTGATTAACTCTGCAGCTATATTGGTGACAGTTTAGATGCCTCTATTTTTAACTAACTACAGAAGGATTCAAGTAAAATGCATTATTTTCTATCTGCTAGTATCTGTGTCCTTTGCAAATTAATTTTTGTATACTTAGATATGATGAACAACCCTATTGTTCTCAAACTCTGCCTCTTAATATCTTTTGTATTGCTGTTATGCATTGCTAAGGAAAATCTGTAATACCTGAAAAACAGGAGATACTGGAATAAGAAATAGAGTGAAATAAAACACAGCAAAGAAATTGTGCTGCTTCTGCTATTCCCTCTTGTTTGAATTCCTGCACATACTACATATATGTGTGTACATAAATGCACACCTACATATACATACAAATAACATATATATAAATAAACATAACTATATATGGATAGTTGCAAGCAAAGCTGTTACACCAGAATTAAAAGAAAGCTAAAGAAACTGCCAAAAAATATTAATTTTACTGCAATATATTGTGCCTAGTACAGCATTTAGACCACAATTTAGTTTAGTCAAAAGGATAAGAAAGCATGAAACTCAACACACTTTCTGAAGAGCTCTTCAGCTTCCTCTTTATTGGTCACTCCACATACTCTTGTGAGAGCACCAAGACTATGTTACTTAAAAAAAATGAAGTGGAGCCTTCTGTGGCTTGGCAGAACCATTCAGCATCTGAATAGCCCAGGAAGTCAGCAAAACAAGTTTCAATTGTTGTACAAGTAATTAATTTTCTCATTTGGGATATATCTGATTTTTCGCACGATTAAAATTGTATTGATAGAACAGACAAATCAACATAGTAGCATTAGTAGAAAAAGTACATGGAAAACAATATTTATTTCTCCTCCTAGTCAGTGGTTCATTTGATCAGATGAGGTATAAGAATAACCAATAGTGGAAGACAATGAAACACAGGACCATGATGAAAAGAAAGACAGAAAGTCTAGGTGAATTTTGTTACAGCTAGCACTACCGGCAAAACTTATCTATTAAGGTATACAGCATTTCCCACAAGATTACAGATTTAAGGTTTAGTCCCTTTTATGCCATTTTTCCACAACTGACTATTTCTAAGAAATTTTTTATTCTCAAACCATTAATTTCCATTAAAGACATCAAAAAGAACCAATGGCACATACGGTTCAATATTTAAAGACTGACAAAGATTCAGAAAATTTAATCTTTGAGAGAGTGCACCACCATGCTTCAACTTTTTTTCCCTACTTCATTTAGCAAAAGCCATTGGCAAAAAGCAGAAATGGTGTAGCTAACATTATACTGGAAATTTTTGGAGGGCTCACAGTGGAGAAATTTGAACATGTAAAAATCACTATTGAATCACCATTCTTTTTATAACAAGCAATATCTTGCTAGTACAAAGTTAAGGAAAGATTGTAGTTAAATTCTCTTGGAGGGGGTTGAGTTTGATGTTTTTTTGTTTGTTTTTTTTTTTTTTTTTGAATGGCAGCAGGTACTAGTTTTAAGACAGACTTCTTTTTTTCCTCCCACTTTTCTTTAAATAGTTCTGCCACAGTACCAGATAGTGATGGTTATGCTTATAAAGATAAAATGAAAGTGGTGACCAGAATGTATAGTGTTGACATGCAGACAGGCCTAACAGAAATATTCTGCTAGGAGAAGTGAAATTGTGATATTTCCAGTTGGTAAGCAATCATCTTATTTGATACATTTTAAATAAGTCCGAAACAAGTTATCTTCTCTCAAGAGCACCTGGTGTACAGTAAACTTCCAAAACTTCCCTAGGCGTAACACCTACAGCAAAAACACTTACTCAGAAATGAGAAAAAAATGTATGCAACCTTTAAAAAAGGCGCATTAAAAACATTGTGACTTCATAACATGCATTATTAAAAAAAAGGTAAAAATCCAAACATCCAAAAGGCAAAAAAACCCCAAAAAACCAACCCAAAACCCTGTCCACTGCTGAAATGCATTTAATTGACATGGTTAGTGAAATTTTTAAAATATCTGATTTCCTTATCAAAATTCTGCATAGCATGTCAAAACATTTCCAGAAATTACTTTTAAAAACCAGAATGTCATAAAAATACCTAAGGTAATGATGAAATTATTCTACTTTGTTTTTGGTTTTGGTTTTGGTTTTGGTTTTGTGTGGATGCATATGTAGGTGGGGAGGTAATGTTACTTTGAGAATTATGAAATTGAACACATTCTTCTGGATGGATACAGTCCTATAACCACCCTCCTTTTTTTTTTCTTTTTCTTTCTTTTTTTTTTTTTTTTTTTTGAATGATTCATACATTTCAATGCATGTCCATGGAGGCAAGTATTTCAAGGGAAAACACTTGTGTCCTTATAGGAATTTATCAGCCTGCTTGAGTTCATTATTACATTAGGTCTGCTTGGCACACTTTCAGTCCATGCTCTGACAGTTTCCTGTTTATGGTGCTGTGTTTATGCAACACCCATCGTGAGCCTAGATTTAATCACCTATTCAACCCCATCTTCATGGAAGCTTTTGCCTGAGGGTGCAGAGTGCTAGTTTAGGGTTGATTCTTCTGTGTGGAAACAGTAAGGAATACTTCTTGTTTGGGTCCTCTGTTGCTAGATCTCTAGGAAAAAGTGATAGGCTAGTAGCAGCAGATGTAAGGTTTTTAAACACAGGCCAGTTTTGAAAGCTGTTGGTCAAACACAGCTCATCTCATAAATAACTTATTGATCTAAATAGGAACGCATTTTAAGTCAGTAAAAAACACCACATGTGGAAAAAACCATCCAAGTCTGGCTCTTCAGAGCAGTGTTCCACGACAAAATATCAGTCTTAAACACAAAAATTACTTCAGTGTTCAGTTCACAGGATAATACCATAAAAAACTGTGAAAGTAGCAGATCTGAAAGAGAAATGTAAATCACACTCAGGTACACAAGCGTCCACCAGCAAATACACATAGAATGCATTTGATTGTCTGGAGCTCAGAAGTAAAAGAATAATCAGAATAATGGTCTCCTGGGTAGCTGTCAGGTGAAGAAACAGATTGCAACCAAAACTTATAATCAGTAGTGTTAGTAGGACTGCCTCTCAAACTTTTTTAATGTTGCTCAGAAGACCTTATTGCCATCAATTTTATTTTTGTCAAAACAAGAGACATTAGCACAAACATTTCCTATGCTAGACACGTCCTTCTGTTTAGTGTTGTAAGTCATATAAGATTATTATATAAATAGTATGTACTAATAGTAGTATTATTATATAACATAATTTGAATGGAATATATTCAAGTACTCAAAGAAATGAAATGACTTCAAGGAAAAGAAACCACAACACCACATTGCTTTTTTGTTTATGCCTAAAAGTTTCTTCCATTTTAGAATCACATTGAAAAAAAAACCCAATTAATTCACACATGTTGAATAGAGTCTTTTCGATTAGGCAAGCCTATCGAAGATGGATTTTAGATTAAGAAAGCCTCATTGTTTGTCTGCTGGAAAGCGGGACTTTTCTTGCAGATCCTTTGCTCGACAGTGGCCTTGTCAGACACCTCTTTCAATCTGTATTTTCCCTGCTGGCTTAAGGGATGATAAGGAAGAAGTCCTTGAAATGAAATGCAAAAGCAACATTTATTAGAATTTTAGACATTGAAACCCCATACCTAGACATCGAGAACGAGGTGAAAGAATAGCTGAGAAAGCTGAAGTAGGAGGCCAGTGAATGAACTCTCAGAATGAGGTGACGGCTGAGTCTATCATTACATTATATACAGCTTCTTACTGCATGTGTATAAGGAGGCAAATTTATGTTTTTCTAATAATCTTAACTGTATCACTGCCTAACTCTAAGACTTTGCCTCTGTTGGACTTTTTTGGTCTTATTGTTAAATGAAGAGTCTGGGATAAACTAAACTGGTATTTTTGCATGACTGCAATTCTCTGTTGACTGCAGAGACAGAAACCTTTTGTTTAGGGCTGAAGATGCTGAGTTATCTGCTGCTAACTGAGCTCGCAGGAGGCTGTGGAACTTGTCACCAATACCAGGCAAACCTGGACTGAGGAAGCTGCTGAACTTTCTGGCAAGGACTACCATGAAATGGCTGCATGTCAATGAGGTTATAACAATGAAATGAGCCACAACAGGCAACTTTGTCAGGAAAGAAAACTATCTTTTATTTATAAATATCTAAAGTAACACTGTTTGAAAACATGTCCTGTGTTTTTAGTATGGAAATTTTGTTGATAACAGATTTCTTTCTGCTGATACCTTGATGTCCTTGAAGTGCTGGCAGTTCTTTGGCCGTTCTTACTTTATTTCAGATAAATAAAGAATTCAGCTCAAGGCATTTTCCTGAAATTTGACAGCTCGTCTAGATTTCATTTCTTTGACAATTTTTAAACTAGCAATCCTGTAATAAGAGGGACTACAAACAAGGCAGTTCTAACACAGTACACATGATGTTTGGACCTTCTGTAAAAGCCTTTTTGAAATATTATATTACTGCTACAGTTGATTTTGAAACATTTTATAAATGTATCTGCAAACGCAAATCTACTCCATCTGATTTAAGCAACCAAATATAGTAGACTGTGTAAATGAAGTTACTGCTTTTTCTTGTCCTTTATTTGCTCACATGCTTGACACTTCAGAAAAAGATGTGAATATAATATATATTGAAACAGAAATTACATTTGTTTTCTTAATTTGAAATTAAAATATATATAAGGTTTTAAATTTTTTTTCTTTTTTTTCTTTTAGAAAGGTATTTTATCTGTAAAACAGGTCATGAGATGATCTTTAGCTTTTTTTTTTAAATATATGATTCTGCACCTAAATCCTTATTTCCTATGAAGAAGCACATTAAAGGCTTTCAATTAACATGTTCTTCATCTTGGCGACTGTTCTGGTCTATGGTAATCACAAACCATTTTTCAGCCATTCCACCTTATGAATTATGTATCAATCGCTTTGATGAGGTATGTGTTGCCAATGTATGACCAGAATTTTATCTATCCTCAAAGTACAGAAAGAGTCTCAATCACACTTGGCTTGGATACAGTTAAGGGATTCAGTCTTTCTTGAAATCTAGAGAAGTTATATAAAGGCAGGTAAAGAATAAACATATTTATAGATGAAGAATGTCAGGTAAAAATGGAAGAAAGGTTTCAGGAAAATGAATGAAAACTGCTTTCCAAATAAGAAATCATTGGTAAAACTACTGCAGGAATTTATAACCCAGATCTTCCAAAGAAGCTGGAGCCAGTGTAGTGCTGTTAAAGCATCATGAGATAGACATTTCAGTTTTTCCTAAAATGACAAATCTTCATAGAATCATAGAATTATTTAAGTTGGAAAGGACCTTTAAGATCATCGACTTCAACTGTCAACCTAGCACTGCCAAGCCCACCACTAAACCAGGTCCCTAAGCACCACATCTACACATTTTTTAAGCACTTCCAGGGATGATGACTGCACCACTTCCCTGGGCAGCCTGTTGCAATGCTTCACCATCCTTTCAGCAAAGAAATTTTTCCTAATATCCAGTTGAAACCTCCTCTGGTGCAACTTGAGGCCATTTCCTCTTGTTCTCCTCTTGTTGGGAGACCAACACCCACCTGCCCACAACCTCTTTTCAGGTAGCTGTAGAGAGAAATAAGATCCCACCTGACCCTCCTCCTCTCCAGGCTAAACAGCCCCAGTTCCCTCAGCCACACCTCATAAGGTTTGTGCTTTAGACCCTTCACCAGCTTTGTTGCCCGTCTCTGGACACACTCCAGCACCTCTACATCCCTCTTGCAGTGAGGGCCCCAAAGAAGCACACAGCATTCAAGCTGCGGCCTCACCAGTGCCCAGTACAGGGGGACAATCCCTTCCCTTGTCCTGCTGGCCACACTGTTTCTGATACAAGCCAGGGTGCTGTTGGCCTTCTTGGCCACCTGGGCACACTGCTGGCTCATGTTCAGCCATCCATCGACCAGCAGCCCCGGGTTCATTTCCACCAGGCAACTTTCCAGCCACTGGTCCCCAAGCCTGTAGCATTGTGTGGGGTTGTTCTGACCCAAGTGCAGGACCCAGCACTCATACTATTGGCCTTGGTCCATCAGTCCAGCCTGTCCAGATCCCTCTTGCAGAGCCTTGCTATGCTCAAGCAGATCAACACTTCTGCTCAACTTGGTGTCAACTGAAAATTTACTGAAGATGCACTCAATCCCCTTGTCTAGATCATCGATGAAGATATTAAACAGGACTGGCCCCAGTACTGAGCCCTGTGGAACACCACTTGTGACCAAACACCAACTGGATTTAATTCCATTAGGGCCTAGTTTACCCAGCCAGGTTTTAACCTCATGAAGTGTAAGCCCGTTGAAGCCATGAGCAGCCAGTTTCTCCAGGAGAGTGCCGTGGGAAATGGTGTCAAAGGGTTTAGTAAAGTCTAGGTAGAAAACATTCACAGCCTTTCCCTCATCCACTAAGTGGGTCATCTTGTCACAGAAGGAGATCAGGTTTGTCAAGCAGGACCTGCTTTTCATAAACCCATACTGGCTTGGCCTGATTGCCCAAGGTCCATGAAGGAATAATTTAGTCCTTTAATGCCCTGTAGGACTTCTGCTTTTTGATTAGGGATACATTTTAGTCTCCTAAATGTCTTTTTACCTCCCATCCCATAAGGATAAAAAAACCCCAACCATGCCATATGCTGTATTTACTTCTGTCACAGTCTAAAAAATGAGAAAACCCCATGCCCGACAAGCCAAATACATTTTTCCATTTTGATTTTTTTCAAGTGTTGAAGATCTGTGATGAAAATCTTTAGCTTGTTCAGGCATTATTTTAAGATTCTTAGGATTTCCATACTCTGCTCTAAGATAGCTTTATAGGTATTCCTTGTTTTCAGCTTCTGGACCCATGACTGCCTGACCCTCAAAGCTATCCGTCTGACTGGAAGGCAAATTCTGTATTACCCTTGAATGCTTTTACCCTTTCATGAGAGAGACAGATATCCACAGTCCTTTAGGTCGTATTGGATATGTTAGTCCCAGACACATAAAAAGATACAGCAGAACATTGGTATTTTATTAAATGTCATGGTTCATGTTACACCCTTTTCAGAAAAACAAAATTTATTCTATGCCAGGACAAAGTCAAATTCAGCATCTTTTTTAGAACATTACTTGGTTTCTATGAAAGTTTTCACCTGTCTGTTCACTTACATATCCTGAAGTGAACTTCATTTTCCTTCATTGTGTTAACTTGAACAAATGGTGAAAGAATTGTAGACATATAGAATAAACAAAAGATGAGGACTTTTATACAAAGGAGTCAAATGTACCTGATCTCCAACATATTTCAGTGGTATTCAGGCTACCAGAGTAGCTTTTGTTACATTTAAAAAAACCCAAAACCCCCACAAAAAAAACCAAACCATCACTCTTGCCTTGTCATCATTTGGGCATCTAGAAAAAAAAAGGCAGGGATTCAGAAACACATCAGTTGTCCCTCAGAAGCAAGTCTGGTGCATCCTACAATTGATCCTGCTTGACTGATCAGTACATGCTCAATAACCACTTTCTGGATAGCTTTTGCAATGTTTTCTTGTGGAGTTTTTATTAAAAGGGACAGATGGGAGACAACAAGAAAGCTTCTGTGGCAAGAATATGTTGGTATCAGCACACTGTCCTCTGCAAAAGGACATTCTGCAAGCTCCCTTTTGTCTCTATGACTTCATATTTGGATGTTAAAGCTTTCTGAACACTTTCGGTTCACATTTATCTCCTCTGTGACCATTAAAGGAAAGCATTTCATACCATTGTACATTTGTTGTGGCTTACGTGCAAAAGCAAGTATAAACTAATACACATCTCTTACATTTTCAATACTTCTAATGAAATGCCACAATTTCATTTTAGAAAAAAAGCGATAGCGTGGTAAGTACATAGTTGGTAGCAATCTCTTTGTTGAATAAGAAGTCTGATTTCATACATTTATGAGGGCAAATGGTGTTGGAACTCCAACACCAAGATAAGAGTCCAATGTCACCTTTAAGTCAGCAGGTGCAAGATATCACTACTGATTTTTTTTTTTTACTTTATTCGTGCAAGGACATGAAGTTGTTAAATTATTATATTAATCTACCTCCGTAAATCTTCCCATACTTCAGTAAATAAAAATTATTCCATGATATTTCCCATTGTGAATTAAAAATTTTAATTCCAAAACTTTACAGCTACTTCTCAGGCATAGGCTGTTTTAATAAATAGAATAGGAAATGAAGACATTTGCTAACATATCTGTGATAAATTACTATCCAAGAAGTAACAGGAGGCTAACTGAAATTTGTTCAAAACTATTACTGAATATTCACAGCAAATATCTTTCAGCACGTACCCAGCTCTCAAAAGCATAACAAAAAAGTTGTCCCATTGTCAGTTCTATAGAAAATAACTTTCAGGGTATTGAACTAGCTTGAAAAACAAGTTTATCTATTAAAATATTTATACTTTTTAGTACTTCAAGATGAGGCAATATTGCTGATAGCTGCTTCTTACCATTAATATATTTAAGTAAATAGAAAACTAAGTAAATCTACAATATGAATGGGCTTTCTTTTTGGCAGTTTCTGTTCAGCTGTGGAGGCAGGTGGTTACAGACTTCAGATAGCTGCTACAGCTATCCAATAGAATGCAAAAACAAAGAAGGGGACAACTTATGATCCCTGTAGCAAATAATTTGATATGAGGAGAAACGAAACTTGGATTCCTCTTTCTAGAAATAAATTAACTGAGAAGCAATATGATAAAGGTCTGTAAAATCGTGGTTGGCTTGGGGATTGCCTCTGATATCATAACTCACTATTACTCATGTGATAAGTTGGAAGCGCACGATGACCCTCTTACCAACCTTAAGCCATGTATTCAATAGCAAAGGAACATATATTTTCATACAGCTTGTACTTTGGAACTCAGTGCCACAGAATGTTTTAGAGAGAAAACATTAAAAAGGGTTCAAAGAGGGAGACTGGAAAAATTAAAGTTGTTGGTGCTTTTAAACACAATGATCCAGAAATGATCCAACAGTGTTCTCTGAATCAGAGGTCCTCATATTGATGCATCATAGAAGCTAAAAATATGTTACACTGGGGAAGGTCCAAACATTAAACGTCTCCCCAGACATCTGCTTTTCAACGCTGTTAAAGGGAATGTACTGCAACAGGTGGGGCTTTGGTCTCATCCAGCAGGAAGGGTAAAACATAGCCATACTTAGTGCCGTGCAACAAGAAGTTGAAAACTGCATGCTATTTTCCAAGCATAGAAATGTGTTTCAAGATGGTTAGGAATTTTTTTCTTTATAGGAACCTAAGCATTTTTAGCTTCCCTTGTGACAAGAGGGAGTAAAATAAGTTTAACAGAAAAGATTTCACTTTTTATTAGGCAATTTGTATTCTTAATCCTTATCTTATCTAAAAGTGAGACAGCAGCTGTACCAGAGTAATTTTACTTCTTAAGCCCCCCAAACCAATTATTAGTTCCTCAAGAAGACATTCATGCAACCAATTTCTGTTCCAAGAACACAAAAACCCATGCAAATTTATTCTTATGCTTCTTTTCATGTTGTAATCACTTGGGGAAGGGCAGTGATGATATACAAGTTTTAAACTGATTTTCACATCAGTTCTGTGTTTTTCTTTGCCTGGTGATAGAATTTCATTGTATTACAATAAAGCTTTAGTGCTGGTACAACTTGTTCCTGCTGTAATTCGCTTGTTTCAGTTTTGCTTCTTCTTTTAAGGGTGTCAAAGAAGCAATTTTTAAGTCTAGACAGCATAAGCCAACTACATGGTGAAGGAAAAGGCTTTCAGCCAGCAGTAAGAGTATGTGTGATTTATTAGCCTCATTGAGAGGTGGGCTGTAGGGTGAAAATATAATGGTGTTGCGTGGTGCAAGACAGGTACAACAGAAAAATCATGGGGTAAAAAACCCTGACATTTTTCAAACAACCTGCAACATAAAATGTGTCTTACCACACTACATTACTGTGAATATCTCCTTGTACCTGTGGAACAAAAGGAAATCTGTACAAAAATGCCTTGGCATGGCATGGTTAAAGCATTTAGTGGTTTGGACTTCTTTATCAACTAGTGAGCTTTAAGACTGTTAGGACTTCAGCAGAATTACAATTCCAAGTCAAACAAGGGGACTCCAAAATGACATTACACAAGGTTGTCTAAGCACCTATAATACAGGGCTAAGAGGCCCTCTGGCACTGTGTGTGTGGTCAGTGAGCAGCTGGTGGTCACTGGACTGCCCTGGCAAAACAGGGACTGGTCACATCATCCTTCATCAGAACACACCTTACCACTTCCCTGATACTTTTTAGGGTATGTATTCATACCTTATGCCATTGGGTAAGTATTTATATCTTAGATTAAACACCCAATGAAAATGAGTATTCAACTTGTGTAGAAGTTGTTTGTACTGCTGTTTCATTATCAAGAGTCTGTTCAGTGGCCTCAGAATTCCGCAGTCATTTGCACATTTGCTGAAAAACTGATTAGCACCTAATTTTGAAGGCATAACCAGCTCTCAACTACACATGGTTTCTCAGATTCAGAGGGTTGATTTGACTCATTTTAATATTATACATATTGCAAATTACCTTATTAGAGTACACAACTGGGACAAAAACTGAATTAAGTGGCTCTTTTCAAGTTGCGGCTCCTGTCTTTAATATATAGCCACGGCCTTTTTGCAACATATCAGCTAATCACTGACGGAATCAGAGTCAAGGGAGATGAAGTCAGTAAAAATGCCAAAAGTCTTAAAGCATTGTGTAAAAAGCTTAATTCTGTAAAAGACAATAAGAAAAGAAGCATCCATATTTTGTATTCCTTAATGTTGTTAAAAAAGATTATGCTACTCAAACCAGAGAACTGAAGTTTTACATACCAAATATATACATTTTCATGTTTCTAATAGGTAATTGTGTCTGTCTTCATAAACGTACTTACATTTGCCCCTTTATGTCAATCAAAGCTAAACCCAGGTAGCAGAACAGCAAGAATTTTCAAAAGCCTACAGTCCAAAGTGAGTGGCTGATAAGACTGTAAAACAAAATGCGATAATAGTTACCAGTTTATCCCTCACATTAAATATATTAAAATAAGATTGTGCACAAACACCATTTTTTTCCAGTTGCCAAAATATAAGTAAATCTTACAATCAACATAGTTAGCTATTGCCACAATACCTGATAACTTCTGGCATAGCTGTATGTTTCTTACTTAGTACATATGTCTCATACTGAGATATTTATCTTCAGCAATAACTACAGATTCCTTTTGAGCTCATCATTTTCTTCACTTGATATGCAAGCACAAAGATGGCTCCCTGGTGGGAGGAGGATTCTGCACTGCTTGTACAAAGTCCAACTTCTGCATATCCACTGCAAATCTCCTGTTGCAACATTTTGGCTAGAGAAAATCTAAAAACAAACCAGATTAATTAGAAGCAAGGCCACAGAGAGCAGGCATTGGAGAGAATCCAGGCTGGTGCAAAGGAATGGACTGTTTCTGCTAACCCATTTATATATAGTTTTCATAATTTAAAAACAAACAAACAAACAAAAAAAACCCCAAAAAAACCACAAGAAAATTTGCTACAAAAATTGATTATATGTGGAGATTTAAGCAGGAAAAGTAACCTGGCACTCTGCAATAACGAGAAGATAATTTAAAACAAGTACTGTTAAAGAAAATGCAGCGACATACTCTAAGAGGCAAAAACTGCGGAACTGAATGAAATACAGGAACAGAGGTAAATACAAAATTTCAGAAATACAACAAGGACTAAACAAGTTTACAGTGGCAGGTAGATGGGCAGGAAGCTAAAAATGGTTATGAAGAGCACAGCTGGGAAAAAACCAAACCACCACCAACCCAAAATCATAACATCATTACAAATTCATTGGAGAGCTATAGCCTTTTTTTCACAGCTGCCCAGGTTCCTCTTATCAGTCATGACAATGAATGTATTTATGAAGTAACTCTAACATGCATGATGACTAAGCTTGATCAGAGCTGCTTCTTATTATCAAGTCACCAAAATCACCCAAAAGAAAAGTTTCATTTAACAGGAATTGTGTCACCCAAAAAGGAGAGAACTATCTGAACAATAACTGGTCTAGGAGGGGAGAAGGGAAACTGTTGAAAGGAGGCATTATTTAACTCATAGTTAAACCTGTAGTTTGGCTAACATCACTCTAACAAAAAATTAATCGCCTGCCATCAGCTTCCAGGTTTGGATTAGCGTTATGTGATGATTGCTAGAGTTGGCATGAAAACAAACAAAATTAATATTTTACTCAAAAGTTAAATTGGAGAGGCATGATTTCTAGCTATTACATAATATTTGCTCAGTGCTCAAACTGTCATTTGGATTTAAAATTGCACATCTACATTTAATTCTTCCCTAATCTTCTGTCCATTTTTACTGATGTTTAGCTCATCTTGGTAATGCTTTCCTCTGCAAGAAATATTACTTGGGAAACACAGCATGTGTAGAAAAGAACTGCAACAATAAGATGTACATCTACGTCAAACCATCAGTCCAAAAATACCAAATGTTAAAATAGTCTCATATACTAAGGACAAAGGGGTCATTTCAATCCTGTATGAAAGGCTAGAATAAACTGCATGACTAGTGTGAGCTATACATTAGCAACGGATTATAAAATTACCAGGTTCTGCTTTTGTAGAAGAAAAATCAAGTGCTGTAAGTCCTCAGGCACAGACACCCCGGTTCATCCTGCTTAACTAAAGCACTTAACTGAAACACCTTGTTAAGAATGCGTTTGTCTGTGGCTTCATTTATAATCAGTGGTGAAAGCCCAACACCTCCAGAATGAATTTTTTTCCAATTAAAGATTTTAATCATCCTCTGAAGGCACCTGTTCCTTTTCATTGACTAGGATGACTAAACTTCTAAGTTAGATGCCTCAATTAAGTGGTTAATGTTAAGTTGGATGAATCTAGGTGGTAAAACATCACAGAAAACTTATCCACGGTGTTTCGTACATCAAGTGCAAGAAATCTGCTCATATTACCAATGTTCCTAGATAAACTTTATCTTCCTGCAAAAATGTTTGTGGGAACATCTGTCAACACTCTTGTGGTGAGTTTTTCTTGGCTAGAAGCAGGATCTTATAGACCAGCCTCTTACTCACTCACCTTCCCCAGACAGGGCAGGGGGAGAAAATAACATGAAAAGGCTCATGGATGAAGATAAAGACACAAAGATTGCTTAACTGGTTACTGTCATGAGCAAAACAGATTTGACTTAGGGAAAATTAATTTAATTAATTGCCAATTAAAATATATGTAGATGGTGAGAAACACAGAGACAAGACACTTCATCCACCTTCTTTCTTCCCAGGCTCAACTTCATTCCTTCATTCCTGACTTCTCTCCCTCCCCCTCCCCTGCCCAACACCACAGAGGCAATGGGGAACTGGGGTTGCAGTCAGAACATGACAGTTCCTCTCTGCCACTCCTTCCTCCTCACTCTTTCCTCTGCTCCAGTGTGGGCTTTCTATGGGCTGCAGCTTTCCTCAGGGCATGTCCACCTGCTGCAGCATGGGGTCCTTCATGGGCTGCAGAGTGAATATCTTCTCCAGCATGGAGCACCTCCTCCTTCTTCTCCTCTGACCTCGGTGTTCCCTCTGCTGTTTCTCACTTTTTTTTCCCCTCATCCTCTGCCTGTGCAGAATTTTCTGCCCTAATTTTGAGATATTTTCCTTGAGACGCCCACCTGTGGCGGCAGGGCTCAGCTGTGCCCTGCAGTGGGGCTGCTGCATTCCTACAGCCCCCGCTACCCATGCCTTGGCACATGAATCCAATACACATCCTTTTCCCACGCAGAATCAAATATATTTTATATGCCATGATGAATACTTTGTATTATTCTAGAAAGGAAATTAATGAGTCAGGTATAAGACTTTCTCATTAATTTTATCACTCATAGTTCAGTTTTTTTGTAAAGGTAAGACTTTTCATTCTTGCTGGTGGGACTTTTTAGTTCTGAATGAAATAACTAATTTCCCCAAAGGACAGCTCTCAGGAAGTAGCACTGAGTGGAGGGTATTCTCTGTGCTGTTAAATAGGCAATTACTTTCATCCTGTGCTTCCAGAACTGATGAGCCTGTTCCTTTCAAAAGGCCGTTCAGATACTCCAGGGATCCAGCCAGATGCAGATACTGAACCACAACTCCACCAAAACCTACTATGTTGCATGTGTGGGTTTTTGCCTACAGAAATACTAACTTTAATCTGGAGTGTGTCTGATGTCTAGGGAAGAAGTAAGTGCTGTGTAATGTTTTGCATCTGTAAAGTGCAAGTAAGTTGACTGAAAATTGTTTTAGGAAATTACCTAAAATGTCTCAAGTAACTCAGTTTAAACAAGGGAAAAACAGAGCGGGTAAGTTCCTCTCCAAGATAAAGTATGCAGCTATACAGATAAAGTGTAAGCGAATAAGCATCTAGCCCACAAATGCCACCACTGATTTTGCTGTTGGTTTCTTGTGGCCTTTTTTTAACATTTGGGTAAAGGGTTGGAAACAACCATTTGGAGGGAGGACTGCTCCTCCCTCCTATTAAAAAAAATATTCATCCAGCCTTTCTGCTGTTTCTCCAGAGCACCTGTTTGTTTCAAACCTTCAGGAAGAATTTCAAACTTGATGTCTGTCTTGTTCCTGATCTGGACAAACTCCAAGTTCTTCACCTACTGCCTCTCTCAGATTACATGGTCCTTCTTAAGTTTCACAGGGCTCATTTCATCATACTTGAAAACATCTCTGAAGATGTCTGACCTACATACCCTGAAGCTCAGTCCAACTTTAGAAGTGATTATGAAAAACCTTACAGTCTTAAACTATCGTGCTGCCAGTACTGACAAGAGGAGCTGACTTTGCATATGTGTCCTAACTCAGCAAGGCCTGGTTTCAGAAGAGTCAGATGAGACTAGTGCAGTTGAATTTCAAAACCACTGATAAATTAATTTATGCCTAGTTGTTACATATTATGCAATTAATGCAGCATAATCAAAGAAATGCTTCTAGGAAAGAGCCAGTTTTTGTTTTACATGCAAAGTTTTTTCTCATCCTTAGCTTATTACAAAGAGATTTCTCTTCTGAGAGGAATTAATGCAGATGTAGATGCATGGATTTCATAGAATCAGTAAACACTCTTAGATGTTGCACTACAGTGATGACTAAGCCACTTTTACAAGAGCTAGCTACTGTCAAATGCCTCAGCTGAAAGACTTGGCTGGTAAGCTCCTGCTTTTGGGTGTGGAAGTGTATGGTATATTCTGAAGACTTGAAACTGGTAGAAACAATGGGAAAATACATACCAGGTAAGCAAGACTATATGACTAAGATAATTAGTTTATAATATAAACTGCAGCTCTGGTGCTCTGACTGAGCTACCTTCTTCAGAGCAATTCTTGTTTATGCTAGTTTTTACCAGATGCAATGGGAGTTGCTAGGAGCTTTCCACTTCTGAGAACATTATTCAACTCTGTCTTTTCCAGAGGTCATAGATGCGATGATAATGATGAAGACTTCCTGCCCAGCTAGTCCACTGTTTCTTTGACTATCACTGTCAGCTACGTTGACACTAAAGTTCTTGACAAAATGGTTTGATTTACTCCTCTCTGAAAGTTTATGCTAAATATTGGTTTCTTATTGCACTTCCGTGCTATAGCTCTTTTGTGTGATTTTTCAGCATCCAGCAGAAATTAGGTACACACCTAATGGTGATCCAAAGCAACTTCCTTTACACATACGCATTCCAGCTACCAGGTCCTTGAAGCACCAGACACTGGGATAGAAAACAGAACTATTTGACATGCATTTCACAAACCTGTGTACCACTGAAGAGAGAAAAATATATATGCCAGAGCTGACTCCAAGGCTCATCCTCTGCCAGCTGGGCTTGCGAACAGGTTACAGACTTCTTGAATAAATAGCTTTGAGAAAATCTGTGAACCAAATGTCCAAATAACCTGAGGCTCAGTTTGACCAATGACCAAAGATATGTTCTAAAGCTCTATTCTCAGCTGAAAGATGATATGAAACAATTTTCCTGTGGCTTTAGCCACCTGTGAGCCTAGAATAACCTCCTATTAATTCCACTGACTGAGACAGAAAGATCAGATTTATTAATGTTGTTCCTTAGAAAACAGCTGAGGAAAACGGTTGGCAACTGACTGCATCACCTAAAAGCTTTGACTACTTTTTCTAAATTAATCAGTCACTAATCAGTTGTTGAAATAAGACTATATAGAACCTGTTTTTGCAGGTATGCTCAATCAGTGAAAACTATTTTCTGAGGGCTCTTTTATTGTTTCCTTACTCATTAATCTTTTGGAATAAGATATACTCTACCAACCTTGATTCCATGACAGCAAGAGTCTTGCTGGATTATTTCTTAAGCTTAATTATCTGGAGAAAAATAATTTTATATAACATTCTCCCAGAAGAGAAAAAAAAAAAAAGGAGAAAAAAATCCCCACAGAAATACCTCAACCTCAATGAGGTGAAATCAATGTAACAAATGAAAAAGAACAGTGAGAAAAAGTACATATAAAACCTAAGTTTTGTAATTTAATGGACTCTGGGTTATTCCTCATGTTGTCAGAAGCAACAAAACCGAACTGATTAATAACAGGGATTATTCTCTGATTTATGCTTCTTGGGAGGGGAAGAGCAGATAGACTGAATGCACATGCTACTTCAAAAGAAATGACTGGCGAAAGCATTCAAGATTTCACTGGTCTATGATTAGGATCCATGTAGAAAGATAGTCTAAAGAGAAACAGTCCTTCAAGAAGGGTCATTGCTTTGGAAAGCTGAGCCTCAGTCTTGTTCTACTGGCTTGGCTTTAATTTTCAAATTAAAACCCTAGTAAGAGAAGATGTATTTTCCTCTTGAATGTCTGAGTGTTAAAATTTCTGACAGTCACACAAAATACCCTTTTCTGCAACCTGAAATCAGACTAAGGTAACAACTGTATGCTACAGCGACTCATTTTCTTGAGGGCAGGATGTTAAACAATAGTGAATCTAATGCTTGTTAAAGCAACTTGTATTTTGTGCCTGAGGACATTGCTGAGTGTCTTAGCAATACCTCAAGACATTACTTTGCCTTCCCTCTTTGTGCTATTTTGACAGGGCAACAATCGTATATTTGACATTCCACTACTTAAAACAAAATTCAGCTTTATCAAGCCAAGGAGCATTTGTCCCTCAGCATCTGCTATCCATGACTGTATTTGTTCTAACTGTTTTAATTAGTACCTGAGAGTTTTAAGACCAACATTAAAAAAAAAAAAAAAAGAAAAAGAAAGTACATTTTTGATCTCAGGTGTTGTGATTTTCATGTGTGTGTGTTTAGTTGTTTTTTTTTAGTGTCATTTCTGAGTTTTAGAGATCTTAGAAAGCTTTTTCTGAAAAACAAGAGATTCAGGAACAGGCTCTCAGATAGATGAAAACAAGACAAAATCAGCTATGTTAGAAAGAGACATTAAGCAGATTCCATGTAATGTACCAAAGCAGCTGGCTTTTGTGCTTAGAGCAGCTTTAGCTGTGGTAGCAACAATCTTCACAAAGCACTAGTTCATCATCTTGGAAAAAATGCTGCTCCTCTGAAAAGGCAAGTTAGCTCTAAACAAGCAGTCTACCTAGGCCTTGAGTGCCAGATAGATTTCCGAGATAGGATATCCCTGATAAGGGGTGAAAAACAAATCTCTAAAAGACTGGAAAAGTATCAGTTTCTCAGAAATAGGGAAGGAGCTCTGAGTGACATTATTATCTAAATAATAATATCAAGTCAAAGTAAAGGTTAGATTGTCTGCACATGTCCGAGGTTCTTTTTAGCCTACCTACAAATGTGATTTTGTATTATACAGCTTACACCCAGGCAGATCAAAATTACCATCTTGCTTTTGTCTGAAATGCAGCTATTGCCCTGAAGAAGAAAATAATGACTTTTAATGCTAAAATAATGCAGGTATTCTTGGCAGAGAAAGGTGCTCAGATTTAGTTCTGTGGGTATTTTAAACAACTTGCGTTCACCTCAAATTTATTTTCTGCATCATCATTCAGATTTTGTGATGCCCCCAGAACAAGATTTGGTCCAGCACTGATGTTGTTCAGATCCAATAACGTTAATATCTTTATACAGAGAGACTAACAGCCTTAGATCAGAGATCAGTTTATTCTTTTGCTGCTGAACAGGAAGTTGCCACAGAGATCCACCATTCCAGATTCTCTCATATCAATTCTCAAGGTTAAAAATTAGGAGAAAGGAAGTTTACTTAATTATTGCTCAGCTTCTCTGGCATTATGCAAAAGTGCTGAATTGTAAATGACAACTGATTTTGTGATGTTTGCATATGAAAAAAAAAATATTCTGGGAAATCAGATTATGAATATTATTGATCCCAAGGTCCCTAGGATGTGTCAGTGTTAAAATCACAGAGCAGTGAACTGAATTTGATGTGCAATATTTTCTATTCTATCTTTTCCCAGCAGATGAGCCCTTTCTCTGTTTGCTAAATAATGTCAATATCTGCAACACCCTTTCCTGCATGTGGTATAAGCAGCTTCTCATAATGACATTCAAGCCTTCCCTCAGAAAGAAATAATAATAACGCATGCAATTTTAAGGACAAATGTAAATGTCAATCACACAAGAATTTAGCAAATAGCTTTACATCCTAGAAACTTCTAGTGATAAAGGGAAGAGAAATTACAGAGACATTCTCAGCAGACTGCCCTTAGTGTATCATGTCCATTCAAGGAGGCACAGGAAGGTGTTCGCTTTGAGTGCCCATCCAAGAGCAGTTGGGAAAAACATGGATGATCTGAACTTACACATATAATGAGAACATATCATGCTCCTTCCTGAAGCAATAACCATAAGCTTATTATGTATTAATTTACACTGCAAAATTATTTGGTCTAATGTTAAAACTCTTGTCAAATCAGTATCATATTTTTCTCTCCACAAAATGGTGTGCAAAGTATATTTCAACAGTTCAGTGGAGATTCTGTTACTGTCACAAACATAAATGAGAACATCAAATGCTAACAGAAAAGATGAGACCAGCTCTACCTACTTTGTCTTTCTGCTGTTATTCAAGAATTATGCTGGCAATATGGCAAAATAAAGAGCAGAGAATTAAAAAAAAATTGGTCTTTACATTTGCAAGCTGTGAATGAAATGCTTTCTCATTCTTCTTTAGCACATAGTCACAAAGGTTACCTCTTTCCTTTTCCTGAGGACAGTGAAAGAATATTTTATTTCAAGCAGAACATGTAAAATAAGAGAGGGGAGGCTATTTAACATAGAAAAGTATTTCAAAGAAAGGCAAAGAGTATTGCTACAGGTTCTGGGGCATTCTGAATTCAGTGACAAAAGAGAATTAGAGTCAGAAAATCCAGGTAAACAGAATTTAGTTACTTATGGGCCTTTGATTGCTGAATGTAGACAGTGGTTAACATCCTCAGATCCCAAAAAACAATTATTTTATAAATGTTTTTAATACAAACTGGGGAGAGTAGGGTTATTCAGGATGATGCAGAAGATGCATAACTGTTCTCAGATTTTAGCAGAAAGCTAGATTTCAATCTAATATTTCAGACCATGCAAAGGTACTTATGGGTGCCCAAGCAAAACAGTTGTATAATCTAAACTCTCAGAATAATCTAGCAACAATAACTGCTGCCTAGCTTTATATTCTGGAAAAATACTTCAGAAATATTTTTACATATCTGTTAAGGGTAATTCAAACTGGTTTATGAGTAACGGAGTTTAAACTTTAAGGAGGTATGTCTTCAGAATACCTACCTTAAATCATCTGCCAGAAAAATGTTTATTCAACCAATTCCAGACATACAATTCTAACACAGATATCAAATAATTGCACAGTAATAATCAGACAATAACATTGTGTTCATTTGTCAACTATATTTTTGATTCTTCAGATGCCACTTGTCAAGAATATTAGAGATACTTTTTTTTCAAAATTGGGCAGCCATTAGGTTTACAAAAAAAAACCCCAAACCCACCAAGTTAAAGGAAATTATAACCTCTCAGATAAACAAATTGTCCATCCTGGAGACCTTAATGATGACATATTTCCTCTGTTCTACGTATGTGCTGCACTTAAGCATCCATAGATGGTCTCCAGACTTTATTACATCAAGTAAAAGCCAAAGTATATAGGCAAACAGAAGTCTTTACCCTTGATATAATTAACCTTAAGATTATTTCAGAAGTATACGCAATATCTGTCTTCTCAGTCTTAAGTCATAATTTTTGTGGAACTGTGCTTGCACTCTATGCCATCTGTGGCACAGGGGTTTAGCTGTCTGTAGCCTGTGGCCTGGTATTGTATGGCGCAGTTATGTGGCCTTGGCTCAGCTTTACTGAAAAACTGTTGAGCTGTGGGAGAGGATATAGGCTAAAGCTAAGATTTTCATCCTAAGGAAAATAAAAACAAAGAAGTGAAACTGTTGAGACGCTAGTAGCAACCTGGGGACTCAGAGAAAAATACTGATATGAAAAGGTGTGAAATGCTGAAAAGAAGCAATGAGTTAAAAAATGAGAACTCAAAAATATCAAGATCCTTCTTCATTGTAAGCACCATCAGTCTTTCTGACAAATTAAGTCTTGCAGTCAGACCCTCAGAACCAATACCATTTTCCTCTTTTTCCAAGACAGGAACAAAAATACTAGTCCCCTAGTTTCAATTGTAAATTCCTAGTTTCTTGTCTCAAAGACAGAGTCTCTGAAGTTGAATGGACACCCAGACTAAATAGATTTTTTGAGGAAAAATAATCACTTTGTGATCTAGAATGTATTTCTCTTCATTAGGTTCCTCACCATGTCTAAGTACCCTGAGCCGTGGTGAGGCTGCCTTAGGTCAGAATCTACTTAGGGCAGTTTCTTCCCTCTTTAAGAGAACAGAATGAAGTTTAATGACTCTAAATTCAGTACTACAAAGTCTCCCAAAGACTTTGTCCTTAAGACCAGACAGAATATCCAGTACATCATTGACTTATTTTCTTTTTTCCATTGAGTATAAATTGAGGACAACTGAAGTTTTTCACAAGACACTTAGAAGGTACAATCTAGCCCTTTTAAACTGCTCCAGTCCTGCCTATTTCATAAGTCTCTGTGTACTAGAAGCTGTTGAACTATTGGACATTTTAAAATATAATTAGTATGAAGAATATGCCTATTTCAGGAGAGGGGAAAAAGGGGAAAAAAAACCCCAGTATCTTTTATTATGAGCCTCCAGGGCTTTGCTGGAAATCTAAGGCTTCTTTGATACTGTCAGATCAAAATCTTTTCATCTCATGTACAGCAATATTAAAAAAATATTTTTATGTAAATGAGAGGCTGAGTTCTCCAGCAGCAGTGATCTAAAATTTATATCATGGATTAGGTTATGTTCTGTTTGGATTTTTTGTGAAGGATGGAGTACACTAATCTGTTTAGGCTGAGAAATAATAATCTAGGCTGAGAAATAATAATCTAAGTAAAAAAATTACGGCAATCTTTTGTTTTTTTTTGTGAACAAATGGAAAACTAAAGGAAAACAAACCCATTCTTACCCAGAGAAAAAGTTGCTAGATGAAATTCATATACATGGTACTCAGCATTCACATTTACAGAGTTATAACTTCATGTGGCATCATCACTCTTCAATTACTAGAGTGGGAAAATACTTACCAGATACTGTAAGTGAGAAAAACAGACAGCAGGAAAATATTATATTGGTTTCTGTGTGCATGGTGGGGAACATGGGAACATAATAACCGTTATGAAAAATATTTTTTCCTTGAGGCTAAAACAGACCAGAATTCATCATTATTGGGTTTTCCACATGTGGCTGTGTTTCTTGGTAAACAAAATTTATCTACGTTGTTTCATATCCTTTCACTGAGATTATTTCTTCTAAACTGTGGTACCATACATAGACAGCTTTTTTTGCATGCTTTAATTTAAACCCCTAACTCTATAAAGTATTCAGTCAGTGCTGCTCAATACCTCATAATTTTAGGTCTTCAGGGAAGAACCATCTGTTACAATAGCAACAGCAATGTGCCAAGACCCAAAATTGCAAGACACGGTAACTCTAGTTACATGCTTATTTTAATTTAAGTGCCTGAAAAAAGCCCATTTAGAAAAAAAAAAAAAAAAAAATGCTGAGTACCTACAGTTCCCTTCTAAAATGCAACACAAATAGACAGCATTAATCACAGTGGAGAAGGAATCCTTACCAGGAATGTGCTCTTGAACCATATTGCTTAAATATGGAACTATTTCTGCCACCATAAACAGAATTGTGTAGGCTGTATGGCATATGTTATAATACAGTAAAAGATACAACATACATCTGACAGTAGTCCTAGCTAATTTATTTTGACTGACCTGTACCCATGCAACAAAGGTCAGAACTTGGAACAATAACCAGCTGAAGCATAAAAAGACACATTCATGTAAGAACATTTAAAGAAGAAATGTATTTCCTGAAGTTAGCCATTAATTGTCCTTTCCAATCCTCCCACATTTGCTTGTATCTGAATTCACACATGACACACAATTAGTCCAGCACTGCAAACTGAGAAACATGATCAGTAACAACTATAGAGCACATCTGGCCTTAAAGGTTCAAAAGACGCTGGTCACATTGACTTTAGCAGATTCATACATCCTACTATATTCCAGAAGCTTACAATTAGGTATTCAGAATCTGAATCAATTAAGTATTCAGATACCAGCAAAAAGGAGATTATGAGACCTATTCACTTAATTTTCATCATTGCCATTTAGTGAGGAAATGACTCAAATCCTGTTCACATTCAAAGTACTGGGGAAACTCTCACTCATCTAACATAAAATCCTGGCCTCATTAAAGAACTTTTCATTTAATGGCTGTACAGCTAGCAAGTTGTCTGATGTCACTGTTTCTTCTGGGACATGTGGAAGGAGTTTGCGTGCATCTATTTTTCTCAGAATTACCTTCTTCCCTCTTCTATTTCCATGCGAAACGTGGAAACCTCTTTTATTAAAAAAAAATCTAGAGGAGGGATATACTATATATTCTGATAATACTCCTGCACAAGCACATCTCCTGAAGCGTGGGATACCTGACGAGCTCTGCATGATAAGACGCTTCTGTACCCAAGACTAACTATTATTGTCAGTACCTTAAGAGCTGCTCAGACCTTTCCCTGCTCTTGCCCACCACACTGTGTGTTCAAGTGACATGTAAAAGATAGCACTCTTTTTTCATTGCTTCAAGATTTTCTTAGGTCGTAAAGACTGAAAGTTTACCTGACAAGTTACATATCTGCTTTTACTAACCTTTATGTGTAACTTGGCTGCTCTTTGGTGACCTCCCTCTACATTTACTACTCCTCCAAATACTATTTTGAAGGCTTTTAATTTTCTTCTCTTTTGGATATGAGAGACTGTATGAAAGCTAACCTGATTCTCCTCCAGTGTATTTATTTTTACAAATCTCTTGGTAAAGAAGATTCAGCAGCAAAATCTGATAAACATTTTTTGAGGGAATATGAGATATTATGAGCTATATAAGTATATATATAAGGTTATACAAGTAATGAAAAGAAATGAACAGATAGATATGGGAGTTTTAACTTTAATTAACCTATTAAATCTAGTCATGTCATTTAAAGCATCCTAGTGGTTTAACATGGCAATTTAAAATTGATTGAAGCTGAACTTCTAGAAATTGGTAAGAGCACCACTACAATAATATTTTTTAAAATTTCAATACAGCTTAAAATTCAAACAGAGCTTAACAACAAAAAAATAATTTTGCCTCTATTAATTTTCTTATATAAAATTGGGCCTCATTTTTCAATAATAAAAATATAAATTAGTCTGTTTTGTGTAGGTAAGATGGTGGGTGAACAGTTGTACAGAACATATACATGTGGTGGGCCTTGAAAAATCATAAAACTGTTTTCAGGGTCTCCCTCAGCTCATAATGTAGACAAAACTAGACTGCTTTCACATGGTCTGTGAAGAAATGCTTTATGAAGCAAATTGATAGTGTTTTATGAAGGTGTCAAACGTGAAAGTTCTACATCCAGGATTCAAGAACTCCATATTATGGACATGCATATTGAGTTTGGAAATCTAGTTAATGATGTAAATGTAGCTCTTATTAACTCATTAGGGAAGGTAACACTGTGAGAAATGAACGTAGATATTGTTCTGAACATCTCTTTCAGTAATTCTGAATTAAACTCATCCATTACTGTATTAACTTACCTTTACAATGGAAATTGCTCCGAACATTAAAAAAAATTCTGAAACAATGTTACAATTCATAATGCTAACCTGACTACAGAGATACCTCAGCAATTGTTAACAAAAGATTACAAAACAGCCCCCAAAAATGTATTAGCTGTCTGTTGATTTAAAAAAAATTAAAAAGAAAAAAAATCAAGAATGTTAAGAATACATTGACATAAGAAATAATCTTCTGTGACAAGCCTGTCATGTTCCCAGCATGCTAACGTTTTCCAAAATGTGGACTTTTGGGGAATGAGTGTTGCAGAACCACAGGAGTGTGCAAAGCAAAAGGGATACTTTTTCACAGAGACTAGGTAAATCAAATAGTCCCCCAGCTGGTCATAAAATTGATCTTATCTAAATTAAGATATCAATCAAGAAGAAAGGTGTCTTCAAGCTTATTGTGGAGTCTTGATTGTGTTAAATATACCTGAATTTTAAAAAGCAGTATGTATGTTTGTGCGTATGTCCTTTCTGCTTCATCCTCCCCACATGGGGACTGCCATTGCAGTGGTGAGCCAGACTGATCGCAGATGCAAGGTAGGACAGATATATTTAAACCAAATGTAGCATGATCCACAGCCAATTCATGGTTTTCAGTGAGAATATAGCAACTGTTAAGCAAACAAGATGGATCAGCGTTATTGAATATAGCAGCCTTTAGGCAAATGAGATGGATCAGCATTATTTTCTTACTGGCCCTTCATTCAGAGTGATTCTCTTGAAGGCCATGGGCTTAAGGGCCCTACAGCTTCTGCAGTGTCATGAGACAGTGAGCAAAGCTATTTATAATACCCAGTTTATTGATGGCCTTGCAAGTGTATTACAGAAAAATGCTTGATGTTTCCATCCCTTCAGTGATGACAGGAACATCCACCATAGTGAAACAATGAGGAAGTATGAGTGAGTATTCTCTCACAGCTGTTCCCAAAGCCTTTTGGAATATTTCTGTGTAATTACGACAAGGGCAGCTTGAAATTATATGAAGGGTACACAGTATGCTTGATAAACAGGTAATGGCAGTTGCTCTCACTATACATTACCAATACAAATTTTGTTATGGTTCATACAGGACCAGGATTTCTCCTCCCAAACCAGCAAGTTAGAGAACAATAGGCAGACTACATCGATTCCATAGAGATTTTATCTAAATATATTTAAAAGGGACTTGATTCATTGTTATATTGTGCTTTATCAGTGGCCTGTTCAGACAAAAAGGCAATGCTCCAGCAGAGTTATATCAGAGCTCCAGCAGAGTTAAATCAGAAATAACACTAGTTTCAACGAAATTACTGCTCATTTATAAAGAGGTAATTAAATTTAAGAGTCTCTGCTGCTAAAAATCTTTTATTGCATGATAACTTCCACAAATGAAATATATCTTAACTTCAGATGATAAGTCTAGGGTTTTTGTTTTTTAAGTAATGCAAGTAAAACTAGGCTTCCTTCTCATCGGGGACACAGTTACTCGTGCTTGTGGAGGAGACAGAGCAAAGGATCCAGGGCTGTCAAACAGTGACAGTTAGAATGAAAGATTTCAAAGAAATAGGAGTGTGGAAAAATGTCTCAGGGACACAGAAAAGTAAGAAGATGTTTAAGAAACAACTTCAAATTCATGCAAAATAAAAGCTTCTCCTGGCAAATGAGTTAAACTTGTCAAGTCTACTAGATCTCTTAATTAACCTGGAACATGAATGAAGTTCCCTTTGAGAGGTTCAAGCTAACAGGCATCATGGCTAGTTCCGTTTGCAGAGAATAAAAAATGAACAATGCATTTATTAATCTCATAAAGCAGCTTGGATGAGCTGAAAATATATATGACTAATCAGGGGAGAAATTATTCATAATGTGGAAACAATGACTTTCAGACTTGGGGGGAGAGAAGGGTTAAGAAGAGCTGGCAAAATTAACATTTTTAGTATATTGAAGGGTGAAAAAGGACTTGGACTTTGTCATACCCAAATCACGTGAAAATCACTTTCTTTCAAAATCTGCAGCTTTATACTATCTTCAAAAGCTTTTTGTAAACATTTTTAATAGGAATCAGAACCCTAGGAAGCTTAATCGTAACAAAATAAAACTAACAGCTCTGCAAATGATTTGACTCTCTCCTAACAGTTCAATGCTTTTCCACACACCACTGAGTTAGAAAACAATGACAGAATTAAACACACTTCTAGCAGTATTAGTTTGTAATCTGTTGCAATTTGTGGGGATTACTCTGGATAAACACATACAAACAAAAAAGCACAGCTCCCTCACTAGGACATTTCTTTCCTTTGTGTTATGCATGTGACACAGGCTGTTGGCCAAAATATTGTGAGGATTTTTTTTTTTTTTATATTTATATACTACAAATCAAGTAAGCAGCAATTCCACTTGCCATAATTTTGTCAACCCATTTATGCCCTTGAAAACAATCCCCAATTTCCAGAGGTAACATTTTCAACAATTTCTAGAAAATAAACTTCTTTTAAACCACTGTTCTGAACACTTAAACTGTTAAACTGACACAATTAATAAACTTGAAAAATTCAGTTCTTAGTGAGTGAAAGTTTGAAAAGTAAGTCCTTCCACAAATAAGATGTTTCTCCTGGTAGCAAAGGCACAAGTAACCCTAGGTGCATTGCTGTTCCTTAGATGAACAAATGACAGTATCAATGTAAGCAAAGCCTGCAAGAACAGACTAAAGAACAGAGGGCATGTTAACAACTGAGTCAATCAAGAGGCAATCAAGGACAGAAGGTGTATGATAACAAGGTTTGTTTTGCTCTTTGCTTATCTTCTTTCCTATTTTTCTCTCTCTCTCTTTTTTTTTTTTTTACATTAAGTTCTGTTCCCATACACCATAACTGTTAATTATGAATATATATTTATTAAAGCAAATGTTGTTCTGGGTCCTCCAATCACAAAAAAAAAAAAAAAAAAAAAGGCTGATATTTTAATGTAAAATAATATTCCCTTTACAGGCAAAGGAATTGGACTATAAACAATTTCAGTGGGGCGCTTCAGTGAACAGAAAATATCTTTGTAGTGTCTGATGAATCCACTCATTAACAGTCTCTTAGCTGAGCTAAAAAAGATGCAGGCAATTGCTAGACTTGCAAAAAAATAGTTTCACTCCCATCTTAACATTAAAGGCTTTGTGAATGCACTCACTTTATATATGTGTGTTTTAAAGACCTAGAACTGAAGTTTGGTTTTCTCTCATCCCTAGAGTAGAACATGATAAGTCATTACAGGTTAATTAAAGTTGAGATGTTGGAAACTTTATCAAAGTTCTTCTATTACCTCTTTTGTTTACAAACTGAAGGAAAGAGCTTGGCGAGCACGTAAAGGCCAGACAAGAGCCACACACTTTGAATGAAGTTAAATAAGATGTTATGAGTAGCAAGCCAGAAAGGAAAGGACCTCAGTCCAGGAGGCCACACTAAAGTGTATGAATAGAACTTCAGTGCATTTCTTGGAGCTCACAGATATTACATACAAATAAACTGTGTCAGTATATTGTCAAATAAAAATCTATGCAACAGCTAATGCTGCTGGGAATGGCTATAATCCTCTTTATAACTTCTGTTGCTGTTGGAAGGTGAGACAGCAATTAGCTTACAGGGAGAATTAAAACTTTTGATATCAGTAGGTTCGTTTGGTTTTCATAAACCCTGCATCCACATCAGGGTCTGATCCAGCCCAGCCTGAAGAGTTGGCGGAATTAACTCAGAGTTTGCCCTCCATGATTATGGTGTTACTGCTGGTGGATTACTGAATGTTGCCTCTACTCTGCAGTAGGCAAAGGATGAATAAGACATGTACATGCCATAAATCCCTGTGCTGGCTCACTCACTAGCATCACTTCTAGTTCACTTATTTCCACACCTGGACAGCAGAGGCCATCAAAGAGCAATTAAACACAGCAGCTCCTGATCTGAACCTGTTTTGAAGCCTAAACTCCTAGAAGTAGCAAGTCTAGTAGGAAGTTCAATAAAATAAAGATGAAATAATGTGAATTATTTATACTTATGCTATTCAGGCAAACATGACATTTTTGCTGCATTTAGTAACTGGACACAGTCACTTCCAAGCAAACAAGTGAGGAGAATGTCACTTCCCAAACTGGGAAGACTCATTAAATAAAATGTGCATAAACCGCATGAGTAGATGACATTTTTATAGCAAGGAAAAATGCCTGATCATCTAGTTTTGGGGGATTTGGGGAGTTATATGTCTTTATGTATTATAATATTTGGTATTAGTAGCTTTTGTATTACATTATAATTTATCAATCAAGGAACCACATCACTGTCCTAGTGATATGCAAATAAAGAGACCACATAAATCCCATCATTTATGTGAAGGGATGGTTGACATCATTCCCTGCTTAAGGTTTCTCTTTGCTTTTTCTTGGGACCCTTGCTAAATTTCTCTGCTAAAGACAACTTGATCCTCAGCAAAGTTGCATGGGAATTTTCCAGTTCATCTTCTATCAGAAAATGTTGTACCTTTAAAAAAAGTCCCTTAGCTCCATAGTAAAGCACCTCATGCAGGAAAAAGTAGCCTTATCCTGCAAATAGATGTCACACCAGTACGTTGCTTCTGTTGTCCCAGGGATTGCTCTTATGTGCAGGGAATGCCTGGGTAACTGGGTAAACTGGGCTTTCAGTGGCTGCATACAACACAAAGATTGCAACAGCTGAAACAAGTCTTAACATCCTTGGCTTGTGAGATGGTTATCTCCTGCATGGCTAGAGTAACAAGGAACAGTTTCTGTTTGACAGGACCTCCCAGTCCTCTGCTATGGCTCACTTTTTTGTTTGTTTGGTTTTTTTCTTCCTTTCTTCAAGCACACCCAATATATTCCATTTTTATTTAATTGGAAAAGGAAATCTTTGAGGATGTCCTCTTTAAAACAGGAGCTACATAACCCCTGCTCAGTGCTTAGAGATCTGAAACTGAGGAAGGGCATAGGAATTGATATAATATATCACCAACAGAAAGGTAACAGCACAGACATTTGGAAGAAGCTTCAAGAAATGTTCAAAGATATATGCCCATAGCGATAGATGAACATAGAGAAGGACAAAGACGAATTAACTGAACTTGATTACACAGAAAACGTCCTGTATTATTATAAACTGAAAATGTAAAGAATTTTTTTCATGGCTGTTATACCTTAAAGAAATACACCCCTCCTCACCAATTTCCCCGTTCATTTACATATTATATATGCATTTAGAAAAAAAAAATAGGCAAAATCAGATTTGGCTAAGACTAAAGAAAAAAGGTCCGGGTTAACAGCTTTTATCTTGTTCAGCGATCATGGTAGGAAATTCCTACCTACCACTTCAGGCATTTGAAAGAATATTTAGCAAATTTTTGTAAATTTCTTCAGGATTCTTCCCCTTCACAATTCTGTCTTTCCCAATTTGTGCTGGGAATTTAGGCGCTAATTCCCATGAAGGTGGTAACCTTGCCCCACTCAGGAAAAACAGAAGAGACTTGTTTCAGTAATAGAAATGCTCAATAGAGACTGTTTTTTTGCTGGAAGCAGTTTAGCTTAAAAAGGAATGGCTTCAAGGATGTGCCAACATCTTTTCTTGTAAGAGCCTCCCATTCCATAATCATAGAATTTAAACTGGAACAAGTGTCCAAAAGCTTTTAGGGGCTTATGCAAATTGAACCAATTCATTTAATGCTTGTTCATTATTAAATCACATCATTAACAACTATTTTACTTACACAAATTTAAATCAAATAAACAAGATACTATATTTTGCAGAAGGCACATAAAAAAAAGACCTTTCAGATCCAAAGAAATAAAGCATCCACAGGATTAGCAAGTCTTTTGCTGTCCCAAAGTACAAATATATCAGCTTAGAAATATGAAAGCATTTGGTGGAGAAAAAATAAAAGAAGAATGGAAGTTTGATATCAAAGTACTTTATCACCCTGGGAGGTAGACATGGAAATTGTTAAATGAAAACAGAATAACCCTTCCTGCATTAATTTTTGCAATGCATGTGCCAGGGGGATTCATGTTATTAAAAAAAAAACAAAACAAAACAAAAATAATTTCATGTGACAGGTGCATGAGCTTTTGCAGATCCGAAAGGATCTTTGCAGATTAAAGTATCTGGAGAAAACACAGATAAAAAGAGAGTGTGGAGCTTTCATTTACACACAGTAAAAAATGCAATGACTTTGCCTACAGTACACAGAGCTAATGCATGAACTGGCAAGATTGTTATTGAAAAATTCACTCCTCTAAAATAGTAGTGCAATTAAGAACTTTTAAACAAGAAGATACAGACTTCTATTATGTTTTTAATAATGCACATCCATTAAAAACTTCTCAGGTTCCTAAGCTGGGTCTGAACAAGGTTAGCAAATCATAGTTTAATGTAGTGAAGTGAGATAATAACCACCATGGAACCAAATATGGATTTATATAACTGTGCATGACCTAAGCAATGGCCAAATGGATTTAACACAAGGGAGTCTAGTTGGGCTTTTGAAGGCATTATAATAATATGCACCCTTTCTGATTACTATATAAAAAAAAAAAAAAAAAAAAAAAGGACTGGTTTTAACTCTAAAGACATCTCAGCCATAAAACAGATTCTGCCCACAAGGTAAAGTAATTCATACACATACCTTTTCAACACAAAACGTTGCTAGGGATATAAGGACATATGTAAGCAGTACTAATACACATATTTAGAAGTGTAAATGTTAAAGAATAAACAACAAAACCAGTCATGTTGATACTATGCTATTTCTGGAGGGCTTGCTCCTAGGAATAACCATCAGAGCAAAAAATGACACAGGAGATGACAGAACGATGAGAATTTCTTACAATGTGCAAGATTCATGACTACACCTGGAAAGTTAATGAGATTTGTTCACAGTCCTCAGCTGACCAAAATTATTGAAAGATAGGCACAAGTTATCCAATTTAAGTGTTTATAGAAGTTCATAAATGGATGATGACATGGACTGCTGTATTACACAATATAATGTCATTGATTTTTAGTCAGACATACTGTAACTTGCTATTCTGCTTGGAAAAAATCTTCAACTGGAGCTACTTCAGCCTGTTCTCTTAGCTGTCTAATTACTGTTTTCCCACACTTTTGTAAGAACAAGTAAGAAACACTGCAAAACAAGATGGCCAAAAATTGAAATATCTGTTGGTAGAAAAAAAATCTATTCTGGTCTCTCACTGACTACGTTTAGGCAGGAATTTTATGGCCTCTTACATGTTGCCTTAAAATCTTGTGCAGGCTGTTCTCCTAACTGTGCTGTTTGTCCAGTAATGATTCTCCAGATTTCTTTGTAGAATTAATATATTACTCCAGAACTCAGTTTGAAATGTAACTGTTCTTTTAAAGCACTCACACCTAATGCCTGATTCTCGGTTCAACCAGTAGTGCTAGCTTAGATTGCCTAAAAGCTAGGGGTTAGCAGTCCTTGAAAGATTAGAAATAAAAGTTTTAATAGCTATATTTTTTTTTTGTATTTTGCTTTCACAGTACACTTTACACAAAAGAAGGCTGCTGCATATAGTGGTTGAGAAGCAGAACTGTGACAAGAGACAGTGAACTGGGGCTTTCCTTCCCTTCTCTCAGTGAAACCCAAAGGTGTTACGTGGGAACAGGCTTGGTGGCTTGCAGCTCCTCTCCCCACTCAATACTCTTGTTTTCATCTTGCTAATTTATAGCTTCCTATAGCAATGAAGAGAGGAAAAGTGTTTCTAAGATCCAGCAGGAAATTACATTCCATTTTCCATGTTTTGACCCGTGCCTTTTGGGCAACGTAAGGTAGATATCCTTCATGAAACAATAAAATGGTTCTGATCTTACTGCAAATTGTGATGTGGAGACCTGGTACAACATGAACCCTAAAATACTTTGTTCTACGAGATAATGAAGAGAAACTGTATGAAAAATCTCCAGTTCTGATCCCTTTTTCCTGCCTTTTCAAGTTTCAAAAGTACCATCTGGGAAGTGGTTGAGTCACCATCCCTGGAGGTACGTAAAAAACATGCAGATGTGGCGCATGGTTTAGTGGTGGACTTGGCCATGCTAGGTTGACAGTTCAACTCAATGGTCTTAAGAGTCCTTTCCAACCAAAATGATTCTATGATTCTATCTATTCCTTCTCTCTTTGCTCCTTAAACTCCAAGTTAACAAAAACTCCCTCTTCTGTCCAAATCCAGGTCATGGTGGGTATGCATCAACTACACACTTCCTTATCATGTCAATTCTGTTAGGAACTGGGAGACAAACACATAATGCATAGCAATAATTTGAAACCATACATGGAAAACAGGTAAACTATGAATGAGCAGTGGTAGGTAATATGAAGATGCTTGCTCAATCCATTTGAGATCTATGAGCAGAATCTCTTCTGTCTTCCACCTCCAGACCACTTTACCACGATATTAATTTCCCTCGTATTTTACATATTTAATTTTTATAGTCATATGATTACCCTTTTCTTTCTAGCGCCATGTAACACATGAGTTTCATTAGACATAAGTAGGAGAAAACTGTCGAGCCAAACTGTGGCTTA
This sequence comes from Falco peregrinus, assembly GCF_023634155.1. NCBI lineage: Eukaryota > Metazoa > Chordata > Aves > Falconiformes > Falconidae > Falco > Falco peregrinus. Next base: position 81,676,667 of record NC_073723.1, read on the forward strand.
ACATTCTTCTAGTACTTGCACAAGAGAAAAGCATAGAACACTGCATCAAAGCAACCAGTGGGTTGTATCCATTTCCACTTTCCCAGACTGTCTACTGCAGGGGTCCTCAAACTATGTCCCACAGGCCAGATACGGCCCCCCAGGGTCCTCAATCTGGCCCCCCGGTATTTACAGCCCCCCCCCGCTGGGGGTTGGGGGGAAACCAAGCAGCCGCAGATGGCTGCCTGCCACTTCACCCGCGCGCCAGCACCCTGGTTAACCAGTTTGAGCACCCCTGGTCTACTGCTTCGGTTTGGTAGAACACAGTGAGCAGACCTAGGGAACACCAGCCTGGGAAAAGTAATTTGAGAGAATTACCCTTGAACATATCTTCCTCCTTTACCAGTTCATTTTCCATGCATTTTATTAACTGTAATTTGGTAATATATAATGTGCTTCTATTTAGATTGCCATTATCTTTTATTCCATCTACATTATTCATTTGACTTAAGTGAAATCTATCATAGTTACATTTCTATTACATCTTAAATTAATAGTTCCTTCTCAAAAACCTGATTTTGAAACAGTGTTAGTATAGTTTCCACCTTTTATCACGTTTTCCCTTCCCATGTAAATACGAGGACACTATTATGAGGTAACTTTTGTATATCAGCATGTCCAGACATTATATACTTCAGTCAATGTAACATCCTCAGGGCCCGTTTTTCCCTGCTTGCACTTTTACAAAACGAAAAATCTCTTAATATGCATAATGGCAGTTAAAAGTAAATTCCAGCTTGAAGAGAGGGAGCTGTACGTTGCAGCACTAATAAAACACCATGGCTCAGGCCTCCATTTTGTTGTCAGATTTCAAGCAGTACAGACACTTAAAGATCTTTTTATTACAGACTCCTGTAAGCAGTGAGTCCACACTGAGGAGTTCAGAAGCGACTTGGACACCTGGCCTGAGAAGACTTACATACTTTTTCAACCTTTACCACAAAACTATCCTCAATTTCTGTATGTGCAAAGGATGTTCTTTGATGATTACAAATAAAACCAGTGAAGCCTGAGAAGTGACTTTATCAGTCAAGTTTAAGCTAAAATAAGTTTCCAGATAGGAATGACTGTTTTCTGAATCCACTCATGCTGCCATCTGTCCCTATTTGATCTCATCTGCTAAGAGGAAGACTTAAAAAAAAGTGAACTTTAATTATCTTAATGTGCTCTTTCCTTATAAGTTCTCTCATTGTTTATGAGTGAAAGGTGATTTTACCACTATAGTGTATAGGTTATATAATAAAATTGGTATCAGGCAGTTTTAAAAAAAAATTATGTGCAAAGGCTACCTGTTATAATCTGATCTACTTAAGGGAGTTTTAACATATTTAGTGGAAGCAGGGCTAGGAGTTACTTTATATATCTCCCCATATTTCGTGTCCCCATGACCATTTGCATATATGAAAATCACTACAGATCTGATTGATGAAAACATTCAGGTTTCATTCCACAGTGTAACTGGAACCAAAACTTACTGTAAAACAGTATGTCAGGATAAATGGCAGATCCTTCAGCTATCTTCTCTGGCATGTAACTCCTGCCTAAGCTTTTGAATCAGCCTGATTTTTTCTAGATCTTTCACTAAGGTGTAAGTTGAGCATGTTGTATATTTTCAGGAACTACCCCACAACAACATACTTTGTTGTTAGTTTTTTTCAGAGAAATCTTGTTGTCCAAAGTTGGAGCAGCTTTGATGCTGCAACTCTAGTTAGAGAGGCATACCTCCTTTCTGTTTCCTTGCCTCCCCTTATGACGGTTAACAATCAAAGTATTTTGGTTTTATTATTATTATTATTTGTTGTAAGATAAGAAATTATCTAATATTAAACAAAGTTATCAGGTTTTAAGTTGTAATGAATATTTTGCATGAATAATACCTTAGCCTACAATCTAACTGTATTTATGATCTAAGTTCTGTACTGCTGTCAGCAGAAAAAAAAAAATTATTTGTTAGAGGTAAATATATCATGATGGATCCAACAACCCAAGAGTTGTTAGGCTGCTGCTGCTCCATGTCCCTGGGTCTACCCGTATCAATACTGAAGACATGTTCCCAGGAGGCACACACACAAAAGCACGCATGTACAGTACATATATACATGTAGACATGTCTGTCTACACAGATCACAGAGAGAAAATTGAAGTACCCACATATGGACATAGACAACACCAATGGCCTTATCCTGCTCCCTTCTGTGGCTAGACAGGATGGAGGTCTCACTAGATATGTGTGTGTGTGTGTTTATCTGTGTATATATATACACATATATATACAGGCGGCAATTCCCTTAGTCGAAAAAGTGACTGAACAGCTGCTCCCCATGACTCAAGGGGCTGGTTTCACACTTGTATGCTGGAGCTGATGTCTCTTCTGGGACAGCACTGGAGGCGCTTGATCAAGGTGGTCGTTCCTCAGGAGTTCCCCCTGCCATTGTTCATCCCTGTGCTCATCTGGCCTTCTGTAAGTTGGGCCTTTGCTGGGCTGATGGCCCCTGTGATGTGCCTGGGAGTAGCTCAGCCCGGGATGATATGGGCTTCCCCTCCTGCCATTGCCTGTCTGCTCCTCTGCAGGTGTGCAGATAAGCTTTATCACATAATCCACAGTACTGAAATGGACCATATCCAGGTGGCTCTGCCGAAATACTGCTTTTCAATGTTTTTCTATCTCTTGTATTAACTAAAACTATAAACACCTCTTACATGTTCATTATGGGTTATAGCTACTGCTATATGATTAATTTCCATAATTTCTTTAATTGTAACATATTTTACCCAGAAAGCCACCTGCTTTGCAGTTTTCTTCTGTATCCAAAATTCCTTACTTCATTCTGCTAGGTACTGCAGTTCCCTTCTGACAATGTTTTATCATGACTTGCTGGGGAGGGCTGGTGAATTTCCCTTCAGTAACGAAAATTTCTCCAAAGCTGGTCATTACTGTTTCAGTAAACATCAAGACCAGGGCATCAAATGAGGGGAGCAGTTGCTGAGCCCTATGCACTGACAGCTGGAGCAGCCAAAGAAGGTTAGTCAGTGCAGAACCCAATTACAGTGAACCTGCAGCAGGATCTTTGGGGAAGCAAGACAAGTAGGTCCCATGCATTTTTTCAAGTTGCTGAAAGGCATTAACTGATCAATTTTAATACTTGATCTAGAAAAGCAAACTTAACATATGAAGTTAGGTTAACTCAGATGATATCATACAAAATGCATAAGTGATTATGTCATGACTAAGGCAGAGACTGACCTGCAAATTTATGCCTAATCCACTTTCTCTCTTGAGGTAAAACACTACTTCATGTAAAGAATTCCAAATGTTTTTACTGATTAGTCGACTTTTTTCTAGGGAACCTCAGATTTTTCCATCCACTGGTACGCAGGGCAGAAGCATGGAAAAATATACAGAGTTTGTATACCCAATGAAATCAGAGTGTGAAGTGTGTGAAAAAACAAAGGTATGGAACCCACCAACAAGAGACTGGCTGGGTCTGATTTCTTATTTCTTAAATCTCTTCTCTTTGAGAGTTTATTTGAATTCTGAGAAGTAAACACAGTACTATTTTTTGCACCTTCAGTAAACATCATTCACAATACTTTCAGCTCCCACGTTAATGCCCAGCACAGACTGGTGTTCTTTTACTTTGCGTTTAAAGCTTCTTTAAGAGCAAAATCCTATTCTCTGTGCCCACAGTCCTTCTTTCATGGAGAACAATTTCTTTATCTTCCTATTAAGAAAATCCCTTCTAGAGGTAATAGAGATTTCATGCCGATATAAATGTAAAGTGCCCAGAGGTACAAATATTCCATGCAAGGGACTGTTTAGACAAACTCTGGCTATATTCACATTAGGAGTATTGTCTGTACATTGTAGCCCAACTTGAGCAGTTCCATAGAACAAAACAGCTGGTGCAGACATCTGCTTCCTATGCATGTCAAAGGACTTCATTTTAGAGTAATTCTAGTGTGGTGTTGAATTAGACTAGTTTTAATAGTCAGAGGGCATTAAGTGTGCATCTCCTGGTTTAGTCACCCTTTAAAGGAATATAGCACATGCAGCTGCAAAGCACAGTGAGCAGGGGCAACTGGTAAATTGGCTTCAAAAGTAAGCTGCTGATCTGAGTTAAAATGTTAGTATAAACATATCCTGTAGCATATAAGAACCAACTTTAAGTAAAAATCCCACCAAACTGTCAGTATTAGAACATATAAACCACATTATGATCTGCAGAAAGAGAACCAATACAGGATGGTCTGTACTCTCAGCATTTAACTAGGTATAAAAATTTACCAAAGTCAGCATTTCATGGAAGGTTGAGTTTTGGTGGTTTTTTTTTTTATTATTTATTCTCTTTGTTTATGTCTGTCTTCTATGCTCCTTAACTCTTTCTGGTAAATGTATAAGAAATGAGGTGCAGACCTTTCCATCTTTATCCCCAAACCAAAATTACTAGGAAAGGCTTAACAACTCAGTGAAAACATCCTTACCATGGATTTCAAATGGGGTGTTTTGTAACGACTTTAAATCAAGATTAGTGTATACAGTAAACAGGATAAAAGAAAAGCTGACCTAAAGATGACTTTAGAAGTAATGTGATTGCTCTGTTGTGACTGTACAGTTATTTTTATGTGGATGATTTAAAATATACTGTTAAAAGGTTAAATTATGTAGAACTCATATAATATGCCAAAGGCTCCAGCTTCCTAAATAGGGCAGCTCTGTCATTTGTGAGTATAGGCAAAATCCTGGGGCAATAGATGTTCCTTTACAAGCTGCCTTATTTAAACCATGAAGTATCTAAAAAAGTACCTCTCAAGGGCCTATTTTTCAAAACTAATTTTAGAAAATGTTCTGTTTTGAGGCACAGTTGCCTCTAGCTAAATGCTTGTTGGCTAGAGTATCTCGGCTAGAACTGCATAGCTAAGATACAGCTTTTCAGCTGGCTGGATTATGCCTTGTAATTGCTCTACTTGCATTATTTGAATTCATGTATGCATAATTTGAAACAGTTCTAGTTCCTTTGTTATGTCTCTGCTTTTGAACACAGGCTTCAAAAACCCAGAAGCAATTTTGCTCATCACATGCTGTCCTTCTGCTGTCAAGTGCAAAATCAACAGAGGCAACAGTAACGGTCGGGACTGGTGTTTGCAAAGAGCAGGGTTTGTCCTGCTAGCACCACTGTCATACTGCCTAGTTGTGCCTTTCTGTACCTTTTCGTTAGAATTAGAACTTTCCCTTTTATTATATGTGCTTTAGGACAAGTGATATTTCCTTTAAGAAAGGTATTTCATGTTGCCTAACACTGGCTGGAAAACAATTACTCTTGTAATTAGAAGTATTTAAAGGTTGTCTTAATTCCAAAATTTGGGATTTTTTTTTTCCTTGAAGATTTATGCTCTATTTGTGTTCAGTCTACACATTCTTTCTCCTTGCTTCTCTTGAGGTAAACTCCCACAGACACAACCTCCCATATAGTGGAGACTTCTTGAATATTTGAAATAATGCTGTCTGACACTTTAGTCTGGTCTTTGAAAATAACACTTGTGGAATAAATGCAATCCTTACTTCAGCATAACTTCTCTTGAAGTAGAACTAGGCATATGTGTAAATCTACAAGGCTCTTTCCTAAATAATATAACCTACAGAACAAATACATATTTATATTTATATTTATATAAATATAAAATCATCATAGTAATGGAAACTCTGCAGAAAGGCGATCTTTCCTTTCAGGAGTGGTTACAATATAGAAGTCTGGCTGATAAAAGTATGCATACCTTCACGTATAGCCTACAGAAAGTGCAGTATTTGCAAATAGCTAAAGAAGACTTTTTTTTTGTTTAGCATCTCTATCGAATTTTCACACATTTGCCTACATTATATGATTGGTCCCATCTTAAGCTAAAAGATAGTTTAGGCAACCTGAGTGATATGAATGTTGACTTGGACTCCCACCTCACAAGGCTCAGGAAATCCTATCTCTTTTAAGTCACAACAATTTTCTTTAGAAATAAATTAATTTAAAAACATGGAATCTTCCACTATTGCCATTCCCTCTTATGACAAAGGTGTTATCACTTCGTCCTTGCTAAGACAGCCTTCTCTCTCAACTTCCTTTCCACCCCATGATCTTTCTCTCAGCTTCTGTAGTCCAAAGGCTCTAGCCCCCATGTTCTTGCTAGCACTTTGGGGTGCTCATCTGATACTTCCTGTCTACGATTTCTCATTCCCATAATTCACGTACAAGTCTTAAAGACAGCAGTTCATGTTTGAGTCCATACTTCATTTATTTCAGCTCTTCATTCAGATTTGAAATACTGCATGCATTCTTTTTCCTCTTTTTCCTTTCTCACTGACTGAGGGCAATTAATCTTTTACATACCTTACGTGGCAACATGTTTTGACATCTCTATCAGATGGAAGGACCACATGTTATTTGAAAACAGATGCTATTGGCTAAGTAGGTACTATGAGCTTGGTGGAGCTCTAGGCCCATCAGTTTAAAGCTAATTAGGACCCTGTCTATTTTTAGCTTAAATGACGTATTGAGGAAAAGAACATAACACATAAATGTATGCTTTTCAAAGAAATAAATACATGTCTGGTGTCAAGGAAGGGGTATTGGTATTAGACCAATAATGAGCCTAATGTGTCAAAAAACAATCTCATTAGATGCCAGACCTCAGTAGCAGTAAGTTTTGAAGCACCAAGAGTAAAGATTGCCTGGGGAAATGTCCCTGTCTCCATCTCTGGAGGTCTTTACAAAAAGATTAGAAAAGCACATCAGGAATGACACAGCTGGGAATAATAGCTTTGAGGCAGGAGGATGGACTTGAAATTTTCTAAAAAGCCCATCTAACTGTGAGATCAAATGGATTTGTAACACCTTCCTTCCCAATTCAAGGAAATTGTAATATGCCACAAATGGCAATATTTCATCAACAAGGGTTTTCAACATGACGGGGCACACCACTTTATGCTGACGGACTTGGAAGACTGAGATATGTGGGAAAGAGGCAGGAAGATATAGGAACCAGTGGGCTTTTCCATGGCACCTGCTCTGGTATTCTAAACTGGTCTGTCTTGCCTACATTGATAAGTATGAATATTAGCAGTTTTGTGGAACCTCACAGCTCTACCACATTTATGACACTAGGTCTATTAGCCTCAAACTGGGTCTCATCCTCACAGCAAAGAAGGTCAACAGCATCTTGGGTTGCATTAGGAAATACAGTTCTAGCAGATGAAGAGAGGTGATTCCTCCTCTCTGCTCAGCACTGGTGAGGCCACATGCAGAGTGCAGGGTCCAGTTCTGGACTTCTCAGTGAGAGATGTGGACCTGCTAGAGCAAGTTCAGCAAAGGGCCGCAAAGATGGTTACAGGACAGAAGTATCTTCTGCATAGGGAAAGACAGAGAGCTGGGACTGTTCAGCCTGGAGAAAAACAAGCTTGGAGTGATCTTATCAAGGAGTACAAACATCTGATTGGTTGGGAGCGAAAAAGAGGGAGCCAGACTCTTCTCAGTGATGAGCAGTGGCAGGACAAGAAGCAATGGGTGTGGATTTAAAACCAATGAAAAAAACCCAAAACAACAACAAAAAAAAACCAAAAAACCCAACCAAACAAAAAAACGAACAAAAAATCCCCACAAAAAAACCACAAACATGGGAAATTCCATTTTTTAAAAAATGGGCTTTTTTTATTGTAAAGGCATTCAAACACTGGAACATGTTTCCCAGAGAGGTTGTGGAATCTCCATTCTTGGAGATATTCAGAAACTCAACTGGGTTTCCCAAAAACCTTGGGAAACCCAGGAGTTCTGAGCAACCTGCTCTTAGCTGACCTGACTTAAACACTAGACGATTTCCAGAGGTCCCCTCCAACCTAAACTGCTTTGTGATTCAGCTAGTAGTTGTGACTGCTAACAGTCTCCTGGACAGCGCTGGCAGTGCATGTTTGCTTATTCAGGTTAGGTCTGGCAAACATCTGAGAAGATGACTAGGGAAGTGGCTTTATGTCCAGAATAATGGTGTCAAGCACTCAGCCTGTCAGGCCTGCAGTGCTTTTAGCATCCCCTGTTCAGTGCTGCTTGGTAGAGCCCTGAAGCGGTAGTTTGTACATGGTGCCACTCCAGGATACCCGAGAAAGAGCATCTGCTCAGTTTAAACTGCAGCCATCCTGCTGCCCAGGAACTCCCTTCTTTACTGTTCACTCCATGACTTGAGATACGTTTGCAGGAATGTTTAGACACAGCATTGCAAAGACTGCAGCACTGACTGATATTTCCTGTACACTACCTGTTGGCACACTGTAAATGGCACCATAAAGTAGCAAGATGGATGTTACAGTAAAGAGGGAAGAGTTATAGGAATTAGGCTTAAAAATAATTAAACTCTGCAATTTCAGTGCTTTCCATGGAAGATTACCTGTAGAGCAAGAAAAAGAATTGATCTCCAGACACATGAAGATTAACATCCAAGCAATGCTTTGTGGGATCTCTGCTCAAAATTCTGAATGTTAATTTGAAATACAGTGTTCTGCAGGTACAGTTATAAAGGGAAGTGGTTTAATGAGCAATAACAAGGCTGAATTGATGAACTGTTTTATTCTGTACCACATGAATACACAGAGAACTTTCAAAAGTAGTTATGCTGCAGGTGGCTTGTTTCGATTTAAAGTTAATTCTATATAATAAGACCCCAAACAGTGTGGCTTTTTCCTCAAGCAGAACCCCCCCAGGGTGCCATTGTTGATTGGAGGGGAAAAATAAATATGGCTATAAAAACGAACACAATGCAAGTGTCCTTGATTTTGACAGTACAGTATTTGGGCCAGTGTTTTCCCTTGTAGCTGGCTGTCAAATAAACTTTGCTCCAATGCTCAGTGCCATGGCTTCAAATAATTCATAACTCCAGGCATTGTGTTGGAAAACACTGCATTTTCACCCATGAGCCTTTTTTAAGATTTAAAAGGAAAAAGATTTCTTAATGTCTTGAAAACAGGCACTATTCCTAGACCTCATCTGCACAGATGCACAAGTTCACATTGTAGCCACCAAACTGGAAGAATCTTGATAGATCCTGATGAAAGCTGTGTGATTTTGTTAAGTAGGAACAGAAATTAGCATACAAGTCAGACATGCTCCCTTGAAGTTCTAAAGACACCAAAGTGTTCATGTCTGCTCACAAATAACTCTATACTGTGTTATGTAGATATGACAGCTTCTGAGCTGGTCATAACTCTGTGGTGGGTCTGACTAAGATTTTCTCACTACAAGTACTCCAAAGAAAAGACTTTTAAGCTCAGAATCCAAGTCTTACTGGAAGTGTATGAAATGAGGGGAAAAAATACATTGGGGGGGGGGAGGGGGGGGGGGAGGGAGAAGCCAACAAGACAGAAGAGGATAGAAATAAATAAAATTTATAAGCATCTTTCTTGCACACTGGAGCAAGACAGCTCTCACAGGTTTGTTTTTAGCCCACTCAGCAGCTCGGATGAGAAATATCTGCCATGCCTTCCACTTCCCAGGGAGTTTCCTCAGCACTGAGACTTTTGCTCTCCCTGCTATTACATTTTGGGGATTACTGGTTTTCCTCTGCTGGGCACACTCAGCATGAGTGTTCATCTGACCCGTTCCCTCTCTTACTCAGAGGACCAACACACAACTGTCACTGAAAACACAGCTTCCCCAGGGAAGCTAACAGAGGTCCACCCTCTTCCCTGATTCACAACTTTGCCACCACACCAGACTGTGAACCCCTAGTGTTATGCCCACAGTGTCACTGACCCCGTGGCAGATGCAAGGGTCTGGATCTGGAAGAAGTGTGGACCTCACAAGAAATGTGACCCTTCCCCTTTTTTCAACTTTAAAATTTGCTCTTTGTGGAAACTGGATAAGCTATGAAATAAAAGCAGTATTTGATTCCAAATGGATGAGCTGCACCTACTATTTAAATCTGGTATTCTCTAGTGGAGAAAAAAAGGTGGTGGTGGTGGGAAGGCTTTGCAATAGAACACAACTGTATTAACAACTACTTAGGATGTGGATAGGAGCATATTGTTATTTGTATGACTGAACTACTTCTGTTTGAAAACTTAATTTAGGCAACAGAATTTATCCAAGGTGAAAAGTGTTGTCTCCCTCAGCTTCCTAACTTTTATTTCAGGGAAAACAGCTCAGGTCTCCATTTTTGTAGCATGTGAAATTTTGCTTTACAAGCAGTGGTAGAAAAGCAGCAAGAACAAAGTAGTCAGACAACAAAAGCAACAAAATTAATGTTCTCATTAATATATTTATTAGTTAATAACTTTCTGTAAAAAATTGATCCCAGTGGGCTACCATCACTTCAGCAAGCAAAGCACTGGAAAATATTGACTAGTTAATGCCTGGTCATAAGCTTTTTACAAATAGTTTAACGTAAATTAAGATTGCTATGATTGATCTGACTGTGCTAATTCTACAGCAATCTACGTACATCCTTACAAAGACCTGGAACACTGAACATGTCTGCTCAGTTTCCCAGGATTTCACGTAAAGTGCATTTCAGGCATCTAAATCCAAACGCTTGCTTTAGGAACTGAAACATGAAGAATGCTATATCTCTTTCTTATTGAATCAAGAATTTGCTGGTTGTTTGCCAAGGACAGATTTTAACCTGAAAAGTATAGCTGAAGTTTGAAATAATACAGTTTATTAGGCTGAAAATTAGAGTTTAAACTCAAGATTTATTAGTTTTGAGAGACATTAGAGGTTAAAGAGGATAAATAATGTTTTTTTTATTATTATTTTCCACCTTTCTGAAGAAGCAAATTTGATTGCCTTGTAAACTTACACTGTTTATCTAAAAAATTAAATAGTATTTGGGAACCAACTTTTCTGTTTCTCAACCTCTACCAATGTTTAAAACAATATATATGCAACTTAAAGAACAGAAGAATATAAACGAACATCTTAGCATACCTTAACAAAAGCAGCATCTGAACTGTAAACGTACCTATTTTCAGTTTCATATACCTACATCATACTGTATTAGTTAACAATACCGATTACTAGTAGGTTGTGCCTGCAAAGCCCAAAACCATTATGTTCCAAAACCTGCCCCTGAAATTTATGTTCAAATATTGTCTGTTCTATAGAGCAGGTTTATTTCAAAGAAACCTCTCTCCCCACTTTCCTATGTTACAGACACCTCAGTTGCTTAGATTGAGCACATATTAAATATGTCATTTCTCCAAAAGAGGTGGTAAAAAGCTGATTCACACATATAAGAGGCAAGCAGAGATGGAATTTTTTTTTAATGCAGCTTCTAGAAGTTTCTCTGTCTGATCACTTCCTCGGTGGTTTTCATAATCTCCTTCATGACACATTAACCCCTTTCCAAGATGAAACAAAAAGTGATAAAAATTATCTTCAGAAAAAATAAATCCAGTGCAAAGCCAACTACTTTCCTAGTGACCAAATGCTGCTTTCTTTAAATGGGACCTTTGTATCAGCATTTTATTGCAGCTGCAAATTTATAGTATGCCACTCAGGATAATAGTTGAGCCCCCACTGCACGGGTTGTTGTGACCCATGTGTTTTCAGTTCTTCCAAGCCACCAGCTTTGTTCACAAAGGAAACCTTTTTCAAGCACAGGGTGCCCTTGGCAAGCACTTATGACCTTTTTAAAACAGTTTTTGTATTCTGCTTGTAGAAAAGAAATAAGAACAATTTCAATAGTTTTCAATGCCTACCATAATGTCCACAGGTTACAGTTCCATAACATTTACTTTTAGAAGGATTTAGGTGAGGATTTTAATGTACTTCCAGAAATTAGGATGTCCCATGTTGCTCTAATTCAGTGGGAGAGTGAAATAAAACAAATTCCCTCCAGCCTCCCCTCAGCATGAACCTTGTGCAACTGTGCAAGAACATGTGGTACGCATTAGTGACATGGAAGTAAGTGTCTGCACTTACCTGTCCTGTGTCCTGGTGCTGTAAGGTGGGATCTGTTCCATTCACAAGACCAGGTCAGGTTAGGTTCTGCAGATATCAATAGACATGGGAGGCTTCAGGCAATAGAAAGCACATCTAAACATGCTATCTAAACATGAAAAGGAAAAACCCAAGGTTTTAGGTAAATGTTACAAACTTGCTGATCACTGGCCAGTAACTATGATAAGCAAGAAGCAGTATGTTCTTAACACAGAGACAATACCTTTTGTAGTTGTTTCATTATAATCATTAAATGATTTGAGTTGGAAGGGATCTCTCAAGCTTATGTGGTCCAACCCGACCACTCAAGGCAGGACCAGTTTAGATCTAGTTGCTGAAATGTGCATACTTCTAAGTACACAGCAGGTAAAAAATGAAGATATAAACTCTACTTTTCTTGCATATTCTTTATCCCTTGACCATTCTTTTTGTGTAAACTCCCCACTCTTGTTTTCCCCCTTAGGTATTTTTCTTTATGCCTTTTTACTACAATCCGAAAACAAATATGATACCACTGATCCTAGTGTTACTCTCACATTCCCTCTAGCACATTACTTCCATCACTGGGCTTCATCTGATGTGAACATTGTGGAGTTTTGCTGCTTCTTATGACAAAGAGTATACATGTTTTACCTATATGAAACTTTTTTGTAGGTACATTGCAAGGTTTCCCCATACGCCTTGTTCAGTCTATGATGCCAAGTTTTATGGAAAACTCTATAGGAAGGAGGAGATTTTGCATCTAAACGGAGAAACTACTGCTTAGAAAGACTTTCTGGAGTACAGACTGACATGGGTAGAGTAGCTGCAGCAGGAATGAAGACTGGGAGAACTCTTGAAAAAAGTACCAAAACCAAAACCTCAAGTCATAGAATCATTGAATCCTAGAATCATTTAGGTTGGAAAAGACCTCTGAGATCATCAAGTCCAACCGCTAACCCAGGACTGCCAAGTCCATCACTAAACCATGTCCCTAAGCACCGCATCTACACACTTTTTTAAACACCTCTAGGGAATGGTAATTCTACCACCTCCCTGGGCAGCTTGTTCCAATACTTCATCACCATTTCAGTGAAGAAATTTTTCCTAATATCTAATCTAAACCTCCTCTGCTGCAACTTGAGGCCATTTCCTCTTGTCCTGTCACTTGTTATCTGGGAGAAGAGACCTACCCCCACCTGCCCACAGCCTCTTTTCAGGTAGCTGTAGAGAGCAATAAGGTCCCACCTGAGCCTCCTCCTCTCCAGGCTAAACAACCCCAGTTCCCTCAGCCACACCTCGTAAGACACATTCTCTAGACCCTTCACCAGCTTCGTTGCCCATCCCTGGACACTCTCCAGCACCTCTATGTCCCTTTGGCAGTGAGGGGCCCAAAGAAGCACACAGCATTCAAGGTGCGGCCTCACCAGTGCCCAGTACAGGGGGACAATCCCTTCCCCTGTCCTGCTGGCCACACTGTTTCTGATACAAGCCAGGGTGCTGTTGGCCTTCTTGGCCACCTGGGCACACTGCTGGCTCATGTTCAGCCGGCTGTCAGTCAGCACCCCCAGGGCCTTTTCCTCCAGGCAGCTTTCCAGCTGCTCTTCCCCAAGCCTGTAGCGTTGTGTGGGGTTGTTGTGACTCAAGTGCAGGACCCGGCACTTCTCCTAGTTGAAATTTGTACAACTGGCCTTGGCCCAGATGTCCAGCCTATCCAGATCCCTCTGCAGAGCCTTGCTATGCTCAAGCAGATCAACACTTCTGCTCAACTTAGCATCATCTGCAAAGTTACTGAGGGTGCACTCAATCCCCTTGTCTAGATCATCGATAAAGATATTAAACAGGACTGGCCTCAGTATTGAGCCCTGGGGGAACACCACTTGTGACTGGCCACCAGCCAGTTGTACCTCCATTCACTACATGTCATGCCACATCCTGTAATATTTCCAAAAAACGTGCCACATCCAGCATTCTCTGTCAGGTGGACAATCTTTTCCTCTTTGAGGAATCTCTGGTCTTGTGATTCTTTGCTTGTTTGTCCCCCACCCCCATATCTTCCGTCTCTTTCAAAGTGCCACAAATCTTACACGTTGTGAAAGATCTGTCCTTCCTTCATGTCAAATCTAATAGCACCACTTAAGCCTTGCTGTCACTTTTATTCTTTATCCTGTTGGGGGAATGGAGGTAAACTTTTTACTTTTCTTTTTTTTTTTTTCTTTTCAGAGAAAAAGCAATGAATACTTCCCAAATTTTCAGTTTATGACTTTTCCTATAAAAGATGAAGTTTCTGGAAAACACAGAGATCAACACTTTTTTTACTTCACACACACACTTTTTTTTTCTTTTTTTTTTTTTTTTTGTTCAGATACTGAAAGGGACAATCATAATCTGTGACATCCCTGATTTGCACTTCAACTTTGGCAGGTTGGTTTCTGCTGCAAGACAGAGGTAAGGTTGTAGCTTGCAGTAGTGATCAGCAGTGCAAGAAGAAAAGTAGCATAAAGGAAAGGGAAAAAAGAAAAACTGGGTTCAAGGAATCTCAACTGGCCAGCAAGTCCGTTTTAGGGCAGCTGCATGTCTGGCAGGCTTCTGCATAAACTGCTGTTAGAAACCCAAGGGACAGGAGCTCTGCAGCCTCGCATTGCCATGGTTCCCTGTGTTTCACCATCCACTCTTTAGAGGAACTCCCCCAGCCCAGTGCCTAACCTGCATCCCCCACTGTTTCTTGCCTGATCTAAAGCTTATGAAAAGGAGGCTCATTTTTACCTCTTTGAAGAAGCCTTTCTCCTCCTTTCAGTCACCTCCTTTTTGTGTCAAAAATGCCCCAGACTGAACAATGAGAGGCACTAAGTGATACCGGGTAGAATTAAAAGATGACTTTGCTATCCTTGGGGCTCTATTTACATGCAAAACAACCCACCAAAAAACAACCCACCCCCAAACACCTTCTTCTCACTGTTTTTCTTTTCTTGAGCACATACTTGCATAAATATTCATGATTATATATTTCATATTATTTGTATTTATAGTAGTATTTTTCAAAGATGTTTATTACATTAATACTTGGAAGATGGTTTCAAGTTTGTCTCTTAAAGACAGCTAAACTTGCACATTCTGTCTTACCATCATAAAAGAGAGGCTATTTACAGCTAAATAGCATAATCAGGTGTGGAAGTCAATACGCTAAGATTCAGACAAGCTCAGTCTTTTTCCTCAGAAATATTGATTACATTATTTAGATTTTTTTGCCTAAGGTAAACTAAAAGAATCAAAGTATAAGAGGGAACAGAGTCAAGGCTGGATTTAAGTTGTTTGGGGAAAGGACTGTCCCTTGCAACATTTGCAAAAACTCTCTAGCATGAAAGAAATCCCTTTCTTCAGTTCTTACAGCAAGAAAAAAAAATAAAAATCTACCACCAGAAGAATGCTGCATCACTCCTTTGAAAGTTGGATATTGCTTGGAATTGTTCATCCTCCTGAGGAACTTAAATCCCAGAGACTGTTAAGAACATAGTTTGTTAATCCTGTGAAGTTTGATACTTTCAGCTTCAGACAAGAAGTTTCACTCTAAGAAATAAGGTTCTATGAATCCTTTTGGTATCTGTATTTGCTGTTGCTGCCTTCTTTCCTCTGACTAGAAATAACATTCCAAAATCTGCTGTGGAATTGCAGGTTGGGCTGCTTGAGGCACAAAGTTCAGCATGTATTATATCTGGAATATGTGGCACTGTCTATAGAGAAAATCAGAGCTAAGTACCTACTGAACCACAGTATAATGATTTCAGACAGCTGTGCTTTAGTTAGCTGAACAAGGTAGATCTCTTTTTATAATTTGCTCTAGAGCTTGTATACTGTGAGATTCCGAGTACTTTCAAGACTTTGAAAAGTCAACAGAAATTCAAAGCATTTTGTAACTGATGGGATGTGTTGAGAACATCACAGAGAAAAGCACAAGAA
Organism: Falco peregrinus; assembly: GCF_023634155.1. Taxonomy (NCBI): domain Eukaryota; kingdom Metazoa; phylum Chordata; class Aves; order Falconiformes; family Falconidae; genus Falco; species Falco peregrinus. The sequence continues at coordinate 81,692,611 of NC_073723.1, forward strand.
GAGACATCCATAAATAAGGCCATAATTTGTAAAGGAGAGAAATACAGTTGAACGAATATAGGCATCACGGAGGCTAACAATGCATCCTGATTATCTCCTTCTTTTTGACAAAATTTTACACAACATCAAGATGAAGGAACCTAACCCTGTTTTACTAGAAAATGGTTAGTTATCAGTATAATTACACAAATGTGTACAAATAAAAAAAAGTGAAACCCAAATGAATATCCTGTGTATGATGTACGTACAGTTCAGGCTTATTGGGAGTTAGATTTTCAGTGGTAGCAGAATTATTCTACATACTTTATGGGATTTGTGGGAGGTAAAACCCAACAACTGTTTGGCTTCTGAGTTCAGATTATCAGCTTTCCAAAACTCATAGAATTGGATTAGTACTAAACTCAATTCTCAGTAACGTTTCAGTGAGCAATCAATCTCCAACTATATTTTTTCACTGAGACAATAATTTTTTTTAGCTGTCATGTATTAGAGAGATATGTGCCATAATTTGTTTAGTTGTAGAGTTTGCCAAAAAAGGAAAAAAAGATTTTTTTTCAAGTGACTTGACTACTCTGAACCTAGCTTTCTTCATGGGAGCATACCAGTGGCAATCAGCTTAAACTCACTTAGGAAGTAGGTTCTTCATATTAGATCAGTCAATAACTTGTTGATGATGCCATTTAAGTACAAAGTATTGTGATTAGAGGTCCTGATGGTGTCAGACAGAGGCAAGACTTACATGAAGGCATCTAAAATCCTAATGTTTTAGCACCGTGCCATTAGTTGTGATCAGTGAATTACCTACCTGCCTCATACTGCCTGTCATCCTACTCTTGATCACCGCCTTTCTTGGTGCTTCTCTCCCTGGCTTCTAGGAGAACTGCTAAAGGTACCATCAATTTAATTATTTAATTAATGAGAGGTATTTAACTCATTGCCTATGCAGAGTACAATCACTTGGAGTAGGGACTACACATTCTGAACTACACAGGAAGAATCTGTCTTGCACAGAGTAAATGAGAACACTTCAGACAGAAGATGCAATCATGACACAGTGGAGGAGCCAAGGCATCACATTAACAAGTTATCTCTGCAAAGAACTGAAACGTTTATGAACTGTCATTGGTTTTCGCAGGTTCAATGTAGCTCTACCCTTCCCACTCTGCCATAACTCTACACTGAAAGGAAAATGAAACAGGAATAACATTGAAAAAAAAAAAGTGTTTTAATTAAAACTGAGAATTTTTCAGTTTACACTAAGTTTTTATTTTACTGCTTTCCCTACTCTGTTTATTTCAGCAAATGAACTGCCTCCTCTCCCTTTAATATCTGCACTCCCTTTTTGCTGTAATGTTTGAAACTGGCAGGGAAATTTCCTGATGGTGGCAAAAACAAGAGCAAGGAGACACATGTTTTCTTTATCCTCTATCATGTTTCCCTACCTCTCTGCTTCATGAAAAGCATACGTTCCAGAGAACCCCACAATGCTGCAAATGAGTGCTTTGACACCAGCAGCGCTACAGACTGCTAAGTCATAACTTGTCCCATTTCCTCTCATTTTTTCAGTGGCCAGAACAAGAGAGGTCTCAGTCCTTCAGTGCTCTTTGCATAGCAGCTCTGCATTCCCCACACCTCTGGTCCTATAGCTGTTAGGGTGCCAAGTGCCCTGAAAGGGGCAAGACAGAAGAATTTTTTAGTCATTGCTGGCAATCTTTGAAGGAGAAACCATGCCTCAGTAAGTTACACATACCATCCCATAAAGAGTAAGACCTCAGTACCATGACATACTTACTAGATGATACTGCTCATACATAATTTTTATGCTTACATATACACAAATATACACAGGCTGAAGCACAGTTACAGGATCAATTTGTTTTCCTTGCATTTAAAGAGAAGTATTAATGTACAGTGGGCAGGACAGGAAAATAAAGAAGTGAGCTCAAAAATGAAGGAGGAACAAAAAATTGGGAAGAGAGGAGAAGAAAATGGTAGAAGAAAAAGAGTGCTGAAGAGCAAGAACATGGGTGAGAAGGGTGAGGGGGGAAGGAAAAGCTATCAAGGAAAAAAAGGCTTAGATAGGATATCCAGACAATCACAAGGCTATCAAGATGAAAACAAACCCAAACAAACAAAACCCCAAGCCTCACTTATATGTGAAAGAGCAGCCAAAGCTTGATTCAACGAGAGAGGTGATAAAGAGAAAGAAAACAGTCCACAAGAAACTCCTGAACACCATTGAAGTTGGGCTGCACTACCTGCTAATGATAGTAATAGGCTGTTCCCTAATCTGCCATGTGGGTTTTTACTTCTCTAAAACATCCCAGGAAATATTTTTTTCTGAGTTGCAACACCCTGAATAATGCAGAACCAAACACACTGAAAAAAGGTGACGCTAGAAAATGAAGCTTTCCAGTTACCGTGGTCAGATGCCTACCTGAAACAGGGAAGGAACCTGAGTTTCAGCAGATATCCTGCCTTTCCTGAAATAGACAAGAAAGTAGCAATTCCAGCCAGTTGTTTTCCTGATATCTTAAAGATCTCCTCAGTGTCTTCAGCTATCAGTGACTTGTCACGTAAAATAAGGTGTTAGAGAAGGCTACAGAGAATAGTCTTCCTTGCAAACAGGTGTTTACTGTTGCTTTGATGCATGCTTAGAGCTAATGTAAAGAGGACTTGCTCTTTACCTCAGCTTCCAACGACATTAGAGCCTTTATTTTTCAATTGACCATAACCCACCTGTGGAAACAACAGATTGTCAGTGCTCACAGAAAGAGGACTTATGAAGGTAATCCATCAGAAGCAAGGAAAAAAAAAAAAAAAGAAAAAACAGAAAAGAAAAAAGCTGTGGTTGTGGAAAAAAAAAGCAGTATAAAAGTCATATAAGTCTTACATACAGCAGTGACAAGCATTAACAAGCTCACATTATAGAAGACAAGAAATACATTATGCTGAAGCTTTTTGCTGTGATCAGGGATAATTATTTTGACAGAAACAGTGAAAGACATTCCAAGGACTTGTAAATGAAAATTGATGCCAAACAATGAGTATAGATTTTAATGACTCTGGTCTTATTAGCGCTGTTAAGACCTGCTGTATAATCAGTCCCCAGAATGATTTTTCTGTGAACTTTCTGGGAGTTAGGCATGCGCAAGTCCCTTTGACTTGAATGGAAATTGTACAGCAAAATCTTGTGCAACTCTGAAAAATGTATGCAGACCTGCTATACAGAGCAGAACACTTTCTATGCAGACTTTTTCACTCACTTTACATATTATTGAATAAATATATTTCTAGTAGCCTTCAGCATTTAAAACTTTCTTCTGATATGTGCCAAAATAACTGTGTGCTGGAGAGAATCATGTAGGGGTCTTTCTGAGATCTGGTCAGCAAAGACAGTCTACCAACATTGCAAAACACATACTAACTGAATCTTTCCTTCAGAAGATATGGAGCCCCCTGTTTAATTCTTACTTGCAAATAGCACTGCCTCTAGCTGAGTGCATAAACCTCCGTTTTAGCTGTAGTATTTTTTCAAGGATTATAAGATTCCTTGTTGAAATACCAATGAACCTAAAATTAAATTAAAAGGTAATTCAAAAACCATGCTAGAACTGTTTGCAGGCCAGGTATCTCAGTGCTCAGGTATCTTATAAATCAGAGCAGCCAAGTAAACCCGGGCAGAGGGCAGAGCTATGGCCAAGGGCAGGAGCCAGACCCCGGCTGCATGTGCTCCGTGACACCTCCACACCGAACAGCCTAATGCAGGGCTCTGGGTTTTCTACATAGACAACAGAGAGAAGTAAGTGTCTGTAACAGTCTTCAGTTAGCATAAAGCTGAGCAACACTATTCAAATTGAAAAGTGATGAAAATCACTAGAGAAAATATTTTAATATGGATATTCTAGTTAATACAGCTGAAACATCTGCTGACAAGCTATTTTCATTAAGAAATTATGGGGAAAAACATCCTACTTGCTCTCATTTTTTAAACTGTCCTCATCTTCTTCCATTAGCAAAATTATTCTCCTACTCTCTTCCACTGAAATTGTTAGGAGAAGAGATAGTAAAGAAATAACTATGTCACATTCACTTTTTCTTTTTTTGCCTCTGTAAAAGTGGAAAATCTGAATGGGTTTTGAGTGAAAGACAATGTTTAACTTCTTGCTCCTAATGCTTTTCTGTTTCCTATATGGCAGGAATAAGAACTTTCAGAGTACTCAGAAGGAAAATAAAATAAAATAAAATAAATTACCCCTCCCCCCCAGCATATTTAGAACTTCATACTAAATATTAGACTCCTACACTCATGTTTACTTATTTTCATAAAAAACTATTGGATTTTCTCTCGAGCTGGTTACCTACATCTTATAAAGATGAAACTGTTGCTTTGAAACTGAGGTACAAATATATATGTGTTAATTTTAAGTTCTTGGTTCTCATTAATCTACTGCTTACCTTGTTTTTAATTCAAGTAGCTCTAATACACAGGAGCAATATTTTATCAATAATTGTGCTTAACAGTGCTTATAGCTAAAAAAGGTAGTGATTTCACTAAATATCATATTTAATTTATATATTAATGTTAGCACATCTATAACCTTAATAAAAAGAAACAGCAGGTGTTAGTTATTCAGAGTAATATTTTCTGAAGACTATATAATTTTCATTAAGCTAACTCTTAAAATCAAAGCTTTGATGTTTAACTAGTAATTAGGAACTGAACATTATGAATATATCATGTTTCTGTCTGAAAAAACAGTTTGGAAATGACTTTTGGGTTGCTGGACAAGATTTCCATATGTCAGGTTTTAACAAGAGTCCTGAAGACATCTGTGAAGACATTTTTATTACAAAGAAAATAAAGTCTGTGACTTCTTTTCAAAGGCAGGAAGAAAGACGAAAGTGTTTGATATTTCTGACCAGCTCACGTAATTTAAAGAAATGAGTTCAAGTCATGGATTTCAGATTTAAGGTGCTTTCAAATGTAGTTCAAAAAACCTTGGAGCTGTGAAGCCATGTGCCTTGTTATAGGCTTAGATCGATTTTACCATATACAGGACTTCACTCTGTTGTTCCAGGTCACGATCCTTATTATTTAATATATTCTGCCCTACAGGACAAGTGGTGGCAGGTGTCTCAAAATTCCTCACACTTGCTGGGTCTAGTTTGTTCATTCTGACTGTCTGTCTATCTATCTTTCTCCCAAAATACATCATTACACTTTAGAGATGAACACACCTGGTAGGTATTTCTTTTAGAATGCAGCATCTATATATCAATGCATGGATGTGCTCTTATCTCCAGAAATGTTTAAGATGGTGTGCAAGGCAACGTACATTTCTTATGAATCAAACATGCTTTTCCCTTTCTTCTAAGAGTCAGAACATTTTGTGTGTGTAGACAGAACTGTGTGGTTGTTGAATGTGAGAGAGGCCATAGTACTTTGACACATGTGGCAAGCCTCTCAGTGATCTGAAAGACTGGTCACCTCTATCGTGAAACCGGGCCATGATGACACCTCCCAGATATTAGGCCAAGGTGTGTTTTTGCTCATTTCAGTGCGGCCTGTATTACAAACTGATACGATTTCCACTCTGTGTGTGTGGGAGGTGGGGGAAGGGGGGGTGGGGTGGGGGAGTACAAACTTATTACCTAACTGTGCTGCTTTACAGAATTTCAGGTGTTTTGAAATTGTGCTGCAATCAAGCAAAGTTTGCACAAAGTAGAGCAACAGGCATGACATTCAGATAACAACATAGAATCACTGGTGTTTTATCTAAATAACCTGATCAACATAACAGCCATTTAAAAAAGTATTTAAGTACTGCAAATCATTGTAATAGTCTAGCCAATTTCTACAGCTGATACTGACTTTTTGTGGGACAGAGTCAGAATTTACCTACAGCATGCCTGTAACTGGTCTCCAGTTTGGCTTTTAGCTCATGCAATAAGAAGAGTACCTGTTCTGACTGTTCACCATCATATGGCTACAAAACCATGATTTTTTTTCAGGTAGCAACCATGAATTTCTTAAAAGTCATAAAGTTTATATTAAAATTAAAACTATTCTGGGGCGGGGGGAATGAAGGGTGAGGAATTAAAAAATTGAAATGAAAGGGGGAGAAGGTGAATGAGGAAATGCAGTGGATATTTGTCTCCTATAGAGACAGGTTGAGTTGATACACGCTATAAATTAGTAGAGTTAAGTCTATTTAATGTGAGGTTTTGCACCTTTTTTTCTATTAGCAGATCTGATTTACATGGGAGACTACTCCAAGAACTAATCAGAGAGAGAGAGAGAGCGTGCATGGAGAAGTGAAGCCTGTTGTCTTAAAATTCCATTATTTTTATTACTAACGTAAATGTTGTTATCTATACAAGTTCTCTTCACAAACATGAAAGGCATTGCCCATCTGATTTCAGGAAAGCTAAGACATTTACAGATCCTACCTTCTGGAACATCCTGGCAGGAAAATTTCCTTTTTTTCTTTTTTTTTTTTTTTTTTATACACTTTCTTTAGTCCCTTAAAAAGGCATTGTCGTGGATTTGCATTGTACTGCTGGAAATAACAGAACATTGTGTCATTTCAAAACAGGATTGCTGGAATAAGCATCTTAACCTGGTGAGAGCTGTAATACACAGCTTACTGTTCTGTTGCTGTTATTGGCCCTGGGGAAAACTCGAAAAAATTCCAAAAAGCAGAAGCATCAAATCACCTTCCTGCAGTACTGAAGTAATATCTTTTCTCTGATTAAAAACAAAAATACAGGTAACTGTAAATGGGTGGGGAGGACTGTTAAAGCATCACCTTCCATTAGGAAAGCATCATTCTCTCAAGAGTAAATGAAAGAAAGAGTGCACTTCGGAGAGGTATGGTATTTGGTGCATGTCAAGTAGGTGTAAAACACAAACGATAACAAATATGTCTTCTGCCCACATGGCTGGAGGGCAGAAGAAAGCACTTATACCACAGCTTTCACTCTGAAAGAGACAAAAATTTCTTTTCTACTTACTCCAGGTTTGTGCTTAAAGGGAAGAGGGGTAAATAGAGAGGGAAAAAAGCTAATGAAAAGAAAGGTCAGTTTTAGCTCCCAGCTGAAGGTGTATGCAACAGTGACAACAGGCTTAATCCTCTCCCCTTCTGTGGAATACCAGGAACCGGTGAACTGCAAGGCAGAACAATCTAGCAACAGGGGATTAGAGAGCGCAGGACTAATTCCTTCAGCTAGCTACATCAGGAAAAGCGGGAAAAACTCTTTGCATAGGTCTGGGGTAGGTGGGAGGAGCAGAGGGCACACACCAGGGGACACATTAGTTCTGATCTCAGCTGTAAAAATAAAAGTGTCCACGTTAGGCTACAGTAAAATAATCTAAAACATTTGCTGCTGAAATCAAACTGGGACAATCAGGGAAGAGGCTGAGGAGTTCTTTGAAATGATTATGTGTGTGCAGCAGCAGTCAACAGAAAATGACAAAATGTTAAGCATTGTCAGGAAGGCCTTTGAGAACAAGGTAGAGGGTTGTTTTGCCTCTGTAAAAACTTTGGCACCCATGCCTTGAATACTATATGCAGTCCCAGTCTCCACATCCCAAGACAGATGTAGCAGAGTTGGAAGCAGAGAAGGGCAACAAACACCATCAAGGGATGAATCACCCAACATATATGAAGATTGAACGGATCCAACATATATGAAGATTGAACGGTCTGGGATATTAAACTTCATGAGAAAAAGGTGTGTAGGCAGGGTGACTGAGGTTTATAAGATGATGAAAGTGATGGACTGGGTGACTGCAGGACTGTTATTCACCCCATCTTGCAGTATTAGGGTACTTGCTAAAAATAGGACATCAGTTTAAAACAGATGAATAACATACCTCTTTACAGAGCACTTGAACTCTAGAAGTTGCTGGCACAGGAGGTTGTAGAGACAGAATGAGTGGATGCAAGAGTTTGAACAAACTCATGAACAGGTTTATAAACAGATATTAAAGGGAATACGGAGACATGTACCACCTGACGTGCCTAATACAATAGCTGTGGATGTCAAGAAGAACAAGTGAATGGATCTGAAAAACTGTCCAGGCTCATACGTTTCCCCCTGCTGATTAAAGACTCTTTTTGCTACTGTCAGGGCAGAATGCTGGGCTAGATGAATCATTGTAGAACAGTCCAGTAGGGATTTTCTTTCTGACTTTCACAGACAGATTATAAAAGTAGTGATATACTCAACTGGGGTTTAGCTCAATTAATTTATTTAGGCATAAATTTGAAGTTAAACCCATTTCAAAATCCTGCTAATCTTTCCTTTGTTATTATTTTAATATTTTGGCTAATTCAGATGGTAAAGGACATACCTTTTTTCTGAAGTATAGACATGACTTTCCAGATACACACAGAACTTAATTAATCCATGCCTACTTTAACTCATATGTATACTCCTCTCTATATGTATAAATACAATCACAAACACACACATTTTTAAAGAGTAACTGTGGAGTTGATAGAGAGGTAACTAAAACCAGGAGACTGTACATTTTGTGCCTGCCACAATTTCCTCTCCAGTTTTTGCTGGTCTTTAACACCCCAGTCATGCTTGTGTAGTTGCCTCTGTGCAGCTCCAGAATGATAGAGTTGGATCTCCCTCGCAGGAACTACCAGCTCTGCAAGGCTCCCCCATGGGCTCTGCCACCTCAGAAAACTTGAGTGTCAAAGATACAACACTTGGAATGAGACAATGGTTGCAGTCCTTTCATATTGTGCCCTGCTTCAAGAGAAAGCCTGACTGCCACAATGTCACAATCTGTCTCTTATTTCAAGAAAGCAGGGTCATTAATAGATAAAATGAAAACACAATAGAACTGGTGATAGTACCTTAATAACATTTTGTTCTTATTATCTTTCCTGAAAGTTACAGCTTATGTGATGTTTTATAACTCTTCTGTGAGATGAAGAAAAAGGATATTCATTTTCACATTTTACATGCAAATATACTCCTGTTAACAGTCTTGAGGCTATACCATATATCTAGATTGCACAAGAGACGATTGGATGATTTGGAACTTCAGTTTACCAATTCCCTATATTCTTTTCTATCCCCTGGTGTGTGTTGTTGTTTTTCACTGGCAATTATGATAAAATAAGAAATTTCTTATGCTTAAACTATACTCCTTGTTTTATGACTGCAGTCTGACTATCTTGTGACTGTCCTCAGTAGTTATCATGTGAACGTTTTAATTTTTTTTTTTTTTTACTGTGAGTATATCTGCCTGGAATTTTCTATCTAGCTTGCTATAAAGACAGGGGACATTGTTCCAAGAAAATATGTTCTTTATATTACTGGAAAAAGTTTCCCCTTGGTGTTAGTGTGCCTACATACTCTGCTCCTTTTTGGCTTGATTGTATTCTATGCAGGTTCTTATACTGCACCCAAGACTGTGGTGTCTGAACACCTTGTACAGCTAAGCACCCATCAAGGTGAGCTATGTCAACCAAGTTTCCACTCCATTCCCTCTCCTCACATAAAAATATGTTATATTGGATCTGGGTGCACATATTGCTCAGCTACTAATTGGTTTTGAGCTGCTGCAAGCAAAAGTAAGGTCAAAGAAAAAAGCTCTACAGTTATGCTGGAAAGTTTAGATTTTTGTTTATTCTTATATCTAACAGGAATTAATTTCAAAGTTTTGGACACAGAGATGAAAGCAGAGATGAAAATATGCATCTTGAACTCATGAGCAGCACCCCTAGATTGATAATACTGAAAGTTCCCAAAGATGTGGCACTACTCAATCTTATTGTATTGAATAGTTACTTGGAAATAATACTTGTCATACTGATTTTTTTATGATTTAATTCTGTGGCATGTAGGTAAATTGCTGCTACTAAAAGAAAACAGCTTCTGCTTTCTTCACATAGAAGCACACCTGTGCACTGTTGTTTGGGTAGTATTTCTCCAGTTAAGTTTGGGGGTTATGGCTTGCAAGTGCTTGCAGATTTTATTATTTGTGGCCACATAATATAACTAGTTATAGATGACTTCACAGTGGTGAAATGTTATCAGGGGAATTTAACAGCAAACACTGCCGAAGAAATCTCATTCAGCGGGTCCTTTACCAGTTTTTCTGCAAACTGCTAGAGAGCTCCTTTACTGCATTCTGCTTACTCTGATGTTCAGAAAAGATACCCTCATTTATGATGTCTGAAGAGCTGTGTCTTCTCCTATAGCTTCAATTGCTAGTGCTGCTGCACAAATGAAGTTGATAGAGCACATTATGGATTTTTCACTTGCCTGGAAGAGGGAAATCAATTTTCATTTAATAGAGCAGGAGGCTGCTAAATACTACCAGCTGCTCTGTGACACTGTAGTTAAGCAGCGGTTCTATGAGACAGACAAGAGTAGGGAATAGGATCCTGGACTGCATTAATACACAGATAAATAGAGAGGAAAATTAGACACTGGAAAAAAAAAAAGCAAACAAACAAGCTGAGGAAAGGGAGTAAGCTGCAATTTCTTAAACAGTATCTGGACAAAACCTCTGCACCCGGAAGCTGGAGCAACTGAATCTGAGTCAGACTTGCTATATAATTTTCTTATGATGAAGAGCTTGAACTTGCATGCACACAGTAAATCTACCACAGGTGAGACTGTGGGTCATTCAGTAAAAGACAGCTGGGACAGCTGCAGCTCTGCATGACACACAATCTTTTGCAATTGCAAGAAAGTTTGAAATGAGCTGTAGGAAGCTCACTGCTGAGATATATTTAGGAGACATGGGTATGAATAAATAAACAAATGAATAAAAGCTATCCACATAATATCCTAGAACCAAACTGAACGGAGCTCTATCATTATCTTTGTTTTCTCACATCATTTTCCTGTTAAGGGGAATGACTAAGGGAGCTGGCGGGACAGGAAGAACCTGCATACTCCTCTGAACAGAAGTTGAATATTGTGTCAAACTGCGACAAAATAATCAGTTTGTGTAAAAAGTGGGCTTTTTTTCCTATGAGAGCATGGCTGGCAGCCCTGTCCTTGTTTGTAACTTCCAGATGACAAATTCATTATAGGGAAGATGCACACACCTCAGGTGCAGTGCTCAGGCTAGTAGTGTTCAAAGCTAGCAAGGTTTGCTGCTGATATGCATGTGTGTGCTATCCCTTATCATACCATAAACAGGGAAGAGGACAAACTGAAGCAGCCTGGTGAGGCTGCTCACACAGGTTCCAGACAGGTGGTGATGGCAATGCATGCTCAGTAGCTGAGAGAAGAAAGACCCAAAGTCAAATTAACTTAATGAGGAAATATCAATGCCTTAGGAAGAAGTGTTTCTGTGATGTGCTTATTATCTGGAAGAGAAACATTGCATTGGGAATTCCAGGAAGATGCAGGAAGACAGTAAGGAGAAGCTGAAAGACTTCTGATTGCAGGTGTAGGACGAGTAGCCAGTGAGCAGGCAGGTAAGTAGGCCCAGGTAGCTGAGAAGAAAAATAACTGTGGAGACCTGCATAGCCATGATGCATACCTGTACATTGCATAAAACCAGCAAACGCTAAGAACAAAGCAAAAAACAAAACAAAACAAACAAAAAAAAAACAAAAACAAAAACCAAGATCAACAACAAAACCCCAAATAAACCTCCCAAAAACCCAAAAAGCCATCACTCTCATCTCCCGCTTATTTTCCAGATAGCCACAATGAACGAAGTATGGATCACTGTACTCTCCAGCAAGGTACATAAGAAAGAAAAAGATATATAACTGATGGATCCTGAGGTGCCTGCTCAACTCAAACACTCCCTTACTGTGCAAATAGCTCAGCTGACTCCAGCACAGATCCTGCTCCCAGTCAGTGATGTCAGGTTAAAGCCTTAAACAGATTGTCAGTGGGTAAAACAGAATTCTAGTGCTGTCATTCCAGCTCAGGCTCAATTAGAACATGCTGTGGTTTTACTAAAAGGAGTTTGCTCCGTGCCAGCACCTACAGCTGTAGATTGTCATGGAAGGAAACACTTGCCAAACAAGACTCAGTAAATCAAAGATTTACTTCAGGATATTCTTCAGAAAACTGGCTTTGGTTTTTTTTTCCACCTAGAAGTATCACACAGTAACAAAAGTAATTATTTATTTTTCTTAAAAAAGGAATCCCTTAATTTAATTACATTTACTCCAGTACTTAGAGAATTTATGAGAGTGAGTCATATATATCTACTAAGCATCTATTCCATCTTGAATTATACTCTCTTGGGTCAGATTTTTGGAGTTTCACTTCATGGGCAATGAAGCAAAGAATGGATCCAAATTGGCTTTAAATTAAACAGACTCACAGTTAAAAAGCAGAGCATCATCACTTAGGTTAAATGTCAATTGTTCATCTTCAGAGTCATGTATTTCTTTGAACTTACCATAATTGACCTTTTCAAGTGTAACATCCAATTAAAACCTGGAGAAAATGACAATATTGTAAGAGAAGGACAATTTCAGTTATGACAAAGTCATTATATAAAATATGAGATATGAAGATATTAATTAATCTCTTCTCACCATTTTCCACAGTAGGGAAATTACACTTTTGGGTTGATGCTGCTTGTAGTGGATGGGATTGCATAGCTGAAGGTAAGAAAATAAGTTTAAAAAGAGTGAGAAAGGCTTCATTCAAAGCTACAGAAGTCAGTGGAAAGATTATAATGGATTTCTATGAGCTTTGTATCAGGCCTTCATCACACAACTAGAAATTTGTTTAGGTTTAAATAACTTGAATAAAATAGCTACCCCTTTTGGATACTGCATTCCCTTTCAATTTCCCTCTTTGGTCCTTTTTTGCCAGTCACAATTTGTCCCTTGTAAACATAGCGCAAACCTTTGGGAAGAAGAATGAAAGCATCTTGTCACAGGACATCCCTAAGTATACGAGTTGATGAAGGTTCTTATATGCCACTCCTGTCCACGCCTGACTTTCAGCAAGGGCCACTGCAGTCTGGCCTCCTCTTGCTATGTCGCTGAATGCAATTAGCCTCTGGCAGCAGGTACTTTTTTATCTCAGCCTATGAGAAAATTCATTTTTTCAATTAAGCTGTGAATGTTTAGGACAAAATAATAGCCTGGCTTGCTTGAGTGCACCAGAGCATGTTGGAAAGTAAGGTGTGTGCTTGCTGGGAGCCAGGAAGTGCATGCGTGGGCAAGGTTTGTGTCAAGAAGGAATCGTTCCCCTTAATTTTTGGCAGGTGAACAATGTCAGTGAAGTCAATGGGTTTGTTCACAAACTTACACACTTTGGCAATTTGGGACCAGCCTGCTCAGCAGCTGAGCTGCAGAAACAGAGTTTTGGCCTTCTCCATTTAAAACAAATGACAAAAATCTCAGTAGCTTTCGAGGGATGAAACACTAATAAATGAAAGGTGTTAAAACATCACAATAAATAAAGTGTTGGTCAGAAGTCTTATTTCAAACAAGTTTGTAGTCAGCTTGGGAACATGTGAGTCATTCTGGGATGGATTTTGTATTTCTATCACAGACAAAACTCCCATTGGCTTCACAAGCAGTTTTGCTGAAAGTAACATTGAATAAATCTAGATTTGGGCTGCATCATCATCTCAGCTTCCCCCAATAAGCTATGGTATTGTGTTTAAATTGGCATCATGTGTGTCAATATTTCAGTCACATCTGCTACTTAACGTGTCTTCCTAGATCGTTCATAATTTGTTCCTGAATTTTCAAAAATTTAATAAATCCTCTGAACTGAATAATGTCATTAGCACTACAAAAAAATTGATTTCATTACACTGCACATATTTGATTTTGGCTTTCATTGTCATAATAACCAAGCAGCTCAGTACATGTGGGAAACAAAAATATTTTATCTGGAAGTCTTTTTAGTGTTTTATAAAACTAAAATAAATCTGTGCTTAGTAATGTGTGGACTCCAAATGAAAGCAAGTAAGCCTTTTTGGAGGTGAGATTACAGGCTGTTTCAACAAATAAAAAGAGAATTTAAGCCCTCTATATTTTTAAAAAGCACACCATAAAAAAACTTCTGTCTAACATTTACTAGTTAAGGTATGTAATGCAGAACCTAACCAAACCCCACTAATGGTGATGGAAATCTGTCCACTGTTTTCAATGCTTTCAATGGCAATTAATGATTTCACGAGAACATGCACTGTACAGAACTGGGTTTAATCCCCATCACTCACTATAACATTACCCTCATCAACACAGTCCTTTGACCCATACCTGTTGAAGGGTCCTCTGTAAGCTCAGGTATTCATATGGAGGGGAAGATAGGAGAGATTTGGGCATTTGAGCATTTTTGGACATGGTGTGGTCCCCAGATAGTCTTCCAAAATTTTGTTATATATGTTTATTTCCTTTGGCCTTTAGTAAGGAGACTTTGGGCAGCTTCTGACTGCAGATATAGTGCCATGCATTTAGGCTACCAGTCAGCATATGATGTAAAAGGTTGCATGTGCAAAGTCCTGAGGCCACAACTGCAAGCCACTGGCACCTCCATTAGGTGTCCCCAAGCTCTTTTAGATGCAAATGTTTAAGATAAATGTTATTGAGTTGAAAGCATGGGGGGCAGAATGTAAGAAAAGAGGAAAAGAGTTGGCAGTTCTTCCAGGCCAGCTCATTTCCATTGGATTGAATAGAAACACAACTTAACTTTCTATCAACATTTTTTTCTCTCTGCAACCATCAGAAATTACTTCAGTTATGACGGTAGTGACTTGACAATGGAGAAACAGCAAAAGGATAACGGAAAACAGCATCAATAGCTTTGTAAACTTACCAGAAACCAGGATGGATATGCTATTCTCCAGTTTAATGAAATAGACAGGAAAAAGCTGGAACAACCATAGAAGAGTCAATACCAGAAATATGTGCGCATACATGATAGCTGCCAGGGTCAGGAAAGATAAAAATGAAAGCAAAGCCCTGTCATTACATGACAGGAACCCACAGCAGGAGGCTGGGTATTCTTGCCACAAGCAAATGTGAAAAGAATATGATGAGTCCAGTGACCCTAAACTGAGTGAGAATGTAGAAAGTTATTGTTCCCTCTTTTTAAAATTCTAAGTCAGAAAGTAGAAGAAAGGGTTAGATGAATATGATGAAGAGCTGGGAACTCTTCTGTTCATATAGACCTTGATGATCAGAAAAGATATAAAAAATTTCTCATAATAGGAAAAATCTATGATTCACTGAGCCTATTACTGAATAGACTTAAAGTCTGGACAAATGAATTCCAGTGATATGGATCAGAAACCCTACAGTAGTGAGTCCAGTGCAAAAGAAGAAAGCAAGCAAAGGTTATCTGAGCAGACAGAGCTTATTGTTCTGTGCTGTGATATGCTGTACTATATTACAGTTGTACAATAATTACTTTTTCCCCCCCTTAGCTTACTTCACTTTGACCTGAAGGGATCATGTTTATGATACTCATCAGAATTTGAAAAGATTAGGCATTTTTTAGACTGGTGTTCAATTTAATTTCCAAGATTTATTTTACTTTTTTAAAACTAGTTGCATTTTTGAGACAAAAATAGTTTTAAAAGTTCACTTTTAAAATGTCAAAATGGAACACTGAAAGTTGTAGGAGTTCTACATGTTTTTGTTTTTATTTCCTCAAATTTGGAACATTCACATATAATTTTCATCAATCCATACTTGCTGTTTTCAATGCACAATAAATTTCACCAACAATTTCAGGGGGCAGGGGGCAGGGAAAGCCAAAGAAAAACAAGGAAGCTATTAGCTGCAGTGAGACTGCTGCAGGAAGGAAAATCACATCTGACTTGAGTTCTCCATTAGGACAGGAAGAAAAGAAAAAAGAGTTTGCAGTGACTGATGTTGAGAGAGATTGATGGATATGGGAAAGGTTAAGGTTGACCGTAGAAAGCTCAGGAACCCTTGGTTCTGGTGCCCAGTCACCAGAAAATGTGCTCTCCACTGGCCTGGGAAGCAGTTGCTGTGTAAAACAAGTGATAATTTAAATAGCACTATCATGGATAAAAGCAAGTTAAATGTCAGTAAGTCAATACATACTGTATACACAAATCCACAAAATAAAAATTTAGATCATCTTTAATTTGCAGTTGCTGACTTGTAGAAATTCTACTTAGAGCTGAACAGTAAAGCTTTATAGGTAATGGAGTTATGGTCCAGTACTTATCTCTTTCACACAGAGCTGTTTGGACTTTAATGTTTGCAAAGGGCTTTGAGACAGCAGCAAGGAAAGTATTATTTTGTTGTGTAGAGGTAAAGGCTTTTTAGCTGCTTGGGAAACTTTAAGCGATCATTTCCTGACTTAGCACAGTGAAGTTCATTTAAAGAAATAACAGTAAAGAAAGTACTCCCCATGCAGCAATTCAAAATATTTAAAAGAAGCCTAGAAAATTGCTTTCAGTTGGCAGCATAGTGAAGTAAAAAGGCAGGGAAAAGGCAGGGTTCCCCCCCCCCTCCCCCGCAAGAATACATTTCTTTAAATTGCCACTTTAAAAAAAAACAGTTAAATCATGGAATGGCAGCTCCAATGCACAAAGTTTGTTAATAGATTTCACAACACAGATCTGAAAGACTGTGGAAGCTGGTATGAATGTTGCCATTGGGTTACGAAGGAAGTTATTTTCTTTTTTACTCTCCTCATTCATCTTGTGACACTGAGGACTTGACTTAGTTTTCATTTGCTTTAGGTTTCCATAAAATAGGAATAAAATTACTTAGCTTTCAATGCCCCACATTGGGATAAGCAAGTGACAAGTGACAGTTTGTCAATATTGTGGTTTTGACAGCTTGAAGTGAAGAAGACAAAGACAGAGAACTTCTCAAAAATTTATTAAAAAAAAAAACCAGCTATATGTACAATAAACTTTTGAAATATAAAAATATGCTATTTAGTTTCCATAATATTAATCACTTGTGAAAAGAACTGTTATGATGGACTATGACAGATAACATTTCTTTTGGCAAATATTACAGAGTATGAGAGAGTATGCCACTCCCATGTGCTTTTACTGTGATACACACAACAAAGAAGCATGTAGATGTAACATTGGTGGGATTGAGCACAATATATTCAGTAGGTGGTGCACCAAGGAATAAAAACAGTGAAGGGAATGTGTAAATTTTGTATTTTTTTCATTCCTTTTTTGTCCCCAAGATCTCTAATGCACAGCTTTCACTGTATTGAATAACCAGAGAAGCAGTTCTAACATACAAGTACACTTGGAATAAGGACCTCCAAAATTGCACATGGGGAGAATGTCAGTATTTATGCCTGAATTTGCATCCTTCAGTTGTGTTCAGTAACCCACACAGAGTTAAAAATGTGTATAAATATGGCTAAATCAGATTGCGCATGGTATAGGAATTGAATTTGTAAATACAAGCAAAAAAGGAAGTAAAATACCCTAAGATTAAATAGGGTGATAATCTTTAATATTAATCCTTAAAGAGAATAACTCACAGAATTTAGGATGCATGTATGTAAAGGTCACTCATCTGCATCAATTTTATGCTGGATATCTGATCCAGAAGACCAAAATACCAGACCTAAGAAAATGTTCTTTCATTGTAATTATTAAAAGTAAAGGAAAATATTTGGAATTATTCTATGCTGTTAAAATGGACCAATAAGAAATAAACTCTACATACACAGTTAATTTCAGCATGAGAGTACCTAAGAAGTTAAGAAGGTACAACTTTGTCCTCAAAAAATAAAATACCAACCAAGAAATATGCAGAGATTACCTACCTGTAATTTCTCACACAGCATGAGCATCTACAGACAGGATAATTTTTTTTTTTTCCTTTAGCAAATAAAATAAATGTTAGTCAACATTTGATTTCGTTTTCAAGAATAATAAAAATCAAGTTTCAATGAAAGAAATCCCATACTCAGATTTTACATCAAAATAAAGAGAATAATAGCACCTCATTGCTTATAAACTTTGCTTTCCACTTACTTTTTTCATCAGCTTTTTCACCTTATATTCAGCAGACTCAGCACTGTGGCTGTTTGGTGTCTAACCTAGCATCCTTTTTGTCTTACCCTTCCAACATTTAGCAGTTTCCATTTAAAGCACATGGTACATTGCAATATCATGTGTAGAAATATGAGTTACCACTCAAAGGCCCATCTTAAGCCAGCTTGCTTAACTGGAAGCAAAATGATTATAAATTATGGCACTCTGCCCAGGGAGCACTATTAACACTGTTACAACAGACTCTAGCTCAAGTATTGTTGTGTTGTCATGCATCTTAAATTCACACCCCATCTCTCCTAAAGTGCAAGCTTCGTTGACCATGTACATTTCCAGTATAATATTGCAGTATTATTTTGAAACCTAAAGCAGATAATGCTTATTTTTACATGGCATGTCAAACAGGAACAGTCATAAAATATCAAATTAAAATATATGTTGTTGTAAAGGAGTTGTAGAGGAGTTGTATAGGAATTATAGAGGAATGAAGGCAGGTTAATTAACATTGATAATATACAGCTGTGGGCTGGCTTCAGGGGCAGTGGGTTGGTTGACTTGGGTAATGTGCAGCTGTGGCTGGATCCTGCTAAGTAGTTAAATAGATCCAAGGGGTATGGAAAAGGAGTACTGGAGGAAGAGAGACCTAGAAGAAGTAGAAGAAGTAGAGGGAGGAGGGAGAGTGGCCTGGATGTAGAAAAGGCAAGGAGAGGACCTGGGAGAAGAAGGGGGCCTTGGATGAGGAGAGGCTGGCTGGAAAAAGAGCCAGAGAAGGAAGAATTTGGATGCAGCAGAGGCAAGAAGTAGGGTGGTCTGGCCTGAAGAGGATGAAGAAACATGTTGTTTCCTGTTAAGTGTAATAATCAACTCTGTAATTTACACACAGCAAAACATATTTGGCTTAGGAAATATACAAGGTTCTTCCTTTTATTTGTTTATCCTGTAATTATTGCTTCCATATTTCAAAGAATGGCATTACAATTGCTTATATTGTAGGTCTATGATGAATCTCATTACAACTCTGCAAAAACTTTTCAGAATTATTTTTCCTCAATAATAAAAAAAACTATGAGTAAGGATATATTTTCTTTTCTAGGTGGAAGGAACTTCATGCTTTTATGGAGTTTTTCAGCTTTTTCCCTCTACTCCTCTCAAATCTCTGAAGAAATAAATCTACAGACTAATATAATTTAAGTGGCAGTAAGAGAAATATGCCAGACTTTAAAGGCATCCTGATTGCCTATCAGTTGGTATTGGCTTTCTAACTCTCAAGTGCTGTGGAGTGTGTAGGATGCTATGATAGGCAGATGGCTGTCTGTATGAGTTTGATCTACTGACACAGTACTAATAACCCCATGAGACCCAAAGATTAATCATGTGTTGTGCTTTGTGCATGCCTGCCTCATCAATTGTGTACCTGGTTACCAAGGGGAGAGAAAAAACCCAGACCTTTTCTGTAATTAGCCAGTAACTTTGTTAATGCAATTGCCAGTAATAGTTTTACTGGTAGAAAGTATTCCATTCACAAGCATCCTACATTTTCTAATGCTGTTCCTTTGCAGTATTCCTAGCTAGGTCCTGTAGAAATGCATATTTTGGTTTATTATTTCAAGTATTCACTTTTGCCTTGAAGGGCTATTTTGTTTTATAAAAGGCACTTCAAAACTTTACAGAACAGCAAATGACATGAACAGTGAGATAAAAGTAAGGAGCAAACCAGCTAGTTGGAATTTTTAATGTCAGATTTAGCTGCATCTCAAGTGAAGCATGCCCATTAGGTTTACAGACTTCATTTTTAATAGTAACGCAATTTCAAAAGCTCTGAGGTAAAATATATTCCATTACAAACTATTTACATGAAAGCCAATGAACAACTCTTTTCACCAATGTCTTGACTTGTATCTTAAGAGGGTGAACTTCCTGTAAAAGGAATGAGTTGTAATGGGCAATGCATAAAGGCAATCAGCTTCTGTAGTGGTGGAGGCATCACCAGCCTCACTTTGTGACTTAGTAGATGAGCAATTGCCAAACATACTTAGGTGATGTTAAGCCATTGTAGCCAAGAGCACAAACTGCAAACATTTACGTGTTAGTGAAATAAAATCCTGCTCCCACAGGAAGGGTGGTGAAAATTGCTGTTAACTTCATCAGGGCAGCAATTCCATTTACAGATGTTAGCACTGGAGAGAAGTATTATGATCACTTGGTTTGAAGCTTGTGAAGACATGGTATAAAAGTCCTTTGAATGAGTCCTCCATCCTGCCTAATTGCAATGCACTTGAATGACATCATGTCTCATAGGAAGACAGAGAACTTAATGAATTCAGGACCTGGATAAATTGTCACATACCTCAAAATCTGTTCCAATACTAGACTAGTGTGAAAAAATGAAAATGTGGGCACATTTAAATTTGTCTCTTTCATTTTATCTAGCGTCCGGCTTATCTGCTAAATCAAAGGGGTCTTCTCCCATATAAATATAAACAGTGATCAAATTGCCTTGCAACCTTTTCTTTGCTAGATCGAGCTCTTTACATCTCAGTGTTTTCTAGGTCTCACAGTCCTCCTTGCAGAGTTCACAGTGACAGCTGGCTTTAGGCAAAGCTATGGAGTATTAGCATTATTTATTTATGAAGAGTTGTCGTTTGTTATGGTTCAGTGGCATTATAGAAGCAGATACAGGTATCAGTCTGGGGAGTAGTTGGAGGGGCACTGACATTCCTTTTGGGGAGTTTTCATTTGACAAAGGTCCCAAGCTCAGCGGGATTTTCAGGTGGTTTCTAAACTCTTGGTGTAATCAGATGCTAAACCATATACCAGCAAGTTTGCTTGTTATGGCTTAGTCCCAGCAGGTGTCACATAGAGTACCTTGCCACTGGGTTTACACGAGACTGCTCTCTGCCGTGGTGCTACATACACACGGGATGCTATCATGGAGTGCAGCTCTCAGAACAAGCTGTGTATGCAGCACATCTCAGATGTAACATACTGGGGTTTGTTTCCTCCTCCACCCAGTAGATGGGTGAAGGATGATTCTGAATAATGTTTTTGTGTTCAGAAGCCTTATCTTTTTATTAATGTTTTAAAAATAACACATCCGTGAAGGAGGGAAGCAGTTGTGTTAAAGAGAATACTGTGAGAAGGAACACAGCTAGCTTCTCAGTTAATTTTAATAACCCCTTGTTTAAAGAAATATATTAGTTTTACAATATTTGTGTGAAAGGAAAAAAAGATTTTTTCAGCCAATTTTTTTTCAGCCTTTAATTAAATGAATACACAGGACTAGCACAAGATTTCATCATCTTGTTCATGTTTCTGTGTGCACTGAGATGCATTATGGTTCTAATAAAGCTGCATCAATACAATTTCATGACTGCCACATTTACATTACTATTCAATTGGGCTAAATTATAGTTGTATCCTTTAGATTAATCTTGAGCAATTACATTACCATTATTATATGAAGTCAAAGGTTTAGTTAAGTAGAAACTGAAAGTGACAGTTAGCTTTTATTTAATTGTTAAAAATCAGAATAATTTGACTAACTTTTTGCCTAAAGATCATTGGAAAGAAATATAATGATTTCATATACCAGAAACCAGAAAATACTGACAAACGATCCAAAGAACTTTTGACTTCAATATATTTTCATATCTTATTTCAGATCTTATTTTATATCTTATTTACTTTCTAAACCTTTCATCACCACATCAGTTAATAGATAGATGTACAACTCTTATTTGCTCTCTCAAGCAATTTACTGAAGCTTACATCAACACTCTTTATTCTATTACCCTCAATATGTATTTGTTGTTACAACTAAACAAAAAAAATTCTAGCAACAACCCAAACATAATTAAAAATACCCCACATATTTATCTTCCCTTTAAAAGAACAAGGAACCCCAATTAATGGACAATATTAAATCTCTGTATTAGCAATACTGTATGTGCATCAAGCAAACTTTGGCATTTGGTTGAAGGCCTTGCTCACATTTCTGCACAGCTATAGCACCTCTAATAGAATCAGCAAGATAGTAATTAGCAGTTGTGTATTCCTTTTCAAAAAACCCCACATCTGTTGTATTTGCCAACATCTCTGCTGAGGGTGGTGTTAGATTAGAACTTCAGCACTCACAGAGTGGTTGTCTTTTAATCATGCAGGTGGCAGGAAACTCTTGTCTCACTTTACAGTTATGCAGTGCCTGACTTCAATGGAGCTACCTCAATTTACAACACACTAAGATGTGGCAATATATCTAAAACCTGCTACTCTCTCACTAATAGCCTCACTGAAGTCAGGCACTGCATGTCTGCAGAGAAAGACATCAGCTCTGTGTCTATAACTGCCTGTTTTTTTCATTTAATTGTGCTCAATATTCTGGGCTTCAAACCAAATAATTTAATTCCTTCTTGATTAATACAGCTTGGTTTGAATGTTAGGTGGGCTTGGGCCAGGTGACTGGAATACAAATTTTTGATAGTGCTCCAGAAGATTCCAGCTGAAATACTGTGCAGAACTGGCTAAGATTTTTGAATTTTCAACCAAAACCCTTCCAAGACTTCCAGTCACGTATAGCTTTACTTGTGCAAAAGTCGGGGTTCGATTCTTCACATGAAGAACATCACAGCACTGTTACAGACTCTAAAAAATAAAAAGAAAAGAAGGTACAACAAGTCTCTTTTCCTGCAATAATTGCTGCAAATGGAAAGTGACTCATTTTCCTGCTTTGCCCTTGCAATATCACAAGAATGTAATGTTATTTATGGCTACATTTAATTCATTTAGAAAACCTCCTGTTTCCTGTTTGCTTCTGAGATAGCAGCACTTTTATGTGGCTAGTGCCACACTAAATGACATCTGAGCCATTCCTATTGTGACCGTCTACAAGGCTCTGAGAATTTCAAATAGGATTTGGCTGAACGAGAAGCTTGCCTTTGCTTTGACACAAAGATACCTCTAAGCTATTTTCTACAAGTGTGTCCTTATATAAGTAGTCTGATTTCCACTGAATTATGCCAGCACCCAGAGTTAAGTCTGTGTGAAAAATGCTTCACTGTGTTGGAATAAAACAGTCATTAACCTCCTCAAAGAAAAGAAGCCAAAAAGGCAGAACTATGTTAGCCTTTTTTCTAGGAGAGTCCATACGGTTTTTCCCCCTGCCTTTTCTTATAATTTTTTTTACCTGCTGTTGCTCTCGTATGAGGCGTGAGCATAGGGCAGATGTCCCCAGTGGTAAGGCCTGAAGCGAGTCGCCCCCGCAGCCACAGAAGCCAGTGACGGGAATCCCAGTGGCTCTGTAATGTGCTGGGCCCAGCTTATAAAAAGGGTCAAAAAGCAACTTCATCATCCTAGAGCTTCCCAGGAGAAAAACCATGACAGCAGCTGGAATCACTATTACCTCTGCTCCCTGTTCTCACCAGCAGGTAGTCAATTGCTGTGAAATTGGCAATATCCAAAGTTCAGTCAAATGCAAATGAAACAAACAGAAACAACAGAGAAATATTTGCTTTCTAATCCCTTTGAGCAACAGGAGACTTCAGTAACACTGGTAATGGGTGGAAAACCAGATCAGGCTAATAAAACCCCTCTCCCAAATTAAAAAATAAATAAATAAAATCCTACCCTCTTAAAATGTTCCTTATCCCAGGTCAGCTTTGGGGAGATCAAGGGTCATTTCTTGTGACTGTTTATAAACTTATGACAACCGTGCAGCTGCTAATTTTGCACTGACTTCATTAGCTGGCTCCTGATGCCCTGTATTACAAACAGGCCAGAGGCGAGTGCTGTAAAGGAGAAGGTGGAAGCAAACTGCTCCTTTGTTCCCGGTTCATTACAGTGGAACTATCTCTGGCAGAAATACAAGTAGAGCTGATAAGAAGGTAGAAAAATGAATAAGCTTTTAATTTATTATTGCATGTCCATACTCCTGGGGTCTGCAGTTTTACTCTGAAAGAAGAGATTTCCCACAGTGAGTTTCACACTTCACCATTTTTCCCACAGAAGTGGGAGATTCACCCTCCAGGTCTCTTCCACACTCTGCTTACAACAGCAGACCAGGGCTTTTTAGATTTGTAAATGACCTTTACACAGAGATAAATTTTGATTTTATGTGTGATTGCTCTCACACGCATGCTTTCTAGATGTAGAAACGGAAAGGGAGAACAATTTTTCATGCATGTCAGCAAGGAAGAGGGAGAGCTCTTTGATTCTGTTTTACCATGGCGTGCAAAGACCACCATGACAATGTAGTCTACTTTACTTTGCTTCTCCATACTGCCCGTGGCAAATGCTCATTTAAGCATCTGAATGATTCAGGCTGCATGTTGCAGCTAATATATATGTATGCAGTAACATCTGGCAAGTTACTGAAACTAAAACTGCTGACTGCTTATTAAAGTATCTTTCATTGATTTTGTTTAAACCATAAAGGGCTGGGTTTGATTATCTGGCAAATCCACATTCTAATACTTTAACTTTCCAATATAAGTTTGTATCTCTCAGTTCTATGCAGTTTGAATGAGCTTGGGCTTTATTAGACAGAAAAAACCTCGGAAAGGAAAAGATGAAATATCCCATTGCTACTGACTTTTTGTTATATATTCTGGCTTCATACAAGGTTGAATTCTCATCCAGATGAATAGAGTTGCCCTTCTGAAATTTGTGGATAAATTTATCCCACATATCCCTTTATCATTCACAATGGATCTATATGAGTGATGTGTCTGCCCTTCAGTAAACAAGCAGGTGTTGGTACACAATTTTGTTCAAGGAAATCTCTAACACTTTGAAAAAGGAGCATCTTGTTCTTAGATTGGCACCTTGCAAAAAAAAGCATCTTAAGTTATGCATTTTTCTCTCAAGAATATTGGAAATATATTGAATCACCCTTTTGCTGTACAGTTCTGTACACTATTTTCCTTAAAATACCACATATTTTTGGTGTCCTCTGCAAAAAATGTCCTAACTGATAGAAAAATAATGTGTTTTGTTACTGAGATTGGGGGGTGGGGGTGGGGAGGTGGGGTGTCCCCCATAAAAAAAGAAAGCCCAGGTTAAGAAAACACAGAAAAAGTGAAGACAAATACTTTCTGACCGTATGTAGTAATTACTTCTCCAATTACTTTTCAATTTGAACTTGAGGTTATAGAACACACAGGTCCTGACTGTGTTAAAAACTAGCTGTTCTCTTTCATAAGGTTGCTTAGGAATTGGATTAAAAGGAATGTCATTCTCCAATAGAAAAAATTAGCTGAAAGGTTAGTAAAATAGGTTAGCTATAGGTCCACCCCTCTAATTAGGTTTCTTCTGTGTCTACAGTTCTAAACTTTTGCACAATTTTTCAACTCATGGTTAAATGCCTTTGGATTGACATCGAATTCCCCCTCCCCATTAGTGTGTGTTAATAGCAGATCTACCTCCCTGGACCCTGGGAACAGGCAGATATGGCAGAATCCCACTGATGGTCAGAGAACAAGGTGTTGTGACAATTGACCATGAAGGACTGCAGAAGTTTGCAAAGAAGACATAGTCTGTTTACCCTGAACTCTGAAACAACAAAACAAGCCAATGACTTTGTTGGGCAAGAAACTGATCAGTGAATTTTTGTCTGCTGTCACCTGCTTGACAAGGTGACTCAGGCTAAAGAGCATACTTTGGGAAGATGAATTTGCTGTTTTGCTAAGAATTTTTGAACTGTCACCCTTGGGCACTGCATAAACTTACACAAATGGTTTCCAGGCACTAACCTTAGAGCATGATATCCATCACACTAATAGACCATAACCCATCTTTAAGCCAGTCAGGCACAAAATCTTTCTGGATAAGAAAATAAAATCTTTTTAACTACAAAATTTAACTGTGGTGCATATAAAGCATTTTAGAGCCAAAATATGTACACTACACAAGGAAACCCTGTGCACATTCTGAACTTATTTTATTGCTCTGAGGGATGTATTTATTCAGCTACGATGGAAAAAAAAGACCTCAAGCAACTATGTAAAGGTGGTCTAGTTAATGACTGTGTTTCCATAATGGTATCTCTGCTTAAACATCTCAGATTTGAAAATTAATCATAAACGTGTGCACATTCCCATGCATGTCTGTAAAATAAAGTACATGCATAATGATTGTGTGACTAAATTAAAAAACAAACAAACAAACAAAATATCACTATTTGCCATGAAAGCTACTCAGAAAAAATATGCTACACAAAAAATATAAGAAGACTTTCTTTTGTCCTTCAGAAACATACAGAGAAGCAACTGGAAGATGAAAAATTGTGCTTTTTGTTTTATTGCATGAACTTGAAGAAAAGGTAGAATGAGCCTACCAATCCTCCCTCGATTTTTCCAGCCCATTAAGTACCAGTTACAGCACAGAGTCACTGATGACTGTGATGATTCAGATGAGGTGACAGACAGCAGCGATATTGCTGAATGGTTTTTACAGTGCCTTCAGGTAAAGTCTTTGTGTCTCAGAATAAAGGCAGCTACTTTAAGAGGCATCTAAATGTGTTACACTCCTCGCTGTGCTCAGTTCTGTTGTCTGCATTGCCAAGCATTGCTGCTGAAGCACTGCATGGATCACAGAATGCTCGCAGGCACGGATGTTTTTTGTACTTGATAACTTCTGAAACTTACTTTCAAACTTTCTCCTGCCTTCCAATGTGTTTGAACCCTACAGCATCTGTTGTCCAGGTGCCCGGAGACTACACAGCTTCCTGTGTGGAATGTGGCATGCTGCTTTCATGGAAATGTGGTGAGATTGTAATCATACAACCAAGAGGTAAGAAAACTGAGGTGGAAAAATCACCGTTTATTTTTCCCACCTGTTTAAAGATGTCTGCCTATATAGGTTATATCTTTAATTCAGGACACATTCACACACATCAAAAGGCAGCTTGTTGCACAAGGCCTTTCTGAGAAGGCTTCACAAACCCAAATTCTTCATGGATATTGATATCCTACTCTCATTCACTTTGTCTGTGCTATCCTTGTCCTAATCCAGTAGTGGCTGGAATTACACTTCTTTAACACCACTTAATGAAAAACGTAAGTATCTGTACTGACCATTCCTTAGTAGCTCTAGACAGGGAGGAAAACAGAACAGATCAAATCCTATATATGCTGGTGTAAACCTGGCATGGCTATTTCCTGGTGAGCAATTGCTCTTAATTTACATACATGTACAAGGATCAGATTCTTTCTTCTGTTAGAGAGAACTTTTGTTTCCCAAACAGAAAGAACAGTAGTAATCTTAGAAAATAATAAATCACTACCTATTTCTGCTTTAAGCAGTGTTTTATCTAAAAAGAAAATAAAATGGACACCTGCTGAAATTTAATGTGATGTATTTTTTCCTGAAAGTTTCAGTTTGTTTCCCATTATCATTTTTTTTCCCTCTTTCTCTTCAGGATGGTAAGCTTTTATCCTTGTGTCTTTTAGAAAAAAAGTGGATGCAGGATATGTTCCTTAAATAGATCCTCTGAATTATTCCTACATGACCTGCATTAGAGCTTTCAAGATTGTGTAGCTTTTTTCTGGAAACCTGCCAAGGTCAAAGGAAGACAGGAATTATTTCAAGCCTGGTGCAGTTCTTTTGAGATAAATAAAATCTGAGGGATTTAGATTTTTGCTCATCAATGTGAACTTTTCACTTTAGACTGTTTTTATGAGGTTTCCTCCCCCTACTCCCCCTTTCATGGAACCAAAAAAGTTCACCTACTGTGACTTTTTTTTTCTTTTTCCTTTTCTTGCCAAAAAAGCCAAAGAAAGCTTTACCTATTGCTCAGAGATTGAAGAAGGAAAACAAAACTAGCATAACCAGTTTGGGCTCCTCTTACTTTCCCATTTCTCACTATAATATTTGTACCTATTAAACAATCTTTTTTCAAGGGGAAAGCAGCACAGAGACAGAGAGACAGTTAATGATAAAGAACAAAGTCCTGATCAATTTCTGTTGAAAATATACTGTAACCACTGTAATGGAGCAATACGATAACACAGCAGCTGTCCTATTTTTCAGTCCACGACACCACTGAAGCATACACTCACAAGGCAGGGCATCAGTTTTCCTGGTAATATTCCTGAGTCAAGCAGGCAGACATTCCAATTTAAACCAGTTACACCTGAAATCCTTTTTGCTTAACGCTTGTTCACCCACCTTTTAGTTATAAGGATATCAATTCCTCTGATAAATCAGGAGGAACTCCCTACAGTTTGAACATAGATTTTGTTTGGCCTAAATAGAAAACTTCCTCAGTTATCTGCAGCAGCACTGCTGGAGGATTACCGTGTGCAGATGACCACACCATATGTGATTAAATTCAGGTATAGATATCTATGGACAAGGCCTCCAGAACAAGCTCTGAGGTCACTGATTTGTATTAGCAGGTTACCACACCTTCCTCAGATGGACTAATTAACTACAGGCAAGAATGACTGCTGCTGCCAGAACCAAGGGCTGCAGCTCTCCCGTCAAAAGTTTGTGCATGGAAGTAGCTGCTTAGTTAGGCCTATTAAGCAGTACTACCAGGCTGAAAAAAAGCAGGGGGTTTTGCTTTATCCCAGTCAGCTCCTGTACATTTTTAGGATTTTTTTCTAATTTAATTTGTCTGTTGACAGAATGGGTGCCATGCTCAAGCATGCAACTTAGCTGGAAAGGCTATGCTTTTGTCCACCTTTGTTAAGAAGATTGGTAGGTAGACTGGGTCTAAGAAGTTGGTGTGTGCACGTGTTTGGTGTCAGGCGAGCGGAGGTGTAGCCCTGCCAGTCAGTGGTGCTCCTGCAAAAGTGGGGTGAAAGTCCTGCAGCCTGGCTGATGGGTCCAAGAGAAGTAATTCAGAATCTCTCCAAACACAGACTCATCAGTCTCTAGCTGAAAAGAATACACAACTCTCCAAGAGCATTTTTGTAGAAAGAGTTTTTTCCTTCTATGAACTTGGAAGAAAGGCATCACAGAGGGTGAGAATATGTCCAAATTTACCTATATATACAGCAAATATCTTTCTGCTTCCCTGTTTTAGTGGTGAAACCTAACACCACCCATGTAACTAGGCTGACAACTTTCTAAAGAGTTTTTCCTGTGTTGTTTGTTTTACTTATGGAGATAATCTCTAAAAACTTTTTGTACTCCTTTTGGAATAGTAGACTCAATTTCAAAAATCTTACTGAATTTCTTCAAAGAGATTTGTATTTCAGTCATCACTTGTTCAATAAAATGGAGAGGATTATGTGGCTATATGCGCAGGATAGAGTGTTGCAGAGGGGTTGTATTGACCACTCTGTAGTCAAGCACTTTTTATTTCTACTCAGTATGGACAGTTTCTCATCCTAGTGCATACAAAGGCCATGCAATTCAGATAGCTGACTTTTGGGGAAAAGCTCTATGAACAGCTACATACTAAAAAAAAATCCTACCATCTCTTTGTAGGAGTGCATGATGTATCAAAACTACCAGTGTGGGCAATTAATTTCTCCAAAGTATGAAAACTTCCTCTATTCATGTTTAAGATTCAACACTCTTTAGTCATATGG
Organism: Falco peregrinus; assembly: GCF_023634155.1. Classification (NCBI taxonomy): domain Eukaryota; kingdom Metazoa; phylum Chordata; class Aves; order Falconiformes; family Falconidae; genus Falco; species Falco peregrinus. The sequence goes on from NC_073723.1 coordinate 81,722,128, forward strand.
TTTAGTTTTAGGTAGTCTTGCGAGAAGCAGGGAGCTGGACTTGATGATACTTATGGGTCCCTTCCAACCTGAGATATTCTATGATTCTGTGAAGATTTTTGCATCCATAGTATTCCTGTTTCCCACAAAACTGTTTCCACTTAACCAGGAAGGTTGGATGATTTTTATGTTTTAACTCTGATATAAGATGTTAATTAAAAATTAAAATATTTTCTAGATTTGCTGGTTATGAAACACACGAAGGAAATAATTATCTGTGAATAATTAAACTCCTCTTCATATTTTCAAGAGATTCTAATTTTTATCCCTTTACTACTTGTAGATGTTTTTGAGAACCAGATCTGAGGCCAGCCTTCAGAGTGGATTTGGTTGTCCTCCAAGGTATGTTCTCCAGCTCTAGAAATGCTGAAGCAAAATCAATGAAAAGGAAATATCCTGCAACCTATGTCCTGCACTTCTATTTCAGCAATGTAGAATTATTGCAGATATTTATACAACTATTTTGGGTTATCCTCTGCCATATCTTGCTTACTATATTTTACAACTACTGAAAGCATAATTCAACAGATTAACTCAAATTATCTGCTAGAAAAAATATTTTTGTTGCCATTTTAAATCAAGCTTATGCAACGAGGAAAGAATGCCATTAAAATTTAATATATGTGACGAATTGGAGATAAATCTCCATATAGCTGAAGGAATTTTGAAAAGATCAGCAGTTGTGGTATGAATGAATTCTGTTTATTTTTCCACCAGCCTCATCACTTCATAACCCAGTGTATACAATGGCATAGACTACTGGCTTCGACCATAATTCTGCATACTCAAGCCAGAAATTATTCTGAATTTTCACTTAACCTGGACTTTGCCACACACAAGAAACAAAACTACCTCTATAACGATATTTCTTGTATCATTTACCATCAACTTCCTGTCCTTTCAGGCTGCTTTCTTTCTCTGTACTACTCATTTTAATCCCGGTAGTGCAGGTGTTGGGACTGGAAGCTGGCATTCAGAAGACCTAGTCAGTTTTGCTTCTAACTCACTTGTGTGACCTTTGGTGGATTCATAAATAGACCTTTGTTTGGCTTACTTGTCTCTAAAATTTTTGTGATAAATGGATGTTGTGTTTTGTTGAGCTGAATTTCAAGATATATTCACCCTATAATCAATAATTTACCAACTAATAATAAACCCTAATATTCAGTCACTGAAACTAGAAGTCAGTCGGATTGCTCAGTGAACTCCTTGCTAGAGTCAGATGGATGACCTTGTTCAAATTCCATCCAAGGTCCAAAGATATCTGGAGAAATGTTTTCAGGTTACAATGAAGCCTGATATACATGGACTTCATGAAATCATGGGTTAAAATCCTAATGATTTCAAATAAACCTTTTATCCTTTTAAGTGCCAATCAGGATATATTCATTTGCAAATACAGTCTAATTGTTTAACCTTATTCCAGACCTTTGGGACCCAATTATCCTGTTGCTTGTAGGAGTGAAACCTAATTACCATTTTTTAAAAATAAGACTAGGCAATACTTGCAATTTATGTCAGGAATGTAATTTTTTCAACAGTTCTTTAGCTGGCACGGTTCTACTGAACCAACAGAATGCTGATCACACACATATTTTTAGCTGTTTGCCAGTTATTTCCCCCTGGTAAGGTCTTTTGAAAGGAGGTTGTTTTATTATTACTGACAAAATTTCCAAAATTATAAGCTTGTTCAGCTTCCACAGATTGTAATGGAATTCACCAAATAATGTTGGTACAACCTAGTATCTGGTTACTGCACACTACTGCATGTGTGTACCCGAGCTAGCCCTAGCCAAACCAGTTTGAACACAGGAAGCCACCTAGTCATCAGCAGCCAGACTATCCCCCATGAAATTCCATGTTTATTCAGCATGACTGTTTCTGGGTCTTCTGCTCTCTTCCGCCTCTTTCCAAAATAAGCCATAATAGTCAGTGAAGGCATTGGGTAGAACATTATAACCCAGTTACAATTAATGACCTTATTTTTCACCTTCTTTGCTTGAGATGAGCTAAGCATTGAACTGTCACAACAGACATGCTTTTCCCTTGAGCAGCTCCACAATCATTGACATCAATTCTGCTGCAGTGCTCCCAATATCACATTAAGTCTAATCTCCATCCATATGATTGTTTACTTACAAAGGTTCCTGAAACTCCAAAGGCTTGTGGAAAATCAACTTCATGTTTGCTCTGCTCTGAGAAAAAATATGCTGTAGCTATGACATTCTTCGTAGATGTCTGTCTAAGGTTTTCTGCCAAGACTTTTAGCAACAGAGAATCTAAAGCTACTTCAGCTGCTCCAGTGTTGGAGAAGTGATTTGCCCATTCTTTGCATGAAGCCTTTGGTGTTACTGTGCTCTTGGTGTAACTCTCCATGTGATAGGCTGGTTTTGCTTGAGCATCTCTTACTATCACAGGAGGACTCTGCAAGTAGGGTATACCTCTGGTAATGGGCTAGAAAAAATGTTTCTTGATTGATACATGCAGTTAACAAGATAAGCATTAATATCCTCACCATGCCTAACGAATCTATGTCAGATAGGCAGTTATTGGTCAGGTGGGAAAGTACCAACATTCATTGCTTTTTGGAACAGCCTGGGTTACTGCCTCCTAATTCTTTACCTTTTTCCCAGGTTTATGTCATTATTTTCCCCTTTGAGTCCTTGAGTTACTAGCCACTACCACCTCAGCAATATCACTTCTGTATAGTCACATTTCTTATCTTGCATGGTTTTAACTTATGTACTTCCACAGCTTAACAACTACCTTTTTAGTAAAACAGAACCAAAGTCATGCAGACATGCTATACAACACTAGATCTCGGGTCACACGTGGCTGTTGGTTACACTGCATCCTCTCTGTTCTCCACTCAGTTTCTTTCAGTCTTTCCCCGTAGGTCCCATTTTCTATCCTCTGGTTGTTCTAGTTACTGCCTTACCAGAGCTGAGTAAAGGAGCAGGATGACTTCCCAGGTATTCAGGACTACATTCCTGCTTATTTAACAGTTATCACTCCTGTTTTTTTCATAGCAAACACTTGATATTTTACCACATGCTGAAAATTGGGATATAACCGTATTTCTGGAAAGCTGCTGCTGAGTCTTCTGCATCCTTTAGTAGATATAATTTTTCCTACGTAAGTGTAAACTTTACAAGTGTATATTGCTGAATTTGATGCTGTTTTTTCCAGACCATTTGTCTATGATAAATCTGGCAAGATTCATTCAAATTTTTGTCCCGTTCTCTAAAGTTTTTGCAGCCCTTCATTTGTGTCACATGCAAACTAAATACACTTGCTCAGTACTCTGCCATTTCTGATGAAAATTAAAATAACTTCACACTCCTGACAGATCCCCATGAAGCCCCACTTGATACATCCTTCCATTCTGGTGCATCACTGATTCTCTATACTTCAGGTACAGTAATTTAGAGATATTTGTACAGTCCTTAGAGAAGCTCCATGATAACCATGTTTTGTAATTATGTTTTGGGAATTGTTACTTGACACAGTATTAAAAACCTTAATACAATCAACATGTATATGATTTAAGCTGTTCCTGCTTTATGCAACAGCACTGTTAACGTTTCATAGATAATGGACTGATCTAACATAATTTGATATACACAGCTATATCTTGACCACTGTGCCATTTCTTTATTGTATTCTAAATTCTTATGAGTAGATTAATTAATTGTTTCAGAATTTTCCCAGAAGGTGAAGTTAAGCTGATTTGTCTACAAGTCATTACATCCTAATTTCTTTTTAAGAATAAACACTCAATATGTCTTTTCCAGTCTCCCGGTATCACAGCCTTAAAGACAGAAGTTAAAAATTTTCTGATTGCTTTAGCCAGTTAGATAACTAACCTACACTGCTTTCACAAATGCCAAAACTCACCCTCATAAAATCTCTGTATAAAAATGTTTTATCCATAGCACCCACTCCTCGTTCTAGAACATATGCCCTGAATATGTATCCAATCTTGATTTCAAGCCGGGTATTAGCAGTCCCAGTAAAGCTGCTAATAAAATCAGGGTTTTGTACAATAATGCAAAGAACCTAACTGTTACAATTAATGCATTTAATATAGCTAGTAAGAAATTATTTATATGGATTTTGTGCAATTTCCTACATGTTCATAAGGTTATATCTTTAATTTCATATCTTGATCCAAAGTTAACCAAAGCCATTGATGAACGTCAATGAATTTGAGGTCTAGATTCTTATATCATGTTTTAGCACCAGTTAAGGACCAGTTTAAGACAACTTGAAAGCAAGCCTGTTGCGATATGTACATTTTTAAAGACACTCAGTGCTGGATATCTAAAAAACACTGGAAAACATTTTGCAGATAGGAAAGCAGAATTGGACTTTGGGTAGTAGAAATTTAGACAAGTTTGTTTCCTTCTTCCCTAAAGTCCTTCTAAAAAGGTCACAGTGATAAAAATAGAGCCGCCTTCTTTTATAGGGATTTTGCTTGAGAACTCAATTTATTCAGAAATCAAGATAGATTGATGCTGTTCCCTGGGAATGCAGATAGGCATATTTTAGACAATAAACCAGGAGCCCTTATCTGCTGAATTTTGTCTTTTCAATGTATCTATCCTATGCTAATTTTAGGTCTGCATCCTCTATATCCTGCCGTGTTTTGTTTTTCCTCCCATTCAGCTCTGATTTCCCATTACGGCATGTCCTTTTAGCCCATATTTTGTACTTATGACGCATCTGTTCTCATTTTGCTCCTGCAAGTGCCTAAACGATAGCTAAATGCATCTGTAAGGACAAGTGCTGAACAGGTGCAAAACAAGACCACAAGTAATGAAAGGAGAGGAAGGAATCAGAGAATAATTTTTGCTCTGTCAGGATTTGCCTAATATATGTATAGCCATTATACACAGGCAATACAAATGTCTCATTTTCACAGTTCTTAATCTTCTTTAAAAAAGGATCTTTCTGGACTTAATGTAGTGTAAAAAAATTGGTAGGATAAGATACTCATTCTCTGTTGCTGATCTGACAGAGATTTCATAGTATAGCTTAAAGAATTTATAGGGGATCCAGCTCTTCTGTGTTAGTAAAAGAAAAAATGCAAGAAGTATGATTTTTTTATTATTTGAAGTATAGTATTTGAAATCAAATCAAAAAAACATTCTATTTTTATTTTATGTTTATTTTACACTGTCCAAAGCAGTTTTGCCTGTTAGTCTTGAGAAAAGCTTGTACAGAGATATTAGTTTCACACATGTCATAAATGAATGTGTTTTCTCATTCTAATCTCCGTGATACAGACTGGACAACTGAGCAATAATACGTTCTTTTTATATTTTTTCAGCAACATAAAAAGTCAATTGACTTTCATTCTCTACCCAATGTTATGGCTTCAAAACAATTGATTCTCATTCTCTACCCAATGTTATGGCTTCAAAGTGACTCTGAGTTCAGTCTCCAGGACAGCAGAATTTTCAGGACTGTGGCTACAACACCTTAGTAATTTCTTTTGAAAACAGGGCAAAAGAAACTCTTTTTCCAGTAGCCAAATGACAGGTGGGGGGGAAGAAGGGAGGTCAGTTCAAATAGACAATATCTGAATATTTCTTGTTGAAAAGCAGCATCCAGAAAAAAATAATAGTAATAAATTAGGAGTAGGATAAATCTTTTGATACAAAACATTCTTTCACACACTTCTTACAGGAAGCACAGATAACTAAGGGATCAGCTTGTAAGATATAGAGCAACACCAATGCTTTTCTGCCCCATAACCCAGTTTTTAGGCATAAAAGAGACAATTCTCTGCCGGAGATAAGTTCACATCTCCCATCCCACAGGAGCATGTCCAACCTATTGTGCTGTCCAGTCTTCCCAGTAATATGAAGAGCACATCAAAATTTGCTAAACCAAATTAGCAATTTGTGTATTGTTGTGCATGCTGCAGAGTCCAGGTGACTTGCTGAATCCAGACTCGGTGGCTGTTGCTGGCTGGCTTTCTCCTGTTACTGGGATTTTGAATCATCTGGCAGCTCCCATGACAGAGTCCCTTTGCTGCTAGCTGTGTGGCAGATGTATTTGATCTGCCTCTGAATCACATGCAGCTCAAGATTGAAAGGATGGCCACCCGGCACAGAGGTCCCTGGGCTAATCTCAGTTTCTTTTGATGATAATGTTCTACCTTGTAGTTTAAATAGTTAAGTGGTCATTGGAAGCAAGGCAAATTTTCTAACCTCTAGACAAGAGAAACACTGAGTCAAACTCTGGCTTAATATTTTGGTATATTAAGGAATATTTAGGTCTTTTGAACAAAAAGGAACCATCTCAGAATTAGAATCCATCTAATAGCCAATCCATCCTTGGCTATTAGGTAAATGCTTTGCAACTAGCCACATGACTAGTAATTTTGTGAATCTCATGTGGAAAGTTTCTTTTAAAAAAAAAAAAAATCTTACACAATTTGTTGGGGGTTTTTTGTGGGTTGGGTTTTGGTTTTTTTTTCCCACAAACAATCAAAGTTTACAAACACTTTGAGGGTAATTACATTGGATAAGAAACTTTGCTTCATACTATCATCTAAAACCAAAACAGAATACTTGGGTAGATTGAATGAAGTTGTTCTGTGTCAGTTGTATAACAGAAGGCACAGGAGTTTGCTTTTTTTTCCTTCTCCTCACATACGAAAACATAACAGTTCCTTCTGAGATTAAAAAATTCTAATATCTGGTGAAACCAGACCAGGTCTGGGTCTGTTTTAAGCTATGCTGGAAACGATAGCCTGAGGAGCAAAGTTGCTCACAGCTCCTCCCTGCTCCTCTTCTCCTGCTTGGTGAATGAAACTGTTCCTAGGGAGGAATGACCACCCTCAGGGGTCGTTGTTCCATAGTCATCACATCAATGTGCAGGAGAGCAGAACCAGACTGCTTATTTTAAACAGGAATTGCTTGGAAGGTTGCTGTGGACTTTAAGTTGTTGTGTCCTTTTTGTTAATGTAGGAAAGAAAGCATGAAGGAGGGAAAAGAAAGGTATGTGCAGTAATGGTTCTGGAAAGACAGAATGTTTATTAACATCAATATTCTGAATTAAATGGCTCCTTCTTTGACAGCAGCCACACTGCTGCTCTCTGAGAGCAAAAAGCTGAACTTTCAGAGAGCCAATTAGGAAATGCTTCAGAAAGAGTGCTAGTGACAGCAATGGTCTGAGAGATTAACTACAGCAAAGGATCCTCAAAGCCCTGGCCTCCAAGCATTTTTCAGCATAGCTATGATCTTTCTTTTGCATTACTTAAAAACTGCTTTTATAAAAAGAAAAACAGCAAAATGACTTGAGGCTTTTTAACTTATTTCTTTGCCAGGTCCTGGAGTTTTACAAGTGAACAGTTCCACAGCAAACACCACTTAACAGCAGAGCTTTAAAGCATTTCTTCCTCAGAGAAAAATAAGTTTCTTTAATACAATAATAAATATCCCTAATTATTGTGGCTGATAAGACAAAGTGAGCTTGAAAGATGCGTTATGTTTTGCCTTTGCAGTCTTTGTGCTTTTCAGGATCAGAAAGGATTGACATTTCTCTTGGGTCATTGCCGAATACCTAATTGTACAGAAATACTGAATTTTGGCTTTTCACTGAGAGCAATAAGGTAGGAATTAGACAGCAACAACAACAACAACAACTAACTACATTTACATGAACTTTCTTTGTTTCTCTAGTGCAAAACAATTTGTGAATGAGAAAAGAATAATAATAAGCTTCCCATGACCACACGTGTGATCTTGGAAAAAAACACCCCAAATTTGTAAAACATAATGTATTTGATGTCTATCTTCTTATTTTAAGACAAAGGGTTTCCTACTAGAAACAACAGTGACATTCTTGCTCCAGCTGACTTGGAGTGTAATCTTTCTGTTCTCATTAGAACAAAAGGGAAAAAGCAGTGTGTGTGTGTGATATATAAAAAAAATAATTGTGGTTTTTTTTTTTTTTTGAGAAATCTAGCATAATAGCCTTCTTTCATAAATCTCAGCATAATTAAGAGTAACACAAGACTGAAGGGCTCATGATATCTCATGTGTTAGGAAAGAAATGCAGGCTGATGTTTTTAACGAGACTGCTGTTCATGATTAATGATATCTGTTTGCCAGCGCACTTTAGATATATTCACTGCATCCTCACACTGTGTTACAGCTCTTGCACAGGGTGAACTTCACCTGGCAGCTTCACTGGATAATGGCATTAGGATTTGCTAATCAGCACAGCTCTGCCCTTATATACTGATTAAAAGTAGTCATCAGCATCTGGTCATGAAAGTTCTGACCCTGAGGTGCTATGCTGGGAGAAGAGACTTATTAGTAGCCCTCCACAATACAGAGAAGACTGCTACAGCAAGACTGAATGCTAAAAAGTGGAGCAATTTTTATAAAAGTAAATATTTATTTACTCATGTGTTGTTCAGTCTTAGTTCAATTAGACTTAACTCCTGATTAATGTGCTGTTCTGCATTCACTGGTAGAATGTAGTACTTTCCCATTTGACACACTAAATCAGATATTCATTATTAGTGGTTTTGTATACTTTTACTTATTGTTCTATCTTATTTGCAGTAATGTGTAGATTTTAAAGTATGCTTTTATGTAATCTGCTGGGTAGAAATTAAAAAGATCACACATCTTCTACATGATGTGCTTTGAAGGACAGAAAAATTAAGATAAAATTTTCGATTATCATACCCATTTTTATCACAGCCTTTTCAGATATGCTGACTTTTCCAGTGTTTTCTGAAGTCAGCAGTTTTTCAGAAAGATTATCACCTTCAAGCAGATAAGGTGTGCTTGTTATTTGTGTATATACTGTAAAATAATTTACATGCTCTAGACACTTTACTTTCCCTTCCCTGTTTAAACATCTTTGTTTTGTTCATCTTTTATATGGGCATCACTGTTGGAATGTTCTCTTGGAAACTGCGTTCTCATCTACAAGTCATGATTTGGCCATTTTGTTTCTTATCACTTCTTATCTTCTCCTATGCTGAATATAAACTCTAACTCCTGCCAGGTTTCCTTTCAGATTTATTTTTTTGTGTGTGTGTGTGATAAATCAGATCACTTCCACAGATTAAAAATAATAATCATAATGATAATTCATGTAATTAAAACAATACTTTTGAGTATTGTGAATGTTTTAAAGCTAAATGTCACATAGTGATTTATGCCTCTCTATATAAACATATCCATCAGCTATCTGAAATACGTGTTTTATTTGATCAATATAATCTGGCAACTGTGATTAAAAAATTACATAAATGTGAAATTCTCCACTTTGTTTCCCTTTTCAGAGGGAGATTTCTTGTTAGGGCTTGATAAGTGTAAAACCTGTTACCATTCATTGCTGTTGAAATGTATAGTCCATTATTATCTTATGCCTATGTGATTTTACTATAGTTGGGACTGTTTCATGATGAAATAACCTGCAGAATCTTTATACTTGTCTCTGCTGCTTATGTGGTACAATACAAGAAAGGGTTGCATGAAATGAAGAATTGTAGCAGGAGTATGTTGCCAACAGACCTCAATATTTCACATATAAATATACATATATATGCACACACACACACACACATATATATACCTGAATGATACATAGGTCATGGCCATTACAATGCAAACCGCTAGGTTAAATAATTCTTTCCATGTTAATAGTTATGGCGGTCTTAATTTAATTTTCTAGCCTGATCTTCACAAAAGGTCAGCCTAGAGAATCACAATGGTCCCTTCCTGCTTTAAAATCTGCCTGACAGAATTTTTCTGAAAACAAAGAGGGCTTCCGCTGAACTCCTCAAGAAAATTGCTTGTTCACAATAATGTAATTTTGTACATCAAAACCTGATAATTACTGGTTTCCTTAACTCATAAGCTTTCTGTGGTCAATACTAAAAGCATTTAAAAGTGGAAGAGTATAGACATTTTCCTTATAGTCAAAGCAACATTTTGTTTTCTTCAATATCATTCTTTGATTACTGATTTTGAAACCAGTAAAACAACAGTGTCAATCAACAGATTGATCCTATGCTTGCTTATAAATTGTGCAATAGTTCTGAATGTACTTTCAAGGAATTTACAGCAGAAATGGGCAATTTATAGAGCAGAAACATTGTAAGGTTTACCTGAAGTTCAGTGGTTAAATGCAGCAACATAAAATGACCTTAATACTTTAAGCACAGAGGAATTTCAGTTGCTTGTATGGTGGCTGTTTAAAGGTGCTTCAAACGATCTTGGACCTCATTCTTCAAAATGTTTTTCAGTTGCCCATCAATATTTTAGACTTTGTGTCTGATACCAGCTGTTACTAGCTGCATTTAGCTCTGAACTGGAAAGAGGGACTGATAGCTAAGGACATGTTATTATGCAGATCCAGTGGAAGAGTAGGGAGTCATCTGCTGTGGTCCTTTTTCTTGGGCCTGTCAGAGGACAAACCCATAATTTCTGTGAGAAAGACAAGTGAAAGGGACATTATATTTATAGGCTGCTCACTCACTCACTACTTAGAGGACCTTGTTTCAGCAGTTCAGCTGATGCAGAATTCAACCATTTCTTTAAACAACTGCCCTGGATGATGGTGGTGGACTTCTGTTTCCAATTAATTTTACCTCTCTTCAGTAACCTGTATTAAAAAAATGATGGTTTCAGTTAGACATGGATTCGTGTTAAAGAAACCCACATACAATATGGAATATGATTATATGGACCAAGTGAGTGGACTTTCTAATCACTGCTCGTTAAGAGCAAGGCTCTGTCTCAGGCCCTATCACAGGTAAAGTAAAAAAAAACCTGATTAGTACTTTGCACATTTCCAGTAGTACACATCTAAAGAGCTGCACTATCCTGGCTGACATCCATGTATACAGACCTTGTGACAGCAGGTCATGTTGTGCAGGAAAAGTGTGCCGCTACTGCTTCACTTCCACAGAATGGTCAGGTTGGAAGGGACCTCTGGAGATGATCTACCTCAATCTCCTGCTAAAGCAGGTTGACCTAAAGCAGATTGCAAAGAGCCACATCTAGGCAGGTTTTGAATATCTCTGGAGAAGAAGACTCCACAACCTCTCTGAGCAGCCTGTTCCAGTGCTCCACCACCCTCAAGGTAAACAAGTTTTTCCTCACATTCATGTGGAATTACCTGTGTGGTGGTTTTTGCCCATTGCCCTTTGTCCTGTCACTGAGCACTGCTGAAAAGACCCTGGCTCCATCCTCTTGACACTCGTCCTTAAGATATTTGTATGCATTGGTAAGATCCCCTCTCAGTCTTCTCCAGGTCGAACAGGTCCAGCTCTATGAGCTTTTCCTCATCAGGGAGATGTTCCAGTCCCCTAACCAGTTTTGTAGCCCTCGGCTGGACCCTCCGTAGCAGTTCCCTGTCATTCTTGAACCGGGGAGCCCAGCACTGGACACAGCACTCCAGATGTGGCCTCACCAGGGCAGAGCAGAGGGGCAGGATCACCTCCCTTGACCCACTGGCCATGCTCCTCCTAATGCCCCCCAGGATCCCATTGGGCTTCTTGGCCACCAGGGCACACTGCTGGCTCATGAGCAACTTGCTATCCACCAGAACTCCCAAGTCCTTTTCTGCAGAGCTGCCTCCCAGCAGACCAGCCCCCAGCCTGTATTGTACGTGGGTTTGTTCCTCCCCAGGTGCAGGACCCTACACATGCCTTTGTGGAGCTTCATGAGGTTCCTCCCTGCCCAGCTCTCCAGCCTGCCCGGGTCTCTGAATGGCAGTACAGCCTGGTGGCGTGTCTGCTACTCATCCCTGTTTTGTATCATCCACAAACTTTCTGAGGGTACGCTCTGTCCATCTAGGTAATTTCACTTGACAAATACCTTCCTCTAACTAAGAATCAGGTTTTTTTGCACATACAGCCACATGCTGTGATCCCTGTTTTTCAGAGAAAAGTCAGACTAGTTTGAAGACAACACCCTTACAGGTCTTTTGCATGTGCAGGTTCTTTCTGCTAGTGTCCCCTGTCCCCACTTACATATTTGACCTCTGTGGGTAAATTATAGGACATTTCTCAGCAACACTTTCCCTAAGCCAGGGACTCTGGGTACTTGGCTTCTTGCCCGCTAAAACTGGGGACTGCGGTTGATGTCACTGGGGCCAATGCTGGGCATGGGCATAGAAAGGTGACTGGGAAGAGGCCTGGCTGGGATTCCAAATTGGTGGGTTGGGGCTGGGGAGGGAGATAGCCAGGCATGGCATGACGTGAGCTTAGAGCAGCCCACATGAAGGCAGAAGCCCCAAGCGGTGTCTTGCAACCCATTCCCACCCAGGTCCATCCTGTCCATCTCTCTTAGGCTGTGTAGCTGCCCCCAGCAGGTCTGGCTGATCACCCACATCCATGCCAGCTCCAACCTGAGTGTTTGGGACAGGCTGCAGAGCCCCTGGGAGCACTAACGGAGGGACCTGACATGCCTGTTCCCTCTCCGTATGTTACTGTACATGCAAGTATCTCTTCTTGAAGGCAAAACTCCCTAGTGAAAAGCTATAGTACCTTTGTAACACTCTTATCATCGCAGGACACCTTTTAATCAGGGTTGAAAGGCTGTGACATTTAGAACAGGAAGGTGCTGGTCCCATAAAGGAACAATAAATCTTGTCTGCCAGGACAGTGATTGCAACCTGTAGTCTTCATCTTTCTAGGCTGCAAAGGATGAAGGTGAGTAAGAAATGAAAATTCTGCCAAATTCTTTCTTCTATAATTGTACCTGTGAGTTTCTGTGATGCTTGGCTGTGGGGTCCACAGCGCACACACACACACCCCAGTCTGTATTCACATACTGAAAAGTCCACTGATACACATCTTGTTTAGACAAGTACACAGTATGAAAGTATTAAATCATGCTCTCCGGTATACTCATCATAGTTTTTGCTATAAAATATAGCCATTTAGATCACTTTGTTGAACTACTAAAGGAAGATAGTAAGAAGAAAATGAATAATGCAACTCAAATATTTTTACTAGAAGGAAAACTGATATATATGTCTTTTTCTGCTGGAGATACACTGTATCTGAGAACTTCCTCTGCATGGTTATGAATACAGCATGGTTTGGTAACTCACTTTGTTTTCCCATTCTTTGTGAGAAACCACAACAAAAATTCCTTGCTATATTCATTTTGCAGTGCTTTAAATATGATGTGCTACACAGAGAATTTTATTAAAAAAAAACCCAAAAAAGTTGCAGTCAGACTTCAGAATATAGATATTTCCAGGTTCTCTTTGTGCATACAAATAATTTCTCTAAGGAGTTCAAAACCGCAAATGGAGTTATTCTTTTAAAAAAGGGTTTGATAGGATCACCATCAATGTTAAACCCAGGTGATTAACACCGGGTTCTTGAGTCTGTCTAGGTTCGTAAGAGTAAGACCTTGTTTAAAATGGGGTGGATGCTCAGGACTTCTGAAAATCAGTAATTGTTTAGTTAATTAAATGTGGGTTTAGAATCCCATGGTTAAACATTAAATTGTAAAAATTCTTGGCTTGCAATTAGAACCATTCTAAATAATTTAGTTATAACTCATAAGTGATAAATCCTTAAGATGGCGATATTAAGCAAGTTCATCTTGCTGGCTCTTGAACCAGCTGAAACCCTGGGATGTGAAAATTATTTTTGTACAGTGTGTTATTTGCTCCCCACATAGAGATACTACGGTGACAGAAAAATGCGTCAATAGAAAAAAATCTGACAAAAACAGGATGAGAAAGAGAAAATAAGGGACAGAGGGGAAACCAAATTCAGGGACTGTGGGGAAAGGCAGGGAGTGGAAGATATAGAGTGAAATCCTGTTGAAAGAGAGTATATTAAATAGCTGGTGTTGGGTAGCTCTGTGTGTGCAGAGCTTTCGTCAGTAATAGAGGGCATAGACTTTCATTTCAAGTCTGATGCAGCACTCTGAAGTCTTTCTATTAACTTCAATGAGTTTTGGATTAAGCACTGAGGAGGCAAAAAGGTTATGCTTAAACTGAATTATTTTTTTAAAGAAAGGAGTTTAGATTATGGAAGAAAGTTTTAGTAAACTCAGAAAACTCACCGAGCTCTCAAGCTTTCAGAATCCCCGGTATTTACAGTGTCTCCTTTAGACCCCATGCTTAAAAAGTGAGAAAAGTAGCTTATCTTAGAATTTAAATGAGTTCAGTAATTGCCCAGGCTGCAGAATGTAACACAAGATGTGTTACAAACAAGCCAGCAAAGCAGTTTATTACACCAAAAGTGTGAAGAGGATTAAAAAAATGCAGGGGAATCCCTGATTGCTATTGTGCTTTGGGATTAATAGAGTTCAAAATAAAACCACTGTGTTTTCATTGTCTGAATCCTGCATTTTAGCATTTGAAATACACTGTATTTATAATTTCTGCTGGAAACACAAAAAATAGGTAAATAAGACTTTGAAGATAACAGGAATTTAAGAACTGATTTTAAAAATATATTTTCCCTTTCGTTCTGTTTCTGCTGTTATCCCTTTCCTTTCTTGTAATGTGGGCACTCGGTGCTTCTGAGATTTCCAGCCGTAGTTCTTAATTGTGCCACTTCATCTTACTGCCCTAACACATCCTGCCTCCAGTAGTCTTGAAGTTCAGCTGTAATACTCCCCTGTTTACCCATCACCAATGAGCCTTCTCATGCCTTTCCCTAGTCACACCCACCTCCAAAAGCTGTCAGTTAATGGCTGCTTGTATTGGGTGTAGATGTGAAGGTGATGGTCATGGGGAGAGGGCTGCAGGGGTGGCCTCTATGAGGAGAGGCCAGGGATGCCCCATGGGCAACACAGCTGGTCCCTGCCAGCTCCAGTGGATGCACTGCAGGACACAGCTGAGCTCCTCAGCCATGGGGTAAAGAATGTGTAGAAAGGTCAAAATGCTGTTGAGCAGTGAGGAGTAAGGGAGAAAGTGTGAGAAACGGCCCTGTGAACACTAGGAAGGAGTGGGGAGGAGGTGCTCCAAGTGCTGGGACAGAGTTTTCCCTGCAGCCCCTGGAAACACCACAGTAGAACAGGTGGTTCTCTGCAGTCAGTGGAGAGGACCATGCCAGGGCAGATATCCACACTGCAAACCATGGAATGCCATGTCAAAACAGATATCCACACTGCAGTGCATGGAGGACTCCACCCCAGAGAAGGTGGATAGGTCCTGAAGGAAGCTGCAGTCTGTGAAGGACCTGTGCTGGAGCATGGGAAAAGTGTGAGGAGAAAGGAGTGGCAGAGAGGAGCTGTTATATACTGACCACGGCCACCATTCCCTAGCCCGTCTGCACCACTTGCAGGGAGAGAGGAACTGGGAATGAAGGAGTGAAGCTGAGCCTGGGAAAAAGAGTGAGGGGGTGGAGGAAGATGCTGTTTTAATTTTGTCTTGGTTTCTCACCATCCAAATCTCTTTTAATTGTCAATAAAATAATTCCCCCGCCTCCAAGTCAAGTTTGGTTTGCCCGTGACGGGAACTGGTAAGTGATTCCCCCCTTCTCTTTATCTTGACCCATGAGATTTCTCATGTCTCTTTGTCCTGTTGAGAAGGGGGAATGAGAGAGTGGGTGCGTGGGCATCTGGCAGTTGGTAAGGTCAACCCAACACACTATTTTACAACCAAACACATAGGCAACGTGTTGGAAAAAAGTAAGGATACACATATTGCAAAATATCTTCTGTGTCCTATTTTAGTCTTGGACAAAGTTCAGGAGGTACCCAGATTTTAAAAAAGAAAGAAGTACACATTGCAGTGACCATCAGCAATCAGCAAAAGCTACACAGCCTGGGCTCTTTCAGTGTGTTGCATTATTGCCATGTAGCTCCTTGCCTTTATAGATCAAGGTCAAATCTGATACTGAAAAGATTTATGCTGTTCTGCTCCTCAGAGTCTTTGTTAAACCTGAGCATTCTTTAGGTTTTCAACAAGGTATAGAGGCATTGTAGTTCCTCTTTCCTGCATCCAATGACCTCTGTACAGTCATATTTTTCTAGTGGTAAGTTACCTATTGGCTTTTACAATATGCTCCCATAAGACAACTAACATCCAGCATTCATAATATTTCCTTCATTCAGAGAATGGTGTTTTGCTACCCATGAGCTGCATAGTCCATGAGAATCAGTTTTCAACACTCTAGTTCTTCGTTCCCTCATTTCTGCTGGGGATTTTCAGCTAATCACTTCAAACTCCTACAGTGAGTGAGTAGATGTTTTTTTCACTTAGGCAGCAGCTATTCCATTGTTCCAAAGTGTTCTTGTTTACTGGAAAGTTATTCTGGTTCCTGAGTTTCAAATACTGCTCATCTGGAATATACATGACCTCATAGCAAAACCAGATTTCCTATTTGTTGAAACCTATTATGATCTGGAAAGTGCATTAAATGCAAACAGAATTAATACACTTCTCAAGAAAAGTAACTGTGCAGGAACTGTTTCAGAAAATGCCACGGTTTTTATATGGCCCCCTATTCATAGCTATGAAACAGTCATTCATTTTGAAATAAGTCTAGAAGAGTGAAGCTAAAGTTATGCTGTAACAAAGAGAGAAAAAATAACCCTTAAAATTAGATTTTGCTTAGCAAATACATTGGCTGTTAACAGTTTCTTCTGTTTAAAAATCATGCTGTTAATTCACAGCTGCTCCTACTATCTTTAGAATGTAGCTACTCATCAGCAGGGATGTGGACGTATTCAATGGGAGCAAAGTAAATGACCTGGAATATTTGTCCTCTCTGACAGTCTCATAGTAAAAATTATTAACAGATTTAAGTGATTTAAAAGCCCTAAAATCAGAAGCTAATTCCATTAACTTGTTCTTCATATTCTATCGTCTTACATATCCCAAATAACTTCAAATCAAGCATTGTTTTCAGTAATAGTTATATTAAATGGTAGGTGAATAGTAAAGTTTGACAGTTTTATACCAAGTTCTGCTGGTTCCTAATGACCGGGTTTTGCCAGTTGTTAGGGTACATTCCATCAGTAGGCTGAGTACTTCTGTAATATCTCAGTGTTTATGTTTCCCAAAGAGGACATAAATATGCCTAGCTGGAGTATTCTGATGAATTTTGCCATAGCACTTTATTGGAAATGATCAAAACCTGTAGTTTGTGAAGGAAATTGCAGATTCTTTTCCCATCCCCAGAATATCCTTTGCCAGGCACCTCAAACAATTCTTAATTACTACAAATTACAGTGTAGTAATGGTTAAATATTCCATCTTGGAGCTTTTTTTCCAAAAGGAAACTTGCAATGCATTAAAACATTTCATCTGAGTGTATTGAGATGAACTCTCTTATAGAGCATTCAGCCTGGAACTTTATTTTTTATTGTGAGCTATGTGGCTTCACTGGAATTCAGGTACAGGCTGGCTGGTACCTGATTGACATTCATGAGCATCTTGTGAGGGCACTCAGTGGGAAACCTGTGCTGCATCAGGAGTGGTACAGGCCTGACCTGACTGGAGAGAAGGGAAAGCCTGAATTACTGTTTTTACGAGGCAATGTGTCGCACTGAGAAAATCTAATTTAAGACACCTGAACAAAGAAGAAATATTATTTCAATTTTGATGATGGGTTGTTGTGGTTTTGTTTTTTTTTTTTTTTTAAATTATATTCCTCACCTCTCTGAAAATTTAACTGTAGCTGAGTAAATCCTACAGAAAAATCTCAGCAACCTGTATTATTAACATTACTATTCATCTAGATGCTACCAACTGCAAACGTTATCTAAGATTTTATTCTAAAAATGTCACAAATAATAGCAATTGGGATCCCACAGAGAAATTCACAAAACCAAAATACTTTTGGATAACATTGTGAAATAATATTTCTTATGCGACAGGTTCCTGGAACATATTTCTGAACATTTCTCTTTGGGAAAGACAGTACTTATTAAGGAACAAGAGCTTATCTATTTATTCAGTTAGGCTCTTCATTCACAGTTTAGAACTCTTTTAAATTTAGTTCTCTACTAATTATGTTTTTTCTTCCCCCTTTCTCCTCTATTTCTGTGCTTCCAATCAGTTTTTGTTGTTTTAGGAGGGCAGAGTCAGCAGTTTGGCCAAGACTAACTCCAGTGGAAGTGCTGCAAGGTCTAATCTGTGAGCGTTCCCATTTCTCACAGTATAAGAATTACAGCTTGTATTTAGTATCATCTTGGGAGGCCTTGCTGGAATCACTGCTTCTCTGTGAAATTTCACCCAGAAGCTCTCAGTGTTACATCACTGGCATCACAGCAAGATGCACCTCTGTATCATTTCATTGCAAAAAATCCCTGCACTTATAAAAAGAAAGTCTAAAAAGGAATCAGTATCATATGAGCCCTTAAAAACAACTGCTGCTATCATCTGTTTGCTCACTATGGGGACCTGGAGCACTGGTCCTGCCAGCTCACCTGTCACTTAATTTGGGACTGAAATTTGTGCCAGGGCAACCTAAATGCATATTCCACACGCTTTTCTTGCTTCTCCTATGGCTTGGCCATTGTTTTATTACCTCCCAAGTTGAAATATAAATCAAACTTTCACTGATCTTTTCCAAAAATTGTAATTCAGCTGAAAGGCGGGTGCATGTCAGCCCACTCAGTTATATATTTTTTCCCAAATAAATGCTACCAGGGCTTCTTGCTTTATGGAACCTCATACAGCTCTGGACCACTCTTCTCTCTGCACACAAGCAAGGGTTATTACTGAAAACTCTGAGCTTCAAGGTATAAGCCATTACCAGTGGACACAAATTGGAAGATTGTACTTTTGCCTGGGATCTAAATCAGTTTTAGGCAAAGAGGCAAGACAGCAAGTACAGAATTTCCTACGCACATGCTCTGTGCCATTTGTTCTTTGGATCCAACACTGACCTCTCAAACGTTTTGAACTGGCTATAGCTGGACCAGCTGTCTGCTAGTCTGGCAGCTGATTTGGCTTCATATTATATATGATCCCTTTCTTTCATGCTTAAAACTTGATGTAATATTCGGTTTGCTTTCATATCAAGCTTACAAGATTATACATTTTCCCTCTAGAAAAAAGTGTTACAGGCCTTCATGCTACAGAGCTTTATGGCTTTAATTCTGGTCTACAGGCTGCAGTCCTTTTGACCTACTTCCTCATTTCTTTAGATTTTCATCTTCTTTTTCACTGTCAAAAATTGTTACATCTCTCAGCAGTTTTAAAGGTTTCAAACTCTCAGTTCCTGTTCTGCTCTGCCTGAATAATCTGCTGTAATTACCACTTTATCAAGAATATTGAGTTTAACTATTAGATGCTGTTATACTAGAAGGATCAAGTATCCATCTAAGTAGAAACTAAAATAAAAAAACTTTTTCTTTTCAGTCTGGAGGAAAGTTGATTAATGGGAAGAGAATGGTGCTTTGCCTAAAGCAACTCACTCTCATTTTCTTAAAATACTTTTTTATAGTTGATTTCTGAGAACACACTGGGAAAGAATATATAAGTTCTTACAGACAATACTATGTAGTCACTGTAATTAATAGTGATCTGATATTAGTAAAAAGGGAACAAAGTTTTTACCAAAAATGTTATGAAAACGCACAATCCTACTGGATTTCAGTAGGAAACTGGTTTGTACTTGGTATTTAAATCTTTCCTCATTCATTCTGCATTTATCCTACTCTAGTACAGATGTAAATTCCACTCATAAAAATGTTAAAAAAAAAAAAGTAAAATCAGATTAAATTAACTTATAAGCCTTGTGGGGGAAATTATTTTAGTGTGTGACATAACTACAGTAGTGCTTGCAAACCCAGTAAACATGCTCTTGTGTATTTTCCATTGCAGATAAATGATGAGTCTGATATCTTTTCCATATATGCAATAAAATACCTGCATTAATTCATGTTGCATACACTACTGAGAACAAAAGAAAATCTTAATCTTGAGGGAAATGGGTACACATTACTCACAACATGTCTGCAAGCTTTAAACTAATTTGAATACTATCTTTGTTAATAGTCCCTTGGGGCACACAATTTCAAGCTACCCATTCTGTTTTAAAATGAATAGGCCTAGATTTTGAATCATGTTCTCTGTTTTTCTGGTTGCAGCCTATAGATGAAAATGTCTTAGAGATAAGTTTATGTAAGGTAAATATTTGAGAACACAGTTGTGTGCTCAGTGCAAAAAATTAAATGTGAAGGACACATCCCACGAATATTTCTGCTTGAAGGAACAGCTTCAGCTCCCATGCATATCCTTTTGCAACAACCAGTTTTAGAATTATATGTATGGAAAACTGAAGATGTCAGAAATATTTACTCTTACACAAAGTTTCCTGCTAAACCACCCCTGAAGCCAACCCACAGAACTTTCAAACTCAGGTAAAGCAAGAAAATCAGGTCATTAGATTAAATTGTAGAAAAACACAGAAGCACAGAAGCACGGTGCTGAAAGGACGTCAGGTGTTCCCCTTGTTAGTTCTGTTGCTCCAAAACATACTCAACTCTGCCAGTGTCATTCCTGGCAAATGCTTTTCTAACCTCTTCTTAAAGACCTTCACTGACCACAGCCATCCTAGGCAAACTCTGTGTATGATAATGGTAAGAAATTCGTTACCACATACCTCACAATATCCAATTTGAATCTTCTTTGCTGCTTTTAAACTCATTATTTTGTGTCCTACTGTGACCTCTGGATTATTTCCAATTAGTGCCCATCCCTTTTCTGAAACACAGTTCTCTGTTTCAGCTGAGGCATTATTACTGAAAAGTAAAGCAGGATTACTTCATGATGTGCTCTGGTTTATACTTCTTGATAAGATGTTTGCCTTTTAAATAACACTGTGAAACTCCTTCAGTTTATCATGATCTATAACCTTTTCAGACCCATTTCTGAGCAGAAGTCATACAATTGTCTTCTGTCCTACATTTATAACTGTTTATCGCTTTTGCTCAGATGTTGTACTTTGTGTTTGTCCATATTGTTCTTTCAGGTCGTATCTTCATGTCATTTACAAATTTAGTGAACACGTTTTCCATTGTAACATTCAGGTGTTAATAAAATTATTGAAGAGGAGATAAGCAATGGGAGAACGTGTATAACTCCATTTGACATATCCTTCCACGCTACTTAGTCAACTGGTTTTTCATCCTTCTTATAAGAATTTCATCAAGAGCGTGTTTCTTGTATAATTTATGGGAAGATCATGTGAGAATATCAAAAGTATTATTAAAGTCAAGATAAATAACTCCAGTGACTTACCTCCTTTCTTCCCAGCCTGCCATCCTGTCCAGAAGGAAATTAGATTAGATTGACAAAAATTGTTCTTAGGGGAAAAAAAAAATCATGTTGCTTGCCATCTGCATGTCACTTCTTCCTTATTTTTCAGGTAGCTGCAAACAGTTTATTTGATCATCTCCTTCAGAATATTTGGGAAGATACCATCTTAATCCTATTAGTCACTTGATTACAGCTGACTTGTTTAGTAAAGATTGCCAAGGGAAAAAAAGGGATGAAACACCTTCATGCTCAAATTAACTTGCAGACTAGTTTCCTCTCTATTGAGTAGAGTAGTCCTTGATCTTCCTTTTTACAATTAACAAAACAAATTAAACCTATTTCCAAGTATGAAGTTATTATAGTAAGTCAATGATAGAATGAGTTATTTTTTCCAAAATAGTTTCTTGGTAGTTGCACCTCATTCCATGCCCTGGTTTTTTTGCTTGGGTTTTTTGTTTTTTTTTTTTTTTATGTGGTTACCTGTACCCGCTGCTTCTTTATTCCACACTATTTATACTTTCTTCTTTTGGTGGAGTCAATGAGGATTTTATACTTTAACCAAGTTAATCTCCTACAGCATTTCTTACCTCTCTGCCTAGGGTTACTTTATGACCCTAGTATTTTTCCTTTAGGCTTTGCTTTATCCCTTAATCCTTGTTCTCACTAGATAGTGTCTACAAGTTCTCTCTCCGCATTGAAGTTTGCCTAGTTTTTAGATAACCCTTTCCCTCTCTCAGGGTTGCAATAGACACAGTTCTGTGATTGCTCTTTGTCTTTCTGAACAAATCGTATTATTTTGGTATTAGTCTTTCAATCACGTTAATTATATTGTCAAATGCCTTGTTTATTTCCCTGTATACTGTGCATTAGCATACATAACTAAGCAGACTGGCCTTTTATTTCCTTTTTCTTTGAAACTTATTCTGAATAATCCTAACCCCCTCCCACACAAGCAAACTTGATACCCTTATTCAAATGTCTCTTTTTTAATGCTTACTTATGGACTTTTGTCACTCACACTACCCCTTCCTCTGGATCTGTGTTTAAAGCCTTTCTTACTAGATAAGTATGTCCCCTTATAGAAAACAGACTGTTTTCCGTTTTCAGGAGTATTCTTTCCATGTACAAGAATATGTGGAATATCATCTCAATGGTCAAGGGAGCCAAAGCTGTCCTGGTGTCCTGTAGTATACATATTTCTCCAGAATACCTAGATTCATAATCCTTTTTAATCTGAAACCAGGAAAATAAAGATGTATACCATATGAGTCTCTTGTCTTTGCAGACTCATACTCACTTTTGATCAGTTTGAGGTTGCTCCTGAAAGAAACTGCATGCCACAAATCGAAGGGAAGATGTGGTTGTGATCATTGTGAGGGATGAACTTCATCTGCTTTATAGTTAAGTTATAAGAGCTAGGTTCTTTGGAAGCAGCACGCTGTAGGGTGTTAGCTGCAGTGGATAGATGAAACCTTTAGGAGGAAATTACCAACCTCTTCTGCTTCTTTTCCTTTCTCTTTGGAATAGAGGCTGTGGATCTTACGGGTATGAAAGTCTTTTCTTCCTCTTCCAATGACAGTTGACCATCGCTTGCTGCTAGGTGCACTGTCCTATTCTTGACTTTGATAGTGAAACAGCATCAGCTTCCAGCTGAGACCAGAAATGAGCTTCTCCCTAACAGAATGTTCATTTTATTGCTGGTGTTGTTATGGACTCCACCCTGCTTAGCTTACACAGGTTCTGCTCACTGCTGCCATGGCATAAGTGATCTTTGCATTTTGACAAACAAGCAAGAGATAACAAGATAACAAGAGTGAATGAATGGCCCAGCTGTGTGTTTTTTTTTTTCCCTAGAATTTTAATAAAAAAGGAAATACAGAAAGACAAAAGCTCCAACACTGAAAGAACTAGCTAACACCCCTCCCTACAAACACACACAAATTTCTGCGTGTTTATTCCAATTGCTATTGAAAAGCAAATGATCAGCCTGTCAGCTTTTATCATCTCTTCCAGGAGATAAAATAACAGCTTTAAGAATGGTCAGCTGCACTCCATTTCAGTTCAGTTGTTGGGCTTGAAAACTGCTGGAATCCTGACACAGCAGAAAAAGACAGTAAATGGGGGAAAACATGGCCAATTAGAGAGGCTGCATGCTCTGAGGAACTGAGGTGCAGATTCCTAAAAGTGCTTTATACCTTAATTGCCATTGCTGGGAATGAACATTTTTTAGGATCTGACCTTCATGACTCAAGCTACTATACACTGTAAATGATACTAGGCTCAGTGGCAGGCAGAATTTGCTGAAGTTTCTAAGTGCAGTGGACTGACTGCATCAAACTCAGCTTTGGAAAATCTGGGAAACAGTGAGAACTGGAGCCTGCCTGAGTAAATAAAATCTAACTCAATAATGTTATAATTAAAATTTTAGTATTTGCATGTCTTTGTGAGAATTTTGGTGAAGCTTTAAATCCTAATGTTGTGGTTCTTGGTACTTTCTGCAAACTTACGGACTTAAGTTAAAGAAACAAAAATATTGGATCCTTTTCCAGTTAGGGCTATTAGTACACCAACTGTAAAAAATAATTCCAGCAGAATTTCAGTCTGTCTTCTAAATAATGCAAAATGCCAGCTGTATGTCGTGCAATACTCTTCATCAGCTGTGAGATTGATTTTGCCTTTGAGTATTTTTCTTCCATGAACTCTTCCTATCAGAAACAGTCACAAATCAGTACATATGCAGAATAAATCATTAAAGAAGACTTCTGAAAATGCAAGAAAACATGAATTCTGAAGATGAATACACTCACACCAATTACATTTAACAATACATGAAGAGCTTAAAATCTCTTTCACTTTCTAACTTCCTCTGTGATAAGTAAAATAAAGAGCTGGAGCAAGTGAATTGCTATATAAAAGAAAGTCTTTCAGTCTAATGATTTTTTGAGGTTCCAAGTGATTATTTGTTTCTTAAGAATTTTTTTTATTGAACATCTAGTTTTTGAATGAAGCAAAACCAAGCTATGTAAAACTGCTTATAAAAAAATCTGTATAGTTATGACATTTTGAGCCCAACATTTGTGACACGCACAAACCAGTCTGAAGTTTGGATGGCCATTTTGTATCTATTTTAATACTCCAATATAATGAAAACGTTGTAAGCACATCAAGATTTATGTATAAAAGAAAACAAACTTTCAGTATTTGTTGCAGCAGTAGTTAGTATGTTAATTGGTATGTAAACAACCTGTTTCTTTGCTATCTTGAGATCATCTCTCTCTCTCATTTAATGAGGCATTAAATTTATTACATTCATTTTTTTCAAGCAAAGCATACATGTCATAATTTAAAGAGTGAAGGACTGTAGCTACAAAATCAGATGTTGTCAACTTACCACACTTGGTATATATGATTTCTCTTTTCACATAGGTCTTCAGGATGCAGGAGTTAGGAATACTTCTGCCCTACTAGCATGACAAGATCACAGCAAACTCAATGAGACTATGTGTTTATTAAAACAGGACACAGTTTAAAACATAGTTACAGTACATAATGAATTTGCCATGAAAAGACAAAGTGCAATATTCTGCTTTCCATTTTGTATATATTCAAGACAATTGTGAATGAAAATGAAGTAGTTACTGTATGTGATCTTGGCATTTGCATGAGTTTATGCTTAAAAGCTGAGCAGTAGCATCTTCAAAATAGAGCCTGCAATTTAAAAATTATTACTACTGAGCTCATTTGAATCATGACTTTCTCACAAAAGAATTTTCTAAGCTCTTGAGGGGGAAAATTAAATTTCTAGCCTCTGTTTCATTTGCATTTCCATACTCCAATAGTTTCCATAATTGGATTATTTCTAAAATAAAAAAGGCAATCATATTTTAGTTAAACAATGGGAAGTAGACAGACCTGTCAAGGAAATATCTACTTTAGAAAGTCTACAGTAGCAAACTGAAAAAAAAAATACTTACAATTCCCCTTTTCCAAGAATATTCTCTCCAGATATATGTTGTCTGTTTAGTGGAATTTGCTTTGAAAGATATTTACGTTGCAGTAAGGTTACTTTGGGCAGGGTCTCTCAAAGTGTTCAGCCCTTCCAGATCTCTTCCAAGTACATGCCATAAAAAAATTAGAAAAGTTTGACAATGGGTGGCCAGAAAGCCGTATGAGGGCATTTTGGTATGTGGGCCTCTGGGGCCCATTGCATACCTCACTCCAATTACTTTCTTCCATCCTGTTTGGTCTGCTGCTTATCACAGCCATCCTACAGTTCTGGATGCTCAAACAGCTCAAGCACATATGATCTTAAGAGCTGGTTTCTCTTCCCCATGTTTTCACTGATTTCTGATATGACATTAAACCTTTTGGCTCATCTAGTTTCCTTGTGCAGACCTTGATTAGAATCTTAGTCAAGCTAGCTGATTAGACCTATTTTGTGGGGTTTTTTTAATAAGTGATTTTTTTGAACCATATTATTTTTTTCCAAATGAAAATTCCAAATGAAAACAAACTTTTTTTAAAAAAAGTGAGTTCAGATAAAAGTGAAAGAAAATAAAAAAGGAGCTAAGTGTTGCAATGATGGGAATATCACAGCACTTAATCTTGGCACCTAACAACCTTTGAAGCTAGTCTCACCAGTTTCTCCATATAATCAGTGAAGAGGGGAAGACTCAGCTGTATGTAGACTATTCCAGAAATATGTCTAGCTAGTCTGATCTTAAAATCCCTCAGTGATGGAAACTATAAACTCCTTAGCTAACCTACACTAACTACTAGCATTGCCATAATGGGGGCTTAACAGCTATGTTTTAGCTCTGAAGTTTTCAAGTTCTGAGGACCATTATAATTTAAATATGATTGGAAAGAAATTTAGCTGAATAAGAAGCTTGATTTCTTTCCTTTGCTTATTAATCCCACATGTTAAAATGCATCCTTATTAAATAATTCTGTGAGCTCACTCTGAGCAGGGGATATTCCAAAGAACTTTAATTGGAGTGTGAATGTTGCACCCCCATGTTATTCAAAAAGCATATAGACATATATAAGAACAATATAAACTTTTATAGACTACTCATTTGAGGAAGGAGCACCTGACTGAAATGACACTTGTTTAATGTTGAACTTGGGAATAACTGCCATACAGAGACTTGTTTTCTTCCAGAGGTTTACTATTGGTTTCCATTCTTAGTATAAACATAAAGACTACAGGAGAATATTACATTTTGTTCTTGGTCTTTCTTGAGCACTTCAATCTCTTACATAATTAAATTATCTCTTACTGATGATGTTTTTACAAGCAATACTGTAGTGCTAGATGATCATTAAAGTAGGAGGCACTTAAGGCTGTTAAGATTAAGGGCTGAATTCTGTCCAGCTTCTCTCTGTCATAAACATATTTATTTATTGTTGTCTTACATGATGGAAATCCCAAGACTACAGTAGTCATGACAGAAATAGCCAGCATTTCTGCCACTGTGCAGCATCACCCCATCCGTTCTACCCCGGGACTACACCCAGCAGAAACACAGCTATGCTGGTTATTCCCAGAACTGATTATAGGGTGCACAGGGCGGTACAGCATTGGAGAAGGAAACCTTGTGAGTATGTGGTATATGCATGCTACAGCAAGGCAAAGTGATCTGATGGGTAATGGTATGCGGTTCACAAGGAAAGAGTGAAATCTAACTGATATGTAATTGTTAAATTTCAGCTGTATTTATATGTTTATATTAGGAAATATGTTGCAAATTATACTCACACCATGGCAAGTGGAAGAGGGAAATAATTTGGCATTAAATCATCCAGAGTTCTTGAAATCAACAGGGACTGTGTGATCCCTTAACCTTTTGATATGAAGCCAATCAGATATTACACCTCACTCAACTACCCCTGAGCTGGTCAGTGAGTTAGTCTTAATTGAGAATAATTTTCTTTTTGTTCAACTAAACAGACTGGGTTCTTTAATAGCCTCTGTAGGATATTTTCTCCAGCCCTAAAATATTTTTTCTTCCTTTTTTTACACAACTGTCTTTGACTTTTGAAAGTAGGGACAATTGGGAAAAAAATATAAAATACAGCTTACAGAAAAGGTTAGAGGGAAATGAAGTTGCTATCATAAATAACTGATGCTGAAGCGTGCCAGTACTAGCAGGTCTGCAAGACACTGGTCTGCCAGCTATGCCATTTTTGGAGAGAACAAGCTGACATTTCTGTTCAGTTGTTTCAATGACCAGTTAATTATCTGATTACGGGATAAGGATTTGTTAACAGAGGAGAGGTGGTGGGAGAGAAGGGCTTACTGATAGAGCTCTTCTCATAATGATAAGCATACATGCCTCCGCAGCTTACACATACCATGTGAGATGTGCTGTCCAACTGCAGCTGACCCTAGTTAGTTCTGGACACGAGAGAAGATGAAAAGCTAGGTCTTCACCACTATGCTTGAATGTCGAGGGTTGGATATTCAGAGATACTCAAATTGGTTTTGTGTTCAGTTTCCTGAGGAAAATAATGAAAGTGGGGTCATCAGCCTTTTTAATGTCTTTTTAATTCCACTATGAAATTAATTTCTCCATTTTCAAATAGTGAGAATCAAAAGTTCCCAACAAGATCGTATTTTAAAATTAGTTTATTGATTTTAGTGCCCAAATCCAAGACCAGCTTCAATCTTGTATCTTGAAAATTTCCTCATTTATAGCTTTGTCTAAAGCTTCTTGTGGAAAAGTTATTTTGTTTTGCCTCAGGGCATGATAATAGATTATTGAAAAATAACATAAGAATTATTATTTTAAAGAAAGAAAGGCAGTAATACTTTTTCCATAACAACACTGATGATTTTATGATACTTCATTACTATGCAATATCATCCCTACATACTTTTGTAAATAATGCTGCTTGAAATATTCTTGATGTTAATCAAAACACTTGTCTTGTTCATATCTCTCTGGGGAATGGAATCTTAGCAGGAAGTATTCATAATTGGAAACAGCTTTACATTTTCACCATATCTTTTTTTATTCCCCTCTTATTTTCCTCTCATTTCTTCACGTCCATCTCAATACACACACAAAAAAGGAATTGTACTGAATTCTGTAATGCAAAGACAGAATCATGGGCAAACAGGATTCTATCATTTAAAAAGATGCAGTTATGGTTGTGAAATAGGTATGTGTATTCACACATGTTTTACCTAAGCAAAATATGAATACAAAGCATGACAGACCTAGTGAAACAATTAGGGAGATACATATGGCACTTAAAGAATGGAGCACTCTGATGTTCAGCTAGTGTTTGAGAAAGAAGGAATTGAAATACAACAGATCAGATCAGCTTATTTAAACACTGCTCGAGGTAATTAGCAGTTAGACATTATTTTCTTAGAGATATGGTGGCTGCCAGC
This sequence comes from Falco peregrinus, assembly GCF_023634155.1. Taxonomy (NCBI): domain Eukaryota; kingdom Metazoa; phylum Chordata; class Aves; order Falconiformes; family Falconidae; genus Falco; species Falco peregrinus. The sequence goes on from NC_073723.1 coordinate 81,750,797, forward strand.
CACAGTACAATGAAAAAATTCATGTAAACCTCCAGGGAAGTAACATATTGTCAAAAAGGAAAGAGGGCATATAGATAACATTAATTTATTCTTATGAAAAGAAGACATTAATGTTGAATTCCTACTTCTCCTAAAAACAAAAACATAGAAGAGAAAATGTTCTGGATTTTTTTTACTCTTCACTGATATGACTTATCTTCACCCTTTGAAATACTGTTTTATTACATTTAGATATATTAAAAAAACTACATATTTTTAATAAAGAAAGTGTGGACTTTGCATATTTTTTGTTATCTTTGCACCCTTCAGAGCTGTAATCTTAGTGATTGCTTATGGAATAATTTTACGCATTTCTCAGCAAAACAGGATGCACAGCTAAAATGTCTTCTGACGGAGAAAAAATCATCACTTGCTTGATGCAGGAAGTTATTGACTTAATGTGGTGCCCTGCTGTTGACTTTTCTCATTCCATGTCACCAACGCCTTGCAAACCAAAGTGACACTTCCCTATTTATACAAGACAGGAGTGCATGTTGGTCAGATGGTCAACATGTTAAAACAAGAAAAAAAAATACTTCTCTCATTACTCCTTGATTTAGTTTTTCCTTTTAAAATGTAACTTCCTCCAATCAACATTCTCGTGTTGTGTAGCAGAAAAGTCAATACAGGAATAAAATCTTTTAGTTTAAGGGAAAATTCTATTTCTTGGCAAGTTTTTTAAACATTGTTTGGAATTCCAGTATTTTTGTGGGATGGAAATTTCTTTTTCTGGCTGATTCTAAACCCCCTCATTTACTGCTCATTCAAAACAAGGAGGTAACAGGGATGAAATGCTGTCTTGTGCTTAAGGGTCCAAAGAACAATGTATTTTGAATCTAAATATACTGATATGTGTGCAACACCTCTTTCTTAAGCTGCTTTTACAATTCTGCCTAGCCCCCAGGGATTTGAAAAAAAGACTGCTCATTGTGCTCTATTTACAACAAACCTCTAGGAAAGGCACTTCTCCATTTCTTTCCAGTTATCCACAAAGAAAAGTGACCATAATCAGATCTATTATATTCTGAAAAAGTAGTTACTTGGCAACTGTGACCATGATTCTCGACTCCAGGATGTATGTACACTTTAGGTGATATCCCCAGGTGTTCAGTAATATATTTTTCTTTTCTGAGTGAGAACTGGCATTGCAAAAATATCCCCCCTTGAAATAAATCTGATTCATTCCCATCCTTCTGCCAAAGTATAGCAGAAATCGCTTATATGGATATTGTGTTCTCAAGTGCCATATATAGAACAATATATATATAATATTTCACCTTAAATGTGAACTTCACACACCAAAAAAGTGCCCGCTACTGCCTCTATTATGCAGAAGCTGCTGACAGTTGAGTTGGAGTACTGATTAGACACTGAATAGGAGAGTCTACAAACCTACTGAAGATAATGTACCCTTGATTCTGCCACGCTTCCTCTACTGTGTTGTATCTTGTACAATAAGTAGCAGCACTGAAAGATGTAAGAAAACACTCTGGGGCAAATATTTCTGTCTGTTTAAGTGTGGCAGAACTGAAATTTCAATAAATAGCAATTAATAATGGAACAGATTTCTTTGTTAAAAGAAAAAGAATATGTTCAGATTACTGTGTACTTTTGCTTACTCCATTTAGCCTTTTTATACTATGTATTTGTGGCTAGGGAGAAGGAGAACAGAGAGAGTGTGCAGAGGTATTGCCAGAGTTTATTTTACTACTTCAGACTGTAATTTTATTATTATAATAGCAGTAAAAGTATTTGACTGGAGTTCTTTAGTGTACTTTTTCTTTAAAGGATTATCAACCATTTAATTGCCTGTGTCAATATCACACTGAACTCTTTGAATTCTCCTCATTCCATTTATCTTTGTTTCTTAGTTCTCATATAGATGTGCAGATGTCTAAGCATGTCAAAAGTATGACTATTTTAAAACTACACACATGTTCCTACTTTCATACAGGCGGGACATGCAGAGGCACTTAGAATTCTGAATGTCCAGTATTAAGAAGAAAATGGGACATAAGGAAATCATGATGCATTATTGCTTCAGGGTAAGTGTGTTCCGAATGATCCTAGTCAACAAGCTGTGATGAAAATTAGCACCAGCCCTCTAATAGACATGTCACTTACAGCTCTAATACTTAGACAGTCAAAGTTCTCTTTTCAGGAGAAACTAGGGAAAAATGCTTTTAGGAATTTTTCATTTGCAGTGGAATGGATTGACTACTTAACCACTATTATTTGACTGTTCTGCTTCAAATTGCCCAGACAAGCAGCCCTCCTATACCGTAGTATATTGTATCACCATAAAAGTACTACATGTATTCTAAAACAAATAGCAATAATAACATAGTAGTTAAAAAGTTATCTATTTTCAGCAGGTAAATAATATCTTTCACAATTTAACCTTGGTGCTCACAGAAGTTATCATAGTTTGTGTTGTTTTTTCTTGTTTCATATAAACACTTGATTTTTGCTAGTAGTTGAAGCAAAGGTTTCAGATTTTCTGCCATATTTTTGTCAGCATCAGTCACATGGTCCTGACCACATCAATTCATTCATTGAACTTCAGTTTTCTTACCTATAAAATATGTCCATCCAACATCTCAAAGGATGCAGTGTATTTACTGCAGTATTTAAAGCTTATTCATAGCCTTGAAAGTATATACAAGTGCAAAATATTAATTTTACTTAAAAGTTTTGAAGTTAAGCGTATGTTCACTTATAAAGTCAGGAAGAACTAGTAGAATTTTGGTCTTAACTCCTATAATATAAGGTATATTTTGTCTACTTTTTGATTGTGCTCCTTGACTTAAACTTGACTACCCTTTCCTGTGCTGCTTTGAGTCTGTTAACCTACTTTTGTTTAGACAAAAGGTTTTATTTCTTATCACATTTTTGCTTTACTGGCATAAAGGGCGTTAGGTATCTGTGTTTTCTCCCTGTGACTTACCTGCCTACCTTGGTCACCTTTTGTATATTGGATATTTTATTTGATGAATCTCCTGGAGGTAGTCCTAATATAGCAGATTATAAAACACAAAATGGTTGAAGGTGTGTTACAATTTGAAGATTTTCTTGATGTGATGTTGCTCAGAGGGACCAAACCAAGAGATAGATCAGGACAATATGAGGTTGGATGAACTTTTACTGCATTCCATACTGCTGTCCATTCTGCCCATGCTACTTCTCAGGATCACAAAATAGCTCAAAGATGTTGAGACAAGGTTTTATTTGGTTGGGTTTGTGTTTGTGTTTTATTTGGTTGGTTTTTTTCAACTGAGATTGGAATGATTCCATTTATTCCTTCATTTATAAAGTTAGGTGTCTTTGGCACCATGGATAAAATGATGAGTATGTTAAAATTTGTGTCAAAATTTCAGGATAATGAAGGGACCAGGATTTTGCCATGGAGTCTAAGTATACATAGCTCTGAGGGGACCTTAAGAATTAATGAATATGAAACACTTTTAAATAAGTAAGTGACTTATCCTTAAATATGGAAGGAATCTAGATCACTGAGATATCTTCACCATCGGTCATATAATGAAAGGGAAAAAATCTACTTCATATTGGTTTATAAAATGGATGTTTTTTAAAATTTCCCAGGTTATTTGATTAAGTCCTGGGATGAAATGGGTAAGGTAACAAGATTCAGATCATATGCACATTCATTGTGCAACATTTCAAGACTTGTGTTGTGAATGTATCGCGCGGGTATATATGTATACACCTGCATCTACATGCTTGTATACCTGACTGTTAGCCATTTGAGCTGGAAGATGAAAACAGATTGTTAAGTTCCTCACTTGTATAAAGATACCCTTTCTTCAATGCAAAAGAGATGTTACACAAAGAAGCGGATACTAGTGTCAGCTTCCTATAGAGTTTAAAAAAGCCCATCAATGTGTCAAAATGATTGCTTATATGTGTGGAGCTAAATAATGTGGAACATCAAAAATTTATTATCCGTGCTTCTAAAATACTTTGGGCAGCTGACAGATTTGTTCAAATGCTGAGCAGGAAGAGAAGGATTTGGTACAGGTTTGACGATAGACATGCTTTGGCAACACATTCCAGAAACATTCTACTTTGCAATATGATCAAAACCCTCACATCTCCCCAAATTGCTTTCAGGCAGAAGAATCAAGTCTTGTTCTTTATGATAAACATCTCCTTTTGACAAATGTCTGAAATGTAGACAAGGTCAGCAGGTAACACAGCATGATTCTAAGAACTGGACAATGGAACTTTATAAATTCTGTACTGAGGACAATAAATATTTGGGAAGAATTGGAGGGGAGGAAGGTAGTAAAAATTTTACAAAATAAAAGCAATACATTCAAGAAATTATTTAATTTCTTTTTATATATATATATTTCTTGCCAGATACCAGACAGTCTGTCTAGTTGTGACAATATAAACATAAAATCTGTAACACCCACATAGGTAACCTCTCCTTTACCAAAGGAATATTTCTAGCCTCCCTCACTCCATAGTGCCTCCCTGCTGCCCATCACCAGTTCCTCTCAACACTTTAAGTCTACCTTTTTGTCCTGCCTCTGTCTCCTCAAAAACATTGGATTTAGGTGATCAGGCTGTCCCATGTACAATCTACAACACATTGCTTTCCTATCTATTTGATATTTGTTGTAGCATCATTGTAGTAGTTGAGAGCAGAAGGATGAAAAATAATGGTTTACTTAACAGGTGTTCACGTGACTTACCAAAGACAGTAACTGCTGTTGCCTTTTCAGCCTTGATAATCCTGGCCCCACCCAAGAAGTAGTAAATAGCTTTTATGCCTTTGCTAACAGGGCTGTTTGATTGTTTCTTCCTCTGGAAGCATTCCTAGTGAGGCTGCATGGTGACTTTGTCTCGGTAGGTGTTTAGTAGAAGGACTGGTTGATCAGACTCTGTGCTGGTCCCAGTCCTTATCTGTGTGTTTGAGATATCTGTCTTCAAACAAATCCCACAGACACAGGCACAAAGAAACTGAAAGGATGTAGTTCCCCCAAAATTTAGACTTATTTAGGAAATTATTTTTTTTTACCAAATAGATACTCGTATGCCACAAGCACAGTGAACTAACTTGCCAGTCTGCCAGACTCAATCCATCTCAAGGCCATTTGTAAGGTAGGGCTTTTGCAGGAGCTTGTTGGGCTGTCAGGTTCATGGAGCTGCTGAAAGCAATGGTAGCTGCATCTCTCATTTCATGTGCAGAAGTTATTCCCTTTGTATTTTCTGGAGTAAAGAATGTGCTGGATTCTCCACAGGAACTTGGGCAACAAGATGTTCTCCATTTACTTTTCATTTTATATAGCTTTCCTCTAAATAAGAGATTTAAATGTAAAATCCATCGTTCAAGGACATTGTGTGGATTAGCAATGCTCTCTGGAGGTTTGTGGGTTCATAAAACTACAAATGGATGTAGTCCTTTATACTAGCTTTTTTCATCTGTGAAAAATATGAAACCAACAATATTTTTTCCATGAAATAAATTACCCAAGTACAATTTGTTAAAAGCTGTTAATAGTCCCCAAATTCTTCATTTAACTAAATTACTTCATGAAAATTGTAACAGCAGAAACTAGAATGCTTAGGTAAAAGAAAGGTAAGCTACAGGTGAGCAGTGGAGACACTGGGAACTTGTCTTAGTGCAGTGTCAACCAGTTATGAGGCTAACACTAGAAAGAATGGAAACGGAGGGGAGGTACAGATTGTAGGCGAAAGCAGAAGAGAAACAGGGCTGTAGAAAAAGCATTATAAAAAGAGGCATGTAAAAAATACAGTTAAAGAAACAGCAATCTACATTAAATGGAAAAGAACAAAAAAGCCAGTAAATGGATAAAAATACATGATGGGAAGAATGGAAGAAACATTGGGTGCACTATTCAGTTACTCAGCTGTTTTGGAACCAATCATTCAATATCTTTGACACCATTTTGCACCTGAATGTTGTGACAGAACAGGATAAAAGAATAAAGAAAAAAATGAACTCTGACAATCTTCCTTAACGGTAACCTTGTCAAACATCCCTGTCTTCTAAAATTTCCACATGCCTAACAAAGTACCAGTTTCTTGCTCATCACCCTTTGTTTTCTCACCTATTGAACTTGCTTTATTTTCTTTTCTTGAATTTTTTCCTTGCTTTAATCTTCTTAGCCTTTGAGCTTTTTGCTTTTTTGACCTTTGAGATTCAGTCAGCTAAGCACAGGTTTTTTCAATAACTTTAGTATAAATTTACTATCAGATGTTTTAACTTGCACTGATAGTCTGGAGGTAGTAACAGGTGTCCTGCTTATTTTCTCAGCCAAAATCCACTTTCTTCGTTGCTATGATAAGCTTTCAATTCTGATAGATCATCCACTTAGAAGTGGAATTAGTTTTCTAATAAGAAACTAAGAGCTAAGTTCACCTCCATAGCTGTATAAAACAACCTCCTTTGAAAAATATGCCACGTACTATAAGGTCAGCTTGTATGAGCATGATTTAGAGTTGCACTGTAGAACGTTACATGTCCTCTATGAGTTCTTCTCTGTGGACAATCAACTTTCACGGAATGACACAAGGGAGGAGAGAAGGTGAAAAACAGATGGGGTGAATGAGAAAGAGAGAAAACGGAGAGAGAAAAATAAATAATGGAGAGAAAGAGGAAGAAAAAGGAAATTTAATGAAAAAGGTTAGTTTTAAATACCACAATTTTAGCTTCAGAATCTTTGGTAAGCAGAAGAGTTTATTTTATGCTGCCTGCAAGATATGCTTCTTTTCCTATCACTATACAATATTACTGTTTTATAAAACAGTGTCTCTCTCCTATTGCATCTGAATCATCTGAGCATATAGTAATTTGTTGTTATTTGGAAGGGTTTGAACCAAGCCAGAAAAAGCAGTCGATTAAAAAAATCCCAGAGTTTTATTACGTGTATTTTCATGCAATTTTATGTTTTTTAATGGTAATAGTATTTCAGAGCCAACAACTATACACTGATACACCCATGCGATATCTTCACTATGAGTTACTAAAATAATGAGTGGGGTAATTACCTATGCAAAAGAATGTTACTGATTTACTTGTTTTTTCCTCCTAAACTTTCTCTGAATGCATACACTATAATGGAAGAAAAAAAAAAAAAGGGTTGACATCTTCAATTATCACAAAGTATTCACTTGCTGGTGTATTTACTCTAAACTTGCATTTAAAATGCTGCCAGTACAGTCAGTCAGCAAATTGAATTAGAATGCCAACCCACTGGGGCCAGATTCTGACACCACTGCTCCCACTGAGTAAATATACTTTATCTATTGAATTATCTTGTGGAAATTAATAGCAGTATTCACTGAGCCAGTCATTTTCTTAAGGTGAAGGCAATTTAAAATAGTTTCTTTATTGTTGCTATTAGTTGTTTTACATTTCTACACATTGCTTTACATTGCTGTTATTATGAATGCTAATTTTATAACTGTAGTTGCTTGTTGCAATATTTTGAGATGAATGGGGGGGAGCATTTTTATGAAAAATGTTTTTATTTTCCATTCAGCTCTAATTATTCACTGTATATCAGAGCACCCAAGTGGGAGATCCATTTCGCATTATGCTAGAAAAAGGGTAAAAATAGCTAGCAAGAGAGCTTACAGAAAAAGGTTTTGACTTGGTAAGGCATTTAAGTGTATGCCTCATTTAAAATATGTAATTAGGCCCCTGGAAGCCCCAGATTTATTGCAGGAACAGAGTCAGGGAAGCAACTGTGGCTTTAAATTTCTGTTCTGTGCATCATATATTTGTGTTATCCAGCCGCTTGGCATACATGAGAAAAATATCAAAATATCACAACAGATCTTTATGGTTCATGTATCAACTGATAGCTACCAGCATTCAGCATGGTTTTGGTGCAAACCGTATGCAGGATGAAAACACAACATAATTTAAGAGAGTCATTTATGGCAAAGATATTTCTTATATTTTATGCAATTGAAATACCCTTTTAAACTGCTGAAGCCATTGGAGATCTTCTGGTATGAACCGTACTCGGATATGGGATATTCTATGCAGAGGGGAAAATATGAATCTGGTCTTTGTATACAGTATGTCCTTAAATGTAATAAAAAACATATATGTGTATGCATATACCTATCTTTTAAATACTGGTTTTCTGAAACTATTGCTGAAGGTGATTTTCATTGTGCATCAGCAGAATTCAAGGTGCTTAGAATTCAGTAGATATTGGTTGAAGAGATCTTGTTTATGTGGCTGGAATAATTGTTCTAGGTATACAGAACACTTCCAGAGGCTAAGGTAAGCCACCCATTACTGAAGCTTTGAGGTGTGTATAGGTTATCTCATTTCACAGATCAATTACCCCCAGTTGGAAGTCAATGGTTCTTTACCCCCATTCAGGGTAAGCCCTAGCTCATAAAGTCAAAACTTCAAAGCTGTCCTTTGGAGCACTACTACCACTGGTGTACATATTTTGGCCTTGTGGCCCACAGCAACAATGGGCCGAGTGGTTATCCCATGGGTATCCAGTGGATTAGTAGAGTTAATGGCACAAATTCAGTCAGGAGCTCCTGCTTTTGGAAGGACGTCAGCACTTGCTTCTCCATCCCCTCCCTCACTTTTCCCCCTCCACTCCTGAAGGCGCAGCCTGTTTCCCTTAGTGGGTCAGGATCTCCCTCACTGTTCCCCATACTCACCAGCAGTGGAATATAATTGGAAGAAACAAATCAGCTCACTTTTAGTATCATATCCTAGTACCCTCTTTAGGGAACCTCAAGTGTAATCTTGCAGGCAGATTATTGAAGCCTGCCTGCGGAAAGTTTTTTGGCATGAATGAGTTTTCACTCCAGTGGTCTTGGAGAGTTTCAGATTATTCCTGTGTAAAGGAATAGATGAATTGGTGAGCAGCTTGCAACTCTCACAGCTTTAGTTTTCCCTTGACTGTCCATGAATTTAGGAAAACAGCTGCTAGATTCCTGACAAGTGATTCACATAGTTGATATAATTTAGTCTCCCTGCCAAGAAACTCTTACTTCTAGTTTTCTATTTAATTGAATCACAGACTGAGTTTTAAAGTGTCTATCAGCTGCAATGGGTAGGATGAGTGCTGTCAAATCATTTTTCAAGACTGTGTGTAACTTCCCTCACTGGTCTATTAACATGCTGAAATAGATTTTCAGATAGTTTTAAAAACTTCTGTTAGGCTACTTTCTCCCTCCCTTGCCTTGCAAAAAAAAGGCCTAAAACAAATGGGTCTCAAAGATCAGTAGAATAAAGGCAGTTCACTTTCAGGGTTGCATAAATTCCTCTCAATAAAGTATACTGCAGTTTTCTTCTTTCTATTTTACAATTATAGGATTACAGGAACTGGGTCACTTCTTTTTAATCTAAAATGTTAGTTGTTGGAATTGTCTTCACCTAACCCCACTCAGTATTCAGTACGGCTGAACAGCCTTTGACAGATCTCTTTTCCTATGTGTGACACCATTCATATCCTGAGAATTCTCTCTTCTGTTGGCTTTAGGGTATAAATAGTGGTTATGCATAAGCAAGGTTGATTTGATGTGCACTTTTACCTTCCCATAGCTTTTTTATTTGTTTCTGATGGCTTACCTCCTAAATATTTTTCCACTGTCTTCGACACTGGGACAGAAGGTTGTATCAAATATGCAAGTAATGCAGCTGCATCAGGAGCATTAGATAACCCCAATGGCCACTGTCAGCAAGTTTCTGCAGTGTGGTGTGCAATAGGCTCGATGTTAATTAAAAAACACTGTTGTAGTTTTGGCAAGGAAGAATTATAAAGTACAAAGATTCCTGTATTAGCTTTGGATATAGCTTATGCTCTTATTTGAAGTAACTGCAGTAAAGAACAAGATGTACACCAGGTTTTTCCCACCACCTTATTCTGGTGAAGACCACTTGGGTTAACCAGAGAATCCTTTAACAAAAACAGGGTGTGAGCAAATAAATTCCTCTTTAGGCTTTCCAGCTTCCCCACAGCAGTCTTGACACAGTGTAGAAAATGGTGGTTCATTCACATTTGTGACTTCTGCAAAGCTGTGGTGTGTTCCTTTATATTTGGAAAGCACTAGCTTCTTCTTCATGACTAACAGTTCAGCAAGGCTCCTGGCAAACCCTTGAATTTTATTTCAGTTTTCTTTTTCCTTCTTGACCAGTTTAAAAGTTGTCTGGGAACATCTAGCAGCATCTCTCTTGGAGGTTATTTTGCTGGAGGTACTGGGTGAAACTTCCCAACTGCCTGCTGGGAAGTTTATTGGCAGCTATGATAAACCCTGAGCTTCTCCTTTTTTTTCCTCCCACCCACCCCCTCCCTCTGTTTTATATTAAATTGAATTAATTCAGTTAGCTGGCCAGCTTCTTAGACTTGTCATAATTCCAGCCTCCTGGGAACTGATTAAAAAATAGTTTGGATTAAAATGTTACAACTTGGATGTTGTTTATCCAATCACCCAAAGAAATACTAGGAATTAATTCAAGGAAATGGGATTTCTGGATACAGAAATCCTTAAAGCAGCAGAAGTGAGCTAGAGGTTAAGCCTGATCAAATTCATTTCAAATACAGCCGTGTAATAGAACAGTAGTCAACTTTCCTCAGTATTCATATCCAACAGATTATGTGTGCTGCAGAGCTGATTCAAATGGCACCTTCCAGGCTCTAAGTAAGCATTGCCCAGTCCTTTCCAACAATTTACAGACTTGAAGTGTGTCCTCTGTTCCCAAGGGAGATCCTTTGCCTTCTACTGTGCTCTGTCTCTGGGGGAGCAGGGGCAGCAGGCAACAGAAGCTCTCAGGAAGGCAAGGACAGGCTAGCTCAGGTAGGCCATCCCCTGAAAAAAATCTTTCCGAAGTTACTCACCAGGCCTTGGTAAATCTAAGTCAAGTGGATCTGTTCAATAATACGATCAATGGCACTAAAAGTAAGCTGGTTCTTTAACTTAGCCAAAAATTTTATACAAATATTTGAGATGATGAGATTTTCATGCTGAAGAGAAGCAGGAATGCATGCCTGTCTAAAGCAGAGCTGCTGAGTAGTAAGGAGAAGTAGAGCAGTTAACATTTGAGAATCCCCTCCCTCCCACTCCCCCCATCACCACCCACGTACACATTGGTCTTTCAGGATGGGGCACTTCTTGGCAGAGCACTTGGAGCATATACCCCAGGAAGCAAACTTGCTTGCATTTCTGATTTGGGAAGGAAAATCTATGGGGCCAGCTTCAGTTTTGTTTGGATTTTTCACCTCTCATATCTGGAAATGTTTTATTTTCCAGCTCAGGAAGTAATACCTGCATTTCTATCTGGTGTCTTAGGATGACAAACTTCTCTAAGGGCTGATGAAACTGTGTAAACCACCCCCATCTGCAAAGCAAAACCTCTCACTCTGCTATTCAGCTTGTTTGGGCTGCTTGTTTTGAAAACAGCTGTGTTGCTACAGGAAAACAAGTAAATTGCAAGAGGATCAAGTTGTCCTAACAGTGAACTTTTATTGTAATATCGTAGTTCCCATCAATACATTACAAAAATAAAAAAGATAAGAGAAGCGAGTCAGCACCAATCTGAGAGTAATCAAAACTCAAGCATTGCCACAGTCCCATCAAGAGATTAATTGTAAAATAAAAGCAGCCAAAATAATTGAGGTACCTGCTCTATTAAAACAAGAGGTGGTTAAGTGAGCTGCTTTTTAAAAGGTGCTACTATTAATCCAAACAGAACAAGGAGCTGCAAGAAAAATCTGTATAGCCACTACCATGTATTCAGATGAGCAAAGGACTCAAAGCATAAGCTTCTTAAAAATTAGACTATTTGTCTTGGTTTCAGCTGGGATAATTTTCTTCTTAGTAGTTAGTACAGTGCTGTGTTTTGGCTCTGATGTGAGAACAATCTTGATAGGACACTGATGCTTTTAATTGTTGCTGGGTGGTGTTTATACTAAATCAAGGACTTTTTGGTTCCTTGGGCCCTGCCAGCGAGAGGGATGGAGGGGACACAGCCAGGACAGGTGACCCGAATTGGTCAAAGAGGTATTCTGTACCACATGATGTCATGCTTGCTATATAAACTGGGGGAAGAAGAAGAGAGGGACATTGGACATTATGGTGTTTGTTTTCCCAAGTAACTGTTATGTGTGATGGAGCCCTGCTGTCCTGGGGATGGCCGAACACCTGCCTGCCCATGGGAATTGGGGAATGAATTCCTTGTTTTGCTTTGTTTGCATACGCGGCTTTTGCTTTACCTATTAAATTGTTCTTATCTCAACCCTTGAGTTTTACATTCTGATTCTCTTCCCCATCCCTCTGTGTGAGGGGGAGTGAGCAAGGGGCTGCTGGTGCTTGGTGGCTGGCCGGGGTTAAACCACGACACCATTTAACTCTTAAATGTACAGAATATATTTCTCCTTGCCAGACTGCAACCATAACAAAAGGAAAAACAAGAAGTATTTTGAAGGAAGAAATTTAAGAAAGAGGGATGGAGAGCAAGACTGATTAATGCATATAGTTTTTTCTCCTCCTTCACTTCATAGTATGGAGACATCTGATGCAGATCTCAAAACAAAGCATCATTTATTTGAAACCCTGTATAGAAACAAAACTACATTTGCATGCCAGTGAGGATGAGATGACTTAACAGAAGGTCTTCACACCACTTTTTGGCATTTAATATTGAAGTGTTCTTCACCTAATTGATTCACTTGGGTGAGGAGCATGGTTGCCCCACACTTATCAACAGAGACTGGACTCTGATGCAATTCAACCCATTTAAAATAAACACATCCCAGGTCAAAAGCATTAGTTAAGAGATCAAAACTAAATTAAATTAATCTGAATAAGCTGCTTAAGCTAGAAGCCAAGGCTTCCTATACAGTCATTAGAAAGGAATAGGCTTCCTCAGAGGAAAAAAGTGCAGGTGAAGTTGAGCCCACCTGTCTACAAAGACAAGGAGGAAAAGCTGTCAGGTACTTGTAGTGAATGGACTGGCCATATAATGCTAGTTTACTCTTTTTTTTTTGCTTCCTCACTGGAAAGAATAATTTTCTGATTGAAATAAATTTATCAAATCTTTCAAAAAAATTGTCTGTGCTACACAAAGATCTCCGGAGGAGTTCCTGTGGGATCAGAAGGCTGGGATCTGATTAAGGGAGATAAATGTGTTCTTCATATCTGTATGCAAAAGATTTTACTTATCATTCATTTGTGATTACAAATGTCCTATCCTTACAAATAAAGGTAGCAAGCTCCCTGGCAGCATCAGAGGAAGATGAATCATGTCCACAGAGAGGGTTTATTCTCTATTCCAGTTCTATCACAGGCTAAAAAATTATAAAATCATATTCTATTGAAAGGTCAATTCTTTCTCCTTCAGGAAGGATATATGGGAACTGATTAACAGGTTAAAACACATGTGATAAAGGAAAAGAAATATACTATTTTGCTGATGTATCAAAATAATGTGAAAGGTTAGATGATGTGTTTCTCAGCAGCTGATAAGACTAAGGTTTTTACGTTTAAATAAATAAATATCATCATAAATAAAGCAATACAGTATGGTTGCAACCAGTCAAGAGTAGCAAGATTCACTATGGCATTTATTTTTTTTTAAATCCTCTATACTCCTGATGTGCATTAGATACATCTCAAACAATTCAATTGTCCAAAAGGCTCACCATAAAGAGAACAAAGAGAATAACAAACTTTTCAAATATTAATTCAGTTGACTAATTATTTTTTTAAAAAAATATTTCATCCCTCTTAATCTCAACAATCAATTCTTTATTTAGCGTTGTTCCAAGAAAACTAAAGGTAAAGCTCTGGCTTTTTGCCAGATGAAATAACATCTAAGGATGCTTCACCGGTAATGTGTACTTTACAGTCCCTCAACATACCTGATAAGTGCCTGTGAGAATTACTTTATAAGTGTATACCATTACTGCAGCAGGGTATCACACTGGATTTGTGGCCGTTTGATTAGCAGAGAGAGCTAAGCATGAGGCAGCCTGCTCGCAGGAGCCACACGTGGGGTGAGGTTGGAGGGGACAGAGGACAGAACTTTTTCATGCTGTCAGAGCAGTTGAAAGGAAGGGTTAAAATGTAAGTCTAACAAGAAAGGTCAGACCCTGATATTGCTTTCAATGTGTTTTTTCTGTGGAAAAAATATAGGATAACTGTATTTGAAAACTTTCTCTAACATTAGAAATACAGTGGATTTAATTGCAATAAAATTAACAACTCCTGCCTAGTGCAAATTGCTCTGAGTTCCCTTGACTTCTGTAGAAGAGAAATGCTGATTTACACAGCTTCAGGTCCCAGTGCAAAGAATCTCAGTTATATGTACGCTACAGACTGTCTATGCACTTTCTCTGTACAGAAAAGTGTCACAAAACATGTTTTGTCTCTAGCTGAAGGGTTTAGGACACACTTTCAGTTCAGAAGTTCAGAGCTCAACTATTGGATTACCTGCGCATTTAGGATGATTTGTGGGAAAAAAGGAAAGCAGGCAGTAGGGGGGTAGGGTGTGGGGGTGGGTGGGGGGAAGTGGCATGAAGTTGCAAGGCAAGGTAAACAGGTACAAGGACACTGAAAAGAGAACAGGAAAAAGGTGAAATAAAAATTCTAACAATTTCTACCCAGCAACGATAGACAGATACCAACTATTCTTTTCCACCCAGGGTTTAGGATGAGGTAGGACTTAATTTGATGGCATGTGAAAGAATAGCCCTGGATAAATATAAAGTAGTTCTTAACATACAAAAATAAGTATACTATCACCGAGTTCCACATCCCATGTAAATTATTTTAGCTCTACAAAAGTCAATCCATTCACTAAACAAATACCACTACTGAAGTTATAGTATGTCACTTTTTCATTTAAAAATGGTCATTACTTGGAAACCGTTTTAAGCTGCTAAAGCATAAAATCCTTTTTTGTATCCCTCTCCATCTCACTGGAAAAATCCCACATGCAAGTAAAACCCTAAGGAAAGTGTTACTGCAGTTAGAGGACACTTTTCAATCACAATTTATCATGCACACTGACAGCCGTGGAGAGAAAAATCTCCATGTAGAACTCTCTTGCCCTAGAAACACAAATCACACCATTTATGGTTGCAGCCCTCAGGACCTAAACCACGGAAAAAGTATTTTTCCATGGGTACAGAAAAGGCATCATACTTTTGCACAGTGGATTTTTCAGTAACAAATATACCTACTGGATCAGCCTTCTCTGTACAGATCTGGTGTCCTCTACTCTTTCCCAGGCATGCGTTATGGTCAGATGTAGGTCATCGGGTTACCTGAATCTTTTAGGCTACTCCAATATTGACATTTTTATGTTATTCCACCTTATAAAGGCAATGGGGGGCATTCAATTAAAATACACTACAGGATAAAGAGTAAAATCTGTTAAAACTTAGATTCTTAATGTTTACTACTTCTCACAGATGCCAAAAATGACCAGTCAGCAGGTTAGCAACAAAGGAAAAGAAATATATTTTCATAGGATGTATTTAATACACCCACCATTTACATGCCGAAGTGCTTCAAATATTTCAGAGAAGGTAAAAGCTTCCACTCACATTCATTTTCCATTACTTTCTTATGCCAATCAAAAGAATAGCTATTTGACACACAGCTTTTTGAACAAGCTTGCAGGAGAGGAGACTCTTTGATTTCCTGCTCTTTGTCAGGGCAGAGGTCCCATCCTTGGCATACAATTCATTTCATGTTCCTTCCCCCTTGGTGCATAGTCAAACAACTAGGAAACTGACAGACAAAAAGGTAAAATGGGTAATTATTCTGGAAAATATATCTTAGAAAATTGGAGAGGGTCTGTCCTTATGACAGTTCATTATGAGACATACTACCACTTAGATACTGTAAAAAGTTTCACAATTTCATACAAAATGGGAAGGTAATTTATAAGCACAATTAGAATCCAGAAAAAGAACACACAGTGAATTGCACCATCTTTAGAACTAGGTTTTATGCCAGGAAATAACACACTTTCCATTTAACTGTAATTTCAAATGCAAATACCATTGTCCCTAGAATGAAGCAGATGTTGGGCTTTTTTTTTTCAGTGGAATGAGCAGTTGTTCATCTCTGAATCCTTGTCTTCTGGGGAAATGTTTCAATGCCTTAATGAATGAACGCAGACATAGCTAGGTTTTGCAACACATTCCCAGGCAAGCTAATTTTAGCTTCATGTTTGGAACAATTATTGAGTAGTTGTGGACCGTTATAGTGATAATTCCAGATTAGGGTTAAGTTAGGGGAGGAGTTATTTTTATTGTTCTGGGAGAAGATTTTGCTACATTTGACTCTAAATTGTTCTGACAGTGAATAGAGGATAGACAGATGCTTCCACATGTAATTTGGAAGTTTCTTTGGCAAGTACCTGGAAAATAAAATCCTCTGGAGTGAAAAACCTTCTTTGTTAATTCAACTGTAAAGGCAGCTATAACTGGCTGGGTTTCAAGTATCACTGGAGAAAGCAATACACAGCCGACAGAACACCCTACTCTCCTCAAGATCTTGGATTTGTTTTCCATCCTCCCCCACCCCACAGTACACATATATGTATACAACTCATGTGACCCCCACCAACACAGCAAACTTCCCACCATTCCCAAGCGTGGCCGGGGTGGTGATAGTGACAGGATTCATCTTAATAACAACTGAAAATACCCAAGAGTTGGCATAATGCAAGGGGCCTAACATCCTGTTCTGTTTGTGCTTTAGTTGGATTTTCTCCTTGTATATACATTATAATGCTGCCTTGTTCACTAGAGGGTATTTTGCTCTGTGCACGTTCTGTGCATCTTTTTGCTGTGCCAGCTGGCACTTTGAGGTGAGCACTGACGGGTTTCACCCAGGTGTCTGACACCAGTAGCATCCCATGGTTGGCACAGCAACCAGGGGAGGTAAGTGCCATGCTGGGAAGATGGCTGTGCTGCATGGGTGGCATGGAGCTGCTGGAGCAGGTTGCATTACCTGTAATGGAAAAGACACAGAAAGGCAAAGAACGAAATGACCAAAGCGAACAGAGGAGAGTGCTTTATTAAGCATACCCAAGCAGTTATTTTTAAAGACTTTTCTTAGGGGTTGAACATGAAGAGAGGTTGCATGGACTGCGTAGTAGAAACACAGGAGGTTCAAAGACCATTTGGGCTGTGCGCAGATGAAGCAAGACCTCTTACCAAATACACACAGCAAACAACAGTGCAGGTACAGAGCTCCATTCAGGGGCTAGTTCTGCTTTACTGAGCAACAACAATTTTCTTGTCTTAATTAGAACTTGGAGTCAGTCTTTGATGTTACATTAATAAAATTGCTTCTCCCCAACCCCCTCCCCTTTATTTTGATCATTTTGAAAAACAACAAAAAATTGGCTTACTTTCCTCCTGACCATTTTCTCTCCTGAAATAAATTGGCACAACTTCACATGAACCAATGATTCCTTGTCTGTTTGAATAGTCACAGAAATTGCATCAGTAGGGTTTATGAGATTTCAAAGGAAAGTTAAAATTATTTCTGATGATCAAGACATACATTAAAAAAATCAAAACATCAGATTTATGCATAATGGAAAACTGTATTGTAAAATTATGTTTAGAGACATAAAATGCTATGAAAAATCCTGTTAAATGAAAAGAAAGAACTCTATTCAACTGTCTTTAAATACTGAAAGCTGGCCAAATGTACATTTTACAATTATTATTTTTTTAATACAGTGCATAAGCTACATTTGGATCATATGTCATAATCCAAAGTTAAGTGAATATAAAAGGAAACTAAAAAAACAAAAATAGCTTGTACCTTTTCACTTTTCTATTAAGATTGAATTTTTATTCCTGATTATTCAATATGAGCATCTAGATCCTCAGCAGGCATTTGGCAGTGTGCATTTCACTTCTGTTAAGTGAAAGCAACATTGGCTTGGGGCAGGGGACATAGGTTGAACCCCAGGTTTGGAATAAGTTTAGTACTAGGCTACATGTTCTGGGCTTGAAATCTGAATTATATTTGGGTTTCAAGCATTCAAAGAAACACGTTTCCTTTGCAGGTTTACACATATATTTGGTTTGCATGGAAAGGTTTTGGTAGTGGAGGAGCTACAGGGGTGAATTTGTAAGAAACTGCTAAAAGCTTCCCTTGTGCTCAATGGAGCCAGTGCCAGCCAGCTCCAAGACGGACCCACCACTGGCCAAGGCTGAGCCCATCTGCAACAGTGGTAGTGCCTCTGGGATAACGTATTTAAGAAGAGGGGAAAATAACCCCTGTACAGTGGCTGTCCCCCTGCAGCCCATGGAGGTCCATGGTGGAGCAGATATCCATCTGCAGCCCGTGGAAGACCCAATGCCGGAGAAGGTGGGTGCACCCAAAGGAGGCTGAGAACCCGTGGGAAGCCCCTGCTGGAGCAGGCTCTTGGCAGGACCTGTGGCTCCATGGAAAGAGAGGAGCCCATGCTGGAGCAGGTTTGCTGGCAGGACTTGTGATCCCGTGGGGAACCCACACTGGAGCCGGCTGTTCCTGAAGGACTGAACCTCCTGGGAGGGACCTGTGCTGAAGCAGTGTGTGAAGAACTGCAGCCTGTGGGAAGGACTCACATCAGAGAAGTTCTTGGAGGACTGTCTCCCATGGGAGAGACCCCATGCTGGAGCAGGGGAAGAGTATGAAGAGCCCTCCCCCTGAGGAGGAAGAAGCAGCAGAGACAGCTTGTGATGAACTGACATCAACCCCCATTCCCTGTCCCTCATCCTTCTGCGTTGCTCAAGGGCAGGAGGCAGAGAAATTGGGAGTGAAGTTAAGAAGGGAGGGGTGGGGGGAAGGTGTTTTGAGGATTTTTATTTCTCATTATCCTACTCTGTTTTGATTGGTAATAAATTAAACTAATTTCCCCAAGTCAAGTCTGTTTTGCCTGTGACAGTAATCAGTGAGTGATCTCTCCCTGTCCTTATCTTCATCCGGGAGCCTTTCCCTATATTTTCTCTCTTCTGATCAGCTGAGAAGCAAGGTGAGTGGCTTTGGTGGGCACCTGGCTTCCCATTAGGGTCAACCCACCATACCAGACTGAACTATGTGCTGTTGTATCTTTTTGTAATGCGTGTCTTGGAGCTGTACAGTGATGATTAATCTATACCAATCAGGTTTGCATTCCTGGATAAATTACTCATGTGCATGCCCTACCCAGTCTATAAGCTACCATTTTGATAGCAGTAGCAGATAGGAAAAGTTTGATAAGACAAGCTTTAATGTTATGCAGTTAAAAAACCCAACCCAAACAAAACAAAACAGAGGGCAAAACTGTCTTCTGTACAAAAAAAACAACTGTTAAGGAACTGGTGCACAAAGGGCTTGAAGAGAAAATCTACTTTTAAACCTAAATTCACAGTAGTTATTTCAGCTAACCTTGATATATTGAAAGAGGAATTTTTTTGTATTGTGTTTTAATATTTAACTATAATATTATCTTCTTCTCCATGGTGTTTCGACAGCTGGTGCTTTTTATGAGAAATCCTTGAAAATAACAGTACCATTTCTCATCACACACTGTAAATGCATGATTGACAGCCCCCTGGAAAGACAGGATTTCATGAGCGATAAAAGTCAATACAATATAAATAAAATACTTAAGCATGTATTTTCATCTCATTACACCTAGGATAAGCTTGGATGTATGGAGCAAGAACTTCACATTCTTTATTTATGCAACAGTCCCTGTTCAGACGGGCTAGTCATGAGGCCTTGGAAGAAAAACAAAACCTGAAGCCAAAACCTCACTTTTACTCTGGGAAAATCATGGACGCAATGATGACATACCCCTTGGGCAAGGCAATTGTTGTCTTATAACCTAAATAAAAAACTGTGCAGGCATTTTCTCTGCATCTGAGCTGTTGGAAATGTCACTCATGATTTCCAAAGGGAATGACTTTGCTGCTTGGATTAAGTGTGTGAGTGCACACACGTGTACATGTGTCTGCACATGTGGCAGACATTGGATTGGGGCTGCATACTCAGAGGTAACCTAATTTTCTTGATTGTGTTGGAAAGTGGACCAGAGATCTCTGACAAGGAGAAATGTTAGTGTGAGTAAAGCCAGACCTGCACAAGACAGTACTGTGTTACTTCTTTTTCTTTCTTTTTTTTTTTTTTTTTTTTTTTCCCCTTCTCTTTTTCTCAGTTTTGTCACAATACTGACTGGCGCAATGCATAGAAAATTATTTTTTTTAAAAAAAGAAACTTTCTGACAAAAACCTCAAATGAATTTCTGTGAGGAAAATTGCCCTGGTCACATAGTTTAACCCAATAATTTTTAACATTGTTTGTGTACAATGCCACTCTCTATTACCATACTCCTCACAATTTCTTAAATTAATTATATCAACCCATATAACACGATGCATAATTATGACCTTAAGGGCAGTGTGGGCCAAATAATTTCATAGTGTTGTGGTAAGAGTGGTTTTAACTAACATTGTTGGAGACTTAACTGCCTTTTTCCTGCACATCTTATTTTCCAGACCCATCCTGCAGTTGACAACCACCTTGTTTCATAACTTTAGAAAAGGTGGATGAAATACATTTCCCTGGCAATCAGTCCAGTGCCTCCTGCCGCTGCCTTGTCTGTTCTTGAGACATAAAGACCTGTGTTTCCATGCTGAGTTGTTCCTGTATTATATCGCATGACAGGTTCTTTAATGAATCCTGTTCCAAACCAAAACCTGCTGTAGTGATAGCATCAAACACTTCTTGTACCAATCCAAATTCTAATTTTGTGGCTTGCACACCTCCTAGCAAGACAACCCACCTGATGCCTTTTGCCTAGACATTTCATTAAGTCTTGGAGCTGGGCCTGAATATTTCCTGGGTTTCTACACTGAGGTCCTCTGAGAGTACTTGAAAGTTTTCTTGGTCTTCATAAAATCCCCTAGCCCTTCATTATTCCCCAAAATTATCTATTTTTGTGATCTTGACATCATGGTACATCATCATTACTTACTGTGGTGATGTTAAACTTCATCTAAAGGCCCACATATAAGCTCACTTCTTTCTCTTCCCCACAATGGTGATGGCTGGGGTTTTTTTTACACAGGTCTTGTTAATGACTGTCTCAGGATCACAGTATACCTTAAATTATACCAAGGATTTTTGCATTAGCCCAATCAACTTTTTACCTAAATCTAACTAAACCCACTCTTAAACTGTTTTTCCCCTCAAATTGTTTCCTTTTGTTACTATTAATTGCTTCTCTTACATTGCCAGATTATTCCTGATTTATTCTTGGTGGTTAATTTCTTCCTCTCATGCTTAGGGAAATTTTACCTCCTTTGTGTGCCAAACTTGTATATTGTGGAAAGTAATCTCATTTTTAATGGTTTCAGCTTTGCTACTGGAGACTGTGGTGATGGTGCTGGTTTCTTTGGCTTCAGACGCAGTCATCCAAAGATGGTTGTATTGCTCCATTCAGTTGTGGTGTAGGGGTGCTCAGCCATATGTATCCCCCAGGGGAAGCTGAAGGTGGTGCTTTTGGTTTTGCCTTCATATTGGTAAAGAGGCAAACAAAAATATGCCTTCCTCTTCTCTCCTTGCAAGGGCCACTATAATATCTATTAGCACGGGAGCTGTATGAAGCCATTCAGACACTTCTTGATACAGACCTTACAGTTCCTGGGGTACCATTTGCGTCCTGAGAGGTGCCAATACTGCAGTCTTCATCATCATCCACACTTGATTTCCAGATCTGCCCATCCCATGTTTCTGGATCCCAGTCCTCAGCTCAGGCTTCCTGGACCTGTTGCTGTGTGCCTGTTTCCTCGTTTTTCTCCCGGACTGACGCCTCAGCCAGCCAGGCTTTCCCAGCCTCAGCACACTCAGCAGCTGCCTGTAAATGCATCCACCTTTCTTTATAACCAGCCACACATCCCTTCAGCTGCCAAATTTCACCCTCTGCTTTTACTCTCACTCCCCTTTGAGAGTGCAGTCACTAATTGCCACACAAATAGTTACACCAAGTACAAAAAATGAGTTTTCTGATACTGTTCTTCATTTTAGATAATTCAAAATACAGTTTTCCCCCATCATACCATACCAGTCCTATCTGGTCCTTGTCCCAAGGACTGGGATTATGATTTTCATAGCTACTTTAGCCAATTTGTCCCATGGTTGGGACCAGCAGGAAGTCAGGGATGACCTCTTATTCCCACCTGCCTTGCCCTTCTACTATGTGCCATCCTGCCAACACACCAGAATCACCAGTAATACAGATATGTGCTTCCCCACCCCCACCCCACCCCCCAATTACTGACCCAGAAGCCAGCAGGTGCTTAAGTTCACTATCCAAACCTATATTGATCCAACTCAGTTCAATAGATTGCCTACGTTCTTCAGCAAAATTTTGTCACAGGAAAAACCTGCACAGTTCACATAGTTTAACCAAATCAGGACTGAGGTGGTTTATTGACTACACATGATTAACTGGCAACCAGTGAACTAGAATTTATGAAATGCTTATGAACACCTACAACTTTTGAAACACTTTTCTAGGATCAATCACATAAAGCTCTAATCCCACACATGCATGGATGCTCACATTGTTGTGGGCACACCCACCTGCACACACCTGTACCCTCTGCAACTGTGGTTGGCAGGCCCCCATCCTCTGTTTGAGGAGGGCAAGTTGCTCCATTTCCCCCCTATCTCCCATGGCTGACTTGGGCTCTCCGTCCCTGTGTGTGCCCCTGTAACTCCCCGTACTCTGCCAACAAACTCAGGGGCTGGTGAGAAAGTTCCTGTGGCCTCAGGCACCCTGGGGTGGGCAGGTTCCATGTGATGCTCCATGCTGCTACCCCCAGCTGAACATGATGCCCATGGGGTGGCTTCTCCATCATGGAGCTGCTGCCACTCCAAGGTTTCTCCTGCTCCGCCACTACTTTTTATGCCTCTTTTGTATTTGTTTTTAGGCTAACTCCACCTTTGTTTCAAAAGTCTCTTCTAATGCCCTACAACTACCGCTGTGATGATATTAGCTACAAATAGTTGCAAACATGCATGCACATTGCAACAATCATAAATCTTTGGTCTACCATGCATGTGACCTGTCTCTCTTGCACAAATGTAAAACTGAATTTGCTCCTGTGATGCCAAGAAACATTAATTAGTAGTGCTCATCAGATCCCTCTTTCTTGAGTTTCCATTCTGAATTTCAAAATAATTTTCCGTATCACTACTGAGAACTTGTCCCCAGCATTTAGCAGGTGTAGTTCCTAATAGTCCCTGCAAAAGCCCCTGGCTATTTCTTTTTTTTTTTTTTTTTTTTTGGGGTGGCAAGGGTTCCATTCTTTTAACAGTCCATAAAAATTGCGGCAAATATTGAATATCCTCCTTGGCTGCAATTCCTAAAAATTATAAATGCCAGAATGATAGACAATTTGGCTGGAGAAAAAATAGAAACAACCAAAGCTGGTAGCTGTCATTCTGACAAGCAACAATTTCTCAATGCCTGGACATTGGCTCATTTCTTCTGGTCACAGCAACCATTTTTCTTTTCTCCAATTACTCCTGTCTGTTTATGCTGCTGTAGCATCTGTTTGATTATTGCATTTAGGAATCTAACTTGAAATATTAGCTCTGGTAGACTCCAGACTTACTCATACATTTTGTTGGATAAACCTGCAAAGCCAGAATAAAATGCACTTTAAAAGATACAGAGGATGGTATTTTCCTAATTTCTTTATTTTTAAGAAAATTGCCTGCTTGTTCGTCTGCTAGCAAACTGAGGTACCTGGGTATAAAGCATGAGCACTCTCTCACACATACTTTTATTTGGTATGATATTACTATGGTAAGTAGGCAGAAATGTAGGTTAGACACTTTCTTGTCTGGATAGTTTCTAAGGCAAAATTTTGGAAAAAAAAACCCTAATTCCCTTTTTGAAGGTGATATTAAGGTTCTGACGTCATTACAAGGTGCTACCACTTGGGTTTTAACATTTCTAAGGCGTTTATTTCATGGT
Source organism: Falco peregrinus (assembly GCF_023634155.1). Lineage (NCBI taxonomy): Eukaryota > Metazoa > Chordata > Aves > Falconiformes > Falconidae > Falco > Falco peregrinus. The sequence continues at coordinate 81,774,855 of NC_073723.1, forward strand.
TTTTACTCCTTTACAAGACACAACAATCCAGAATATTATGATTATGGAAAGGTGTTGTCCTACTGCTTTTAGTCTCTCTTTGTAAGGCAGTTGCTCCATTTTCTTGATCATTTAGTTGTCCTTTCTGCACTTTCTTTTACTCTCCTGTCCCTTTCTTAAACCGCAGTACTCAAGAGAGGGTGCCTTGGGGTTTTATACTGTGGCAAAACAATTGTCTCTGTTTTTTTCTTATGCTTAAAGATGTCCAGTATTTATCTGGCCTTTTGGGCTGCCATTGCACAACATGTGAAGGCAGCTCTGAGAGTCTGACCTGTAACCACCAGTACTGAGTTCAGCCCCAAGTAAGAAGAGTTTAGATGACTTTCCCTTTTTACATTTGGCTACGCTTTTTTACTGATGGAATCAAGCTTTGACTGAAAAGAGATTTTATGCAGTCCTTTTGAAGGAATTTGATTGCTTGAGAGATCTTGGCATCATCTCAGATTTTGAGATTTCATTACTAGTTTATTTTCCAAGTCATTGATGGTGTTATTTCAATAAAGCTACTTCCAGCACTTAGGAGACCCCACTGCTGATCCTTCATCATCATGAAACGTGATCTTTAAGACCTACCATTTGCTTCCTACCTGTTAATAAACTTCACTCAATAAAACAGTTTTTCTTCCAGTCCCATGGAAGCAGGATATTTTTCTTTAATAACCCTTTATAAAAAATGTGTTCAAAGGATTTTGAGAAGAAAAACGTATTAACTCCACCAGATCCCCTTTTGTTTCTGTGCTTATTGACACCTATCAAGATACTGCCTGTGTCTGAGACCTGCTAAACTGCTGGGGAGAAGAAGGAGGAGGGAAGCACGCAGGGCCCTGACAGCATCCTTCTGAGACATTATTTCTCTCTACAGAAGCCTTACAAACTCTTTCCTGATATACCATGCTTATCCATGATCTCAGCACTTGGAGATAAACTCCATCTTATTACAAGGGATGGAAATCAGGCTTCTGGATAACATGTTTTAATACTTGACTTTCAAAATGCTCACAAAATAAACTGTCATTTTGAATTCAACCTACTCTAATGTGCCTTTATCTGTATGACAAGCAAGACAAATTTTCCGTGAATATAGGAAAAAAGTGATCCCCTTGGGCACCTTCCAGGAACAGTATAACATATCCAGAAAACAGTTTCTCAAGCTTGAAGTTTGGTCTTTTTTCCCCCCACTGCTCTTTGTTAATGCCACCTGTTTTCATTTGAGGTTGCCAGAAATGCATCTTTTACGTGATCATTTTAGGATTATCTTTCTTACGCTTTTATATATTTAAGATATTGTGGCCAGAAATGGGTTTTGCTCATACTTAGTGTGAAGCCACTCCTTCCTGCGTCTTATCGTTAACCTCTGTTTACAGTTAGGGTCTATGACTTGCAATGAGGTGAAATAAATTGCCACAGGGCCTGCTAGATCTGAACTGCAAAAAACAGGCCAGAATCCCAAATTCTGGATAAAGAATCCAGATTTGTTTTTTTTCTCATGCTGACACTTTGAAAAATAGAAGTCAGTCTAAAAATTCTGAACATGGACACTCCTGATGTTTAACTCATTATCTCCACCTCTGAAAAGTGTTTGTTGTGCATCTTGCCCACCAAGTGCTCCAAGCACCATGGAAGTATCTGCATGCTATAAAAACTCTCTGGATAAGGCTGATTTCCTTGAACCTAGAAGCTGTTTTTCCATCCTTTCCCCAGTATGTTTCCAACTATATCACAAAACCAGTAAGTGAGGCTAGAGGCTCAGATATAAAGTGAACCTATTAGAAATTTGAAAGAATCAGCTGAAAGCAGTGAAAATTCATGGTAGCTTAGTGACTAAGCAGGCCACACTTGCTGGCATGGATTCCCTAGCTGCTAGCTGTTAAATTGTTCCTGTGACTCTTTGAACTCTGCCGCATTTCCTTAGCTCAGTGGGTTGTGTGTATTTCTTTAATAACCTCATGTCAAGGCATATATTTGGGGAGAAAAATCCATCTTTCTCTTTCCTGTGTTGGTGAGATCTTTCTAAAGGCTTGAGTGGCAGACACATGAAGGATAACTGTCATCTGTACCCTTGAAAGCCTTCTGTCATGGATTCAATCATAAACTCCAGTATGTCCTGTCAGTATCTGGTTCGTAATTGTGCATTCTTGCATACAGAACTCAGGCTCTTTACTCATAACTGTTCCGTCAGGTCACAGTCCATTCTGTGTGTTTACATTAGCTTTTGTTTCTGTTTTCCCACATTGAGAGATTTAGCTTCTGATATATTTAGAATATACCAAGGTATGTTTGCATGCATGAAAGAATGAGCTGATTTTGTAATCAGTAATTTTACTTCACAGCTTCTCCTCCTAAAGGTAGCCAGTTGAAGTCTACAGAAAGCACATGTCTTGCCACATTTGTCCTATTTTTATTTCAAACTTTCTTGACACATTTACAAGACCTTTCAACTCTCAAGCTCATTTGTAGTTCATTTGCAGCTCCAAAATTCTGTTGCAAGCTTTTATATATCATAAAGAAAACTTCATTGTAAAAACACCTGATGCAATTAAAAGTAATGTAGTGATACATACTAGTAATCCACAGATTCATTCTTCTGCAATAAAGCTAATGGGCAGAGGTTCAATGGCTCTCCTGGATTCCAGATATGGAGTATGAAAAGATACTAAAATCCAAAGCGAATGGATCAAAGTTTGTGTTTCAGGGGAAAAAACCAACTTGTTAGCATCAAACATTGCAGCCAGCCAAAGGCACAAATCTGCATGCCATAGAAATGCATGGCTATTTTGTTTCCTATCATTCCTAGACTGAAAATACTATTATCCATCCCTAGTTCAGTGTCTGTTTTCTTGATTGTATTGTTCTGGGCAGGCATTTTACAGCTTTTGCACAGCAAAGGCAAAGTATTACCTTTAGGAAAGTCTTCTCCTAAACAAAAAAAATCTATTTTTCTGACTTCTGGGTACACAGAGTGAGCCAAAATAAGCAATGACAAAAGACTGTAGTGACAGATAATCTCATGAAAAAATTGGAAAATATATATTTTTTTTTTCTAGATGGAGCTATATCATGGCTTGCCTAATGCTGCTTTAACTAGAAACAGAGTAATGATGAGTGAAACATACACAAAGATTGTACAGGAAAGGGATGTTTAGCCTGTTGTAAATTGTAACTTGGTAACTTGCACATGAAGTGGGTTATTCTGTGACCCTGAGCAATTTCACATATTTCCCAGGCTAGATTATATTTCCATATAATTGAAATAAAAATTAATGTAGTGAATCATTTTAATTTAACTGCTATTCTCCTATCACTTAGAATTTGATGTATTATTTTACCTTTTGAAATCTGGCATCCAGGCACAAGTGTCTCTAAAGATATCCAGAGAAAAAAGATGAAAGAAAGGACCTACCTAAATAAGCATTTGTCTCATAAAAATGCTTTGTCAGTCTTGGGGGGTAGGGCTGTGGGGGGATGGGAAACCACCCTGCTTTCATACATTAAACAATTTTACAAGCGTTATTGCTCTTACCTTGACTGGAATATATGCAACTTGCTGACGATAGCCCCGTTTACAGGATCATGTTTTCATGTGGATGACCTCTACCTGAACAATTTATCCAGCAAAACAGATGGAAAAAAGACAAAACTAAACCCCTCCAAAAGAAGACTTCTTCAAAGCCCAATGCAACTTCATTTCTGCCTTGCCAAGAGATGCTAACTCACATTTTGTGGAAATATTTCTCAATAGCTATATGGTGGACATGCAGGCAATACACAATTATTTTTTTTTCTTGAAGGTGTACCAGGAACAATGGGATAATTTGTGAAGGGGCCAAGGGGCAGGCTAAGCATCAAAACTGACCATGCAAAATAATTTTGCTCAGCAATAGATTACAGCCTTAAAATTGTGATGCAGTGTTAAACTCACCTGCAACTCATGGAAATCTGTGTGGAACCTTCCACCAAGAGCAAGCTGGATCACATCCTATGTGGTTTTTTCATTCCATACATCTGGTGAGAGTAAATTCAGTAAAGATCTGAGATTTCGCATGCATACTGTCTAACATACATAATTGCACACAGATTATTTTACAGATGCAGTCTCATTACAGAATCACAAAATTGCAGAATCACAGAAAGTCTGGGATTGGAAGAGACCTCTGGAGAACATCTAGTCCAACCCCCTGCTAAAGCAGGTTCATCTAGAGCAGGTTGTCCAGGATCATGTCCAGGCAGGTTTTGAATGCCTTCAGAGAAGGAGACTCCACAGCCTCTCTGGACAGCCTGTTCCAGTGCTCCATCACCCTCAAAGCAAAGAAGTTTTTTCCTCACATTCTGGTGGAACTCCCTGTATGGTGGTTTGTGCCTGTTGGCCCTTGTCCTGTCACTGGGCACCACTGAAAAGAGCCTAGCTCCATCCTCTTGACACTAGCCCTTAAGGTATTTCTATGTATTGACAAGATGCTCTCTCAGTCTTATCTTCTCCAGACTCAACAGGCCCAGCTCTCTCAGCCTTTCCTCATCAGGGAGATGTTCCAGTCCCCTAACCAGTTTTGTAGCCCTCGGCTGGACCCTCCGTAGCAGTTCCCTGTCATTCTTGAACTGGGGAGCCCAGCACTGGACACAGCACTCCAGATGTGGCCTCACCAGGGCAGAGTAGAGGGGAAGGATCACCTCCCTTGACCCACTGGCCATGCTCCTCCTAATGTCCCCCAGGTCCCTACTGACCTTCTTGGCCACCAGGGTACACTTCTGGCTCATGGGCAACTTGCTGTGCACCTGTTGATGGGTAAGTTGAACAGGGCTGGACCTAGTACTGACCTCTGGGGAACACCAGTAGCTGCAGGCCTTTCGTTAGACTCTGCACTGTTGATCACAACCTTCTGAGCTCTGCCATTCAGGCAAGCTTTTTAACTGTTCCCTGCAGCTCGGCCACCTGGCGTGACAGATCATCAGCCTGCGCACACCTGAGGCAGGCGCTTACCTTTTCCCCAGGAGAAGGGTCTGGGCACTCGCTGCAACCTACCACCTGTCCTGAAGCCGCCTTCCTTGCCAGTTCCACCTGGGTGGAAGCATCAGACATCTCAGGGGCTTTCTCTGTAGAAACACTAGCTTTAACTCTGAGGTGAGTGCCCACCACCCTGGCAGAGACCTAGAGCGCTTCCCTGGGCTGTGGGCCTACAAGTGGGGTGCAGGGTCCCCCCTGTGGGCCCTCCCACGCCAGCTGCTGTGCCACGGCCTGGCTGCCCGCCCTGGCGGTGGCGCTCCCGGTCACGGCGCTCCCGGGGCTGTTTAGCTCCCGGTCACGGCCCTCTTGGGGCTGCTAAAATCTCCCACAGCTGCTCCTGGCAGCGCCCAGCCCTGTCAACCCAGCTCATGACAGGCGCCGGCTCCTGGCGGGGCTCTCTGCTCTTGCTGGGCTTTTCCTGGGCCTGGCAATGCCCCTGCCCATGATCTGGCACCCAGCCACAGGACTTACTGCTGCCACCACTTAGTGGACTAAGTTTTTACAGTGACAACTCTCAAGGCTGTAAGAGACCATTCACGACTCCATTGGCTACAGAAGCCATGAGCCCTTAAATACAAGTCCTGGAGAAGGTTGCATGGGATGTTGGGGTGACAATGGTTAGACATGGGACCAAGGCTTTGGTCTGCAACTCATCACTGCCTTCTTCCTTGGGAGGTTTCTGCCTCTGTTTTCTTGCTCCTGTCAGTCAGTGAAAACTAGAGTAGGAGGAAATTTATTGGTTGCAGACCTCCATCATCATTCAGAGTCCCTACTCAAAACCACCAGCTTCTCCTTCACCTATTTTTTTCCCCAAAGGTGAAACAAAAATATCCTCCTCTTGCTTTGTCTTATGCCATTCTGTTACTGTTATACTATTTCATCAAACTTCTCAGAGCTAGAACTCAGATGGGGTGAAAAAAGATGTTTTTCAATATCTCTGGAATATGAAGCATGTGAAGAGTAATACTAGCTACATTTTTTTTGTTGTTGTTGCTAATTTTTGCTATAAAGAGGCAAGAATTTGGAGCTAAGGTTTTGTTTTTTCTTCAGAAGCTAATGGTTTGACTGGTCCTCTAAGAAAAAACATTCACCTCAGGGTAGTGTCTAACCAGTAACTGCATCATGCAGCTGTCCAGTTGTTAGATATATGACGGCTATCCAGAAAATTTCTGATGATTTGATGTGAATCATTCTTAGTGTTTTAAAGATTTCAAAAGCAGTCTCTATACATCTCCCATGCATCAGACACATTTCTGACAGGCAAGCACATTTCTAGAAGCAGAAATACCTAGGAGCTTTGATTTTTTTTAGAACCACTGAAGGTGGTCTATCTCAAGTTGCACAAACATGGGTAGGCTTCCTGGATTTAAGTATGTTACAGCTGAGATCCTTCTTATGTCTTTAATAGATGTTAGTAAGTCTTTAATAGCTGATGACTTAGTCCCCAAGTAACACAGAAAAAATATCAAGTAGCTCTGTAGTGTTGCTAAAACTGTATAGCGAGATGGAAATAACTTTAAGCCATGAACTTCAGTTAAAGAATGGAGTTACCAGCAGCTCTGCCATGTTGCCTTGCTTTTACATGTGCAGGAAGAGAAAAGAAGCAAATGGTTCCTAGGGTATGGAAATTTCTGAGCAGCTGTCAAACACTTTTCTGTCTTCAACACTGCTGCCTTTACAAGCTGTTTTCAATGTTTTTTAAACTGTTTCTTCCAAATGGACTCTCAAATGGCATGTTATTCCACACAGTCATCTATTGCAGTAAGAGCACTTGCAGGGACAAATACCATTAATCCTGAATAAAGTTAGCAGAAATCGACCAGTGAGGTGAGTTACACCTTTCGTGTAAACCTTTGTAGGGTCTTTTGTGAACACTTTGATCTGTGCTGCTTCGTTAATCTGCTCCATAGAATCAAGTGTCATTGTGGTTTCCTTTATGAGCCTATATAATACCAGTTTTGGAGAAGAATATGAAATTAATCTGGTACAAATCTAATACATTATTTACTGTATTTGTGCCTTTGTAACTCACCACTGTTGTATCTAAACACTTTCATGCATCTGGCCTCACAAACCCTCTGTATTATTTATGGTTCACTTTTAGCAAACCACTAGGAAAATTAATGTAGTGCAAAATTAAAGGGCCACATGCTGCCAAATCCTAACGGAAAGCACACTGCAGGGGAAAAGGCCATAAAGAATCTGCAATCCATTTCCTTCAGAAGCCTGCATAAGGCTAGACAGGATTTCAGCCCCTAAACATGGTGACGATTTTCCCATTACTTTTCCCTGCTAGCAGACTTTTAAAGGAGTGGGGCAGACAGTGGGCACTGGCTCTGCCTTTCCTCTCTCATAGGGACTTGCCAGGCAGCAAGACCTGAACACCATGTGTGAGGCTCTCCAGACCAAGACTGCTCTGTGAGGGCCAAAACTGAGGGTTAAAAAACCCCCTCAAAAATTAAAAAATGTTCAGGTATTCCTCAAGGTACTCAAGAACTATGTGGCAACGGAGCTCAAATCCTCAGACCAGGGTACAGGGGCATTCAAAGTGCCATGGCTAGGGGTAGGCAAAAATAAAAGATAAAGGAAAGGAAATGATGGCACCTGGAGATCAGTGGTAGTGATTGTAGTTCTGACTGTTGAGGAGCATAGATATGTAATATATAATTTTGTGAAGTCTGGAATAAAGATACACTAACCTTCATTACAACAAGAAGTCAAGCTTGTAAGCAAGGCAGCACAGGAGTAGCACTGGTCTGTTTGCCTGTGCTGTCATCTCTGTGCCCAGCACAGGGTCAGGGACACAGCACTGCAATTTACAGGCCGGTGTTTCTGAATCACTCCAGGACTGGAAACAGCAGAAGCAATTCTGAAAAGCAAATACTCTCCATAACAACAAAAATGAAACAACTTTGCATGTCCAGCCAAGCCCTCACAAAGCAAACCTGGCAGGGGACTCCATAGGATATTGTACAATAAAGATCAATTTCCTGTATGACTTCTGCTTTTTGTAAGTGTTCATCTGTTTGTGTGGCATTTCCTACCACTTGCAAATGCACCGAGGGAACAATCTTCCTATGCTTCTTCAGAACTCATTCTGCCATAGACTGAGCTCAAACTACTTCACAAGAACCTCTCAAAATAAATTATAGTGGAAAAGAACATCTGTTTGAAAAATCGTTGCAGTTCATGTCAATTAAGAAGACCATGTAAGACATCACTGCCTAGGCCTGTAAAGAACCTTACTTTCACAAATTACTCTTTCTGATGACCAAAAAGAAGGAAAACTCATAATCGATCAAGACTACCCTCTGCTTTTGCTGTGAAACTCTTGTCAGCTTTTCAGTGAAACACTAGCTGAAACATCTGGATTTGTTTTTTATTTCTTCCTTTTCACCGATCTTTCTGAATTTCTCTTGACATCATATTCTCCTCTAAATGCTTCTCCACATCAAATTTCCTATAATTTCTCTGCCCAAATGCCCAGATAGGTGTGTTTCCCTTTCTCCAAACCTCTGGGAAGGAAAATACACAACATCCTGAGGCAGCCTCTTACATCTTCTTAACGAATTTCTGCCTTCCCCCTCCATGTGCTCAATCTAACTCACTCCAGGTAAAAATTAAAATTATTTCTCCTTACATTTCCCCTACTCCTCTTTAAGGACAGCAGATGCTACTTTCTCATTAAGATTTGCTATATGGCTACCAAATTTATTAGTCCTCTGATTTTTGATGCTTTTTTGGTTCTGATGCTCTCATGTGTGACACACACAATGCTAGGCAGATGTGAATCAATCAACAGAAAGAGTAATCTGATTCTGCGAAAGTCCCACATTGGGCTTATGTAGTAATTAGAAGTAACTGAACACTACTTGAAAAGCAGACAAGATTGTTATTGTAATATTTGACAAGTAACATTTGAGTAGCTGGCAGGATAATAAAAGAAATGTTAACCAGCACATCTGAGAAGCAACAGAATTTTTTCTCAAAATGCATTATTCAAGAAGTAATTTTTGAGCCAGTGTTAGAGGTAATATTGGCAAAGTACAGGACAAAATGTTCATTGTTGAGGTGTAGTTTGGTATTTTCGCTGTTTTGCAAACTTGTCATTATACTGCATATTTGAAGAGTTTTGTGAACATGGCCTCAGGTTATCAAACTTTGTTCTTTTAGAGCTGCTCATTTTTCATCCAGTCTGAATATGGGTTTATAATTCAAAAAAATGCCAAGAATATTACTGTTCCAAAAAGGTTATTTGCACACCAGCCGCAGAAATACTGTGCATTTTGTTTGTTTCTGAAAACACTTTCATTGTCAGGTAAGAATAAAAAAACCCAGAACATTTTGTGTTCAACCTAGTGTAAAATGTCAAGCAAAAGTCAAGAAGTGCAAGGTGCTCCCCTAACACATTCTGACATTAACAATTTTTGATTTTATGAATATGTGGCCTATAGTTTATAGATTTTTTTCCATTTCTTTGTTTTCTTGTACTTATTTTTTTCTCTTATTTAGCATTCATCCATGTGAAGAGGATGGCATTTCTAACCAAGTTTATGAGCTGTTTTCATCAGAGAATCTGATTCTTGGGAGTTCAAGACGCATTCTAGTGGTTGCTGGAAGAACACTGTCAGGCCCCTTCAAGATCTGAGACTGAATATCTGCTCTAAATGCTGATACCTGGCATGTTCCTGATTTCGTTTCTGACAGAGCCAGCTCTGGGCTTCTCATCAGACAGTGACATTTTGCTGCTTAAGGACTGACAGCCATAGGCGTTAAAACATACTGTCTCTAAGGGGTAGAGCTGAGATGGAAGAGCAGTGGGCAGTCTGGTCATTGTCTATATTTGGGGCACACGAAAATTGAGGGACAAGAGAAACTAGATAGGATGGCCTTCCACTAGCAGGTATTACTGACCTAAACATCCCTTCTATATCCCTTTGGAAGCAATAGCCATAGCAACCCTGAGCGTCCTAGGCTTTAATGAGTTTAGGTAGTGAGACAACAGATGATTTTCTTCCAATAGTTATACAGGCCCCATAGCAAGAAGTAGTGCTGTTCAGTGCTGACACTAAAATACCTGGGAAGAAATGCTTTCTTTTAGTGATCCTTTTTTGCCTTTTATAGTTACTAACCATCATGGAAAATTTTGATCTTCTTCCCTGAATCAATAAGCGTCTTCTACATATGATCTTATTTCTATAAGCCTTTGTTCCTTGATTTAGCATCAACTTTCTTGAGTATCAATGCTGTACCAAGTCTCTGTCTTTAAGGAAACCTAAAAGAATGCCCTTTGAGAATGTAATCAAAGTGATTAACTGTATACAAGTGACTGAAGAAGACACAGACATCGAAAATAAATGCTCAGTGGATAACATACTTCATCTTCTCTCTGACAAATTATTTAACATGGTTTTCTGAGTATTCACCATTTTGACTTAACCCTTCCACTTCCCTCTCCTTCATATTAATACAATAGCTGATACTGGACAGAGGATTTCCCTGCAAGGTCTGAGGCTTTTCATAAAGCAGATGTATCACTTTGGGATATCAAGTTGCTATAGGAAGCATCCTTTAGATGACAGGGGATATGGGGGGATGGTTCTGTGCATTAGTGTTCCCAGCTGGAATGATCTTGAAACAGCAATCCCGAGCTACACCTTCTTCATTTTGCTACATTACTTCTTTGGTAAATGCAAATTGACAGGATTTAAGAGATGTGGCCTATTTGTTCCGGTCAGGTCAACATATTTATTTTAAATTAGCCCTTATTCTTCTTCTAATATTGGCCAAAATCAATACAGCCAAACAAAAACTGTCCTGTGGTTTTAATATATACACCTTTTCTTAGCCAGAATATAACCAATATTAACATAACATATCTCAAGAAATTCCACAGATTAAGAGGATACTTTTATATTATAGCTTGTATTATGTGTATGTGTATATTATGTGTAATAATTTTTTCAGCAACTGCCAGAATTGTAACAGGTTGATTTGATGATAATAAACTGCAGATGATACGTAATTGCAAGCATATCTACAACTATTAGCTTTGATAAATATGGGATATCTTACATCACAGTTGGCTTTGCTCATGTGACCAGTTAAAAAGAACAAAACATTCCCTTGTTGATCCCATAAAAAAAGTCACGAGCTATAAACATGCCAGACTAAATTTACAGCTAGGTGGTAGTAGTACCATTTTGATTTTGCTAATGCTCAGCAAGTCTCTATTTTGTATAAATTAAGCCAAAATGGAGATTATTTAAAATGTTTCTGACATAATACAATACCTAATGTGAATTTACACTGATTCTCAGTACACCTCCTTGCATATAACTATAAACATTGTTACAATCATTACATTCTATGAAGAATTTTGTATTCATCATCGTTCCACCAATCTGGTTCTTCATATAGGTTTGAATATAAATTATTTAGCACAATTTTTTGGTTCTCTGACCACAGAGTATTATCACCAACACTACTTATAATTATAAACCAAGTCCAGCCCAGCAACACTTAACACTTTTTTTGAAATGTCAGCTTCTTGCATTATGTCAGCTTCTTTATCAAGGAGGGATGACATTTTTTGTACTAAAAAAAAATAATTTAGTTACTTCTGGTTTAAAAGAAAAAAGTCTAAGATGAAAATCAAATAAGTATATGAGTTTGTATATGCAACTCAATTTTGTTAATACCCATTTACGGGATTGGAATGTTATGCTTAAGGTAACCCACATATGTTTTCCTAGTAATACCATTTGTGAATACCATTAATTTCACACAAAACCACATTCTTGTTTCAATAGAAACTATTTTGTTTCATTATTCCAGTATGTTTTGTCTTTTAAAATGACCAAATTAGAGTTCACTATGGTATCTGAAACATCATTATATTTGCTTTCCTTTTCCTTCACTTGATCTGCTAAACAACCCTGTATCATCACTGTCTGCAAGTGGCAACACATCACTGTTCAAAAATTATTTGGAGAAGTTTGCTAAAAAGGATAAATAAGACTGTACACGTACCTTGAAAACTGAGCCCAGCTGCTTTCCTCCGGTGACAATTTTTGTTATGTATTTATATTTTCTTGTGAAGAATTTTCTTGTTCAGGCAACAAAAACAGGTTGTTCAAGTCTTTTCATTAGCACTTCCACTGCCACAGGCTTAGGCAAAATATATTTTCTACCTTCAATGGTAAATTTTTATTGCAGCAAGCTATGGGTTTTATACACACATATGAAAACTTAACAGTGTGAAAATGTTGGGAGAATTGAAGATACATCCAAGAGAACTAGGTTACCACATTTCTGACTACTTCTGTATGCTGACAGTACAGTGGCTGGATAGAAGGCAGCTGCATCTGAAGTGAAATGCAGGATCGACAACTCTGAGTCTTTACTGGAAATGTTCTGATATTAGATGTGCAATGTTTCATTCCTGTGTCCGTACAAGGTAGAAACAAAGCATAGCAATGCAGGGCAAGAGTATTGGTGGAGCTGTTCACTAGAAAATATCTGAGTGCCATAGACCCTACTGCCTTTTCTTGTCCAGTTACAGATTGAAGATGCATCTCATTCTTTACAAGTAACTCCTGAAAGATACAGCTGAATAGCATCTAGGTATGACTACCCTCAGAAGCAACTGCAAGAGACACTGAGAGAAATCTTTAAAGCACCAAACATCCTGCCACCTTTGGAACATGCATACATAGGTTTGACCAAGTCATCATCCCAAAACACAGCTACTTACTAGCTTGTATGCCATCCATATAATAACCGTGTTGATATTTCAGTTGTTCATTTTGAACATTTTATAAATCAAGTTATGATGGGATTCTCTGGAACAGCTGTCCTGTTCTGCCATAGTGTTCTAGAGTAAACATCTGCAGAGATGCTGGGTATCCCAGTGTGAAGAAGTTCTTAAGAGAACTATTTTTTTATAATTCTTTTTTTTCCTCCTTAGTTAAACAAAACTCACCAATTTAAAAGAATGCACCTGCTCTGGAAAGCTGTAATGTCATTAAATGCCTTATGTCTTGACACAGTGTACAGCAAATTGGCATAACCTTTTTGTCCCATATTTAGGTGTATTTCATTCCCATCTGCTTATTTTCTTTGATGTTCCCAGTAATAACTGACAGTCACTTGGGTCTCTTAGCTATCATCTGCACAAATAAAACCTGACATTGCTTTCATAGAATATCATCAGTAGTATATCAAATTCTCCAACATATTCCCTGCACAGCTGCACCAAGTGACAGAAACAAAAACTGCCTTCAAACGTAATTTATAAAATCATAAAAGGAGTGAACTGTTCTTCCTTTTAAAAGCGAAGCTTAGCTAACTTGTAAACAAGATGACAAATCATGAGCAGGTTGGTTTAGTGGGTTTTTTTCCAGGACAGGATAGGTCATTTAAAACATTTTTTTCCTCATCTGGTACTTACTTACCAGAGGCAGCAACATTAAAAAGCAAGAATAATCAGTGAAAAGACTCATCATTAAAAATAAACCAAAAAAAATTCTTATGTCTCCCACAATTTAGAAACAACAGCAACGAAAAAAAATAGATGCAGAGGGAGAGAAATCCAAGTGCTTTATAAATACAACAGGTTTTATCCTCCTGTCCATCTGAAATCTGCCGTTTCCAGCTTAGTACAGGCATAACTGAGGCATCAGTCACCATTGCATTTGCAATCTTCTAATGCTTAGCATTGACATGTGTTCCCTATTGCTATGGAACTGGCATAACAGTATAGACTTCTTTCATAACTTCTTTGCCCAGCACAAGGCCGGGTTTTGGTAACAAAACAATAAAAGAACAGCATAACATTCGATTTGCTTACCTTTATTTCAGTTGGAATACCATCATGTTAAGTGGATGTTTCTAGCAGATATTTTAGAATCATAGTCTGACTTCTGTCAGTCAAGTGTCTTTTCTAATCCAAATTATTTTTTATATAAAAAAGATGAGAAATTTCTATGCTTAGTCTTTCTGAAGCAAGCAGCATTGCAGAAGTCTTTACCCAAAGTGGCAATTCGTTAAAGATCAATTAAGCACTGCAAATGACTAGACTGAAAGTTAACACTTTTGAAACCTAAGCCATATTTTGTTATATATAAGCTAAAGTAATTTTAAGCCATAAACAAGTGACTTAATTAGCACACTGGAAAACATTAAATGTGTGGGAAATTTTGAAAATGACTGCACTTTCCAGTAAAGAAAATGCTGTAAACATGCAACACAAGATCATCAGGGTGATGACCATTTTGCTTCCACTTGAACGTGAATTCTCTGTTATCAATTGGTATATTTTAAAGGAATCTGAAAAACCCAAAAATTTCAAACCAGTTGTTATTACACCATAGTAAAGTTCACAGTTTAATACTAAGTACTCACATATAGACCAGCATCATTATCTGTGCTAGAAGTGGAGGTGAGCAGTGGCTGCACCTTTCTGTGCCACTGCACTTGTAATAGAGACAAGTATACTATATTTTGTGCAAATCTCTGTAAATGTTAAAATGTTTTCAAAGCTTTTTGAAAGTTATATGTCCATGTTTACCTTGGTAGATGTTGCACTCTCCCAAGGATCTGAACACATGGCACTTATATCCCTTGTACCTCCTAGAACATCCCTAAAGTGGAGTGGTTCTGAACCGCTTCAAGCTGCCTCTTAGTACGTCACCAGTCACAGTGATACCCTGATCTTAGTTTGAGTTTCTGTACTCCACTATAATGTAAATAATTAATAGAAATATTTGAGTTTAGATGAAAAAATAATATGCCAGCAGCCAGTTCTGAGCCTTTGAGAATGACACATCTCGCCTTTGATTTGTAAGACATGACACTTGCACTGCAATGTGCCATATTTGTAGACTCAAGTAGTATTTACTATGACTAATGTAGAAGCATACGAAGAACGCTTGTTTGTACAAGTGTCTTGCAACGTTAAGATTTACTGACAATTCAGAATTGTAAACATGAGGGAATTTAGTGAGCAGCCCTAATGAACTATTTCTGTATTGACTGACAATTACACAGATGCTTCAGCAGATGTTATTTGACTCAATATTTTATGAGGTAGTGTGGTACATCACTCTTGGTTTGGCTTTTCCTTGTTCTCTTTCTCCAAAACGGGGCAGAATGCTGTTCATAAATTGTGTATTTCAACTATAAACATAGCATGTTCTTACTTTCTCAGTGTGAGATGGTGGAATTACAACTATCAATTACCTAGGAGTAACCTACATCCTGAAGCCCAGCAAATAGGATTAATCTTGATGGGTTGGCTCAGCTAGGGACTGTGACTGGAAAACATATTACCTTCCCTCCCTTCAAGAGATGAAGTAATTTTGCATCAATTTTGAGATGATTACATATTTTTCCATTTACACAGTGAGTTTTGGCAGTCAATCTATGCTTTCTTGTTCTTCTCTTCAGGAAGAACAGGAATAAGACAACCCCATTATTAATTTAGAATGTATCAAAGAAGCTGGAGACTACGTCTTCAAACTGAGAAGGCAAAACCATACTTCTATAAAAGTTTAAAATGCTGCACCCTGGGCTTTAGAATCTTTCATTCTGAGGTGAGATCTCTCTGACCCTTTCAGATCTTTAAAACTAAAGAAGTGTATGGTTACATTTTGCTGGTTCACATGGCAGCTAATTACAGCATGCTGATATTGCAGCACAGTAGAAAAGCAAGACTGAGATATTTCTTCATCTCCATAGTTCCTTACCAGCCTCATCATCCTAGCAAGCCAATACATGTAGTTCATAAGACAATATCACAATAAACTATAAAGGCTGTTAAGGTAGGACCTTTCTAGACTCTAGGATCATCGTCACTGGAGCTCTCTAAGGATAAACCAGACAAGCTTCTGCCAAGCATGGCATGAGCTGTGAATAGCAGATTCTGACTATGAGCAGAGGATGAGGACTTCATGACCCTCATTTCTGTCTCTGGCTGGTATGACTTTGTTGCTTGGATGGTGTGATTTGTCTTCACTGTTTAATCTTCAACATATTCCTTAGGCTTTTAATAATAATAACTACCAAGAGAAATTTCTAAGTGATATTTATTATGCCTTTCTTCAAGAAAGCAATAGCAGTTCTCATACAGTATTGATGCAAGGAAAATAAGGAAAACCTAAAAATGTATTAGGTGACCTACTGTCATTACATATAAGATGTTTCATGAAAGCTGGGAAAAGTTTAGATATAAGAAAAAGAAGTGTCTGATTACTACAGATTCACAAGTTAGGTAGCAACTGGTGTGCATTTAATTAATACCTACTTGCTAGAACTGGCCATGGAAGATGTCCAATTAAAGTCCATGGCACTAAAAGTATCCTTCTAAGCTATCAGCCACCTTTTATACAATCATTCTGCCAATGCCTTTTAGTTGTAATGGTTCCTATCACAATGGTTCCTTTGGTATAAGAACTCTCTAGATAATCTTTAAAAGGTTGTTTTTTTTTTTTAATTGTCGAGTGAACACATCTCATCACTATTGTTTCCATCATTGTAAGGTCTAGCATAAAAGTCAGATATGAAGCTGCTTTTATTATTTTTTTATCTTTCTTGTTTTGCTCCATAACTTGTCAAATGTGACCTGATTTTGCAAAAAGCTGAATGTCACAGGCTGCCCCTGAGGATTCAGAACTCCTTCTAGGCATCCAGTCGCACCCTAAAGAACATGGCTTAGCCAGTAGCAGATCTGCTTATAAGCAAATTACTATAAGTCATATCATATTCATTGAAGATGTTTATTGATAGCTGTATAATTATAAAACATAATCTAAGATTAGATATGTAATTAAAATGTATATATAACTTGGCTAGTCTCCTCCTAGAATCAAAAGAAAGAAAAAGAATAGGGATTCAGGGCACCTCGGTTATAAATATATGGTGGATATTCTTAACATCTAAACCAACAAATTGCTTCTGTCCCCTGTAAAACAAGTCGGTATCCAGAATGAATTGTAGTACATCTCATACTCATATTTAGTTAGACCCTGACTTACTGCCCTACTAAAGATTATGTCTTTCTGGAATGCTTCATTTCACCTTGTACTTTTACATTCTCGTTCCTACATGTTTGGTTTTTTTTTCTCCTTCATTGCAACCAACTACCTTGCAGGTAGTGCTAACTACTTGAGGCAGAGCTTTTCATTCCAATCAGTTACCAAGTTCTGTGGCTGCTCTCATATAAACTTCTCTATTGTGTGCACTCTAGATAATTTATCTGGAGTTTCACTGATTTACGTAAATAAGTCAGGTACTAAAATTAATCATCATTCATTTATTATTCTTTACATATACATGCATAAAATCATATGCTTAGGCTTGAAAAACATTAGTTATTTCAGGAATATAACTGATGGCATAACCCATAAGTTATGTGGTTTGTATGACCCATCACTCATCTTGAGCAATTTAGTATACCTTAAAGTAATTATTAGAGAAAGGATTCACTTTTCCCTTTCCCTTCTGCTCTGGTAGTATCTATTCACTGGAGATATCTTGTACAGTTACCAGTATTGGCAATATGTACTTTTTCTTTTTTGTGTTTTTTGTATTTATATTGACTGCATATATGCCAGAAAAAGAGGTTCACTACATCCTCTGCTTTTTCCTCTTCCCTTTTTTCCTCAGTCCTCCTCTTCTCTGTTCTGACCCTGTTTCCTTCTCTGCTACAGTTCTGAGACTTACTGGAGTCTTCATCCCTTGAAATCAGACAAGATAAAGCCCTGAGTAACCAGGTGTGCTCTGACCCCCGATTCTGCTTCAAGCAGGAGGTTGGATTAGATGATTTTAAGAGCTTCCTTCCAACCTGAGTTATCCCATGATGCTATGATCTGAATCACTTCAATCCTTCATGCAAAGCAAGCCATCCAGTTTTTTTTAGTTGGGTTAAGGAATTATAGCACTAAAGAAAGCCTGTATACAAAGAACATGAGCTAAGTGAAAGTAGCAGCAGGGACTGGAGGAGGCCTCTGTGTCACCTGCCAGAAGGGCTTTCTGCACCTTGTGGAACTGCAGTTTGATATGCAGGTACACTGGGATAGAGGATGTCATCCTTGATCACTCTTTAATATAATTAGTCTCATTCAGTGCCTACACAGAGAGGGTTCTCTGCACCTTCTATTTTAGTGTCTTTCTATTATGCTATGTGTGGCTCCAGCCTCAGTTCAAGGCTTCCCTTAGAGACAAAACCGATTGTCTACACTGAAGCTTCTCTATGATGTTCAAAACCACAATATATGCTAGAGACTGTGATGTACCCTAAGAATAAATCTTACATGTTGATTCTATGGTGTTCAACACTACACTGTATGCTAAAGGCAGCTTTGATGCAATCCTCAGGAGCAAACCTGTCTATAGCTTTTGTGTGGTGTTCAACACTATACCGTGCATTAACTCCTTCTGTGAAAGCACCCTTTAGAATAAATGTGTCTCCTATACAAACAAAGAATACAGACATGTAGATTTTTGGATGAACATAGATATGAACTGTGCCTTCCACCATCCAGTGAGGCTCTGCTCCCTGCCACCTACACAGAAGAAGAAAGGTGCCCTCCAGCTCTGCATCCACTCCACCAGCCTTCCAGTTTTCCCCAGTGTTTTCCAGAAGACTGTCATGTTCCTTTCACCTCCTCACACTCTCACGCTACAGGAGAGCCAGACCACCTGGGCACAATGTTGTTTTAGTCCCTTAGAAGACCCACCTTTCCATACACCACACAGGAAAAAAGGGTTCTTTCTTGCCTTTCTTCAGATATGAGCAGAAAAGCAAATGGTAAAAGGGAATCTTAACAAGGGAACCAATCCATCCAGTCCCTTGCAGCTGCAGTTAGAGGTTTTATATGTATCCTAGTGACCACAGGTTCTTTATCATATAACACAATGCCTAAAAACATTTTTCTTAACTGCCACAGCTCAATTTCATTACTTACCAGTACTCAGAAATCTCTAGGTAATTTTTCATACCAGAAAGCTGAAAAGTCTTCAATCATTCTCATATATTACAGCATGCTATTTTACAATTCTAAGGCTCTAGGTTTAAAATATTGGCCTACGGGGCTCTGACACTTATACTTGTAAGACCTGCTGGAAACTCTGAAAGGAACAGTGCTTTCATAAGTAAAAAAGATGTTAACAGAAGTCTGTATTTTTGTAACACTTTTTAACAAGTTTAAAACCTGATGGATCCTGGAAGAACTGTGCACCATAGCATATCTCTTGCCTTTGGCAATTGGAGAGGGAGAGAGAGGTTCAGAGCTGGAACTTCTGCATGAAAGAGTGGAATCTCAAAAGATTTGGTTATACTCAGATAATGATCATCTTAACAATTCAGTGATTACTCTACTTCAGGCATGGCCATACAGCTGGGTCCCTTTATTCTACCCCTTCACTTTTTCAGAAGGTGAGTTGAAAGAACCACTTCCCTCACCTTTAGACACTTCAACCATTTTTTGATTTTTAAGGTGAAAGAACCAGCTGATTAGTAACTGACTGATTTTCAGGAAAGCCTTTGTGAGATATATTTCCCTGAACATTTCTGTTAGAATTTGCCTTGAGTAAATTGCACATCTGCACATCAGAAAACAAATAAGTCCAGAGTTAACATTTTCTTGTGAAAGTCAAAGCAAGCATTATTATAAAGCAACTATCATCATGTTCTTCCACTTGGTAAGACAAGATTATTTTAAAGACACCATATTGGTAAGAAGTGGTTCTTACAACTGTCTATTCATATCTACTTCACATAGTCATTTTTTTCAGCCAAGGTTAGTCTAACCCATATTTCAAAAGTTTTACCCTGTTGTTAAATGTTAGTTCTACAAAATTACATCAACCATACCCCAGAGCTACTACATGATTTTATTATTAATACAGTTTAACTTTGCAGGTATCATGTACAGACATGCATATGGTGTCCAGTGTGTATACATATCAACTCAGAAAGCCAAAGCATTTACATGCTTTCTTCACAGACTAGCACAAAGCTATACTTTTTCTTCTTTGATTAGCATAATATTATCTTAACATCTTCTAGTCAAGGATAAACTACTATATATCTTCTACATGTTTAATAAACATAGTACAGAACAGGTATTACATGTGAACTGTGTAACATATATGACTTAAGGTATGGCTGTGTAACCTGCTTGTTATAGCAATTCAGGAAATCAGATGGAGGATGGTGTAAGCATCCTTGTTGCCCACACATTGGTTTTCTTTCCATGAAAACTGTGTCTGCTTATGGGTATGAAGAGATGAGAAGACAACTCGTGTGCACACCTTCCAGGAGGACCCTGGCTATTGTCAGATATTCAGGGATTTGGCAGCAGTGTCTGGATGTATGAGTTAGGATGTAGTCTCCTGTGCTTCCTTTGGTTCAGTCTTTAGAAGGAGGAAAAGGTTTCTACTTAATTTCATGCTTCTCAGCACTTCTGTTTATATTGGCTAAAAAGAAATCAAAATAGTTGCCTAAGGGGAGGGGGAGAGGGCAGGCTGTAAAGTTTAATTGGATTTTGATCTTGTCCACAAACTGAAATGGTCACCTTAGTCTGAAATCAGACAAAAGATTAAAAGTTTTTCTTAATTAGACAGCGTAAATTCTGAAAAGTCCTTCCTGGAAATATTTCCTTAGAAACTTGATCAAACACACTTAATTATGAACAAAATATTTGGAGATTTAAATATGTTAAAAAAAAAAGGTAACCTTCTGGGTTTTTTTTTCTTCTTTCAAAGAAAAACTGAAATGCTTAATTATAAGAACTGCTCTGAGTGATGAGATTCACAATTATTTTGATGAGATTCACAATTATTTGAGTTGCTATTGAACTTTTAGACCAGCTACTGAAAATAACGAGGCGGGGGGTTGGGGGGTTGGGGGGGGAGGAATCTTTCATTTCCATGTAGCAGCGAATAGACCAAGCATTAGAAAACCTTTACAGAACCCAACAACTTTTCAAATAAGGATACAAGGCAACTGAACTAAAAGCTCAATACTGTTGTAGATCCTTGCCCAGGTTTACCAACTCTAATGAGCCAATAAATACTGATAGATCAAAGTCTAGTTTGGCCTAAAAGGCCTAGGCAATTTGCTTAATGAAACAGCACATATCCCTAGACTTACACTACAGTTGATGAGGATGTATCTGGCTCAAAATTTCAGCTAATTTCCACATAAAAGGCAACACCACAAAAAAGATATTGAACTAAGAGAAATTAGCAGTTTAGTATCTGATAAATGCAGATCATTTAAGGAAAAAAAACAACACAACAACTCCCCCCCCCCAACAAATTCACTCATGAGAAAGTCATTAGCCTTCAGAAACTGAGTAACCTTTTTCTACTTCAGTTGTCTGTGGGGTCTTGATGGGGTGAGAGTTGTCACCATGTTTCAAATAACAAGGTGTGTTCTGTGGAGCAAATCCTTATAATCTTAAGGTTTAAAATTTATATCTTAACTTGTCACCAACCTTTTCAAGATGGTTTTGTTTCCTGCTTATATGCAAAAGGAAGGAACTGAAAGCCCTGTTTCTGGTCCAATACACAGGATGTTTCACACTCCTAAGTACTATAAGGTTTTCTCAATTAGATGTCCAAGTGGCTGCATCAGTATGCGTTGTACAGGAGAATTGGTAGGAATGACAGAGAAGCCCACTCTCTCTCTTGTACACTTTCCCTTTCAGCCCAAGCATCAAAGCAGCACAGGTTATCGCAGGTTGCATCTGCAGGGACTTCTGCAGCTTCCCTGTCCTCCAGGAACTGCAGCAGTCCTGACACACTGTCTTGTGAAATAGTTACTTAAGCTGGTTGTCAAAGTATATCAAGAACAAGCAGACAGACTACAGAAGGAATTCAAGTTACTTGCATTTTTTAGAACACTTATCTCTCTGTTCAGTAATCATTGACATAATACGTAATTACATAATAAAATACTGAGGTTTGTCTTTGTTTAAGTATATAGCTGCATTTTATTTCAAGACATGACAGAGTAATTTGAATCAGTTTCCTAAACTTACTTTCCTGTTTCCCAGTTGGAAATAATTTAAGGAACTATCCTATTTGGTTTTTAGCATGCACTACGCACATTCTGTAGCTCTTCTTGATATACTCTCCAACTAGAGTACCGAGGAAAAGGTATCACTTAAGCAGAGATAATTTAGGCCACTAAAATTAGGCCTACTAGTTTTACAACAGCTAGAACTTTTGCAGCTATTACTTTTCTGTACTTCTACCCTCATCCATCACAGCTGTCAAGGGGAGAATTATTAGAGAAACACATGGTTGCATGTAGTCAGATTTAGCTTGTATGTTCCCTTAGTAGACTGAGTGGGAACCAAATTATATCTTATAGCCACTGGTATAATTTGCTTGATATAACTGGGCCACTGTTTCTTGTGCATGACGCATTAGATTCTTGCAATTTTTTTGGAACACATCAACAAAAATATTTGTGTGCGTAACAAATATTAGGCACTGCTTTTATCTGATTTCTTACAGACATGAAAAGTAGAATTAAAAACTACCAAACTTAACTTTAAAGTATACTTTAAATTTCCTGCACCTTATCTGAGCTGGAGATTTAAAGTCTCTCAAGACTACCACTCTAGGGGTAAAATACCTCTATCAAACTTTATGCAAATGACAAAATGACGAAGAGCTCTTCAGAATCTACTGCTATTCCTAAGTTAAGTTTAAATACGTACATATACACACAATTGTCCTGATACAGTCAACAGTAATACTTACACGTGTCAAGAAGCAAAACCTTCCTCTCATGTGCCCCTTTCTATTAAAAGGCAGCTTGTAGAAATCATCCCTTAAAAATTACAAATAACAATCATTAGCTTTCAGCTGAAATTATTTTATCAGGTAAGGTTACTTTAATCCTATAGTGTCAGCAACAGCACGTGAAAATCATTTACTGAAAGAACATCCTGTCTCTGATGCCTGAAGCAAACACTAAGGGGGAAAAAACCCCAAAAAACAAAAAAACAAACAATTCAAAAATTTAGGCAACAAATTCAGTAAGAATGACAAGTTTTCCTCATAAACAAACATTTCTGGGACTGCTGAATATTAGTACACTGAAGAAACAATGTTTATTAAGGAAAACCTGGTAAACAATTTTTTTTTTACTTATGTATTTAAGAAAGTTGTTGCTATTTGCTTGTTATCAAGTCAGCACAGGGAACAGTTCCACATGGCTGTTACTGAAAAAAAATAAATAATAAAGTCAATCAACAAAGAAGTAATTTTAGTATTTCAAAGGTAATTTTCCATTGTGAAAATCTACATTTGTCCTGATCAACATTTCACTTCTTTGAAAGGAAGCTGGTGTTGGCAGGTATGAATAAAAGGACAACAGAAACCACAGATGCTGAAGAATCAAAGAAACTGCAACTTGAAGTGGGCCATGTAAAGATGAAAAAACAGGTTACCATAGCTGAGTTCCCACTCCTGGTTTTTCTTTTGTCCAGAGTAAGAAACAACTGTACTGATAGTGCCACTAAAGATTACTTCTTTTTCTTCATTGATTCAGTTGCAATGTACCACTCTCACCTGCACAGAGGAAAAAGCCATTTTATTCAACCAGCTTACATTTTGTCACAAGGTCCAGTAACCAGTTGGCCTAATTATTGTACAAGTGTACAAAGAGTAATGAAAATCACTTATCTCAGTAGGCCCAAAAGAACAATTTAGAAGACTCAATAAGGTACAAAGCAAGAGATCCTCTAGAATCGGCTATAAGAAATACTATTCAGACTTTAATAGAATTTTTGCAATCAGAATAGCCCAAGTCTTTTATCATATCATTCCCCTTCTTATCATAATAGATCACAATGTTTGCAAAACTGGCTTTGTCTCTTGTGTGCTTTTCTTAGACTCATACATCTGTGAATATTTAAAAGATTATTTACATAGAATTTTGAAAGTTTGATTTTCTGTTTTAAATATTTTTTTTATTAGCAAGTGTTAATATATGAGCAGTGGCAATATTGAATTCTGCATGATATCATTTCTGTAACTTCAAGATAGACAGGACTTATTTGAAGCTGAAAAGACTGTTATTTCATTTGGGAAAAGATAAATACCCAAGAAAGTGCTGAGTTATCAAAACAATTCTGAGATACAAATTACATCCTGAGCTAATCATTCGCATTCACTGCCAAAAGCATCTTCCTTCCTTGCTTACAGTATTAGAAGTAGCAGCTGCTGTTGAAATCTCCCCTGGAGATTGTTATGATCTGCATGAGAAAAAGCTGTGTGCTGGAGGCCAGTTTCGATAAACTGCAATTTTTTGTATGTGATAATTTGTAGATAATAATGCAAAAAGGTAGCACTTATTTACATACATGTCAGCTGATGGTGATCTTTCTAATTATGGTGTATCTACCCACCTATATAGACAAATCATTGTACGGAGTACTTCTACAACAGGAGGCTCCATTTCCGTGCTTCCATAGTTTAGTGCATGAGGTAAGATGCAAGACATAAGGTATTGACTGCAAGATGTTATCCTTCCAGTTTTACTCTTGCCAAGGTCAAATTTCATTCTAGGTGACTTTAGATATCTATTTTGATTCCCATCAAAGTAAATGAAGAGCTCTTTTAGTTCAGTTCGGGTCCATTGATATGATTGTTTATAAATACACATTGCCTTTGCCAACACAAACACTGCAAAAGCAAATTGACATGAGGAAACCTTTGATAGGTGCAGTACCAGAATATGCATACACAATTTACATCCTTGGACTGCAGGGGCTGAAGCAGTGATTTTTAATGCTGTAAGATTTTTCAGCCGATCTTCACTCACTGAATAACAAGGGAAATGCATTTTAGATGCACTAATAGTGCAGAAAATGAGTACAAAAAAATAAAGGAAATGCTGAGGCTTCCAACAAAATTAGGTTCTTTTGTGGTATCTTAGTTGATATAAATTAAACATTTGAGCAACAGTTTTGGAAAATGCTGCTCACACTTATTTTGATGCAATTAAGGTCAGAGCTACTTTAACCACTGCTTGTTTTGAGAGAACATTCAAATACACTTCTCTCCAATAAACTAAACATTGACAAAGAATAAAGTATTTCTGAGCAGACATCGATAGCAATAAGAAAAGCTGTTAAAAAAGTAAAACTTAAAAGATGCTTAATAAAAAAGCTTGAAAAAGTTTGTTTTCTTTTTAAACCTGGTTGTTTATCAGAGTTCCTGTGCCTTCTTTATTGACTCTTTTATTTCCTTGTATTTACAGATTTAGTGAAGACTAATGGCCAGTTTATTTTCTCTGCAACTGATGTAAAATAAAAAAAATGACTCAAAAATATCAACATTTTCTTTTCTGTCTCCAAACTATTATCTATGGAAACCACACTGTATTCTAAGAAAGTATTTTATAGCCTCAGGGATTTTTTTTATGCAGTGAGTAACTATTAGTATACTGCTTGTATTCCTTGCTTTGGACATCGATTATTATGTACTCTTCATGGTCATCAATTCTTAAATTAGAGCATTGAGAAGAGGTAATAAAAATCTCTGAATTATGGCATACATTGGGAAATGTAACATAATAATAATAATCCCTAGATATAAATGTCCAAACATTACTAACATCCACATTTGCTGGTAATTTGTAATACTATTTGACATATGGAGAAACAGGAAGTTTTCCTCCTTTGTATTTATTCCTCAATATTATATTTTGTAATAAAAAAAATAAAACCCACAATTACCTAACTGTGAATATAATTGCAGTGAAATATCTTTTAAAAAACCCTAAAATAATCAGTTACTTAAACCTCAATATTAAAGCACTGGGAAATCTACCACAGGTAGGAGGTGGATAATGTAACTTATTTATCTTTTCCTTCTCCAATTACTATATACTGTCTTTTATGCAAATCCAAATCTTTGGATAAGATGATAATCACCAGAAACTTCTCTTATAGTATGAGTACGGTTTCGCTCAGTTAATGCAGACCTCTTATGCCACGCGTCTCATGAGGGACAGCAGAAGTGCTGTTCTGGGAATTGATGTATTCAGATGTCTGTCTATTTGCATTGAAAATAATCTACTCTCACAGCCTCTCCTAGTATGCTGTTTGAAAAGTATAGTGATTTGAGCCAGGATCTACAGAAAAAGAACTGAAATGCTTTGCCTGGGTACTCTGCTTATCTTGACTTAGTGAAAATATTCACTTTCCATCCAGTACAATATCTTCTTAGTTGTTAGCATAGTCTTCCCCATATTCATAACGTCTAGTTTGAGCTTGCCACTCACCTCACATTAGTTAAAACCTGGAACAAAGCCAAATGAAGTTAACAGATTTACTCTGGTGTAAATCCAGCGTAAAAGAAATTACTTTTGCATGCAGACTGCCTTGCCCTGTTTTTCAAATTTCTTTGCCCATGCATGTAAAGTGAACCACTTTATATGCTGCTCGTGGATAAAAACCTATCATGCAGAAATTGAAATTTACATCCAATTTCTTTTACCCAGAAGATCCTACGTGTCAAAGAAAGTAAAACATAAACAGTTGGTATTTCTTCCAGATAAATCTTTTGAGTTGTACATTCTTCTATGACTGAAATTGGTTTTGTGTCTACTTTTCCACATGTCAACTTACTAGAAATTTTAGCTATAACTTTGTTACAAATGTAATACCTTATACAGAATTATAGGTGAACTTCTGTATTTTTCTAAGCTGTGCTTTCACAGTAAATAATGCTATCTGATATGGGAAATTAAAATAAAACAAATGCTACAAAGTTACACCAACACAGTACAGTACCTACAAAAGGTGCAGTCACATACATTAACCAAAACTTTTCAAATTAACTATTTGAACCAATTCACTAATATTTTAAGACAACAGAATTAGCAGTTTGAAAAAAGGGGGGCAGGGTGTCAATATCAATAAAAGAAGGATCTTTGCATAATATTTGAGAAAAAGTCTATTTTTAATGTTGTATATTAGAAATGCCTATAATGATGCTAAAGAGTAAACAAAAAATGACAATGTCAAGTTATTTGAACAATAAAAAATCAGAAATACTGTAAGTTAAGTAAAGAAAAATTGAAATAATTGTCAAAGAATGAATTTTACAACCACTAAATCACAGCTACCAGAAGGCAGAACAGATATTTGATGGGGTAAGAGTGGATATTTCTATGGAAGGAAGGAAAGGAAAGCTATTACTTTATTATGAGAACTTAGTACAAAAGAATCTCAAAAGTAGCAAGTAATATACATTTGGGAACCCAAAGCTTAAAAATTATATTACTAAGATGATGACTATGTTATTCTCATTGTGCTTCCTAAATAAAAGTTACTGGGTTCAGCACAGCCTTATGTTAACAATAATTTAGTAACCTAGTGACTACTAGTATCACTGCTTTCCTATCAGATATTGTCTTGCCCTATATGTGCCCACACATAAAAGAACTGGATTTTTACCACATAAAAAACCACTAGAATAGAAATCATGCCTTAAGTCAGCCAAAATTGTTGCACTGATACCCAGCACTGTGTGCATACCCTCAGTAAAATACAATTCCCTTTTCCAGTCCTGATGGATGTTTTGAAATGTTAGAATAAAATACCAGGAGTTAGTTTGCCATCATTAAAAAGTTCATACTGTAAGTTAGATATGAAAAGCAAGAGAACTGTTATTGTAGTATCAAGCTGAATTTCTGAGGAACTTCAGTGTAGCCAAGTTTTCACTTCAAGTATCTGGATACACAAATATCTCAGGTTAGGAGGAAGACCATGAGAAATCTGTTTGCTAAATTAGTTGGCTTGAGAAATGAAACCATACAATAAAAGAAGTGTTCAGATCATTACATATTACTTACTGGACTGTAAAAAAACCCATATGATTATGAGATACAGTGAAAAGAACAGTATACGTAATTAATAAAGTGGGACTAATCCCCAGACAACACCTTTTACAATTTGATTGTAGTTATGAGCTATGTGAAGCTTCACTGGTTCATAACACCTGAAGACATCATAACCTAATTTGTGTGTATTTCCAAATAGAAATTATTCCGATCAAATTGCCAACAGTATTCTGAATTTTCAGGTACAGTGCTTCCAAAAATCTTGAGTCTGTACCTCTATTCATTATTTCGTGCATGCTCTAGAAATCTTAGATTGAAAAGGATGAGTTAACTTAAAAACAATACCATAATAACAGCAGTCTGTAGAGAGAACTTTTAAAAAATTACTTATACGTAGCTAGATGCAGAAACAGGCCATTGATCATACACAGCCAAAAGATACCCTAATGGATGACTTAAAAATTCCCAAATACAAATAACTATTTCCTAGATGAAGAATTTTGTTGAATTCAAATTAATGAGACAAATACATAGCCATTACTAAATTCAGAGAATTCTATCAGAAATGTTTTTAACATCCATAAAACTTCATTTTCTTTAATATAAAATAAAAAAATATTTTTTAAGAAAAGGTTAATTCATTATCATTGTGGATGAAGGACTGACCTGCTCTTACTTTTCCTGTAGGTCTTAACAGGCTTTCCCGTCTCTTGTATAACTGTACTACGAACTTGACCTCTGTGGTCATGGGATCCAAGAAACCTGAAATAGGGCCACTTTCCACATTCCACTTTGTGGCAGTCTACCTAGCTGTCTTATACTCATCAGTTATTTTGAAGCCAACGACTGACTATAGAACATGCAGTTTCCATAGGCACTGCACCTTATGGACATGTGCATGACATGAAAAAAGTCAGATAAAGGAAGATGACTTAAGAAAGCAGCTTTTGTAAGTGAACAAGCACATTTAATAAAAATAACCTTGCTTTTCTGCCTGTAGTAGATCTATTGAAAAGCAGAGAAGATATATTATAAAACACAGAAGAAATTAAAGACTGCAAAAAAAGCTGGAAGTTGTGAGAATAAAGAAACAGAGAAGAAAAAAGTAAGGCAACAGTGAAACATGTTGCTTGAAATTCAGAACTGAAAAATGCAAGTATTGCTATTCCAAGTTTCAGTTTCCACTAACCAGTTTTGCAAATTTACTTGTGCAAGACAGGTGCCACAAGACTTAAGTAGTTTTTACAGTTGTTTAAAAAATATAAAGTTTTTTATACCAAGAGACACTTCTGTGTCACATTTCCCTGATTGCAATGCCTGCTTATGCTACACTGATTGTCCACTGTTACTCTTCTCATCAGTATCAGGCTCCCACCGTTTTGCTAGTTCTTTCATATTGTTGTAGAAGATCATCAACAGTACTGTGCAACACTACTGCTAATGAGGCCAGCTTTGCATAAAATAAAATGAAGTTATTTGTAGTTCAGGTCAGTTCCTGTACTGAACTTCTGGTGTATCACCGTAAAACAAACAAACTGAAAAAACAACCTGGGCTGAGAAAAACAGAAGTGGCTGAGTGGGGGTGGCTACAAATGACTGACAAAAATGAGGAGACAGGAGCAAATTGCTTTAATCTGGAATCGCTTCAAAAGAAATTATTCTGCTCTCTTAAGACTGCAAGAAATGGTAAATGACACAAAACTTCTGAAGCATAAGAAAAGAAAAAGCCAGGACTGGGGAGATCAGAGTGAGAGTGCCTTTGTAAACAGAAATAGTAAGTTACATGAGGAGGTAAAAAAAATCATATGAATAAACATCACTGTTCTCTTACAGTTCTGCTGCATGTGACTTGGGGTGTGCAGCAAAGTCTGCAGTGACTGCACAGTGTGGGATGAATAAGTAACTTACACAAGTCAGAGGAACAGAAGCAAATTAATAAATCTGTGGGACAAATAAAGAAATAGCCATTCAAAAATCATAAACATAAAGCAAACTAAGAATTATAGGGTTAGCAGCTAGAATCAAATTCAAAACAATGTGTAACGGCAAAAAAGGCAAGGAAAATATAATTCCAGGAAGCAAGAAGAGAAATGCTGAGCAACTTGCTGGATAATTTTTTCCTGACACTAAACAAGGGCACTAATGAGGCCATATTTGAAATGTTGCATTGATTTTATGTCTGATTCATTATCCTACAAATAAATATGACTTCATGGAAAAGCTACAGCTTTGGCAGACAGCTGGCTACATACATATCAGTAAAGTAAACAAGACCAGGAAATGGGCTGTAGCGATAGCTGTGATTACCCACACTTTAACCCTTATCTTGCCTTCTGGCACTGTACTATCCAGGAGTTCAGCTGACTAATCAAGGCCCAGCTTGACATAACACAGCTGTGTGACTTTGCCTCTGTTTTGCTAAGAAATCTGGTACAGACCTGCAAGACAGTTTGTGAATTAAAATAGTGCAGATCAGAAAAGCAAAAATGCAGAAGTGAAATAGCTTAGGTGGTGATCCTCGTTGCCTCTTCTGAGGATGCATTTCAGCTTCCACCCATGACAACTTATTTACTCTCTCTCAGTCTATATACATCCCTGATTTCCTGGGAAGCCATCTAGTTATGTTTAAGTTCCTTTCTGAGATCCAAAATTCCCATGAGCCCTTTACAAACCTCATAAACATCTCCATAGGGAGCATGTAGTTAGCCTTCATGCAGCCAAAGTATTGCTTGACAATCTGGCAACCAGGTTAGGAATACACCTGCCAGTGTAAATTCCTGAACT
The DNA here is from genome assembly GCF_023634155.1 of Falco peregrinus. Taxonomy (NCBI): domain Eukaryota; kingdom Metazoa; phylum Chordata; class Aves; order Falconiformes; family Falconidae; genus Falco; species Falco peregrinus. The sequence goes on from NC_073723.1 coordinate 81,805,550, forward strand.
ATTGGTCCCTTAGCCAACAATAAGTAAAATACACAGATGGACTTTTAGAGACAGGAGTGGTTTGGGATGGATACATTTTAAAGAACGTAAAAATATACCGTGATCTTTGTACACACAACCTGTAATTGTCCCTGGTATAAGAAACTCAACAGAAACTAAATGGAATCAACTCTAAGACCATAAAAATATATTGGTTTTAAGATTTAGGCCATATAAAGAAAGAACACATAACAGTTTAAGAAGAGGCTTAATGAAACGTCACTTCTTTCTTCAGTCTATACACATGAATAATATTTCTTTACCTCATTTTTCAGATAAGAAAACTGTGTTTTCAAAATGTGAGAGTTTGTGTGACAGCACTGTAATATAGATCTTAAGTGGGTGACATAGACTAAACATAGTAAAACAGAAATGCATAAAATATTTGTCCATAGACCATTCAGCACTAGACAGGTGTTTCTAAATGCCATATGAAGCTGAAGCTAGAACTAATAAGGAGAGAGAAAAAAAAAAGAAAAATAAAAAGAAAGAGCCCCAAATTGTACTCTGTAAAGTCTGCTTAGGAATTTCTTGAGCACAAAAAAAAAGACCAATGAGATATACTCCTGTGGAAACTGCTTTCATGAAGGCAATTATACATTTCAGGTAAATTCTGATTAAATTCTACTTAGAGTGCATGAACTAATGGTCTGTACTGAGTAAATATCATCCAAGGATGACTATAAAGAAAATGTATTCAGACTATCCCATGTCTGGACTGATTTGTCTTCTATGGCTTTCTCTGACTTTACTGTACATATTTGAATGATCCATATCTGAATGACATATAACTTTTGTTACTGGGAGATTAATTACGTTACTTTAATAAGAATATTAGTGCTTTTTAGAACAGAAAAGAAAAACTTATGCAAAAAACATTTCCCTGTACTTAAAACATCTAAAGACAATTTGAGTTTTCTTTGTTTTACTACACTACAGCTCCTCCAGTAATTTTATATCAGTCTTGTTAATCCTTGACAAGCTGACAAACCATGAAATTCACAGCATTATTACCATGATAAAGCCATGAAATCCTTTCTCTGCTACTGTGATCTATACAAGCCAGTGTATGGAAGAAATATTATTAGAGTAGTATGGAGTTATCTGAATCCCTGTCAGATTAGTTCCTGGAGGTATAAAGAAGAGAAGGCCCGATTTACCTGTATCTGCTCAGAGGATGTGACACAGGGTCCCTTTTTTTAGCCAGCTTTCTTCTGTGGCCTTCAGTGATAATGGGAGGCAATCTGTTAGTTTCAGTCAAGCATACCTGAGGTTTCTGGACAAGATAAACCATCAACTTCCTTGTCCTAACATACTTACAATAGTAAATATAACTGGCATAGTAATATATCTGGTATATACCCATATTTTTGTGGGTATAACTCACTAATCGTCTATAAAATAAATTCTGATAATCAGTTTCAACGTTAATTATACTCCCTGTGGACACACTTATCCAAGGAAGACTTGAGCTTCTCATTTCCAGCTCTGTGTTTGGTAGTAATCCCCCTGCTTCAAACTCCACAGCATCAGCAGCAGTGGCGTGGTGTAGGCTATATAATGACTCACTCCCAACACCTGTGCTTTTAAGCAGGGTAATTTCATACAAGTATAGAAGAATATAATGTAGCATAAAATCACAACCTTCGTTTCCTTTAAATTCTTACCACACTTAAATCTGGCAGAAAAGGGAGGGAATCTGCTCAAGGAAAAGAAAAAAATATATTTTAAAAACATGACTCTGTGGGGGAAATTTATACAGAAACACATTTCTGGAATAAAATGTTTCAGCTGCTTTTCATCAAGAATGAAGGACTTGGTCTCAACTTACACAGTTCTTTCTTCTTCCCATGAGAAATTCTACATATTTGTTAACTCTTATGCAAGATTTTCTTTGATAGTCAAACAAAACCTGAAAGCTTTGTGACCTTTCTGCAGAAGTTTGATTTTCACCTATGACATTCATGAGTCCCTTGCTCCGAAAGAGATATAAATAAAGCTGGATCATAATGTTTATCAAGCTGTTTTTTTCAGTTGATTAGAACAATGAATAAAGCTGCTATGTACTATTTGTTTTTAAATAACAGATATCATAGATTCCTTTTTTAAGAGAAATACAGTGGTTCTTTGTCAGGTAATGATGGTTTAAACTTAAAGTCATTAACACCCATAAGGAGGTTTATATCTCCACTTGGAATGTGCTGCAGGGTTATGAAGCATTATTACTGAGCATATTACAACCACTGCAAGTCACATGCACATATTTAAGAACCCAAACTAAACCAGCTGCATATAATATTTATGTGGTAGAAATAAAAACACCACCTGGCTCTTCCTCACTGTTGCATTGCAGGAATAGACATACCATAGGATATGTGACAGATTCATTTTACAGCTTTTGATTTATTGCCTTTATTCCATTAAGCAGTGGCTTAAAGGCATATAATTAACATAAAGCAACCTCTGAAATACTATTTGAGGAAAGACAGCACTTTGTCAGCCCAGAACAATACAGAGGTTTCATCACAGACATTTGTTGGTCTAAACGGCAATAGCACATTGTTGTTTGACAGCAAAGCCCTGCTCTGATGTGAGACTAGGTAATCCTCAGGGCTGCTTGTGATTCTCTACCCGTCTGTAACCATCTTCCTCCCTCCCCTGCTAATGACCAGCAGACTCTATCATTTACTAAATCTGTTCATGACCCCAGAAGAGGTCATTAGCCCCAAACTGACTGTCACCCGTTGGGCCCCTGGTGGTACTCTCCAGCTCCCGTAAAACCATTAGATTGGATAGTGCTAGAAATAAGGAATCCACAAGCTGCAGTGTTGCAATTCCCTGCTTGCCAGGGAAATAAACAGGTGTGTGCTGTTCAGGGTGGTTAGTCTGCAATAGGAAAAGGCCCACAGCTTACAGGTTTTCCTAAAAACAAAGAAAGAAAAAGGAGCAGCAAAATATCACATACAGTCATTAAATTAGAGAAGGCAGGGGGAGAAAATCCTAACCAATTCTCTGCCTTTGAATTAGTTGAAATTTTGAACTAAGGCTTAGACATATTCCTGACATTCATATCTAAGTACATGGGTGACACTAATGTCATATTCCTGAAATTAAGATAGCACACAAATGTTCTTCTTTGACTCATCAAAAAAAAGTTGAAGTGACAATTCGTAACTATAAACTGGTGATCTCAGTATTAACTTGCTGGTGTCAAATCTAGATTCAGCCAGAGATAGAGATACTGGTAGTGTTGAGAACAGCAGCTTTAACAGGAAAAACTAAATTTTTTTTTCACAATTAATAACTTACAAATACTGTCAGGTGCTTAGATTAACTTTTTTTAAAATAGAATTTAAGAATAATAGCACAAATTCTAACCCAAACATATCTCTGCAGCAGCTCCAAGTGACTAAAATTAGTCTTGAAATGTCAGGATGACTAATTTATCAGTACAACTACTCCAGCCATATTATAACAGCTAATGCTTTTTTTAATATGCTATAACTGTTAGGAAAATACAAGCCACTCATTAACCATCTGTAACAGTTTTTATGGATTTATTGCTTAATTAGGTTTGTACCTTTATTTGACAGGGGTTATTGAATATAGCATATACTCCTCTCAAGTCAGTGTAGAAGTCTAAGACAGTTTTTATGGAAGCCTATATTAAAGTGTAATTCAGTGATAAAATAAAATGTCTTAACTCACTTCAGGGAGTTTTAATATGGCCTATCATAACAAGTAGCTATTTACAGATTTTCAGCATTTTTCTAGGCATTTTTTCTGATTTAAAAAGTTACTTTATGTTTTTAAAAACTAATTTACTATTTTTTCCGCTCAAAATCTCTTCTGCTCCTTCTCTGTGATGCTGTGGTTAAGTAATGATATTGAATTTATGGTACCTTCCACAGGGAAAGACAACAGGCACCATGAGTGTAACAATCCCATTTCTCTTCTGGGCCAAGCAGAAAGGGAACATTTTATCAGCTGGCTTCTAACATAATCTCTGATTTCAGAGCTTAACCATAAAGGAGCAAAATAAACATTTTTGCATATACATAAAAAGAGCAGAGAGAATTATCCAGACCAACATCTGAAGTAGAACAAAATTGTCCCCAATTAGTTATGCTGACTTTTTCTTGTGTGGAATTTAACAATGACTGGATAAATTAATGTCAAGGAGAATAATAGACATTGAGCCTAATTCTGCTTGTCATGCTCAACTTGTATGGCTACACTGAAATAAACAGGGTGCAGATTTGACCTGTGATAATATCACTCCTCTCCCACCTGTGCAGATTCCCACTTGCCATGTGGTAGGACCCTGTTATTCAATCTCTCCAAAGATCCTGCACCTAGTTTAGTGTCAGCCCAATATATTGCCATGGGAGAGCTGCTGGTATTTCTCACTCAGTAGACATGCCTGCAACGTGCATGCAGAAACAAAGGTCTCATAAGCATTTCCAAATCTCATGGAATTATTCTAGCCAATGTGATATTTTTGGCTGGTAAAATACTGTACTTCTGATGTGATTTTTATTGACCCTGACATATAGAAGGAGAAATACAGATAATAAAGTTATAGAGGATACAAAAACTATGAGGCAGAAAGACAAGGATTAATGGCAAACTGTGGCAAGTCTTCAAAGTGCTTTGAGGTCTCTGGTGCTTAGAATGAAATCCAGTCCTGCCGAGGGCACAACAAAATGCTTATGCCTCACTGCAACTTTGCTTGGAAAGCTTAAAACATTTTCTTATGCTTCCTTTAGCATAGGCATGAATGTCCAACTTCGATGCATATTCTAAAAAGACTTTTTATTATTATTATTGAAAGCTGGATGAGAAAAAAAGAGTGAAAGAAACAAATTTAAATAATTTCACACTTTAAAAAAATACACTACAAATGCTTTTAAATCTCCAACCTAAAAGAAAAGATTTCTATAAAGCCAACTGAAGTAGTTAGCAGTTCCAGTGCAAAACAAATATGAGTAGTTTTTAACACAGGTCTAATATTTGGAAATAGGAACAGCTGAAAAGAGGGAAGAATGGTCATCTAAACAAATATTTGTCGGAATAAACTCATGGGCCTACAAAAATGGTAATCAGGATGAAAACTCACCAAGTTTACAAAACATCACACAGTTGTTTCTCAAGTTTCTTCAGATAGAGATTGGTCCCTGGGAAGCAGAAACATTTAGAAAATTGCTATTGGTTGGCAAACATTGGAGCTTGGAAAGCACTAAGGAAGCAAGAATGAAAAAAGTCATACATTTCACCTCAGAAACCGTAAGCAATTGAAAAGATTGGATGAGAAAGACTTGCAGGTAACAAGGATTTCAGAAGAATCTACAACAGGCTGATGGCAGACAATCTTGCCTACAACAGGACAAAATTATTTCCATTGTTGTCCTACTGGACTGGCTGTTTTGAAGTGGTATTTGACTGAAATTGTGACACTAGGCTAGATGGTCTCTCTCCTTGGAAACCAGGTTTGGAAGCAATATTTTCACTAATATGCTGGTAAAGTTTTTCCTAAAGCCAGAGCAATACAATGACAGTTTGTTAGAGCCTACGCTAAATTTCTGTCCCCATATGGAGAGGATCCTGGAATTATGAATGGAAAGACCTGGCTATTTTGCTCCCTTGTAAGCTCCCCTTCTGGAAGCTCCTAGTTTTCATCTCCTACAACTGTACATAACAGGTGAGGTAATTTTTGCCCCCCACCCTAGCCACTGTTGCCTCCATGCCTGCCATACTCGACTTTCTACATCCACCCCAGGCACAGACAAGAAAGGAGAGATGTCGGCCAATGCATGGGCAGCAGTGACGTTGTGTACACATAGGTTTGAGGAACAGAGGTTATAGCCTATCATCTCTCCCCTGACCCAGGATCTGCTGTAACATAGATTGTTATTTGTGTTCAGTGAGATTATTCCAGTGCATGAATTTATTTACTGCTGTCAGCAGTGGTAGTCATGAAAGTATGAAGGTGTTCCAGACAAATATAAGCCATGTTAGCATAATTACTGTGCAAAACAGGATAAGCCTAGTGTTGCCACTGCTAAAAGGAACTAACACTCACTTTGGCTTCATCAGTATTTTTTTTTTCACTTTCACAATCTGGTATTCAATATCCTTTATCATTTTATGTGGAGCTCTTTGAAGATGGAATAGATTTCAGAGTTTCAAACTGCACTGTGTCAGTTACAGTTACATTTCTGAAAATAAAGTTCCAAAGGATTTTTTTTTTCTTTCTTAATAATCTTAGTTTCATTAGCAATCTTGCAATTGGCACTGATGCTTGATAATTATAAAGAGTTTTAGACAGAAGCGATTAAGTTTTGGCCTATATAAGGGCATTAGAAAGAAATCGTATCTGGAGCTTACGTCCATCAGAAGTGTCCACTAACAGGGCAGACTTGTAGGTATATACACATAGGACTCAATCACATAATCACAACAAGACTAACATCCTAATAAAATAAGGTTTGAAAATTTTGAAAGGTCATGAACAACAAATATCTTTAAAGAGAGAACAGTAGCAATTTAAAATAGATGGAGCCTGCTTAACACCCATTCAAACACAGAAACACTGCACAGCTTTCAAACCACACCTTAGTTGTTTATGCAGACATTCCTCATGTTATTTGCAGCACAGAGGGGGAAAATATATATATAAGAATAATTAGTAAAATTAGCATGTGTTTTCTAATGACAGAGCTAACAGTTGAATAACACACATAACATATTTTTAATTTTTAATTTGCAAATTGTTGACAGTTTTATATAGCATTTGCCCATCATAATTGCTCAGGTAGATATATAAAGTTATGTAATATTACTCTCAGTTCTTGAGTGTACAAGTGCAATAAGATGCTTAGGTAGAGCTGATGAAATACTGAATCCTTTAAATGGAGAAACCAGTTAAATGGCATCAGAAATAAATATATATATTTATATCTTTCCCATTGTGGTTCCTGCTTAAGGCAGGATTCCTTGAAAAATCAGGCTATTGCAAAATTTATTGGCTATGTTAGAAGTTTAAATTTAATTTTGTCTCATCACATTCATATAAAGTAATTCTTCATGTCTGATCTTAACTGCAATAAGGAGGCTAGATGCTTGTGTGATTTATTTGGCTGTCTAAACTCTGGCATGGAGAACAAGAGCTTTGCAGCCCTTGTGGCCCACGTTTTATATTATTTCAGTATGCATGAGTTTAAAATGAAGTATCAGTCGCACATGAAAGTTTAAAATTTACCGTCTATGATAATATCTTTATTCAAAATTTATTGGAGAGCATATATAAATTTGGAGCAAGTATCACTAAAGAACATGGCTCACTTTTGTGAATACTCCCAGACAAGGTTTTGTGTTAGGAGCTCAACACTGATTTATTCTTTCAGAGATACCCTTTCTGACCTGCTAGGCCCCAGAATTCTGCTTTCAAAACTCCCTCAGGATCTATCCTACACACTTGACCCAGCTTATTTGGGAACCCATATTCTTCTGTGCTCAACTCCTAGAGCTCTTTTTAAGCCAGAAGGAGTCTGGCTGGCTCTTTCACCTGTCTGCCCATATAACACAAGCACAGAAGCCTGCATCCAGAATTTTTCCCTTAAGCCCATCACTTTGATCTGAATGGTAGCTTCTCTTTTACAGAAGACACATAATCCTGAAAGCCAAAATAGACTGTAAAAGTGGGTATTTGTCAATGACAGTTAAAGTTCCCGGCTCCCTTAAGCATTGGGTAAATTAGAGGATACCAGCACTGCAGCTGTTCTGTAGGAGCAGCCTTATTTTCTGTCACTTACTAAATAATCCAGAATTTGCTGTTCCTTCTCTTAAATGCTTTCTTGCTTGAATACTTTTTACTAGACAGACTGTAATTCACCTTGTGGCAAACAATAAACACCTTTTGTACCACCTCTCATTGTGGGTTCTGCATAGAGTGGTAGGAAGTAAAGTACAAGGAGAACTTTCTTTCCACAATACCCAGCACTTTCTCACAGGGCAGAAAGCCTCTCCTGATCTTCAAATATTCGCTTTGGTGTCAGGGTGGGAAGGGGTGGATAACTAGCAGGAGAGCTCAGTGCATTTGTGTAGTGTTACTCCAGACGGTATGCTTATGGGGCTACTTTTTGTTTCGCTAGCTGGCAGGAGCCTTTGGTTTGCCTTATGAAGCACCTCAGAATGAGTGAAAAGAGCAATACCACCAGGAGAAGGACCTGGAATTGCCAGTAAGGCAAATGTAGCTGGTTTGTCTACATTGTCAATAGTTCCTGCAAGAGAGAAGAGAGGTTTTACTCTAACATGTACTGAACGCTCTAGCTATTATCCCAGATTACTTTTAGACATATTAAGTGTCATCACAGCCTTCAAAAGGATAATGACTGTCTTAAATCCTCACTTTCCTTTTTTTCCACTCATGAGGTTATTTACATGATTATGGTATTTAGCATTTGACCCAGCTATAGACTAGAGGTAACAGGAACAGAGAGAAAAAAAGCAGTCTGGAGAATGATTTCACACGAGCAAGAATGAAAGCACATGCAAGTCTGGTGATGTGAACCTTTCTTACCCCACAGTGTGGGTTTATCTCACAGCTTTTCTACAATACGCTTCAGCCACACCTGTGACTTCACATACAATCCCTACAGATTTGAAAAGTATCAAAGACAGTATTCTGTAAGACATTTCACTCTCTTCATTTTGCATTTCTCATTCATGTAGTGCAAAAATTATTCTTCTAAAAAGGACAATTGCTGCCTACAATCTGTATTATAAATTTCAGCTATTATTTCATCTGCTAAGGCCATCTGTAATTCATAAAACTGTACAAGATTCAACCAGAAGGCAAGACCTACCTGTACCAACTTCCTTAAAAGTATATAACAAACGCATACCTCCAAAGAATCATGGGTAGAAGGGGTTATAAATCTAAAGACAGCATGAATAAGAACAGCTATGAAATAGGGGACCATCAGGTAAAACAGTGAATTGTACTTGTAATGTGTTCACAAGCAGATGTGACATCAATCATCATTAATTAATGACTGGATTTCGAAATACTTCTAAGTTTTTTGGGCAAAATGAGCTGTATCTTTAAAGGATGTGTTCATTATTGTGTTGAAAATCCGTAAGCAATGAAAAATAGGGCTATGTAGAAGATAAGCAATTTTATCACTAATTAAAGAAAAGGCTGGTAAACCTATTGAGTAAAAGAGATGTCTGTTTTAATCTATGCCTTAGGAAGATTATTTGATGAATGATAGAACAAGGAAAAAAACTTAGTTTTTACACTGCTTGTTACAAGTACAGCATTGATTTTACCACTTCTTGCTTACAGGTGCTTACATGCTTATACAGTTCATTCTGATGTTCTAGAAAATCTCTTAGAAAGTAAATTGAAGAGCTCACACATCAGAGTCAAGGAAATTATGAGGATATTTTGTGGTTGTGTTTTGGGGGCTTGGGGGTAATTGTTCTGCAGGAGAAATAGTCTGCTTTTTGTCAGATATGTAATGAGCAGATTCACAGTAAGAATAAGATAAAAATCTTTCTAATCTAACAACTAAAGAATACCCTTGATAATAACTGAACAACTCTTAATGAATTCATTAGCATAGAACAAAGGAAAATAATAGCCTCATTTAACAACTTCACACACTGTTACTGTGCATTTTCAGCAACCTTTTAAGATGTATGTAAAAAAAGAAGAAAATCATGGATTTTAAGCAATATATGAATAAACAGCATTACATTTAAAAGCGTTAAAATACAACCTTATTCAAAGATGTATCCAGCTAGTCTCTTGGTATGTTACTGAATAAATCAATAATCATGGAAGAAGAGTCCCAAAGAGCCCATACTCGGCATTTCTAATACATTTTTAAAAATCTAATTTTGTATTTGAAATATTTTTTTTAAGTCATGGCACAGTAAGAGTTTTTTAATGATGTAAGGCTGAGGTTTTCTTGCAACTGAAATAGAAAATTTGATGATGGTGGAGTGGTGTTTCTCTGAAGGGAACAGGGCAGTCTATGGCAAATATAACTGCATCACATGGATACTACTCACTCATACGGGTTTGTCTAAGTAGAGAACTACAGAATACCATTTCACTTAATTCACAGAGAAATGAGGTGTGAGTGGACAATTCTGCCCTTTGTATTGCACAGCAAACCGCATTTCACGTCCACTTACATTGTTTATCTTTCTCAAGTTCTGCCACACGTCTACTTCACTATTGTTACTTTTAATGTTATGCTTATGAGAGGTAGGACCCCGGTTATCTTGAGTAACTAAGGAAAGTGATTTTAATTTGAAAGATCATGAGATATGCCATTTTGTTGATGTTAGTATGGAAGTTCCAGCTTGTTCCTGATGATCTTATTAGCAGCATCAAATCAGTGGACACAATTATTTGGGATCTTTCCCCAGAGCTCAAGTAGGAAGCATCAATATCAGCACTTTCCTAAATGCAGCAGCCAGCATTTTGATCAATAAGGAATGAAGCAAAATTGCCTCCTTGTGAATGGCATATCCAAGCAATCTATGCCAAGGTTTAGAAGGTAAATAGAAGATAAAGTAGCATGATCCTGCCAAAGAGTACCAGAAAATATTTATATTTTACCTTTCACTCTAATTCATGGGCTATAAAAGGTCAGCGGCCTGTTTGCACATGGGAAGCGCATCTGTTTTGTGAGTATTTATTAAATATTGCAGGCTCTTAAGGTGCCTTTTTCCTGTCAGTAAGCTGCTATTTTCCTTCTCCAGTAATGATTAAGGCCAAACTATCTGCAAGTTTAGATTTAATTATAATTTAAACTCGAGGGAAAAACAGACTTCTTCTTTTAAATGTGTTCTAATTAGGGATGATATTTTCAGTAGAATTTATAAATGTATTTGTATATGCACACATGTATACATACAAATATACACATATGCACTCCAGACACAGGTGCTGTGCAAGTCAAATGAGTTGTCATACAATTATAAGTATACTCAGATGTACCTGACAGTATAATTTGTTTTGTCCAACCAAGAGTATTAAAGACAAACAGGTCTGAAGAGTGAAATGGCCTGCCTGGTCATCCGGCGGCCAACATACATCCATCATTCCAGTAATTCAAAGAAAAAAAATAATAATTCTCCTTCTCTCCAGAAGTAGCAATACAATTGACCTGCCCTGAGTGCAGAAACTTAGCAACAGAGGGCCATTGTAGAGGATGTATTCACTCTTCTGGAGGGCCTCAAAGGTCAGAAAAATACTAATTTTATCTGAATCAGCCAATAGGTAGGAAATATAATCTCAGACTTGCTTTAAGTGAAGCAAGCTACAATTTTTAAAAAACCCTCTCCACTGAGGTGTGTGTTTGTCATAACAAGCAAGACATAGAATTAAGTGATAAACAATTTTTTTTTCTTAATAACAGAGCTGTGTCCATTTTATGTATCCCTATGTTTTCCTGTGCTGGACTGACTCTGTCATGAGGAAAGCTTACCATGGAAAAGTATTAAATTTTTGTAACCTTTCTTAAAATATGTTTTAGAAAGAAAAGCAAGTTTCTATTACCACACTGAGAAACCCAAACTTTTCCCACATTTAACCTTAAGATAAGGAATGTGAAAGGTGGGAATGTGTAAAACTTCTACTGCTCCCTCAGAAATGCACAGTGGTTTTGCACTGTGTCTGACAGCACAATTTTAAAGCCCGACTACTTCTGCTGACTTTGGAAAATCTTACCCAAAATGCAGATTCCTGTAAAACAAATCAGCAGACAAATAAGTGAGAAGATACTGATCCCCTTGTACCACTGAATGACTTCAACGAAATTTGTAGCAAAGTGCTACTGGTGAATCAGGCAGATCAATTATATGTGTACGTACCCACCAAGTTTTTTTGGCTGGAGAAAAAAAATGTACTAATTATGTGAAATGCATTCTTTTCCTTTACATCTGTGTGAAATACCAGTCTTAAAAGAACTAAAATTTTTGGTGTAAACTGCCAGAATTCATCACATAAAATATTCACAGTTGATAATTTCACTGGCTCTAGTACCAAGTGCAAATGACACACTTTAAATACCCTGTAGCATTATATAAGCCAAAGGAGTGACACTTCCAGCAACAGAATCACTGATGGTCTCCTAAAGACTGGCTAGCCACTTAATGCTATTCCTACCAGTACATCCTCTGAAAGGAGATGCCAGCTTTGACGAACAGGTCACCTGGTTGGCAACAAATAATTCCACCTCAGCCAATTTGCAGATTTTTTAAACTCCATTTTAAGCAGCCTTGTCCAGAAGGCCAGTGCTGTCATCCAGCACGTGCAATGAAGCAAACAGTAAGAGGATGGTATGACCAGACTGAGTGATAAGTAGAGGTCAATTTGTACTAATGGACAGTGTTTGTGCAGACAGTAGAAGCTTGTCTCTATGCCCCAGTAAATCAGAAGATGTGGTTGGAGCAGCAAAATCCGATTCTAAACACAAAGTTCCTAGAAACAATAGAAAAGTCAGTCTTTTCCTTCATTAGCTATTTTTGTCTGTATTTCCTACAGTCCTTAAGATTTCGGTTCAGAAGAACCAAAGATTTTCCTTGTCATTTTGTACTTCCAAAAGTTCAGCTTGCTACATTCCCCTAAGCAATGCTTCTGACTTGATCTCATCTTTTGCCATCATTAGGAAGGACAGAAGTGTTTCAGCTAAGAAAAGGAGTGCCAGTTTGCAGCCACATCTTAGCAGAGGACAAAATTGGGGTTTTGACCAATAAAAGGCTTTTTTCTTATTGTTTGCTAACACAAGGTATGCTTCAGATCCAGAATATAAGCCTGTCATAGCCTGTTCAAGATGATTTCTTCTGGTGAACTAATTCTGAAGTCAGTAATAAAACTCACACATACTCTAATGAGACTAGGATTTCACTGAGAATGAATACTGAAACTTTCATAAGTAAATACGCTCTTCTAAGGTTTCCCATCAATTCATCAGCACAGGAGGGTTAAGCAGCTCATACAAGTATTCAAAGGGTACTGTCTGCCATGGTGGATGAAATATGAGTGTTAATTCTCTAGAGGGAAAAAAATATAACAGGTTAAGTTCATACACTTGTCTCTAGATTGAATGCGATGAGTTGATATATAGCAATTTGAAACTCCAGTCCTATGGGTTGCAAGGATAGCAAAGATTGATTAAGTAGCATGGTATTAAGCATTAATCAAGATTAATAAAACTGATTCCACTGTACAGATACAGATAATAAAGAAATTTAGGTGGAACATATTTTCTCATTAGAGCTCACACTCTTTTAGAAACTTTTTAGAAAAAAAAAATCATATCATGTGAATATCAATAAACTAACTATATAAAAATGAACCAGAAGCAATTGTTCAGTGAACTTTCAAAGAATACTTTGCACGTTATTTATGTTTGGCAGATCACCAGACAGCTACAGCCATCAACAAACTGAGAAACTGCCAACATCAAACTTAAAGAATTAAACAGCCCCAATGCACCAAATTCTGTTCTTTGAAGATTTATTAAACTTTAAATAAGTTCACTGGAAATCAGAAATCCCATTTCTTTTGATCCTTTCTGTGTCATGCTCCCAGAAAATGTAAAACTCCATCTTTTAAAGGCAGGTTTACTGAACAGCCCTGCACCACTAAGTTTATTGCACAGATTTCACTCTACCGTGTGTCCATGCAACAATCATGACTGTATTTGATCCTGAAGAGCCCGCCTATTCCTGAATGCAGTTGCATGTCATGGATGTTGAACGTGCTCTGTATCTAACAGGATCAGTCCTTCTGTCTCTGTTTCTTTCTTTCTCAGTTGACTTTCTCTAGAGCTGTGTAAGCTTCCCCAGTGAAGCAGATAATCTCAAACAAGACTTACTATCCTCTGTTGTATCTGTTTGTGTGTATTTATGATGTAGTGTCTTATGTTTCTCCTGCCTCAAGAAAAAAGAATCTGAAAGCCTAACTGGTACATAAATCTAATGTGCTGAAGTGAAAGCCTGTCATAAGAGGACTCATCAAGAAAAGCTGATCCCACTGAAGTCAGTAAGTGTGCCCTGCACTGCAACAAGGAAATCATAAGGGGCATTTTATGTTTGCACAGGAAACATTGCTTTCTGTAGATTTAAGACTGGGTTTACCTTAAGGCAGGACTATCTGTAGATAAACTGCATTCAGTCTGATAAGGCTCCAGCAATACAATGGCTCTTGCGTTGCTGAAGAACCTCCTGTGTTTCTGACTTTTCCTGTGAACTGTCAGACTGTAGTTGCAGGGCACTGTTGCTGCATTTCATGGATGAAAAGAGCATACAGAACTAAATCTGGTAACGCTAGAGGTGGCATCTTGCTTCCTCCTGATCAGACTTTAGTAAAATTGCTAGATCTCCATGAAATCACTCTGCCCTCAGTTAAAGTCAACTGCAAACCCTTGTCAAAGAATGCAGATTTTACCCCAATGCTATCATAATGGACTTGTACCAGCATCTGAAATTAATGATAATATATCATGTTCAGCACCAGAAAATTTTAATATTACCATGCTAACAATTAGAAGCCTTCTCAGAACCACTAATTGCTACATCTACTTGGGCTATTATCCATTCTCTTGAATTTAGGGGCTTTTTATTATTATTTTTCAGCACCTTGTATACAGATCCTGAGATCTGATTGAAGTGCAAAAAAGTCATTTCTGTATGTGCAGTCATTGAGAAGTCCATCTTTGTACTTCAGATGAAATCTTACCTCTGTAGTAGTCAGTGCCAAAATTAATGTTAAATTCATTGTGACTTTGAATTTCAGTGCTGGTCTGACTATGCACAGGCTGCTAGCCTTTCTGAAGTACGGTGTTAGCTACAGAGGTAAAAGTGATGACTAACAAGACTTTGGATGGGGGAAAAAACAAAATGTAAAATACCAAAAAGCAGACACGTTGCTTTGGAAGTTTATTTGTTTTGTCACTATAGCTCAGAATTTATTTCGTCACTTTTACCTTAATATTGGTTTGGTTTGCTAACAAAAGGAAAACTTTTCGCTGTTTCTCAAATGAAGGGGGAATGTCTTAATGTTAATTTTCAGCTAATTTAGCCTGGGTCTCTTGGAGGTGCAGAGGTTTTCCAGGACTGTAAAATATGTTTGCACTGAAGTAATACTCATGTTAATGAGAATCAGCCCAATCTGACTGAGAAAATAACTTTTAAAATGCACACAGAATTCAATAATGTCAAAGTAATGCTGAAAAAGCTTTCCTTAAGAAAAACTCGGTTAGCTCTTATTACCAAAGTAAAGAGTGTTAAGGAGTATCTCCATAGTGTAAGCATGTATAGTCTATATTAGTAGGTGAGAGAACAATTTCATCTAAAATATATCTGTGTAAGATGCTGCCCCTCCAAGCAGTTCAGATGTATGAGTGTATTAGAAATTTAAGACCTGTTGGCTTCAAGCCATCTCTTATTTTCAATAAATTGGGTAGAAACAGAAAGGAGTTTCACCTTTCACTAACCTACTGTGTTTCTTGCCCTCTCTTCCAACCTCAGACAGTAAGACTTCTGCTGGCTACTGTAAATCATCTAACTTTCTGCATTCATTTTCAAAAGAACTCCTAAAGGTCATACCTTTCATCAACCACTGCATCATCACACATGTTATTTCAGTGATTAAGTACCTTTATGAACCAGGACATGTTACTAAAAGCCACTAGAGCATCTAAAAAGTGAGTAATTTGAATGGAAACTATAATAAGATAGTCATTCAACAAAGGCTTCTATTCATTTAATTGGGAGATTTCCTTAATTTGCATATTATTGGGGTATAGAAATCAAATTCAGTTTGAGAACAAGTTATAAGGTAAGTAAAGTGATAATGTAGTAATGAAAACAAAGCATTTCAAGTCACAAAATGTAATAGCATTTTATCAGATGGTTAGGCAAACCTATGGATTATATTACAGGTTATGTTCCTAACCATCATTTATCTTTAGAAGTGAGATTGGCTTGTTTAATTATTCTATACTCTGACTGTGACAGTTAGCTCTTTTCTTTTTTAATGCATTCTCAGTTTTTCATTGACATATGCAATGAATACAGTGGCTCTTCTGATTTTATATCCGGAACTACCTTTTTTTCTAGGGACTTCCAAGACAGATGCATGTTGCTTTCTATAAGACTCAAACTTCTTAATTAGACTCACATTTATAAAACACTTCAGGACTGATTGATTAGGATTTTCACCTTTACAACAGTGTTGTGATTTGATAAAGATAGAATTTGTTGATGCAGAAATAAGAAATGGAAATTAGCCCATTAGATGCTGTTATCTGGCAAAGAGAAGTTACCTTTTATACATATCAAATATTTAGCTTCTCCTCTCATTCTCATTTGATGCTTAACATTTTCTTATGCTACAATTTTTGTAAGTAAAATGTCAAATAGGAAACTTTCATGTTTTACAGCTGGGTATTACCCACATACGATCAAAATTTTTGTTATATTATTTAATCAATTGAGTGGTAATGAAAAACTGCAAGATGGTGTGGTTCATTGGACAGATGAGATGGAAAGTGAGAGAAGAACATATGAAAAATAAATGAAACATATGAAGCATCTCTCAAAGCACACACACGGAATCAAAAAGCATGATAAATAAAGCTGTGTGAGAAAACTAAGCAAATTCAAGGTAGTCACCTAAAGAAAAAACAGTTTATACATGTGAAAACAAGAAGCATAGTAAATAGAATCAGAGAAAGAAAGTTTCTGAAGGGACTCATTTTGATATCTAAAAGGTGCTGCTGAGGAACTAGTACATATCTGTGACTGTTCAAGAAACTACAGTTTGACATTGCCCCTTCGCTCCCTCTCATATATGTTTCTGCCTGTTGGTTCATATATCTGCAGGAGATTTCCTTTTGGCTTTGGAGACACTAATTAACACAAATGCTTCGAAAAGGAGCATACAGCACTAAACACTTCAATAAGATTACCCCTCTACAGAAGAAGTTTCTTAATTTTTCTCCCCTCACAATCATACCCAACACCCAGGCCATTCAGCAGTCTAGCCTGGCTCAATAATGTTCATGGAGGTTATGAATATATATTTAGTTTGATGTATAAAAATCACAAAATTTCATGACTAAGCTGGCTTATGTCAAGCATCCAGTGAGTCCTCCCTGTCTTCTCTCCAGTGGAAGGGTAGGTCTCTTCTGCTTGGCCCACAGATTTGCACAATCGTAAGATTGCTACCCCTCTTTAAAATGTGATAAAACAGTAGCAAATAGGTCACAAAGTTTTTGGAAAGAGAGGGAAAGTTCATGGAACAGGTGAATGGATGAATGGACATCCTGCCAGCACTACCACAATAAATATTACTCCTTTAGCAAATCAGGTTAAAAATACAAAAGGACACATAAAATTTTAGAAGGAGAAATCTCCCCAGTGTTTTCCATCCTGCACCTGGTTTAAGGTTGTGTTGCTTACTATGTTGAAAGGATGGAGAATGTGGAGCTGAAGAGAAACAGTCCTCACACAGTTATCAGTCAGAATAACCTTAATGCTGAGTACGGCATTTTTTTCCTTACAGCTGCAATTTCTATTCCTGTTGGGTTAATTTGTTGTTTGGAAATGTTTTTTGCATGAATGAGCATTTTGCTTATAGAGAATGATTGTGCCCTAGAGCTCTGCCTCTCTGCATTTCATCATATTATGTAACTACTTCATGTCTATAAAAGCTACCTTCTCATGTGTACGCACCTCTCCCCTCGAGGACACAGCTCCCTCCATTGCTGACAGCTTTTTACCATTTGCACCATTTCCTTCCCTCTTTTTCCAATTAAGCTGGGAATAAGACCTCCCTTTTCCTTCTAACCTTGTTGTCCCTTCGGAAGGTAAGCAGGCCTACTTGCAAAATTTCCTTAAATTCATATAGTAGTTCTGTTGTTTCTGCCATCTTATTGAGAGAGATTTTCTTGGCAAGAGAAGTATTTTGAGGACAAGAGTCGAGTCATGAAGTTAATGAGCAAAGGCAGCATTAAATCCAGCACTTATTATAAGGCATCACAAACAGAACAATGGTCATCCTTCAAAACTTCTAGCAAACAGAGAAATTTGATCTTTCCTTTTCTCAAATTTAGAAGCCATCAAGGGGGAAAAGTGGATGAAAGAAGTTAATAAAATTTACTGTTCAAAAGCAAATGGAGATGCATATTCAGTAAGAAAACAGCATTGCCTGAAACATTAATGAATGGATTTAACTGGTTTCAGGACATTTTTAACCACTAACTATTTGCTAATAGCTCAGTGCTGGAAGAGATCACATTGCTAGTGTCATAAATCAAAGTCAAGTTATGAAGAATATTTCCAATATGCTACCCTTTCTGTGAAATCAAAATTATTACTCTGCTCTCCTTAGACTAAACCTTGGTATTCAGCCACAAAATAGAAACGCAACCCAAAATTAAATTTAAAAATTTATTGGGCTGCCAACTTCCTATTTATGAGAACAACTTTAATGGACATAATGAGAGGGAACACACAAGCAGTGTGACAGCACCTGAGGCTTTTGCCACAGTTAGATTTCTTGCAGTCAAGAGGGAAGAACATGGAAGAGAAAACAATATTAATTCATGATTTTAATTCATATGTGCTAGTTATTTCTTCACAAACAGGGGCGGTATTTGGATGAGAAAAGTATTTTGCAATAGCAGACTGTAAATATGTGGCTGATACAAGCTTTCCTTTGGGCTGCTGGAGGTAGCAGTGCAGTTTTAAGAGATTCTCAGAGGCAGAGTTAGGAAGAAGGCTGCTCTCAGCTCCAGGCATCTGGGCAATCTGAGACACAAATCTGATTCCTCCACTTGACCTCTTCTCAGGGGATAGAGCAGGGGTACAGACTGATGTTTTTCCATGCTTCTTGTAGTTGCCTATTAAGACAGCAAATGCACTTGTTTCCCTCCTTCCTCTCCACAGCCATAGCTGGGTCACTGTCTGAGGAAAATGTGCCAGCATGTGAAGACAGACACTTACATAAGATTTTGTCTATGCAGGACAAAAGTATTGCTTTATGCAACCCATATAGGGGGTAAAAATCAGATGCCTTATGAATAATATTTGTGAAGAACTCCAAAATTTGCTGGATGAACCAGAAAACTTGTAACACTATGTCTCTGCAGAAGAGCTTTGCCATGAGAATCATGAAAGCACAGTCTATGTGAAAACACAAGTTTAGAGGAAAGGGGTTGATTGAAATGAGACAGGCATACCACAGCTGTCAAATTAGATTAGGACTGTAGAGAGTCCAATAACATGCCTGCAGGAATAATCAGGTGGCCTCCTATAACTCCCCCTGCAACCATACCTGGAAGATACCTCTTGGCAATGTACAACAGTTCAAGTTTGTCCTAGGGGCTAACTGTTATTTTTGAAGATATTCACTTGCAAAGAAACCCTCCAACGGGCTCCTTGCATCACACTGGCACAGCAGCCCAACAGAAGCCAGGACCTCTCCTCCCCTTTACTCTGCAGCTCTGTGCAGAAGAGATGGCACCTCTCCATGGTCCAGGGGCAGGGCCAGGGGACAGGGAAGAAGGGCTCACACAACACCTGGAAATTGCCAGCTCTCTTAGGGAGCGCTGGCAGACCTTGCGCAGGCCGGCTGGGCCTCCCTTTCCCGCCAGCGGGGTGTCTGGATGCTTCACCCCCTCGCAGCCACTGCAGAGCACAAGGGGATGCGCCACTTGCAGGGGGCCGGGTCGGTGGGGGGTCACTATTGCCACATCCCGTCCAGGGTAGCCCAGGCATGGGATGAGGAGGGGGCTGTAGCCCAGGCACATGAGGGGAGGTGGAGGGCAGTCCCTGTGCCCAAGGGGCAGCAGAAGGGCACAGGGGAGTGATCCTCAGAAAAGAGGCCCTCAGCCTCCTTGAGCCTCCTTCTCCCGCAGTAGGTCATCGTTCAGACCACAGAACCCCCATCTCCCAGAACAGACATATTTGGCCACATGCACCATCATCACAGTGGCCTCCTAATGTCACAAGCCACCTCACTGCTCTCTGTCCCAGGCCCTATAAATACAGGGACCTCAGCAGCTGACCCACAATTTGCTGAGCTTCGAGGCCCTTGGATTCCAAGGATGCTTGGTAGCAAGAGGTCCCAGAGCAGCAAGGCAGGAGGCAGGTGGCTGCCCACCTTTGCATGGGAAAGCAAAGAAATGGCTGCAGGAACTGGAGAAGAGGAGGCAGCATCAGCGGGGGGGGGGGGGGGGGGGGGGGGGGGGCACCATCAACCACATGGTAGCAATGGCCGTTGCTCACATGGCTGATGGTGTGCAGCCCATGGAGGTGGATCCACCTGAAGGTAAGGAAGAGCCAGTGGAAGAGGCTCCACCTCCAGCATGGCTCACCTGGCACCACTACGCTGTGCCAGGGCTCCCCTCCATGACGCCATGGCAGTGGTGTAACAGGAGCGCCCAGCCAGTGCCCCTGCCATCAGCCCAGCCTCCACACCCGGCACCAGCTGGGAGGCCCAGCCTCTGCACCTGACCACCCTGAGAGCACACCTGTAACATCTCCTGGCCATCAACAATTATTTTCCTGTTTGCCCCAGGTGGTGTGAGCCTTTCTTTCCCATCCCGCACCCCCACCCCTCCAGAATGGGGTGCCATCCATTCTGCCCTGAGCCCCAAGAAAAGGGGATGGAACAACCTGGCTTCCACCAAGCTGCTGCACTAGGGCAACAGAAGTCATCCCTCAGATGGCCACCAAGGTCCCTGGGGCCTGCAGGTGTGGGTTCTTCAGTCTGGGATTGAGAAGGATGCCTGATGGGTGGTTGAAGATGAAGCCAGACCCTTCATGGTGGTGCACAAAGAGTAGCAACAGATAAGCACAGAAGTTAGTGAGACAGCTGTTCTGGAGAAGCAGAAGACTGCAGTTCTGCTAGCAAGAAGTGATGGGCTTCAGCCTGGAGGTCCCTCCTAGCTGCTCCATTAGGAATTCTTTCCATGATTAGGCAAGAAACAATTTTAAAACCAACTTTTTAAACAATTTTAAACAAAGACAAATAATCAGTAAAAATTCTTTCCTTCTCTCTTATTTTGTCCTCTGGTGACTGCACCTGGACCCCTCTGTCCCCTCCTGGTCTCCCCAGCCCAGGAAGGACACCGGTGGGGCATGGACCCAGCTCAGGGCCTTTGAGACGGTGAAGGGCCGGGGCACATGGCACACAAGGGCAGGCTGAGGGAGCTGCCTCTGGTCATGAGACAATGGAGCAGGTTGCCCAGAGAAGTTGATGCCCCATCCCAGGAAGTGTTCAAGGCCAGGCTGGATGGGGCTTTCAGCAACCTCATCTAGTGAAATACATCCTTGCCCACAGCAGGAGCCTTGGATGAGATGATCTTTAAAGGTCCCTTCCAACACAAGCTGTTCTGTGATTCCATGATTCTAAGCTTCTATGATTTTTAAGTCAGTCTGGGATTTTTTTTCCAACCCAGTTCATAACATCAGGAAGTGACTTCTGCCATAATAGTCCCAAAATATTGATCTGTGCCCTCTGATAACCTTTCTAGATGAAGCTAAAGAAGGTCATTAGCCCATTTCCAGTGCTCGCCTGTGGAAATAAACTTTCAAGGCATTAGATTTGGACTGATGCATAGTCTAATGCGATTAATGCGCTGCACTGTGGATGCTTTAGTGAAAGGGCAATGTATGCTGAAATCTTGTGAACTATCAGTCAGATTTGTTCAAGTTACTCATTCTGTTGCACTGTCTGAAGTTGTCGTGCTTCACTCAGGCATGGTAAAAACTAAGAGTTCTGCTGTAATGTTTTGAATAGCTGACTTGAGGAATGGACTTCAATATAATGGCATGAGGTGAAGAACTCACAGTACTCCGATGTTATGGTATTGCTCTGCATCTCTTTTGTCTACAGCTAGCCATGCTACTTACAGTAAATATCACACTGCTGGCTTTTGACAAGAGCACCTCACAAGAATTCATTTGCATGTCTACACACTTTTGCCATATGTTAGCAGGGAATATGTAAAGTATTGTTCAGAGAGTTGCACACAGAGAGCCTTTCTCCAGAATGCCCTGAGATTGATTGCTATTTCTCTTTTTATTGTATTAATTGGAATAAATAGAAGTGCCTCTTTGTGAACTCAAATGAGCTAAATCTACACTTTTTCTCACAAGAAATAAATAGTATCTTAGCACAGATCCTTAAATCTCACCATCAGATAAACAATACTTAGCCCATCTGATCACTGTACTTCACAAGCATGATTCAAAACACAAGAATCTTAGTAGAAGATTCCCACTTTAGAAACTCCAGATTCTTAATTAACTTTCAGTATAAATCTGAACCTCTTCTAAAATCAGTGAGTTTGAGAAAGATTTAAAACTGGAGCCAAATTAGAGTTCTGCAAAATTAAAATCCAGTTTTTACTATAAAAGCTATGATGAAACAAGGATTTTGATGTTAGGGTTAAAAATCATATCAGCTTTGTTTCAACTGCTATGACTCATGCCTGAATTCTATGTTACATTCCCGTTGTTCCGCATGTTGTGAGCACAAACAACATGCTTCGTTGTATATTTTTCTTTTTTTTTCCTAATTATAATCCACACATTAATTTGGATTCCTCTTGTTTTTAGCCAGCTCCTATGCACTCTGTGATCACAGATTTCTATACAGTTTACACTTACATGTTTTTCCTGATTTGTTTGCTGGTCATCTTCATATATTTAGTTAAATAGAACAGAATAGATAGAAATGATCTCTTGTATTAATTGTTCATGCTTGCATCATGTGGATTTCATTTTTGCATTTCTAAAAGAACTGTAATACAATGAATAAATGTCCTTTTTGTTCTTACTCATTTATTCAGCTTTTAAATACTTAATAAGAGACATTATATTATTTAAGATAGTAATAACCTCTTTTACCTAACAATATCACTGACCCATTAGTGCTAGCTAGAATTTTGTAGCTTTAAATGATACATAGCAAAATTAAACTGATGACCTAATCCAGTAATACTCATGAAATATGAATCTAAGAGCTGCTAGAAGTTGGATATGATAAGGAGAATGTGATAAATAACCTTGGGAATATACCTCAAGATTGTTTGGGGGAGGGAGGTTGATTCTTCGAAGTTTTATAAAACTTCTTCTTCATTTTGTATTATGATCAAACCAGCACCTTAAAAAAATATTTTTACCCTCTCACCACATCACAACTAGCCTTCTCCAAAGGTTAATATTTTCCAAAGATTAATACTTAAATTATTAAATATCTATATTCTTAATAAGAAAGTGTAACAGTTTCAACTATGATACTCACTTAAGATGTAAGAGGCCCAGTTTTAAATCTTCCCCCTATCCAGAGCAGATACCACAGACTCAAACTTGGTTATTCCGTATGCCAAGTAAATGTACGTCATTAAGGTACTTTTCTCCTTAAATTTTGACCACAGCTGGTGCCCTAGATCTTTCTCTGTCAAATAGATATATTCTTGCAGAGTAAGTTTTGTGTGTAATAATTTAGCTTTCAATGAAATAAGTGGCTAAAATTTCCAAATAGAAGATTTTTGTACTGCAATTGGTCAAGGCTTGCTTGGCTATTTTTTAAAAAAAATGTCCCTTGATCCAGTTCTGTGGTCATATCCATAGTGTCCCATAATTGCATGCTGGAGTTTGTTCTCAATAATGATCTAAAACCAAAAAGTTACCTACATAGTTGATTTGACTTTTTGTTATACCCTGGATCTATTTTGGAAACCTTTCATTCCTAGGGTGTATGTATACATCAGGTATAGCTTTTATTTCAACAGCACCATAGTTAGGGCAGTCACAAGGGTTTTAAAGCATTCTTCGAAGGTGAAAGGATTTTCCAGCTCGTTAATGGAGCAGACATCTTAACAAACTTGAAATTGAAGATCACATTTGGAAGATCACATTCCTTTAACTGTTTTGACTGCTATTATCAAAGCCTTCATCCTGAAATGTATTATAGAATATGCCTCATGACATGCCTGTCATCTGGGCCCAAGAAACTGAAGTAAATGATTGAATCTAAAACACATATGCATACCTTAAAAATATGAAGGCTTTTTTTTTTTTTTTTTTTCTGAATCTTTACCCAGATTACGGCTAGTAGGAGTTATCTAAAGGAAACTTTTTAGGTATTTTTGCTTCTCTTTTGTTTCAGAAACTACTGTCTCAAACTTGCATCAATTTGTTTCCTCAGCTGGACGGTGAATTTCTGGTCAAATGAGAGGCAGTGCTTGTTGTATCTGTATCATAGTTGAAGATCCAGCTCAGTTCTTCAAAATCTGAAGAAGAAGGTGTAGTCAATGTGCTGTAGCAGTGGTTTTGTACAATGTTCTCTGTTGGAATAGCTCTTATTTATGTTAACAATAAAATACACATTGATAGAAATGCCAGTTTTAGAAAAAAAATTCACTTGGCACTCAATACACAAAAGTGTCCTAATCTCTTGGCACTTAGTTATTCTGCAGTATTGAAGAGGCTCTGACTCTAAGGTTTGCTGGAGGAGAAAAATTGGAAAAGCCTCATTTACAGATTGATGCAGAGCCAAAACTAACACAAAATCACTAAGACCCTTACAAGTGGAATTTGGGGGACTGTTTGGCTGTTTGGTTTTGTTTGGCTTTTGTAGAGTAAAAAACAATAATAATAGAATACAAACAAACAAAAACCCCCAGCTTCTCCACCAGCAAAAGGAAAGAGAATCTTAAGCATCCTTGCAAATCCCACCATTCCATTTTGCATGTTCACATACAAAGACTACTTTATACTTTACAAAATCTTCCCCTAACAAAAAAATACATAGCATTGTGTTTGTGCTGCTGTGAATACTGTCAAAACAATGCAGACAAAATTTTCTTTCCCTGCAGCTTTTATTTCTACAGGTCATTTGCTGATAGTGTAGTTTACTAACTATTTCTGAGAAGATGTAAAAACATCCCAGGAACCATGTAGTGCTGCAACATGTTTTTAGACATGTTATTTTCAAATGCCACAAAATTCCCCTATAGTCAGTATTCAGACATCCCTGACTCTATTAACATTCCTTGATGTGCCTTTGCATCCTGACCTTGCAGTGTTTTATCTGATAATTTTCACCTTTTCTCTCTTCCAGTCTTAATTGCCTCTGCTCTGTGTTTTCTTGCACACCACTTCTTATAGCACTCGAGGCAGAACTGGCAGAGATGTCACTGCTACACAATAGGGGTTTTAGCTGTTTCTATATTTGCTCCTTCATATACAGAAGTGTTTTCCAGAGGCACTGTTTTTTGTGATTATGTAAAAATATGATTTGTCTAATGGAAATAAGAGAATGACAAGACACTGCTTTCTAACATTATAATAGATAATTTTTAATAATGAAATAATCCTTTCATACTATGTAACATTTTACTTCTATATTTCAACTATAATGTTAAAAGCAATAAAGACTCAGGAATTATTTTACATTTTAAATGGAATTATTAAGAAATATTTTATGTTCTTTAAAGCCAGGCTTTAGAATACTTGAGCACTGTTTGATGGCTGTCAGTCTCTAATTGTGTTCATACATTGGAATGAAGCAATTGGCTAGATGAATCAAAAACAGACAAAACCTTTTCAGGAAATATAGCATTTTCTGGGGAAAATCTTGGAAAATTATTAAATTAAAGCCAGGTTAAATTCTTTGTTTCTCTGTTTGGAATGTTACCATGACTTTTAAGAGTAGAGTGACTTTTTTTTTAGTCTTTTTTATTGCATTTACTTGACATTAAAGGCAAGCTTTTTGTAGATATCTGCAGTCATTTGAAAATCAGCAGAAATCATTGACCTTTCCTCTTGTTTGTATTTACAGGAAAGAAGGGATGGAGGTGGGGGCTGGGGGGGTGGGGGGGGTGGGGGGGTGTATGTGTCCCACACACAGTTATTAATTCTAAAAAAAGGAAAACTAGGTTCCTTGTTGCAAAGACATGTAAAAATATAGCAATATGTACTCCCACAGTTATTATTTGCATGTTTAATTTCTAAATTATCACAAAACTACTGTTCCAACCAATAATACCACTGTTCTTGATAATCCATTGGATTTAAGAACATTGCTGAAATCTCATAAATAAATCAGATAGCCAGGAAAGCTCCAAAGAGAAAAGTAGAACTCACTGCATAATAGTAGCTGCCAGTTTTATGTAAAAATGTGAATTTGGTATGAAATCCAAATCTTTTTCTTTCCATTTATAAGGGAAACGATGCAAATACCGTGGGATTCCCATGTCATAATACTTGATTCTTTTCTATCCACTTTTTTTTCTTTTGTGTGATTTTCATTATTATAACCTGTGTGTTCAGCTGCAGCACCATCTAAACCTTTCCCTTAAAGTCTGCGGCACTCACCAGGAAATGAGATTTGTGTGCCTTCTCAGTAGTGACGACCAACCAAAGCTCAGATTTAGTTGACAGATGAAATCAGGACAGGACAGGACCCATAACCACAATACTGAGTATTCCAGCCAAAGTGGTTTGTTAGGAAGATACCAGACCTGGATTCCAGGAAAACTGAGAGTCTGCATGAATTACCGAAGGGGTTAGTTGAAGATAAATGTCATGTCAGGCTAAAGGTTGGAGAGGTAGAGGAACTAAGCAGTAGGGCATATTTTCACATGAAAAATAAGGCCAAAGACAAGAGGCAGTGCAGGGCCCTTGGGCAGGTACAAAGAATTCTTTAAAAGGTCAGAGTTGGCATCCAAGCTAAGACCAGAGCAGGTATACCCCAAGGAACAGGAATCTCACAAAACCACATCTAAACTACGTCACGAAGTTGGTAGAGTTCCTTAGGTTCTAGTTAAGAAGGGAAGAGAGCAATCCCTGTATTAAAAAATAATGTGGAAACAAACCAGCAGATCATTGCTAAGGTGAGCCTGATGGGGGCTGACAATCATGGCTCTAAAGTGTTTACTTTCAAAAAAATAGGGAGCAGACTTTCTGTTTTATTTTGAAATTATAATCTGCTGGTCCACTTTTAAAGGAGTGCAGATATTCCTTGCAACTCAGTAAGCAAATACTCTTCTTATTATTTCCACTTACTCAAACAGCGAAACATTCTTCCATGCACAGGCATTCCTTATGATGGAAATTATCTCTTATTTTTCATAGCACTCAAGAGAGCTCCAACTTTCACAAACCACTAACAAAAGACACAAAAGGGCAAATAATAAAATGGATGAGACATACATAGTTTCAGTTAACTGCTGTGATTCCTACCTTCTGTAAGATCGGCAGAGAGATATTCTTCCTGCTTACTCAGGTACAGTAAGGATATTTGTAGCCCAGATCCTCCCCAGAAGTTCTGAAAAGCATATTAGACCAACATAAAATACCAAGAGCAGCAAATTAATTGAAGTTTGGTTGCCTACTGATTTTCAGGTTTTTGCTTCATCACAAGCATCACTGTGGCAATTCCAGCTGTCTGAACACCTTCTAAGCCCCTCTGTACTGTTAACACCTCCCTGACATGGCATGTGTCTGAGCCATGCAGTAACCAGCTGGGGAAGAGGTGGCATGTGTTGTGACCGGCTTGCAGATCTACGTGTATTAATTCAGCAGCTACTGTATATGACCTAGCCAGCAAGCCAAAAAGATCAGATAACTATTGATTTCATCATGTTGCCAGTATGTCAGGGGGTTGCAGCAATGCTAATCTCTTTCCTTTATCCACCACCAATTTTCAGGGATCTTAGGGAATTCAGTCTCTTTGATCCTAGTTGAACTTGGCCAGCAGGCATAAATGTCCCTGCAGGAAAAGAAGTGGAAGACTGAAAAGCTGTCAGATGGACAGTGCAATTCCATATGCTGCATTTCCTTAGCAAACCAGTTCAAAAAATAATCCAAACCTACCTCTTGAATGTTAATCTTGCAAACAAAATCTGTTCTTAAGAGGCTGAGTATAGCTGGTTGTACTGTTAACTAAACAGCATAAAATTTAGGGTGCGTAGGAGGACTGTATATAAACACCAAAAAAAGCAAAGGACAGCAGTAACATATTGGAACAGGTTCAGGGAGGAAAATGTCTTTCTTTTCATTTTTTTTTCCAACCTGTCACTTTGAAAGGTGTAGTTACCACTTTATGTGGATAAACAGTGCAACTATATGGGTACTAACAGAGTGTAAATTGTACAGATCATTAGAATAGAATGTGTAGAACACAGAACTATAACAGACCTTAATCTCAGCAGGATGCAAAGCCTCTGTCTTGGTTGAGGTGTATATTTGTTATTTCTCCTCTGACCCACCTACCAATTTCTTCCTCCCAAGCCCACTGCCTAGTACCAATACTCTGGACACACACTACTCTTCTATACTGAATGGAACATCAGGGTATTCGGCATTATGACCAGATATTTTAGACCTAGAGGGCAATTAATACTGAAAGGCATGATTTTTTTAAATTGTCACAAACCATTGCTATAGTCACACTCAGACACATAACAGAAGAGTCTTTAACATGTATTTCCTTATTATTATGTTTAAATAATGATAGGGCATATACATGTGTGTTCTACTGCTCAGAGATGGGAAAGGTTAAAAAGAAGGAAAAGTGTCACCGATTGCTCCCATGGTAGGCAATATTGAAATACACTCAGCATCAACACACTGACCACAGACAAAGCAGACTACTATTTTGTTTTTCTCAGTTTTTGTGTTTTGTGCACTGTGCAATTCCAGCCTCTTTTAGTGTCTGACCATCGCATAAATGTTAAAGACTAACTATGAGCAACAAACACTCAAAATGTACTCTGGAAAGGGCTACTGATTGCACTATTTTGCTCATTCAGTTTGTTGAATGGAAGCAAGAACTTCATAGAATCGCCCTTGAATCCCAGCTTACTGCTCTGATCTAATGAAATGCATACTCTTTTTATCTTAAAAAGAGGGATGGATGCATAAGGTAAACTTCTACACATGGCAAAACTCTTCACAATGTGAAGCGTTTTCAGGAAATCATGCACTTCCCACTTCTTTCACATTTCAGTCTTAGAAGAAACACAAGAGTTCAATAAAGAAAGCAAGGGAGGAAATATCTTAAGTTCTTTCTTGTAAGTTCTACTTCATTCTATCATCATCATTAAAGCAGTGTTAAAAGCGATAAAAAGATAACTGCCCTCCATAATAATATTGCTGCCATCATCTGCCTCACATTTTAGATGATTGAAGAGCAGGAAATATCTTTTGGAGTACGAAAACAGGATGAAAAAGTTTAACAGTTGAAAAACTTGCCTGAAATCTTGAATTATTAATAAAAAACAAAAGAAAGACCAATCCACCCTGGTTTTCCTCCTGTTTCTCCTTTTCCCTGTTTAGCTTTCATAACCTACTCTTCATGGGTTAATGTTTTGTACAGATCAAAAGAAAAGCTGAGAGTTTTACTTCAATCACAGCTTGGGCCAGCATCAGTATCATGTCTAACAGTAACTGCACAATAGGAAAACAGTGATTGACTGAAAAAAACAAGGGCAACTGCAGAATTTGTGTACCTGTTTTCAACATTTTTTGTAAGATGCATGCCAAGCACAGAACCATTTGCATACTTAGCTCTGTTTCTAGCTTCCTGATGATAAAATCTTTGACATTCCTTTCAATGTTATAACTGTCCCATTTGTCCTGTTCTACGATTGTTAATGGGACTATGCACATCCTCTTTTAGGGAGAGGTTGATGTGGGCAGAAAGGGTTTGTCACACACAAGCAAAACCCCCACATTTGTTTATAAACAGTAATGACATAAAATAAAATTGTTTATGCTATTCATACAGATAGCCCCCTATCTAAACTAAGAGAGTGAAAGCGAAATATTTGAGAGTTCAGTTCTCATGTTAGCAGTTTAAATTCCTCTGTTAATAAATCTAAGTGGTTTCTAAATGTCTACCTATCTGCAGCACTGAATGATTTCTCTAACCATTAATAGAGACCTGTGTTTCTGTCCTGAGCTGTAGAAACATCATCAGAAGCAGACATAATTTGCCCTAATACTGTTATTTGCTCAAATGTAGCTGCAGCTAGGAGGATATGGGTTAATCTGACAGATTTCAAGACAACATCATTGCCACAAACAATTTCAAAGATGGTATTTTTCAGAACTGTCAAGTTCAGTACTTTCCTTCAGAGACTAAATATTATTTTGTTCATGATGGAGAAAAGAAATTTAAATAAATAGGCAATGAATATACTGAAAATGAAATTTCAAAGGAGTCTGTAAAAAAAACCAAATTAACAAAAAAGTTCTCTTCCTCTAAAATAAAGGTTCAAATGCTCCTTTGTCCAGATGACAGATACATTTTTCTGTCTAGTATGGGAATCTACAGAAATGCCAGCTGTGATACCACTTCAGGATGTTCATAGAATTATAGAATCATAGAATCATTTAGGAGGGAAAAGACCTCTGAGATCATCAAGTTCATCACTAAACCAAGTCTCTGAGTGTAGAGGAATGAAGGCCGTGGGTTGATCAGCACTGATAACATGCAGCTGTGGCCTTGCCGCAGAGGCAGTGGGTTGATTGACATGGATGATGTGCAGGTGTAGCTCGTTCCCACAAAGTGGTTAAATAGCACTGAGGATTGTAGGAGAGGGGGTTGGTGGAGGAGGAGCAGTGTGGTCTGACCTCTGGAGGAAAGAGCTACAGCACAGACAGTAGAATCTGACCAATGGTAAAGCCTTGTTGCAGTCTGCTAGTTTGTTTGTGCTGCAACAACTGGTGCCCCAAGTGAGGCTGGCTGAGTTGGACTCTGACTACACCTGAGCATTGAATCTACGTGGGTTTTTTTAATACCTCCAGGGATGGTGATTCCACCATCTCCTTGAGCAGCCTGTTCCAATACTTCATCACACTTTCAGTAAAGGAATTTTTCCTAATATCCAACTGAAACTTCCCCAGTGTAACTTGAGGCTCTTTCCTCTTGTCCTATTGCTTCTTACCTGGTAGAAGAGACCTACCCCCACCTGCCTGTAACCTCCTTTCAGGGAGTTGTAGAGAACAATAAGGTCCCACCTGAGTGTCCTCTCTAGGCTAGACAACCCTAGCTCTCTCAGCCACCCCTCATAAGACTTGTGCTCCAGACCTTTCACCAGACTCATTGCCCTTCTCTGGACGCACTCCAGAACCTCTACATCCCTCTTGCAGTAAGGGGCCCAAAGCAACACAGTATTCTAGCTGTGGCCTCACCAGTGCTGAGTGCAAGGGGACAATCCTTTCCCTTGTCTTCCTGGCCACAGCGTTTTGGATACAAGCCAGGATGTTGATGGCCTTCTTGGCCACCTTGGCACACTGCTGGCTCACATTCAGCCAGCTGTCAACCAGCATCCCCAGGTCCTTTTCCTCCAGGCAGCTTTCCAGCCACTCTTCCCCAAGCCTGTAGTGTTGTGTGGGGTTGTTGTGACCCAAGTGCAGGACTCGGTACTTCTTCTTGTGGAACCTCATACAACTGGCCTTGGCCCATCGGTCCAGCCTGTCCAGATCCCTCTGAAGAGCTTTCCTGCCCTCCAGCAGATCAATCCTCCTTCTCAACTTGGGGTCATCTGCAAAGTTACTGAGGATGCACTCAATCCTCTCATCCAGGTCATTGATAAAGATATTAAACAGGACTGGCCCCAGTACAGAGCCCTGAGGAACACCACTTCTAACTGGCTGCCAGCCAGATGTAACTCCATTCACCACCACTCTTTGAGCTTGGCCATCCAGCCAGCTTTTCACACCCAGCATAGAGTACACCCGTCCAAGCCATGAGCAGCCAGTTCCTCCTGGAGAATGTTGTGGGAGGCAGCATCAAAGGCCTTACTAAGGTCCAGGTAGACAACATCCACAGCCTTTCCCTCACCCACTAGGTGGGTCACCTTCTTGTAAAAGATCAGGTTTGTCAAGCAGGACCTGCCTTTCATAAACCTATGCTGGCTGGGCCTGATCCCCTGGTTGTCCTGCACATGCTGTGTGATGGTGTTCAGGATATTGTTATAAATTCCCTATTTCTAGCCTCGTGAGTGCAGAGTCATAGTGACTCTTGTCTTATTTACGTCTCCTATTAAAGGGAGCTATGGCCCACCAACGAAGAGCACAAACATACAACATACTGGTTGCTCTCTACTGTCTGCAAGACAAGCCTGCACACTGCATTGTGCAAACTACGCATCTGTGCTAAGTAGCACCAGTGTGCTTTGAAAAACCACTGGTGTGCTATGAAGTTCCCCTACCTGCTTACTGAGTCATAACCTCCTTGGGAAGGAAGGAGGTTAGGCAGACAATGCTTTGCAACCAACACATAGTATAGAGGTCACGTAATGACTATTTGACACGACATGAGGCACATAGACCTACATGGGTGGTGCTAGTGGGAAGAAAGCAAAGGGCGAACTGGGCTGTAGTCTCCTTTGTGCCCCTTAGTAATATACATATCTGCAGGTACGAGCTCATGAAACCTTTGTACCTAACGCTTGGCACTTGCATCCCAGTCACACTACTGTTTCACAAACTGTGAAGGTGGCAGCAGGACTTTAGAGGTTGTTGATTTGCAAGCATTTTATATTTCACATATGAAGAATGGAAGATTGGTTAGAGAGCTGGCTGGAATCGGGCCCATCTCTCAGCATGCAACTAACCCTCCACTGTAGTCTGTGGCTGCCACAGAGAGACAACTTTCTAATCTGTGACAGCAATTAATTCTCTTCTTTTGGACATAGTCCAAATTTACTAAGGCTGGATCTGACCAAAGGTATGTTCCCATCTATTAAACAACACAAAGATGTCAGTTTCATGGCCAGTGGCATGCTGGCACTTTAAGGAAAGGAAATAGATTATAGACTACTATAATCAGGTACATATTGATCATTTCCTCACAGCCAAGAATCGTGATTGGTAAAGCTGTGTTAGCCTCTAACTTGTTACCAAAACATTACCTGCTCATGGCCAAAACCTGTTATTTTATCAAACAGTTCTCCATAGGCTTCATGCGGTTGTGTATCTCGGTACTTTCTTCCACCTCAGGGAAGACAAACCCATATCCTTTTTTGAAGTACCAGAGTCTAGAATCTCTAGGATTAGCTTTTGCTTGAAAAAATAATAATTGTGGGCTAAAGTGGTATATGATAATGATAAAGCCTTCTTTATGATAATGACCTCCCCTCTAAATTTTCAGGAAGTGACTGAACACCATTCTAAAAGCAAAGAAGTCACCTTGACTTCATTAGAAATTTGCTGTTCAGGACAAAAAATAATATATGGAGTTAGTCCTGCAATGTCAGAATTTTTCATAGGCCTGGATAAGCTTTTACAAGTCACTTTGCTAAATTATCCGTAATACACTGTTATTCAAAGTGATTAAATGTCAATAATGTAGAGACAACTCTATGAGGGAGCATACTGAAAGGGGTTTTAATAGGACAAGAACTGTCACTGCTATCATAAAATCAGTTGTTCTGTTGAAGTAGTTTTCCATCTAGCAATTGTCTCTGTAATTAGAGATATGACTTCTGTCAATTGCGATAAACCTCACAGCACTGAGGAGATGTATGTTTATCTCGGCCTGCTCACTTTCTCATCTCTTCCAGGTTCCAGATAAAATAGATATAATAGCAAAATATGAATATGCATAAGCTATCCCTCCTCTTGGAAAACAGACTATCAATGGTTACATGTTTGAACTTTCCAGGTTTTTCCTCAGTCTGTTGTCAAGCACTTTGCCTGCTTTTTCCCTTGCTCTTCCTTGCAGATACTACCTCCTAGTTGATGGATGCTTTGCTCCTCTCCCAGAAGAAAAACAATCAAAACAGGAAACATTTATAAAGAACTGGACTGAATATGTTGTTTTAGCCGGGGTGGGGTGGGGTGGGGGTTGGAAATCCAACGCATAACAGGAAAAAAACTTCAGTGAAGTTTCCTGGAAGTAAGAGGAGGTAAAACAGGTAGTCCCTTAATATTGGGAAATCTATTCCCAAACAAGGTTACAGAGTCACTTTTCCCCCAGACTGTTCACAGTGCTCAAAATGAAATGGAATTAACTCATGAACAACAAGACCTTTAAACAACATAGAGCACAGGCTGTATTATGCACTTGGTTATCATTTAGCACATGTATAATGTGCTAATGTCATCTCATAATGTGCACTGATGAAAAGTATAAGTCATAGTAAGAAAACAGTTTTAAGACAACCATCAGTATGTTGTTGGCATTTTGCTTTTCTTAAGCACATGCTAATGGCGAACTGGAGACACCTGGTTACTTGAAAACAGATGTATCTATTTGCAAATATCTAAAAGGCCTCCAGTAAGTTTATACCTTGGTAACTGCTAGTAACAAATGACATTAGCTTCTCAGCTTCCTGCAGCAGTCCTGGGAAATTTGTAATCACAGGACTGAGCTTTTGGAAATGCACATTTATAAAGTGCCTGCACACTGTTGGACCAAATTAGCTTAGCTATGCCAATATCTCAGTAAAACCCTGGCCCTGTGAAACTTACCTATGAGCCCTGGCGATGGTAATTTTCCATTTGTTGAACTCACTGGTCGCAAAACTGCAGTTTCCAGGAAACAACGTATTTGTGGAATCAGTCTCCAGACCTTCTGTTGGCTCTAACCAGGGGGTTGTTAACAACTGAGCAAACTTCAGCATCATAGCCAGTTTTAGTGTTTCCAAAGTTACCACACACTTTGTAACTGAGTGTAAGCAGTTGATTTTGTGATCCCAGGAATTAAAAACAAAACAAAAAAAAAGTTAACACAGCATATGCAGATAATTGACACCAGTGTTTTAACTACCCTTAGAACTTAACATTGTCATAAACAATATGATAGATGACCTTAACATTTACTGTCTTGAGTCTCAAAATTGTATGATGAGCAAATAATAAAATACAAAGTCATCAGAGCACTCACAGGTAATTTCCAGTACTGCTTTACAGATATCTGAGCAACACTGTGATGTAGAAGGTGATCTTAAGTTGCAAATCAAGATGTAAAATAGAAATGCCACATAAATGCCTACTAGTTTTATCTTCAATACTTACAGTAAAGTCATTCTGTCTGAGACCTCAAAGTTAAAACTATCCTGCCAATTTATCACCTACCTAATCAGGATCAAGAAACTGACTGTCTGCCTCTGTTTCCTGCAAGGCCCACCCCATATTCTATAAATACATGAGCACCATCAAAATCAAAATTCCTCAAAAATGCAATTGCAGCCTCCACTTTTTTAAAAAAATACTGGAGTGGGAGCTTCCTCCCCCTCATTAGAGTACTCATTAAGGGAAACTGAGACTGATTTCAGTCTTCCTGAAGAAACCAGCTTCAGCTCTTTTCTCTATGTGCAACAAGGCAAACTGGCATCTCCCTGAAGCCCAGCAGGGTGAAATAATAATCTGATTAAAGGTTACAATCGGTTTTGTGGAATATTCTACCCAACAGTACTCTTCCAAGACGTTAACAACTGAAAACTCTGAACCAGAAAGTCGATGCAACAGAGGACATAATTCAGCTGAGCCAGAGAAATCTTCCTTCTCCTAAAACATAGTTTCTGTAGGTTATCTCATGACCATATTTTTTCATAGTAACTTCTTGCAATAGAAACAGAATGAATCATCCTTTAGTCTCTCCTGATTCATGCTGTAACTTGTAGAATACAGCATAACAGAAATGGAGATAACCTTCCTACTCCAACAGCCATGCTACCTACTCCAGTGGCCAATTCAAGCCATTAAAAATAAAGAAATAGACACCTGCCTTCAGGAGAGAGTTCAGGGCTGTGGCAGGAATAATATTACTTTCCTATATGAGTCTTCATAGAGGCAATATTCAAAAGTAAATCCTGAGCCTTAGATTTTTATGCTGTCTCACACTATGAATCTATTCACCAAGTGAACTGACTAGATGATGCTCTACTGAATATGTTGCCTTTTGGGGATCCCATTCAGAGGTATCCAATTCTCCCATGCTATAGGAGACCCAGGAGATAACTTACAGGTTTGGATTCTTCTACTTGGGTCAGGCATTTGAAAGATTGCTGTTGTTTTACCTAACTTTTAGATTTTGCAGTCCCCTCCAAGCCTGGTCCAAAGGCCGTAGGGTGCTGCTTCTTTCAGCATCTCAGATTCCAAATCATTCCCTATGAAGTCAGCCGCTGCAAAGGCAAGAGTTGCCCTCTAATTTTTCTACACTTTGAAAAATCTTCCCAGAATTTAGACAATATATAAACATCTACAGTTTTCAGTCAAATAAATAAAATAAGTCACTGGTTTTTGGACACAGAGACTTGTAAATTGATTTTGGCTCCAGTTGGCCATGAGAGGGAAATGATATAGCTGTTGGAAAGCATTCAGTTACTATCTACCCCATTATATGGAAAACAAAAGGGCTAATGACTTCTGAGCTGCAGTACTTGTATTGATTATTAGTTCCAAGATGAGTTGTTGATCTCCACTGACATTAAACTGTGCAGGTTGCCATATATCTTAGATTCATCTGTTAAAAAAGAACCAGTCAGCAACATAGAGTTAGGAAATTATTATTCATAAGAGTTAGAAACTTTCTAATGTATCTCATCATGCTTCTAGCAAATATAGTCTTACGTATAGTTGAAGAGATTTTGACAATCCCTCTTTCTTTTAATAGTCATTAATTAATTCCAGGACAGGCCCACAATAAGACAGAATTATCTGTGTAAAGGAAAAAAGAAATGTTTCGTATCAAGTTGTTTTGGTGAACATTTCTGACCTGCTCTAGTTATGAAGAGATCACCCGAAATGAGAAATTATGCTGCCAAGCATAATTCTTTGAGAGTTCTGGAAGGCAAAAGAGCAAAAAATAATCACAAAGATTAAATATGTAAGCATCTCCAGAACACCGCTTTGACAGTGCTGTCTAAATGAGTAAACAAAAGCAAGTAAAACTGGAATAAACTGATAAACCAGCTCCCATTTATTTTGTGTGCCTCTGGCTGCATCAATAGGACCATTAAATCTAACATGCAATAAGCCATTTTCCTTGTTGAGAAAAAGACAGTTAGGACATAACATTAAACTGGTGGCTGGAACCTGTGTTTTCAACAACCCTAGCTAAAGAGAGGCTCCATACTTCCTAAAGCAAGTGTGAGACTTTTTGTTCACCAGCAGCCACCTAGGTTGTGGGACCCCATGGGAGATATGAGTAGATAAAAATGAAAAGCCTTTCTGTTCAAATCCCATAGCTAACCTTAGCTAAAGCCAGAGGATTAAAGGAATAGCCCTCTGCTTCTACAGTATTTTTTCCCTGTAAGGAGAGATAATACAGAGCATCTGAAGATTTGAAAATGCTAGGCTGAATATGCATAATAGAAAATCCCATAAGGATGCCAGCTGTGCATTTATGGATGGATGAAAAGTACAGTCTGTTGGTTGTACAGTCATTTTCTTAGAGGCATTATGATCTGTTGCTGAAGAGCAGGAAAATACAGTTACAGAGCCCACAGCTGACAAGCTCTGTTGATGAAGGGCTTGGTTTTTTGCAGAGGCTTGTTTTCTAGACAACTGAGGAAGCAGGAAGGAGGTAAGGGTTTGACATGACTGGTGAGTTAGACTGGAAAAAATTCATATCAGGGTTTTTGTTTTGGGGAAAGTGGTGAAAAAATACCCAGGTTTGTGATCATGAGGAGAATATGAGTCAGTAAAACTGCCTGAGCTCTTTCTGGGTCAGCATGGGGGATAGCACAAGTTGCATGTCAGGAATTGAAAGGATTTACGGGGATCCAGGACTTAAAACTGTTGTTACAAGATAAAGTTGTGATAGATATGCCTACCGTGATAGAATTACATAATTTTAGTTGCATTTTGAGCCAAGACAGAGAAGAAGGAGGCAAAAATTTCCATAGAGGTGCTGAGTCCTTCCTTCCAGTCACTCAGGCTCTGTGGAGCAATCACCTAACTCATGGATGGATGGCTGCCAGCACAGCCATTCTCTCCACCAGGACACTGGCTGTGCTCCTTTAGGAAAGTATATCAGCACACTCCCTGATAAACACAGCAGGAAAAATAAAACCTAAGAGAAATGATGGTAAACTTCAATGCTCTGCTAGATCTATGCTCTTCCTGCCAAAAATAATCTTGCCTTTGATACTTCAAAAACACAGTAGGAGAGTGACTGATCAGATACCAGCCAAATGCACCTCTCTATGTATTGGTGGAGGGACCAGAGGAAACCCCAAGCTGTGAGGGCATCACATCCCATGAAAAAAGAAGTCGCCCTTCCATTCCTCACATTTTGTCCTCTCCAAAGTGAACTCACTTTGCTCTCCTGCTCAGCGTCTGTCAAAAGTTTAGATTTAATTTAACCTATAAAAGATCAAGTAAGGCTTCAAAATATTTGTGAAGCATTCATTGATTAACCTGAAACCAGAATGTCACACTCTTTAAGTCATAATTCTAGGACAGAGCTGTCTGTTACCGGTATAATTTAAATTTTCATGTAGTGTGACAGCACTTGGTCAGTCTTGTTTAATTTGCCTTCAATTAGGATGTTAGTATAATTAAAATCCATCAGAACTATTGGATTATACCTCAGTGGGATATACTGAGAGATTTATACAGCCTTATTTTCCAAAAGCAGAAAGGGGGAAAAAAACAAAAAAACAAACCACTTAATTTCTTTGCTTAAAAAAAAAATGTGAGTAGGTAGCTTTGGCACAGGCACACATCTGCTCAGGAAGTGTACGTACACACAGAAATCATTATTCTTTTTTGAATAAGGCTGCTGACGGTTCAGAAGGTGCTGCTTGATGTCTTCTCATCCTCCTTTGCCTCCTCAGGTTTAACCACTTGGGGTAGCTTTCCAGCAGAAAGGTAAGCTGAGATTAGTTAATATACTACTGGTGGCCCATGCCTGTTTTGCCTGACAAACAATTTGTTGGATAACTGAAATATGCCTAAACTGGGTGTCACTCAGGTACAAAATTACAACTTGGTCCTTTACCATTTCATCTTGGTTACAACATTCTTTCTGTGTGAGTTTTTTTTAATCATTAATTGTCTGCTAAAATTAGTTATCCTTATTAATACCTAGGAAGTCCTGGAATGATTATAATCAGGTGGCTCTTGCAGTGACAGGTGATCCAATTAGCTAAAGACATTCTCACAGCTGCAGAATCATCAGAGATTATAAAGTTTTTGTTATTTTAAAATGGGGTTTGAATTACTCTCTCACATTGTTAGCTACATTCAAAGAATACAGGACATTTTCCTACTATGGGATTCAAAACAAGATGACTTTAAGCCCAGGATATACAATCAAAGTAAAGTGAAGCCTGCTTAACATGTTAAAACATGTTAAACGTGAGAGAAAGAGAAGAAAAACTGATTTTAAAGCAAGCACCAGAATTTCAGTATGCTGTTCCTTATGTTCTTGTGAAAGATCCACACCTTATTCTCATACTTCTATCTTCCAGAAATATGAAGGATGCATTTCCAAAGGTATAATGGGAAGGGTACTGTGGAATGAACTGTACAGATTCTTCTGCTACAGTGCATTGCCATCACAAAACATAAGTGCTTTGCAACTGCAGAATTATGTCTCTAGCAAAAGCGTAGTTTAAACAGGACCAATGAATAAGGGAATGCAATCATTAACAAAATAGATTTCTAACTCACTAAAGGATGAAGCACAGAAGACCTTTTATTTCTAAATTATATGTATATGGTATCTATGGCATCTCAGAACTGATTAATTTGGAAAATATGAAGAGCCTGCAAGTTGAGTCATGTAGCAACCAGCTACTGGTAATGATATATAGCCCGTCGTTAATCTGAATAGTAAGTATTTTCATGACCTAGTGGATACTTTTAGGGTTAGATTTTTACATGAAAGAAGTAGTTTTCCCTCAACCTCATCCTGTTATGTGCAATCACCTAAACACTGTGAATTTGGCCTGCATTTCCAAGAGGAGATCTAGCTAAACAAAAAGAGTTATGGTGGTTTTGACTTTAGAGAGGGTTGGGATTTTTTATTTACAGAAATACAGGCTGGGAATTATTACTCCCAACAAGTTTGTTGAATACGGGTGAACTGAATGGTGGGTCTAGTACTGTGTGGAACCTATTCTATTACTCAAAAAGTTTATATTGCTCTTGTTTTTGGGGTAGAAAACTAAGACAAAGTCTTTTTGTTAAAATAGAATATTCTGGTTGCTTCCTAGAATTACTTTATTAGTAATCCATCTGAAACACTAAGTTTTAATAAAATTATGACGGTGCTATTACAGTAGATAAATGCTTGTGTAAATCTGATCTAAATATAAATACTGATTTTATAGGAAATAAACTCCGGATTCCAAAAGTCTGGTTAAGAAATGCTTCATGTATGAAAATGTACAGCAGATTAAGTATAGAGGTTGCATTGAAGTTTATGATTCTTTGGAGCTCTTCCTAAGGTGAGGTAAATTGCCCCAACATCTCAGTCACCAGGCCACCACAAAAAATATAGCTGGTCACAGCCAAGTAAAAGAAGCATTTTCTTTTTCTTTCTTTTTCTTTTTTTTTAATAACTAAGAACTCAAAATTGACTTTTGTTTTACAAATAACTGATACTGTTTTAGAATGTGCTTAGGATAACAGAGCAGAGAATAATGGAATAACATATAGGAACATGTTCGCTAGGTCTTATTTGGATCAAGCTCCTCTGGTAGATGTGGACCTATGTGAGCTGCATGTGCTAATGAGAAACCTCAGGTCTTTTAGGCAGACCCCACTTCTGCATTCTGTCTGAAAATACAGACCATTTCCAGAATCTCCCGTGTATCACACTAAGACCTCCCTTTCCCTCTCTCCCTCTCCCTCTCCCTCTCCCTCTCTCTCTGTTTTTGAAATCAGCAGGGAAAAAATTGACAGAGGAAAGAAGACACACTTGTGTCATAAGTCAATTATTTTTTCCTAATTTGAGAGATCTCATTTGTGGTTTCAATATGATTTATCAGAATACAGTTCTATAAGAATACGTGACATATTGATTTAGTACATTAATCTTAAAGTTTAATAGCCATAAAAATCACATTTATTATTGACAATCTTTATTGTATACCCTGCTTTACTTCTTTGATGTGATAACTCTTTTGGTCTGCTCTGTAGTATGGACTTTCCTCTAGAGGCTAGCTCTAAGTAACAGCAGATTTTTTTCATTACTTGCAGAAAAATGTGGGTATCTGATCAGATGAGAACACTTCTCTTTCTCTATCCAAAGAATTTGTACTGGGACATACAATGTGCCAAAGATAATTTGATACCATTCATATTTGATTGCTTTGTTAGCTTCAGTTTGAAAGGAAAACAACATCTGCCTGTTGCCAAAGTCCATTTCCCTTTGAACCATGCTTGGAAAAAACTCACAGCTGAAGCAATTTACAGTACAGAAAAAAATCAACATTGTTTTGCTTATAGAACAGTTTTTTGTACCTTTCATAGCTTGTACTGTGCTTCAAATAGTGAAGACAATATTGGATTTCTCTCTGAATATCAAGCTTTTTCTGTTTTAAAAGTAACTTTGTAACTGTAAGATAATATTCAATATATTTGTACTTCCTCACCAGGTGTGAACAGAAAAAACAGCAGGCGGGGGGGCACACTGGTGACTGAACACTGTGCGTGACCCAACATCATAGGAGGGTCAACCCCTTCCAAATGGAAAAGACCTCTAACAGCAGCATAACCTGTCTGTGGGGCACCCTTTCAGTAGGCATCAAAGATCATGGAAGCTTGGGATAATTTGTTTATCTTCTTGATTAACAAATTTATTTTCTTCATTACTGTGCAGTGCATATGCCACTTTATGATTGCTATTTCCCCATCTCAAATCTGTCTGCACTCCAATTGCACCTGCCTGGCCCAAATCTTGATGGTTGCAACACCCTGAAAGATCATCCCGTAGCTCTGAAGTGCTTCAGAGTGAAACAACACAGACCATCACGGTGTTAGCAGTTCTAAATGAAAGGGACTAGAAAGAACAAGTGATCAAAAAGTCACATAAAATGACAAAACCTAATATATTGCAGGCTTTACTGTTTGAGATTTCACATGATAAACAATGAACAGATATGAACTGATCAGCAAAGTATCCTGTTTTGTGAAATTGCTTTATCCATTGTGAGTTAAATGTATTTTGATCCTGTTGGCGTTGAAATTTCCATCCATGAATAAAATAGAC
Source organism: Falco peregrinus (assembly GCF_023634155.1). NCBI lineage: Eukaryota > Metazoa > Chordata > Aves > Falconiformes > Falconidae > Falco > Falco peregrinus. Next base: position 81,847,815 of record NC_073723.1, read on the forward strand.
CTGTGTGTTGATAAAGAATTTGGACTTGCATAAACTGATTGTAGTCTCACAACTATGTGACAGACACAGGTCACAGCAACATTTTCATAAGTTAGATATTTTTTTTACATTAACAGAAAAGTTAAATTATTAAGTAGACTAAAAAAGTATGGCTTCTTAATAAACATATCTGAGTAGTGGAAATTTTAATTTATTTCACATAAGAAATTACAAGGGTTTATCCCATTTCTTTATGAATTACTGCTTGAATATTACCACTGTTACTTATGCTACTGTGCAGGCAAGGTGGAACAACAATGTGAGAATGTACACCTACTCTTCCAATCTTATCCCACCTTATCTATTAGTCTTGTGCCAACTCATCAGCACAGTAACAGAAATAATTGCTGGAAAACTTGCAGTTTCACCTTTTGTACAACACTGCTTCTAACATAGAACTGGAGATAAAGGCAAGGACTGAACCTACTTTTAGAAAACTGCCAGTGGTGCCATTTTCCCCAGAAAATATATACATGCTTTTATCATTCATAAACTGGAAGAACAAAATTGTTCCTATAAAAGATGGAAAAGAAAAGGAAATGTCTACATTTTCTATTTATTTCCTTGGGACCTTTGCCCTCATATGATGTTTGACACAGGGGCTGAAGCACAGCACCCTAGATTTTGATACTGGCATTGGTTACTCAGATGTGGGCAGGACAGATGAATTTATAACCTCTTCCTTTGTGTATTTTTTTCATGGAGAAGCAAGGGACCTTCTGATAGTTATTGCTGATAAATTGTGAAAGCACATTTTGTCTCTATAGGAAACATTTGCCTGTTATTACAGGTCTGATCTCCTACATGCTGCCTCTGATGTGGAGTGGGCTTTAGAGTCCCCAGTTACAGCCACTTCCTTGAAAAGTATTTCTTTGCTTTTTCTCCAAAAATATAGAAACCAAGAGACCTTCACCTAAAATAACAGACAGAGGGTTTATGTTTGTCAGCTGTCTTCTTGCAAGCATATTAAGAAACAATAAGGTCTTAACTGGTTGCTAAGTTTATACTTCTGAAAACATCTCAAAATCAATTCCAGCTAATATAAATAAATAAAATTCCATAGACCTATCTTGCATTTAGGCTATTTTCCTCATATATAGGAAAGCCTTTATTGGTTATCTGTGGTAATATTCTATGTATTGAGTTAGGAACACTTACTCCACCCCCTGAAGCACTAATAATTATTATTAATATTTATTTTTATTATTATAAATTCAATATCCTATCAAATTTGATATTGTTTTTATGTTTCATCAAATAATACTTTCAGAGTATGCAGTTTTACCTCTTCTCTAATCCCATGTTTTCTTCCATTCTGTTGCCAATAAAGATGGCTACAGATGACAGCAAAATTATACTGAAGAGAGCAATTGTACAATATAGAGCTTCTTACCTTTAAATAATTCAGGTATTGCTGACTGTGCCAAAATTCATTGCCATCTGTCAGTAAGTAAATTTAATTTAGTTAAACATGCAATCCCTTCCTACTAGACAGCTGTCTACATAAACCATGGTGCCCCATGTTGAAAAATCTCAGCAGAAAGACCAGTAACTGAATGAACATGGAGGTTTATCCCTATCCAGAACCAATCAAGAATCCATATATTTCAATTTATATATATATACACACATACAGATGTCTATCTAACATATATGTATACTGAACAAAAAATATTTTCTTATATTTTAGGAACATATCTTCATAGAAAATATAGTTAAATAATTATGGCCTAGTTTTTCTTATACCAGTATCTCAAACTGCACTTTACACATAGCTAGATTAATAAGATTCTCAAAACCCTAGATCCTCCCAAAAATTACCAGATCTTTTGCATTTTCATTTAAACCCAATGTTTTTTAAATAACACTACGGGACCTTCACAAACTCATTGGCAGAATATCAGACACTACAGTATCACATTCAGTTCACACTCTCTTTTGGCAGTTTAACTTAGCACAAGGAGGATGACCCTCTTTCTGCAGGGAGAGGAATCTGTCAGTCACAAGGGGCTGATTAAAACTATTAGAACTTAAATAAGTTTGACTAGATGGATACAACACAAATATTGACTAAAATAAAAACTTGTTAATCCCAACAACTTTTCAAGATATTGCCCAAATGTATAGCAAATTTGTTATCACTCCTATGCCTTGAAATCTCGGATCTGCAGAAGCACAGTAATCCATACTCAGTGGATGGAGTCAAGGTACTTTACTGATTGCATAAAAGTATGCACTTAACTTAAAACAGAGAGCAGAAAATATTTTGTTACTGATATTTAAGGAGAAGAAAGACTCTTATGTCACTACTGTAAACCAAGCAACCTCTTCTTTTTAAAAATATCAGCTTCATAATTGTATTAAGAGATTTGATAAGTACCCATACTTAACCTGAAAAAATACTCTTTCTCTAGTAGCTAAAAAACCTGAAGTTGTTAGCTGCATGATCATAATTAAACTATACTTCATGTTTGCACTGCTCAACTTCAGGGAGCCTGCTCTGAAGCTATGGTTAGCCAGGAGGACTATGCATCACCACTGCCAGTTAAAAATATTCTCGTTTATCTCCCTACAAATCATTTCAACTGCGTTCACTGAAGTCTGAATTTTTCAACATTTACATATATTATATGTAAGTTTTCTCCTACTAGTAATTTTTCTATATTCATCCCCCATGAAGTTTTTTCATGTGGCAACAAAACTTACTTTTCAGTTTCCAACATAGCAATACACATTCACTGCAACCAGAAACTACAAAAGAATGTTTAAAACTGTTTTGCTCAAACATTAATCAAGATAAAGTTAGCTAGTTTATATTAAGACTGAGCCTACCTTGTAACTCAGCTGCTACTGCTACTCTTTTATGAAGTTAAAGATACTTCTACATTTTTATTTTTATACATTTTCCACCATTCCTGCTTTCTAAGTAATGTTCAGATCAAAGGCATTGAAATAATCAGATGTCCCATGGGAATAAATTGTCTTTACTGCTGCCACTGTGTCCTGGTTTCTGTTGGAATTGAGTTAATTTTCTTCTTAGTAGCCGGTGCAGTGCCGTGGTTTGGATTTGGTGAGAGCACAACTCTGATAGCACACTGATGGGTTCGGTTGTTGCTGGGTGATGTTTATACTAAATCAAGGACTTTTCAGGTTCTCAGGCCCTGCCAGTGAGAGGGCTGAAGGGGCACGGGAAACTGGGACACAGCCGGGACCAAAATAACCTAAGGGATATTCCATACCATATGATACCATGCTTAGCATATAAAGCTTGGAGAAGAAGAAGGGAGGGATATTCAGAGTGATGGTGTTTGTCTGCCAAGTAGCCATTACGCATGATGGAGCCCTGATTTCCTGGGGATGGTGGAACACCCACCTGCCCATGGGAAGTGGTGAATAAATTCCTAGTTTTTCTTTGCTTGCACACATGGCTTTTAATTTACCTATTAAACTGTCCTTGTCTCATCCCACAAGTTTTCTCACTTTTACTCTTCTGATTCTCAACCCTATCCCACTGTGGGGGAAGTGAGCAAGTGGCTGAGTGGGACTTAGTTGGCAGCTGGGGTTAAACCATGACACACTGCTAAAAATACCATTCCATATCCCCTGTACATTCCCATCCTTACTCTGCTTATTCTTGTGCATTACTCTTATACTTAAGAGCAACGTTGAAGTTGCTGTGCTCCTTACTTATATAAAAGGGGCAGGAAAATTACTCTCTAGAGCTGTAAATTGATAGTTCAGGTATAACACATTATAAGCTCACTGCACAGAACTTGAACTTTTAGACTCAACAAGTGTCCATCTCAGGAGCTGACTTACTTCTATAGAAGCCAGACTGATGGTAACCTCAGTTTAGATTCCTAAAAGGTTTAAAAGTTTCTTTTAAATGATTTTAATTAATACACTTTAATAATTCATTTATCAACATTCTGTTAAAAAAATCAGTAATTTTAAAGTTTTAAACAATAAAGGACTATAATTTCAATAATTATTATGATAGGAAAGGGAAGGACAATAGCAAAAAGCAAAGCGTAGCATAAATAATAAAGTTTTGTAACAAAAAAACCAATAACACTTGGTCTTTTCAGGAAGAGGCCATTTTTATTTTATTCTTATTGGGTTTACTAACAAATTTCAAATTCTCGTTAAATAAAATGTAAAGACATAACAGAAAGTATCTAATAAGATTTTGGAGTTTATTGGGCTTTTTTACTTGAGGTTACTTATTCAAGACTCCAGCTGAAACAGATCATAGAGAGTTTTGAATCTGTTGTTTTTATAACTGCGGTCACAATATAAATCTGTCAGCTTTATGGTTTATACATTCTATTATTCAGAAATTATAACCCAGCAATTCTCATGTATTTTGATTCCTATTTCAGGGACTTATTAATCAGGAAATTGAACTCACTGGCTAACTTTGAAAGTTTAAAGAAGAGCCTCTGTTTAGAGAATGATGCTAAAATAAAATTAATTCTAAACATAAATCAGCCGGCATATGGACTGCTTCTTTTCTCTACACTTTCCATCAAGGCAAGCTCAGTCATGAAGTTGTTGTAAGTGTAATAAAGATATTTACAACTAATTCAGGTATAAAATAAAAATATGCAAACAATCTCTGTCATGGAACAAATGTGTGTTATAATAAAGTATATTTTACCTTTGAATGAAATATCAATGATTGAATAAAAGAACATTATAATCCTAACTTTTAAGTTAGTTTTATATACTCTTTCAAATATAAATGGTTGTGTGAATAATCATTTTCATCACTGCATTGAAATATACTATGTAGTATTAATGGAAAAATTGTATTCTTTGAACCTATGCAAGTTGAAAATTTTCAAATAAATCATTGTCGTCAACTCTTATGCAATAAGTAAAAGAATGGGATCTTCCATTATGAACAGATCTAAAAATCCAAAAGTACTTAGATCCCTGAAATGTATAGTTTGATACAGTTTAGGTAACTACATTTTCTATACAAGTCCTGAAGTCAGTTGTTTAGCTGACTTCTAACTCCGGAAACACCAGCCTCCCCTCCTTTCCTTAACTTCTCATTTGTAATTTCCCAAAGTGCCCACACTTGACATTGGGTGTGTGTGCAGGAGTGCAACAAATATCTTCTCTCATCTATCTTGCAACACAACTTTTTCAGTATCTGACAACTAAATCTGCTTTCACCAAAGCTCCTCAGGCTGTTGATCCATAGGGTATACTTTGCACACTCCTCATGCAAGCCATAGAACTGACTTAAAAAAAAACCAACAAACCAAAACCAAAACCACAATGGCTGCAGTTGCCTTTTAGATTATTTATAATATACCTTTTGTAAGGATGAGTAAAAAGATGATGAACTGTCACAAAAAATAAAGAAATGCGAGAGTAAAGACATAGTTTAGTTCTCATGTTACTCAAATTTTATTTCTGCTGACAGCTTTTCACCCTTGCTGTAGTTTCAGCTCCACTTTATCTTGTTAGCTCTCTGTTGCTATTTGCTGCAGTACAATATTCTATTTCTGCAATAATGTTTTCCTGTCTATTGGCATGGGTATTATATTTAGCAAATAGCTTTGACTTTTTTTGGTAAAGACAGAATATAAATTATTGATCAGCATAAATATGAGCAACCATATTATTAAATACAGACTATTTACTCTATTAATAATTTTATTATATTCATAACTTGTAAGTATATAAATAACCTTTCAGAGCTACATGAACTGCCTCTAAAATGAAAACATTTGCTTCACTGTGATGAAATACTATTTGCAGCAGACTATTTAATGACAAGAAGTTCTTGTCATTAAATGAACTGTTAAATCAAGTTCTGTTGATGCATAGCCTGACAAATTCCCTTACTCGTATCATTTGCTTTAGAGCAAATCCCTAAAATATTCAGAGAAGACAATGATATAAGTTTTAACTAGATTATTCTTTATTGGGTGCAGTTAAAGGAAGACACAGGCAGATCAGCTTGACTGACACCTTAAAGTAGCAAAGGAGAGAGGAAAAGAGCACACTGGAATGGAATTTCTTCCTCACTCACTCTGACCTCTCAGTTTATTGTTAGTAAGAATCTACAGTTGACTTGGTCTTTACAAGGAAATAGGTCCCAAACTGAAGTGGTTTCCTTGTTTAGCCCCAGCCAGCAACTAAGTACTACGCAGCTGCTTACTCACTCCTTCCCCCCACCTGCCCCATGGTGGGATGGGGAGCAGAATCAGAAAAAGGTAAAACTTGGGGGCTGAGATAAGAAAAAAATAATAATTGCAATAAAGTAAAATATAATAAAAATAAGAACAATTTTAAGGGGATGGGGAGAAAGAGAGAGGCATAAACCCCACAAGAAATAAGTGATGCACAATACAATTGCTCTCTACCCACTGACTGATGCTCAGCCAGTCCCTGAGAAGTGATTGACAGCTTCTGGACAACTCCCTCCCACTCAGCATGACATTCTATGGAATGGAATATCCCGTTGGCTAGTTCAGGTCAGCTATTCCTGCTCTGCTCCCTCCTGGCTTCCTGTGTACCTGCTTACTGGCAAAGGATCAGAATCCTGAAAAGTCCTTGATTTAGAGTAAGCACTACTTAGCAACAACTAAAACATCAGTGTGTTGTCAACATTATTCTCATACTAAAGCCAAAATACAGCACTGTACCAGCTACTAAGATGAAAATTAACTCTGTCCCAGATGAAACCAGGACAAATAGCAGCATAAAACAATAGCACATTAGGATCACTGCCATTAGGAGGTGTTTTAAGTTGAAAAAAAAAATTAAGTTGGTAATGCTGACAGGTAACAGATTATTGCATGTATGTGGGTTGATACCTGAAACTGAACTTTTGAAGTCTGCTGCTTGCTAGCTGTTCCCAGTATAGGTGGATTGCAAACATTCATAGCACTTGGATGAAAGACAAATGGCATGACCCCAGTCTGCCAGTTGACAGAGAGAACTGCCAGGCAGGAGGCTGGTCACACATTGTGTTTCTGCACAGGGATCATTTGCACTGGGAAACCAGCAGCTTGGGTTGTGGAAGGAGGAGGACGTATGAAAATGCAGGGTTCCCCAAAAGAGGAGTCAGTCTTTGAAGGGTGAAGGCTCAGACCTTGCCTTCAGGAAAGACCCTAGAAGAGGAGAAAGATCCTGGACACTAAGATATTGGGTGGACATGAATGTCAATGGGCACGCAAGAGACCTTGGCCACTAACACCTAGGACTGGTGACTGTGAGCAGCTGCACAGCACAAACAGGCATGACTTTCTGCCTGACCTTCCTGGAGTGGCCTCCTTGAGGGGAAGGAAACTCAAGACCTGGGAATATAGCCCAGTAAGGAGGGAAGGAATAAGTATGTGGGATAATCAAGCAGGATAAAAGATCTAATGCCCCCGGTCTTAAATAAACACCAGCATCCAGATCCACTATGGGTTGTAATTTGCTCTGTTTCATCTGCAACAGAAGAAAAATAATTTCTACAACATAGTTCCATAAATGGCTTTTTATTATCCCAATATGACAAGCTTTTTTGTTTTGTTTTGTTTTTGTTTAGGGGGGAAAAATCAATTGCAGACATAATGTATTAGAAAATGTGATGCTTTAAGAATCACCCTCTCCTTCCTCTCTCCTAAATGACAAATTAGTTAAATTAATAGGAAAAACCTTGGAATAGAAGTGCAGGAGGTGTAAAAACAAACTTGCAGAGAGTGTTGGGGTTTTTTTAATTGTTGTTACACATCCTTTTACTTAATGGGAAATTGGTTTGGCTGGTTGTGCCTCAATTGCTTTGGGGAATAAGACTGATCGCCCTTGCAGAAAAATAATCAAGTAGTGCACCACAGAGTCAGTTGGTCGGTAGCAACCAAAATTTGCATTGTCTTTGGAGCAACCCCAGGAGCCGCCACGACCCAGAACAAGTCTCTGAGCAGGGTACATACTGCCTCCATGTAGTCATTTAACTTACAGCTCTAAGTCATGTCCAAGAGACACCTGTTCTCTCCATTTACTATATAGTTAATTGATTATACCTAATTCAGCCTGACATGGATAGCTTGGAAATGTCTGTGCTTCCTTTTTGCCTCTTATAAACACTAAGACACAACTCACTTTTCCTCACAGACCTATACTTACTCCTGTAGACTGTGACCAAACTCCCAACCTCAGGCAGTGCAGCAGAACAGGGAAAGGAACCTCTCTTTTCCAGTCTGAGTCACATACAAAAATGCCAGTTCAAGAAAAAACTTCATCCACAGGAAGTACATCAAAGGATTTATTTAGCCATCTCATCCCATCTGTGCTGATTTTTCAGCTTGCAACATCAGAAACGTGCTTCATAAAATATTTTAGCTATAGGAATATACTGAGTGGATACACTTTGTAACTTTTTTCCTCCTAACACATGCCAGCTATAAAGTTATGATGTGTAACCAATATAACCATATAACAGCTATATGACCAAAACCAGCAAAATGAAATAAGGAAAGAAATCACATTTTTTCCTGAGCATTTATCTCTCAAAAGAGGAGATAACTTGCCCTGAATTACTTTGTGAGGATACACGATCTTGACAGTCAAGCTTTACTAAAGATAATTCCTGATGCTGTTGAAATAATGTGAATTCTTTCACAGCTAAATAGAAAAACAATGGTTCATTTGTTAAATTATTTTTATCAACTTTTTCGTTCAGTTAATTCCCCGTGGCTTGCAAACATAAGAAGGCAATAGTTACATGTAAGAGTCATAGCTTCAGAGGCAAAAAATGCTGTGTCATTTTGCCAGCTGAGTAGCCGGGGCAGTCTTACATACACCAACAAATAGCTATAAATGTACTGGCTGCCCACGCTCTGTAAAACTAGGATGTAGACTTTCAGAGTCAAGAAAGGTGATTATGGTTTAGAAACACTGCACTTGGAGTGAGGAGAACAGAGTAGGTTCAGTGCTTCATGGAAATTTCACTACGATAAGAATATCACATAAGAAAATCCTGTGACCTTTTGCGGCTCACTGAATGCCCTCTCAACGCATTGCTTTGGGCAGTTCAGGGTTGACTGAGGACCTGGCTACTTGCTGGTGACACTGCTGAACCCCTTCCAGCAGGAGCAACACAAGCAGGAAAACTAGCCAGTGCTCACACAGAGCCTGGCGAGCTCTGAAATGATTGCATGGGATAGAAAGGGGCTGGGATAGTGTAAGTTTTTCCAAGTCTTCTTTAAGCATCATTGCAATAAAAAAATTTTAAAAGGAAAAAAAAAGGATAACAAGGTACTTTTAGCATACAGTCATATCTGAGACCACATCCTCCCTGCTGTACTACTGCAATATTCCTATGCAAGCAGCTGTGGTTTGGTTTGATTTAACACAGCTAATGCGTACTGCTTTCAGGTAAGTCCACTTGATCTTTTTTCTAAATTAGCAAGGATAAGCTCCTAGGACATAAACAAGAAATCAGTGTGTTCAGCCTTCAGCATAAGACAGAAAATATTTTTCACAGTGACAGAATTCCAGCTAAGCCCCCATGTTTCTGCCTAGGTTTTCTATAGAAGCAAAAGAAACTGTCAAAATACTTATGTTTAAAAAAACAAAAACAAAAAACCAACACCAAAATCCCACAACATTTTAGTGCTTTTAATAGATATTCACTTGTTCTGGAAATAAAGCAGTAATTTCTGTCACCCTTTTATCATAAGCTCTTTCAGCTCTCAGTATGTAAAGCTAGTCATAGACTTGGAACATAAATTTCTCTGTGTATACAAGCTCTTTGTATAAAATGCAGATAAGTAACACAGTATTGTTGCAGCTGTATGCCTATGCTTGCTTAAAAAAAACCTGCAAACTGCTTTAGCATTCACCAGACAATCATATGTAATGTAAGTGTATATGAGATTGTGTATCTACTTTAAAAAAAGATTATTTATAATGTTGTACTGAAATAGACATAGAAAAACTATATTAGACTGATGAGACACTAAATTGAGAGTCTTAAATGTGTTTTTCATTTAGCATTAGAGATGGAAAAATTAATATTCTAGAAGTTATTACAGGCATATTTTATAACAGATATGAATAAATTAACTCTGTAGCATTGCCTACCAAGAATGACTAGTTTTATACAAAAACAAAACAAAACCTTCCCTTCTATCTTGATTAACCTAAGCAACAAGAAAAGCATTTATGTAGCTGTACTGATCTTGATCAGAGCTTACCTGAGCTGGGGCTTTAATAAATTTAAATTCCAAAACATAATGGCTAACTTCTGATAAAAAGAAATGAAAAATAGTTGGAATGGACATAACTTACCAGGAGCTTGATGAGTAAGTCTGGCATTTGGAGAAATGGCCGGTCTTAGGAAACAACAGAGGTGGGAGGTAGTTCACACATTTTTTAGGTTTTCTGAAGGAATTCAGGAAAATTTCCTATCACTGGATATTGTTGTTGGTTTAAGTTGTAAATGGGAAAGTAAACTGATGGTGATTGAAAACTTCCCAACAGACAAGAACAAAGAGGACACCTATTAAGCAGAAGGCTTAGGTGTTTCATGGCCATGAAGAATGGGCATTGAAGTGAAAGGACCTCGGGCCTTGCTCCTCTAGAACAGCATTGCCAATGCTTCCCCATCGTGCTATGTTAGAAATGCATAATATATGACTCTCTAACATTGGACTTATTATGTAGCCAGGCAGGCCTATCAATTATTTTTGGAAATGAGTTACAATGAATGTATTCTTCATTTTTATAAGTCTATCAAGGCTGAGGTTACTTGCTAAAAAAAAAAAAAGTAAAAGTAAAAATCAATGCTCCTTTGCATTGGAATGCAATAACTGTAAGGTGTGCAGCTCTGAGTTAAATCAAGGTGCAGGTCAAGCAATCAATTTTTCAGTAAAAAACCCCATCTACAGCACTAGGGATTTCTACTATTAAAAAAAAGGGAAAAAAAAATCAATGCTTGACTATAGCCCCAGGTTCTACTGGGTAACATGTGCTCAGTACTGTAACATGGGATATTATTAAGAAAATCTGACTATTGCTTTCACAGGTTGAAGATTCCCTGAGAGTGGAAGTAAGATAGAGGCCAAAAAGGGCAGAGAGGTAGAAAAATGAAAAAAAAACCCAAACATCACAGTTTTAGAATTTCACTAATGTGAATGGCAGGCATCTGACTGGTATAAATTTATAAAACTCCACTGGTGAAGCTGTGCCTGACAGCAGCTGAGGCTCAAAGTTTTGAAAGGGAGAGATTTCTTCCTTATCTTGTCCTGCTGAAATGGTATTCCCATGGTGTCTAGCATTCTTGTGACACTATAATGTTCATGTCCTGATGCTGCAGCATAAAAATTGAATAGTTTTTAACTACAAAATTAATAGGACTTTCATCTCACATAGTACATTCTCATTAATACTAAATAGGTTAATTATGATAAAAATATTACCATAAATAGTATAGGGATTAATAATTTAATGCCTATAAAAGTGTTGCCATTTTTCATAAAATCTCACATGTAAAGCTCACCTAATCACCACTTGGATTGCCCAGCAAATTCCATGCACAGTAGCCCAGGGTTTGCACTGCTCTTGTTTTGCACCTTTGAAGCTCCTGTTTTGCTATTTTAGGCCCTATGAACCTAACCAGATCTGTTTGGTACAGCCCTGCACCTGGTGATTAACAAGCATTGGGTAGTTCTCAGTTCAGGAACTGGCTTTATAGTTTCCTTGTCTTTGAGTAAATGGTACGGCTCCGAGTTAGAATACTTGGTTCAATTCTGAATCTAGTCCAAGTCTAACTGTACGAGTGACTGTATGAGGAACAAGAAAAGACTTTTTTACATGTATGTCGGATAGTCTCTAACAGTGGTATTTTACTGCTTCTTGGGCAAGGCTTAAAAGATGGTTTCACTTGTTGGTTTGGATGCCTGGGTGAAGTTGCCCATCCACATTCCTCATTTTGTCATTGCCTGGAAAAACTAACGGTGGTGAATCCTTCTTCTAGTCATCATCTGTGTTCTCTATTTAGACCATAAAATAAAAGCTGAGAAGGTAACAACGAAGGATCTAGGCATGCCCTGTCCTCATACCCTTCCCTAAGCAACATCTACTGTCTGCTACCGTAGGGTACAGCATACCTTTGAACTACCTAGCACAGAGCTGCATGGCTGAAAAACATAAAATAGATCTTGCCCTTACATGCAAAGAACTGAAGAACAAAAACGATTTGGAAAATGAGGATTTGGCACCTTGTGCCACCTGGAATAAGGGGAAAACAAAGAAGAAGGAAATCAGAAAGGAATTTTCTTCCCAATTATACGCATGACATAATTATAACATAGATTTCCAGAGGCACGTTCACTCAAAACCAGCAGTACTGGAGCTTGAGATAACACATATGCAAAACCCATTAGCAGTTTCTAAGAGCTGAACCATGCCGACAGACTAACGCCTCTCAACCACAGTTCTGGTCTGAAGTGTACAGCATTCACCACAGCATTTCACTGAACCACACTGGCATGCTTGGACCAACCTGCAACAAGCACCTCCAGACATGTGAGTAAATAGCACCCTTTTTCTCCACTGCTGATGGCAGAAGTGCCCAAAGAGCTCAGGTGGGAATAGGTCCTATATGTATTAGATAGGCATATGTTGACTTTAAGAAGACATACAATTTAACATAGCAGAGGGTGGGGGAGGTGATGACTAATGTCTGTCCATAAGCACCCAGTCACCACCTCTCTCTTTGCTTCTCTCTGAAGGGAGTAACACTATCCAGCTGGTGGCTTTATGGCACTGCAGTGAAGAAATAAGGCTGGAGGTGTCCTCCTCATCCTATAGCCTGGCCAGCAATGTTGTCCTCCCTGCTCCACAGCCTGCCAGAGCAGGGGACAAAAGCTAGACTATGGGGTCAAAAACCTAATCATTTTCATGCTTTTGACAGAAATTCAACATAATTTCTGTAGAAAAATAACATGTGCTCTAGCCAGATGAAATATACTGGTAATATCTCTGTAGGTACAGATTACAGAAATAGGATAAATTTCTGGTAGGCATCTGACAAGCAGTCAGATGCACCAATTTCTTGTAACGAGTCTGAATGAAGATCTTCAGATCTCAAACACAAGGGAAATTCTGACACAGTGGCCAATAGTTACAAAATTAAGGACTTTGTGTGCCTTGCTAAGGGGTAGGTCACGCTGTGAAGACTTTGATTTCAAGATGTGCTGAGCATATCTGAAAATCAAGTTCCTTCATGGTGCTTCAAGATAGGTGGTAAAAACCAGAGCACCCTAAAGTTAACCTAACCAGAACTCATGTCAAAATTTCACCTTTTTAACCTATCTTTTCCCTATTTTATACAACTACCATCAGTAGTGCATGCACTGAGAGGCAAAAAAAAAGGAATGTAAAGAAGAACAATATAACCTTCCTGCTCCACTTTATTAACCTCATAAAGTAATACTAATTTTTTACTGTACTCATATAAAATTTCAAAGGCTTTCTGTTACAAAGACAACTGGCTTTTCAAATTACGGATTATATTCCAATTAATATGAAATTATTATGTTGTGATAAAATATGAGATATGCATTACGTAATAAAGAGGATTATTTAAAGGATAATAACAGTAACCCAGGCAATATGTCATAGTATTTTTCATTATTCTAAATCTGTTGTTTTAGCTATTTTCCAATGGTTACAGTAAATCTTCAGAGACAGGCAACTAGAATGCAACTGCAGTTACACTGTTCTCATTTGTGCAGGCACATTAATTCATTATTGAAGAGTTGGTCACTGATGAATTTGTAGCAATACCTATTTGCTTTCAATAAAGGAGTATTGGAACATTTTGTTTAAGCATCCTGTATACATAAATAATTATTCAAATCTTATGACAAGATATAAATCCTGGATACACAGTCTAAGAAAGGAAAGGAAAGTTTTAAAGTAAAAAGCTTCTAAACTTTTCTGCAACATTCATATCACTGTAGCAAAAGCTCCAAAGAAAGATACAGCTACAGTGTAAGACAAATAGTAGACTAAAGATCTCATCTTCGAGTGTATGACAGAAAAAATAAAAAGGAAAAAAGGAAAGTGTTCCCACCTGCATTACAAAAGCATCTCCAAGTCCTTAACAGTATTTTTATCACATCTTTGATTTTCTCCCCAAAATATCGAAAGTAGCTATGTTTTGTGCAGCTGGGTCCAAAACAGGAACAGAAGATAAGAGTCTGGGAGCAGATACATAAGATGTTCCTTCTATCACAGCCAGCATAGGATTTGGAAACAAATGTTTCTAACACCACAAACAGAAAAAGGGCTATAATAAAAGAAAAACCTAAGTTCTGTTACATTTCTCATTGTGATTTTTTTTTTCAGAAAACAAGTTCCTGTGACTGTCCAATTGCCTGTTTTGAATATTAATAAAATGAAAGTCAAAAAGATCTTTCATTCAGTGTTTTTTGTTCTTTTACTTTGTTAGAAACCTATAAGGAAATTAAGTCTTCACAGAATGTCCTGAATAATTTTTAAACGTAATTGTACATTCATGTCATTATTTATTTTTATTTCAGCTTGGATTTGAATTATGTTTCTTAATTTCCTTTGCTTCTATTTCCCTCTCTTCTGAATAAGACTTTACTTTTACATCTCAAACGTTCATCCAGGATAGGAAAACAGCTTCTCAAGTTTACTCTATTTGTTATTAAAAATATTTGTCCCACCTTTTATTTTCCCACACAGGAAGCGGGAAATAAATCTGTATAAAAGAGTGGTTTCTCCCCATTATTTTCTTACTAAATCCTAAAACAGTGTAGTGTAAGAAGAGTGTGCTTTGACTGGAATTTTTTAAGCCATTTTCTCACCATTTCATAACTTATTGCCCACAGGTCTGAGCAACATGCTACTGCGTACATGGCAGAGCAGACCAGTTGGAATTCCCATCTAGCAATTCAAGGATATCTATTTCTACCATCAAGAATACACATAAAATTTTGAAGCGCTCAGAACTCAGAGTACAACAACAGAACCGCAAGTTGCAGGCAAGAGTGCACTGCACAGGTTTTGCAGCACAGGGTCAACAAAAACAGATCTCCACCATAAACATACATGGCATTTACCTGTGTACACTTTCTGAAGTAGGTATAGAAAGGGGATTTTCTGTAATGGACTTTATTGGGTTTGCGTGGCACAGCTTTGGTAGTGGAGGGGCTACAGGGGTGGCTTCTGTGAAAAGCTGCTAGAAGCTTCCCCGATGTCTGACAAAGCCAGCTCCAAGGAATACCCACCACAGGCCAAGGCCAAGCCCATCAGCAACAGTGGTAGTGCCTCTGTGACAATATATTTAAGAAGGGGGAAAGTCAGAAGAAAGGAGAGAGACTATGTGAGAGCAATTACTGCAGATGCCAAGGTCAGTGCAGAAGGAGGGCAGGAGGTGCTCCAGGCACCAGAGCAGAGATTTCTCTGTAGCCTGTGGTGAAGACCATGCTGAGGCAGGCTGTCCATCTGCAGCCCATGGAGGTCCATGGCGGAGCAGGTGGGTGCCTGCAAAGGAGGGTGTGACTCCATGGGAAGCCTCTGCTGGAGCAGGCTCCTGGCAGGACCTGTGGCCCTGTGGAGAGAGGAACCCACACCAGAGCAGGATGTTTGTGAAGGACTGCACCCCATGGAAGGGACCCACACTGGACAGTGTGTGAAGAACAGTAGCCTATGGGAAGGACTCACATTGGCAAAGTACATGGAAGAATGTCTCCCATGGGAGGGACCCCACACTGGAGCATGGAAAGAGTGTGAGGAACCCTCACCCTGAGGTGGAAGGAGCAGCAGCGGCAGCGTGTGATGAAGGCAGGGGTGCGGGGAAGGTGTTTTTAAGACTTTTTTTATTATTATTTCTCATTATCCTAGTCTGTTTTAATTGGTAATAAATTGAATTAATTTCCCCGTGTTGAGTCTGTTTCGCCCATGATGGTAATTGGTGAGTGATCTCTGCCTGTCCTTATCTCAACCCATGAGTCTTTTCTTGTATTTTCTCTCCCCTGTTCAGTTGAGGAGGGGAGTGACAAAGTGACTTTGGTGGGCACCCAGCATCCAGCCAAGGTCAACCCACCACATAGACCCTGATCAACAGCATGGGCTGTTTCAACTCAGGAAAAAACGGGAAAGTGCTGGGCTACAAAGCAACACAAAGCAAAGAATGAAGTTGTCCTGCCTGGACACTGTGGGCCTGGGGAAGATTTATTTTCACAGCTTCATTTAGCCTTTCTATTTCAAGAAAGGTTTTTCTTCAGTAATATGTTTACTTACTAATAAACCAACCTTTAACAACTAGCAGCATTTTGGTGATATTGGTTGGCTCACTTAACAGAAAAAGAAAAGCTTTAGTTTTACCTCAGGACGAAAGCTGACTCCTGGTCCCTTTAATCAGACAGACAACAAGCTCAGTACACCTCCAGAGACACAGGCATATACTAAAGAGAGACTCATGGGGTTTTTAGAACAAAAGTAGAAATGAATGAAATATGTTACCTAGGCAACAAAACATCTGCTGCAGTGGTAAATGATACAAAAAGCTGGCCAGCAGGGAATGCGTCTGGTGACAATGTCAGAGAAGGAAGCAAGACTTCCTGTGTAGTAGAAAGAGAAGAAAAGAGAATATTCCAGAATAAAACAAAACATTTGGAAACAAACCCCATCTAATTTTATGTAGAGGTAAAAAAGTATAAAATTTACTGCACTGTATTATTGTACAGCTTTATCTGTAGTAATGTGAAGGTACTTTCAAAGGACATCCTTTCCTGTATTTGTTTTAATCGTTTAGCAGTGCTTTCAGGATGCCCTTCAGTGTTAGGCACAGCTTCCAATACTGAGGGAGGGATGTGTAGAAATAGTATAACAGAAATAATTATTTTTAAGCTGTGTACCCATTAAAGTCAATGCCAAAGTTCTTACTGACTTTAGTAAAGTGAAGATATCAGTATTTTAAGACCAAATTCAAAGTCACTAAGCTCTGGGGAAGGCTTACATTTAGGAATGCTGGCTTTAACAACACTGACTTAGGCCATGGCTGAGAATAATTTCCTTTCTGTAATACCCTTTTATAATATCAGAATGGGTTAACTACTTTCAATTGCTGAATATTTTCTAACTTCATACTTTTTAAATTAGTTCAGAAAAAAAACCCAGGTTTAAAACAACAACATAACATATCATTATGGGGGAAAAAAGGATTTTCTATGACTAAGAAATAAGAAATGAAAAGATTCCATACTTTGAGTCATTTGCACATCTAATGAGACTGGGGAAAATGAAAAGGCAAAATTTATTTTATCTTGGCATTGAAGCTAAAGAACTGTTTGAATAGAGGAGCTATAACTTATTCAGTGTCACATCTGCTTATCTGTATGTCATAATCTAAGGGACTTGTCAGTGCTATGTGTCAAGACTTTTTGTGTGTGTGTGTTCATGGGTGTGTGGGGGAGATGTGTATATATACAATAAAAACGATAAGTGGAACAAAAGAGAATCGAAGGGCTTCAGATGCATAACATGGATAATGTGATTGACAAAGAATAAAAGATAAACAAAGGACAGAGAAATCAAATTGACATCATTTTTTCTATTTACCACATTAAAAAATAACCCATTTTCATGTGAGAATGAGATTATAGAAATGGAGACAGATAAAAAACCAGCCTGTCAGTTGGTGACACAGCCAGGTAAGTTAAGACCTTATGAATTTTAATAAGTGTGTTGGGTCTGTACAAATTCTTTTTAAGATAGTGACAAACCTTCTGAAAGAAAATAAGATGACATTTTTCATACTGATTATATTGCTTAGAATTAGGTATATGCCAACCCTCCTTTTCTCACCCACAGAACTCCACTCAAAACAAACTGAAAACTGGCATTATCCTGCATATAAAGAATACTCATTATTAGCAGGTAGGTGGAGATTACAGATGACTCTTTTGTCCTTAATGTCCACTTATTGTACTTGTTAGACTAGAGAGACCATTTTGAGGTGGTGTACAATGAGGCAACTGAGAGGCTGTTAGTCACACTGAGCTCTTCACTTGAATTTTTTGCTGTAGCAGTATGGAAGCAAAATTGGTGCTGTGTCAGCTCACTGAATGTAAATCATACTGAAAGAAGGAAAATGTTGTTATAATGCAACCCTTGGGAATAGAGAAGATAAGGTCAGAGATGAGGCAAGAAAAAACCTCTAACAAGTATTTGATGAGCACACTTTCAAACCTTGCACAATCTAAATCTAACCTCCCTAATAAGTAACTCCTTCTGTACTGTGTCATACTTGGAGAAATCCACCTGACCTGACTGCAGTCAGCAAGGACATTTAGCTCCTGAAGAACCTCTTCTATTCTGTGTCTTGTTTTTCTGAGAGAGGGCTTGGTGTTGGGAAAGGTGAGGAGAAAGGGGTTGATTGATGAGAGCAAAATCAGGAAGGTTTGCCTTTCTTCATTACATTTTTAGTTGGGCAGATGGTGTCTCTGTGAAAGAAATTACCTGTTACTTTTCAACCCATTGGCAGAAGACAAGGGATTCCTGAGCCATCTCCAGTTTGACACCTGCCCTAATCAGCTAAGTAACCAAGTGCCAAAACATTGATATTAAGCTCAGCTCAAAGCTTGTTGAATTCAGTGGAAGACTTTATACTGAATCAGTGCTCTCTGTATCTGCCCTAACGTGAACATAACTAAACAAATATTGACAACTATATGCAAGAATTATTCCTAAAAATGCAGTTGTCTAAATACCTACTTAATTTTTTATGAATGCCATATGTCTTTCATAAGGTCCTGAACTTATTAGGAAACCTGTTTTCAAGGAGATGTGTATACAGGACAAAGGATAATGAAGTGATTTTAAATACATTATTCATTTCTAGTCATTACTGATGACCTTATGTATAACTTGTGAGTGACAGAGCATAGCACAGCTATGAATGATTGTTGTGAGGTCATCAATCATGGACAGAAATCAATTCTGCATTTACATGTGCCTCATGGCAAATTTTTTTTAATATAACTATGCTGTTTCAATATTTATGATTTTTGTATTGCAATATTTTTCTAAATTTAAGTATACTGCCTTGGGCAATGTTGGATGGAAAATATATCCAACAGGTTTTCACCTAGACATACGCTTTTTACCCAGAACCCTGAGACATCAGAGTATTGTTGGTCTGCATATTCTGGGAGGGGAGCGATTATTCCTATAGGAAGCTACATTTATGTTAATAGGAACTGACTCATTGAATTTTTAGTAAGGACAGTGGCTCTGAACATAAGAGTAATCCATGTATCTGGAAATAAATGGAATTTGGAAAAAAGCACTTTAAAAGAAGTTTATGGAAAAACCTTGTTTTTAATTTCCATAGGAACAATTCTTAAAGAATTAAAAATTATTCTAGCATTTTATCATGTTTAATATACTAACTTAAATACTTTCTCAGTGTACCACAGCAGTAAATTAATTCCATATTGAGAAGCAATCTTTTCTGTATTAAGAGCTGTTCCTATGTTAATGGTGAATTCCTGAGAGAGGATACACTTTTGTCCTTGAAAACTGCCTCAACCACAGACAACGATTTGTCTGTACTAAAGATTCAGAGAAGTTATTCAAAATTAAGAAAGCTCAATTGATTAGATAGGTAGATAAATAGACAGACAGCTAGAAAGAAACATTAAAAATTAATGTAATAAGTTATCACTGTGTAAGTAAGTTGAAGCCCCTGCATATAGAAAGACTTCAAAAACGTAATTTATCTAAAATAAGACATACTGCTAAGCATGTAGAAGTAGATTATTTCAGTCAAGTTACACAGATATGAATACTCTAAGTATTAATGTAGCCAATGGCAATATATTGAAATCTAGTTCTGACTGAAGATGTTTATAAAGGAATTTAATACAAATTAACTAATTGAGTAAAAAATATATTCAATATATTTTACTAATACTCCTCATACAGACAAGTCTCCAGCTAAACTGTACTGTGGTCAAGTTTTCCTTAAAATGCAGTTGGTGTCCTCTACAATCTAGACTTATTTAGATAGTACAGAAGAAGGCTTTAATGTTCAGCCTGTTGAAAGTTTGGCTTCCAAACTGAGGTGCAGATCTCTCTCCTGAAGTTCTTCTTTTAATGCCCTAATGGAACTCATACACATATCAAGAAACAGTTCGACTGAAGCCACAGATTTAAATGGCTCAAAACATCCTGCAAAACCTTCAGGTTACAAAATCCTGTATCGGGCAAAACTCAGATCCTTTGAGGATTTATTAGGAAACTTGTATCTGAGAACAGCTTACTAGAAGACCTTTCAGATGACCTTAAGCCCAGTAACAGACATGAAAGCATTTGAGTTTTATATTCATAGTTGTGCAAAGAAGGACTTATCTGAAATGAGAGCTTGTTTGGATAAAAACATTCAAAAATTAATAATTAAAGACAATATTAGTCCAAGCAGCAGTGGAAAGAAGCTACTACACATTAATCACCTTGACTTAGCAGCTGTCGGCCCAGCCTGCTGTGCTTCAGTGCCAATAACGAGCTGTCCCTTTGTTTCTACAGGAGCAAAGGTTAGACCCATAATGAATAATAACTGGGATTATTAACAACACATTTGGCTTTATATCTAGGAATTTTTATTGCAAAATAAAACCACAAGAGATAAATAGGCAAACAAAACCTCAGAAAACTCATCACAGTATTCCAGTACTTAGAGGGAAGTTGTCTTTTCCTTCACAAGGAGCCACAGGGAGCAAACAAGGGGCAATGGGTACAAGTTGCACTTGGGAGAGGTTCCATCTTGAAATAAGAAAGAGTTTGCAGTGAGAAGAATCATACACTGAAACAACATCCCCAGGGGTGTGGTGGAGTCTCTGTCACTAGATGTTTTCAAGATGCAATTGGAAAGGGTGCTACATAGTTTCATCTAGGCTTCCTTTCCCATGGAAGGCTGGATCAGATGACCTTTTGAGGTCCCTTCCAACCTGGGCCATTCTATCATGCTATGATTTTACCACTATCCCAGCACATCAGACAGAACTTTTTTAATCAATTCTCAGTACCATTTAAAAACCCACTAAAATTCCCTAATCGCCTCAACTTTTCAGGAAACTGTCTAATAAACAGTAGTGAATTCTAACTGGAATTAGTTTTGTCTGTTGTAATATTTGATGTTTAATGAAAATAAAGTTGAAACTAGTATTCTCCACATATTTATTGAATAAAGCTGCTGAACTATTTCACTATTTCTCTTCAAGTGGTTTGAGTATTGGATTTTAGTTTTCCCTTTTTTTTTTTTTACTTAGTCCTCTTTACATTTATTTATACCTCTGATCAAACCTAACATGAGTGAACAGAAGCATCTCATTTTTTTTGTTAGTCCTTAACACACTATTTTCAAAACAAATTCTCTTTGAGAAACTTCCATGAATAGGAGACTGCCAATAACAAGGTCTCAAAGACAGAGGTTGCTCCATTCTTTGTTCTGCAGTTTGAAAAGACAGAGACCAAACAAGCAAGTACAAGCTCTCTCTTCCCATACTAACCCAGGCACATATTGTATCACTAAATGTTTGAACATCCGAACAGAGTAACAAGTTACCCCATAGCAGTTACACACAAGATCTGTCCTTTGGACACAGGTTTGGTCTGTGGCTTCTACAGACAATACAAGTTATATTGAAGTAATTTTACCTTTTAGTGAAAGATTTATACATTTCCTCTGGTGATTTGCAGGATGCTGCTGGGCAAGAATGTGCACTTAAGTAGGTTTTGTACAGCATATGATGCCACACAATTTGCAAACCCACAATAATTTTTATATGCATCAAAGCTCTCAAGTCTTTGAAACAGATTTAATTTATTTCTGAAAAATCAACATTAGTTTAAATACAAGCTTTTAATTTCTGATTCCATCAAAGAGTTTGGGTGTGACCTTAGGCAAGTTGCTTAACTTGTGGGACCTGAGGTTTAGGTAATTAATGAGAGAATAAATCTACAAGTAGTTCTTACAGATTTATAGACAGGTTATACACTGACCCTGATTTAAATACCTTTTCACTGCACTTTGAACTTTTAATACATTTCATCTTTATATTCATTTACTGTGATGGTAAAAAAAGTCAAATAAGGCTTCTATCAGTAACGTTTAAAAAACATAAAAAATTCAACAACAGATTCTGAAATCTCATGGGAGGCTTAGTTAGGCGGAACAGGTACTCATTTCAAAGCCCACTCTTTTCCAAAGAATATGCTACAGGAAATTAAATTACATATCAAAGAGTGGAAGAATGCTTGGATTGGACTATGCAGAAGAGGTGACAAAATTAAGACAGCAGCATTTAAAACTGATTCTCTTGCCAAATAAGGTTTTCCAAGATTCTAGCTATGATTAGCTTTAAATTTTAAAAATCAGGTTTTTAAAGTTAATTTGAACATTTTTAACCTGATTCCTGCACAATTCCCCTCTAATATCAGTGGGCTTACCCTTCTCTGCCCTGGTGCAAGTAACTAGAAAGATTTAGATAGCACAGCTTGCCAATCAGGATTGTGATTAGGCTTATAGTGACCAGAGTTGTAGGAAAATGTTTTATTAGCAATGCTTAATTTCCTATATATATTTATCCAGGAAAAAAAAAATCGGCATTACCTATAACTCATATTTCAAAGCGGGGGAAAAAGACCTGAAATAGCAAAATTCCCCATAAAACAAACAAAAAAAAAAAGTAACAGCAAGCAAGAATGTTTACTGAAACACCCCTTTCATCAGTAGGTCTCATTTTATCTCCTCTTTCATGCTTGCTTTTGTTTTATTTTTTAAGAACAACACATAACAAGGATTTCTATACCTCTTGCAGTTAATTTTGAAAAATGGTTTTGTTTTTCTTTGTTTACAGAAAGCAGAGCCCCCATTCAATTTCCAATTTCCAATTTCCAATTTCCAAACTTGACACAACTTATTAATATCTAGCAAGCGCATATTGTACTACATCTCTCAATAGACAGACTTTTCAGTGTGAATTCAAAGTGAAGCTTGTGGCTTTTCCTTACTGAAACCCTAATGGGAAAAATCTTTCCTTTATATGCAACTGTAACCATTGCAGCAACAGTGGTGAAGATGTGCATTCATCCAAATTCCACCTCTGAAAATCTGAGATTTCAATTGTTCCAAAGCTTCAGAAAATGTTCCTGTGTTTGGATTAGTCAGTGGAGACCATCTCTGTGGACAAAAAGCAATCTCATCTTGAAATCCAGTGGGTACCACAACAACAAAGGGTAAACAAGCAAACAAATTGAAAACAGAATAAAGAGAGGAAAAGAGATAAACTTCTGGAGGTAAATGTGGCATTACACAGGAGGTGCATAACAGACTTTCAACATGAAACAGATGTACATACTGAAACAAAGATTACTTCTTTTATCTACTTTCTTTCTTTTTCATGTTAAATATGCTTCCTGGGAAAAAAAAACCATCTTACTACTCTTTAGCTGCACTGAAGAACTCTATGTTGTCTAACTAGTATTTAGATCAAAAGTGGGCCAGGCCTATACGCAGCGAACTATGCCTCCATATATAATGCATGTGTGTTCAAATGCATGTGTGTTCAAAATACACATACACAATTTTCTTGTAGTCTCATCAAATACAAGTACAGGATAAGAACAAAATATATATGGCCAGATACTCAAATCATATAACAAATACACCTGCACTAAAGCCAACATGAGACAAGTTAGGGACCTAGTCTGCTGGGAGAGTTCAATAGGAACAGGAGCTGGGAATAGAGAGGGGAGTCACTACAGCCATTACTGTAACTACTTTTGATTATGGATATTGCACACAGTATTACATAGCTCTTAATATTTTCCTTTGATAAAAAAAAAAAAACAAACCCACACCAAAATTCAAAATCAAAAACCAAACCAAATCACCCCACCCCCAGACAATAACAAAAACAGGAACATGGTTTTCATTCCAAACTAGTATAGAAGCACCTGATGCTTCATGAATTACTAATGTCTTCCTCTCTATAAAACCACTGTTTGGTATCCTTATTTGAGGAAGATGTCACACCATCTTCTTTTGATGCAAATGGCTTGTGAACTTGAGTTCTTTCATCTTCTGTAGTGGAAATCTTAAGCAGCATTATTATAAAGTACAGTAACAACTAACCTGGGGTACTCATACTCTTTCTCAGACTTGTAAAGGCATTTACAGATGTAAACTATGGGGAGGTAAAAGCTTTCTTTGGCTTGTACAGAAAGGTGAGCAAATTGCTCAGAGTACAAGTTTGACTTGGAAATCAGTTCTCTGTGGGCGAACACGTAGCCATGACTTTATACAACTACTGAATAAGCCAGTGTACACAACTGACACTAGAAAGTTCAGGACCAGTATCTTTTACTTGTCATTCTTCTACCTAATACAAATATACTAGAATATTACCTTTTTTTAAGCCATGTTTCAAATAATATTTTAATAATGCTCCCAGACATATCATGGTAGCCTTCATCTTACATGTTCCCAAAATGCTTCAGAAATGTCTTCTATCACTAAAATGCAGATCTATCTAGTCATATATCTTGGCTGAATGTAGTTCATATTTAATTAAAAGTCAGATTATTTATACCAAATTTTAGGTTTGTTAGAAATAACTTGCATCAAATAAAAAATTTCACTTTTTTTTTTTAGCATTTGCATATTTCTTAATGATCTGGATAGGAGTTGTATTGCATGAAAGCTATGTAAGGTCAACTCCTTTGAATATTAATACATGAGAAAGATGGTATATCACAAAATAAATCAACACTATTTAGTAGTGAAATAGTATTTTATCAACACACCTCTGATTCTCCAAAATGTAAACACCGAATCTAGTACTCACCACAGCCATTTCTCTGAGTAACCAAGAAGAGTTGAAAATAAGCCCTTCCAAAACTGCATAAGAATTTCTGTCTGTAACATTTCTCCAGGTTTCCCAGAAAATCAATTCAAAACTATTTTTTTATTTCAATCCAAATGAGAGAAACACCCTGACTTTATAAAAAAGACTTTGATAATCATGCAAATGCTTCACTCCCTACATTTTTCTTTAGCTCACCATTTAAAATTGTGCATGCAGAGTTAATCTCTCTTAAAAAACAAGCAAAACTTTAATCGTACAAAAAAAATCTGAGTTAGCTACAAAAACATTTACTTCCCTATTGTTTTACTTCCCTTCTCCTTAAATTCTTTTCTGTACTGTCATATATCTTATTTGTCACCTATGTATTGATTATGGCTAATTTTTTTCTAGAGGTAGGTGGTACAGAATGCTGATATATTTAAATTAAAACCAGTCTAGTGAGTCAGGTGATGGGATGAAAAAATATGAATAGGCAAAATACCCCTTCTTATGTCACGTTTACATGCGATATGATTTTTCATTTAAGGCGACAAACAGCATATTCAGTAACTATTACAATAAAACAAAAAAAAAAAAAAATCTTAAGCATACAATAGAGTAGCCACCACCAGATAACACCCATAAAAATTTTAAGTCAATAAAACTACTGAAATTTTATTTAGTGTCACCCACAAAAGCCTAATTTTTAAAATACAAGGATCAAACCTAAGTCTGTGTTTAAGCATCTAAACAGGAAAGATGTTACAGGTGTTCAGACACTCACAAATTGCAACTCAGTCAAGGATTTCCAGTTAACAACAGATTATGCAGCTTAAATTCATATATTTGCATTGTGAAGACTATGCTTACAAATTTTAACTGTTTTTTTCCCAGAATGAAGATGTTCGCAACACTTCTTTTGTTATCTTATAGTTTCATGCATTAAGACAGTTAATGCTTGAGATCTACCTTTCCATTGCATACTATTTTACATGTTTTCTTGCATACCTTGTCAGTATTGTCCTCTACATGCATAAGTGCTGTCAATACTTAGTAAAATGGCAAGTATTAAAGCATTCTGATACCCTTCTAAGCTACATATTTACTCATTTGATAGAGGCAAAAGTAGAAAAACAAAAAGAGGCTATAGTGATAACATGTCAAGAGCCATGATTAGAAATCAGGTATTCGGTTGCCTGGTATTTTGCTCTAAGCCAACAGAGTTCCTCCTTTCCTTCTCTATGATCCACTGCATTTTTTGTATAATGTAATCATCCCAAACTACTCATACATTTAGAAACTTCTAACTTCATTATTACTGATGGAATTTGGACTAATTAATAATTCCTGAAAGAACACTTAGCATAATCTACATTTTGACAATAAAGCATGAAAATTAAAAGAACAAATTTATGTGCACTTCCAGCTGTCTTTGAATTATGACAGTGACATTATTTGTTATATTAATCATTCAGCATTTATTTAAACTGCTCATAAAGCATGATAAACATAATTAAAATTAATGAAACCTAAAGAATACACAGAGGAACAGATGTCAATGTCAATTGTATTTGATTGTTAAAGAGGACTGTGAAGCTGGAGGTTTGGATTTGATATTTGATTCATGTGATAGTTGACTGGTGTATGATTAATTGATACAAGTTATCTTTCTTATGTTCCTGCTGCTGAAATGCTATTAAGAAGTTACCAAAATGAAAGCAATTATTTATGAAACAATTCTGTGGTAACTTTTGCGTGTTACTCCAAAGTAGTTGTTGTAGTGATGGAACTTATAAAACTTTAACATCTTACAATGAAATTCTCCTGAATGTCCTGAAAATATCATCGCTTCAGTTTTAGTTAAAAGCAGATAAGTTGGCATGTATCTAATACATGTTCACTTTAGCTATGTGTTTATTATGTGGCCTGTATCTAAAATCATGTTTGGGTCCCTGGATCAGATTTCAAAGGTCTTTTTCTGAATTACATTGGGTAACTTCAGTAAATTCTTCTTGGGATACAGACTTTGAATCACAAGCTTAGAATAATAAACTTGTGCTTTAAGCTTGTGCCTTGCCCATAATCAGAAAAGTAGGAGACTTGTTTTCCCAGAGTTTGCAGCACAACAGTATTTCCCCAGGCTATGAAATGTATCATAGGGCTTTGACTTCACTTGAATTAATCCTTTCCAACAGGCCCACCAGGTGCTATGGAAACCTCATACTGTTACAGGCAAGGCTTAAACCTATGGAAAATGTTAGTTGCAAATAATGCATCACAAAGTTTAAGCAGAATTATGCAGTAGAGCTATGTCAAATTACTCCAGCTATGGGTACAGCCTGAATTCATCACTGGAGGCAAGGAATCAGGGCCGCTGGTGTTTCACTACCAGGCCTAAACTTGCCAGTTCTAATTGTGTCTTTTGACCTTTGCTTTGCAGCTAACTACTGTCTGGAGAAGCAACTGAGCTGCTAGAACACAGCTTAGTGAACAGAAGTAATACATAGTGGATGTTAAATGGTTTAACTTTCTCCTCTGTCTTAATTGTGTTGTCCATAACTAACACTAGAGGGATGAATACAGACAATAGGGTGCTATTGAGCATCTAGTCCATAAAATATTCAATTGTACATGCTTCTGTACACAGCAAGTCCAGGTAATTTTTCAGTTTATATGGACAGTTATGGCTACTCATGGATATTTCAGGGGGTGTTGCTCAGTGTACCTACGTCCATTTATCCCACATAAAGAGCTTTAACTATGATTTTTTTTCTCATTCAAACCTTTTGTTGCAACTGCAATGAGGTAATAATGTTGCAATAAATAAACAAACAACATATTCACAACTTGTCAACAGAGGCTTCTAAAATAATGTGTATTGAATAGTTTTTTTATTTTGCTTCCCCCTCATAACTGCCTACTGGATAATTCTGGTTTCTTTGAATGAAATAACACAAGAAAAATTAAACACACACACACACACACGCACACACACACGCACACGCACACACACACACACACAGAGACACACAGACACACAGACACAGACACAGACACAGACACACAGACACACACAGACACAGACACACACAGACACAGACACACAGACACAGACAGACACACAGACACACAGACACACAGACAGACACACAGACACAGACACACACAGACACACACAGACACACAGACACACAGACAGACAGACAGACAGACAGACACACACACAGACAGACACACACACACAGACACACAGACACACAGACACACACACAGACACACAGACACAGACACAGACACACACACACACACACACACACCCCACCCCCCCCACCCACCCCCCGACTGAGCTTAGGAGAAAAGAAGCAGACTAAAAGGTTTACATATCACATGTGTTTCCCCACTGATAAAACCCACCAAACAGTAGTATACCATGTTAGCTGACAATCTGAGGTATATGTTCACCCTCCAACCCTGTTAATTCGTAGTGGAGGACACCAATACATGCCAACTGGTCTACTTTGCCCTATTTTCTGGGATGGACACTTGCTTTTTATATTCCCCTTAGCCTGAAGTTTGAATACATCACACTGAGCCTAACTCATGCCCAGCCTGAGCTAGCCCAGTACTGCATGATGCCAAGCTAATGCATCTTTTTCTATCTCCACCACAACACTACACAGTAGAAACTGAAAATAAAATATAGAATGTCTCCACTGGGTACTTTGAAAGTCTAGCTGAGCTGGATGAGAATGATCTGGAGATAATTACAAGAGGCTTAAAGTACCCAAAATGTCTATTTGACATTAATGTGGGTTTGGGTCATATACTGCTTATGAAGAATGTAGAGAGACAGAATCATTGTAGTATTGTTTTGAAAGACATACATATATAAAAACAATTAATCACTGGTAAGAAATGCTTTGGAAGATAGAAAAGAAGGAAGCTAACATGGAATTATATCTCTGCCTCAGAGCATTGCTTTTTGCCTCCTGTTTTTCAAAGTTCTCATCTGGGAAGCCCTTTTCAAACTGTTCTATCTCTCCACACATGTGTATGGCAGATTTTTACATAGCTCTTGCAAAAAAAATATTATGAAATCAGAAAAAATGGTTCCAAAAATAATCCACAAGCTGCTCCAAAAAAAGATCATCTTCCCATTTAGGAAATGAATACATTAAGAATCATTTAAACTATGGCTTATTATTAAATTCAACCTTCATCTGAAGGGTTTGATTACTCTCATTGGCAACTTTTAGAATTGCAGTCCTGTGTACAAAATTGCATTTGCAGAGGACTTGCTCTTTTATTTTTGAATACTTCCTTCCCCAAAGCTAAGTGCAAATCAAACAAGTTTTTCATGCACATTCTGCAATCTTTTTTATGAATAAACAACAACAACAGTATATGCAGATAAATCCAGAAACTGCACACACTTAGCCTTCTAAAATTTGGCTCACAAGTACAGTCAAGTAACATAAACTGATCCACATCAATACTGTATTTCTCTGCAATGTTAGCTACTATTGCTTTCTGGAACTGCCACATATTTATCACAGTGTGCTGTAGGAGAACGAGGCTTACTCATACTGAATGATGTTTCAAAACCAGCTGACATGTAGTCCTGTGAGATCTTTGATGTTTGTGGCAAGTATCGTTCTTAACATGAATGGAAATTTAAGTATACGACTCATGACTTCAATTGACTGTGCAACAAGATGTCCTGCAGATTTAATAAAGAGATCACCATAGCTGATATGTCTGAATAAATGGAGTTCATTTCTGTGAGTCTACAGGTCCATGCAATTCCCTCATTTCTTGCAGTTTTACTTGGCCTTGACTTACATTGTCAATTACTGTTTTGCTCAATTGCCCAATGTGAAGGACTCTCTTCATTTTGCTACTGGAGCTTTCACAAATAATGCCATGACTTTTTTTCCTAATGAATGGTGAAGCTGTGCAACTCTAGGTTACAGTGAAATTAGAATTGTCTTCTGGAAGCTGCTTTGCCTTATTTCCTCAAGCTTGTGAAGGGCTTAATCATTCTATCTTATTAATTGTATACCTCCAAGAATGATTTTGAAGCCTTCATGTTGAGTTTGCTTTTCAAATTGGTTTCTCTACAGTACTAACCATCCTAAACATCATCTGCTTAACCCCTACCTGAAATCCTATGATTCTGAAAACAACCCCTGGCTGATTTATAGTTTCTGCTGGAAAAACAAAGCACCCACACACAAAAAATCCTAACAAAATGGAAGAACTGAAAGACTTCTAGATTCATAAATATTTATCAAACTTAGAAAGAAAGACAGAGAAAAAGTGAATGTTAGTATTGTTTCTCAAGAGGTTTTGAAATTAAAAGAACTACCAGAGAGAAGTGGTAGCAGGCAGCAGGGCAGAGTTGAGAAAGGCAAAAAGAAAAAGAAAACTTCTGCAGATAAAACTTGGGACAATGCTTTCCTCCTTGAGCTGAGGGATCTGTGATCTTTTGTTTTTAAATGCTTTGTCAGAACCAATACTACTGTACTCATTAGAATTGCATTTCATTCATTAGTGATTTAAATATTGTGCCCAAATGCCAAGATACGCAGACAGCAGCGTACGGATGGTACCTTTCTTGACAAAGTGGTCACAGATAGATGCTTTTCTTGATGTTTTACTGCCAATCAATATAATGAATGAGCTAACCATCAATGGTTTCTGGAGCATGCTTGAATAAATATAAAGCCACTTACACAAGTACAGAGAGTTCTGAATTAGGTCATACATTTGTCTTGTTTTTAAAAGAATTGTGGAAAAAAAAAAGTAATTTAATTGCCTAGGGATGCAGAGATGCTTGAAACAGAAACAGAATACCTGTTGTTATGCATGTGTGTATAAATCAGGAGCGATCTGCTCCGAAGATGTTACTTATTGAGCTACTAAGAAAAAGCCTAACTGCTGCCAGAGGCAATGCATTACCCACAACAGAGCTGGATATGGCATTCAGTGCTTTGCTAAGATAATTCCCTGTAATGCTTCATCCTATGCTAACTACCTCTCAGAACTTACACAACAAAATGTGTGGTTTCTTTGCATATCTTAAACTCCATGCAGCAGGAGAGTGACCAGCAATTTTTGTGGTGCTCAGAGCAGAAAAAGACTTTAATGAAAGTGTGCTGTTGTAACCAAGACAGTGAACATTTCCATGGTGTTTTGTCAAAGGAGCACTAGTTGTTAAGTTTCATTGAACCCTTATAAGATACGTGAAAAATTTGCATGCTAAGAAACATGGACAGTCTTTTTTTGTAAACTACTAGTACCACTATAGAAAAGCAAAAAAATGTATATTCAATGATGAAAGGTACCATACACTATTGAAACTACATTTAACTGACAATGTCAAAAAAAATTATTTGCAATATATTAACTGATCAGAAATTTTAAGAATACCATTTTCCCCAGCAGTCATTCCCCCAGGTCATGCAGGACCTGTATCATAGATAAATTCAGGTTGGAAGGGACTTTAGGAGATCTTTAGTCTAACCTGCTCAAAGTCATCTATGAGATCAGATCAGATTTCTCAGATCCTCTCTTATTTCAATTTATGCCCACTGTCTCTTATCCTTACACTGTGTACCTCTGTGAAGAGCTCGGCTTCATCCTTTTGATAACCACCTCATGGGTACTGGAAAGTTGCTAACAGGTTAAACCCCACCAAAGCCATCTGTCTTACCTGGCTTAACAAATCCTAATCATTTTGTTACCGAAAATCATAAGCAGGAAGATTGTCCAAACCAAATGATAGTTTAGAAACTTGACATTGGTTTATTTCAGTGCTGGGGCATGGGGGATCTTTCCTCCTAACATGCCCACCAAGTTACTCGAGGGTACACATTACATAGAGTACTTGCATATTCACAGTATATTACATATTCATTGTCATTCACACACAGGATTGGTTACAAGTTTCCTGTTTCTAATGTAAACTAGTGTGCATCCTCTGGTAACACTGCTGAATTTTTTTACAAATTATGCAAGTGGGGATTTGCCCTCTTTGGGGGAGTGGGGGGTGGGGGTGGGATGGGTGAGAGTGTGTGTTGTGGAGGTGTGTTTGCATGCCCTGAGCTGGAGGTCCCAACCTCCCATTACCACAATTACCTTTGTCCTACTTTCAACTAATTTTCTGTGGGTTACAACACCTTATCAGCTTGTCTCCTCTTGCCAGAACTTTCTCACTTGGAGGATTCTTTCTGCATAATTTAGATAACAGTGTTCTTATCATTATCTGTTCTGTTTCCCAAGGTTGACTCCCATGACTAGAAGTCCATTCATTCAGCAGTTTTGATGACTTGAGAGGGTGGGTCAGCTTGACCTCAACTTTGTGAGCATAGCTGTTTAACATACAGTTAATTCAAGAGGTTAGACAACAATTTGGCTTCTCCTCACAGACCATGTGCTCCTGCTCCCAGCCATCCTGGGGGCTCTTCCTTGAACTTACCCCAGTTTACTAATGTTTTTCTTGTACTGAATGAGGCCACCAAAACTGGATTAAGATAGTAGTCTAAAGAGTGCTGAGTAGAGGGGTAGGATCCCTTCCTGTGATCTCCTGGCTATGCTGCTGTTCATAGAGACCAGGATGCTGTTCGCCATCTTTATTGCCAGGGTACACTGCTGGCTCTCTTGCAACTTGCTGTTTGCCATGACACCCATTTTTTTTTTTTTTTTTTTTGGCAGAGCTGCTCCCCAGCAAGCTCATCACCAGGCTGTGCCATTGCAGGGTCTCTTCTTTCCCTGGTGTGGAGCTGGGTATCTGTTCCACAATGTTGAATTGCATGCTGTTCCTCTTGTCCCATTCCTCCAGCTTCTCTGATTCCCTCTTTATGGCAGCTCTGTCCTCAAACCTTTTAGCCAGTCCCTCCAACTTGGTGTCATCTGGGAACCTCACAAGAATTCACTCTGCTGCTTCCTTTAGGTTGTTAAGAAAGATGTGAAACAGGACAGGTCCCAGGATAAGTCTTAGAGATTTTAGTGACAGTCTACATGTTACCATCCTCCAAGCAGTGTATGATCCATAAACCATGGCCCTCTGAGACCAAACATCCAACCATTTATTTTACCTATCTACTTGTTCACCCATTCAGATGATAATATGCTACCTTAGATACAAAAATATTATGTGAGACAGAGCCTAAAGCTTTGCTTCATTTGAGGTGCATTACATTCTCTCTGCTTGTCAACAAACCCAGCCACTTTGTCATAGAAGTCTATCAGGCTGGTCAAGCATGATTTACCCTTGGTAAATCCATGTTGATTACAGCCAGTCACCTTCTCTTTAATGTTCCCAGCATGGTGCTTTAACAGAACTTGCTGCATGGTTTTCCCAGTGGTTGAAATGAGCTTGTCTACTCTGTAGCTCCCCTGATCATTATTTTGGCTCTTTGTGAAGATGGGTGGGACATTTGCTTTTCTCTAATTGTTGTTGACCTTCTGCAATCTTCCTGACCTTTCAGAAATGATGGAAAATAGTCTTATGATGGCATCAGACAGGTCTCTTGGCACCCTTGCATACAGCCTGGTTGCTTTTACAAATTTGTGTCAGTATAGCTCTCTCAGGTAATCCCTTTCTCAGTCCCTGTTCAGCTAATAGTTGATCTCATAAAGTTTCAAGCGATTTGTAGCGCAGTCCTGTGGATCCTCTCTGGGTACTCTCTCTAGCTTTTATTACAGACATACTGTATCTTTTAGTGTAATTTTAGTGCCAGCGCGCACCATGGAATTTGTAGGCTGGCTGAAAGGTATAAAGCTGTATTGGGTTTGCATGGCAAGGTTTTGGTAACGGGGGCTACAGGGGTGGCTTCTTGTGAGAAAAAGCCAGAAGTTTTTCCCATGTCTGATAGACCCAATGCCAGCCGGCTCCAAGATGGACCCACCACAGGCCAAGGCCAAGGCCATCAGCAATGATGGTAGCACCTCTGGGACAATGTATTTAAGAATGGGGAAAAAAAGTGTTATGCATCAGCAGCTGGAAGACAAGAGTGAGAGTATGTGAGAGCTACAACTCTGCATACACCCAGGTCAGAGCAGAAGGAGGGCAGGAGGTGCACCAGGCACCGGAGCAGAGATTTCCCTGCAATCTGTGATGAAGACCATGCTGAGGCAGGCTGTCCCCCTGCAGCCCATGGAGGCCCATGGTGGAACAGATATCCACCTGCAGCCCATGGAGGGCCACACACCGGAGCAGGTGGGTGCCTGCAAAGGATGCTGTGACCCCATGGGAAACCAGCACTGGAGCAGGTTCCTGGCAGGAACTATGGCCCAATGGAGAGAAAAGACCCCACGCTGGAGCAAGTTTTCTGGCAGGACTTGTGACCCCACAGGGGACCGATGATGGAGCTGGCTGTTCCAGAAAAACTGCATCCTGTGGAAGGGACCCACGCTGAAGCAGCGTGTGAAGTATGACAGCCAGTGGGAAAGACTTACATTGGCAAACTACATGGAAGAATGTCTCCCATGGGAGGGGCCCCATGGTGGAGCAGGGGAAGGGTGTGAGGAGCCCTCACCCTGAGGGCCAAGGAGCAGCTGAGACAGCATGTGATGAACTGACCACAACCCCCATTCCCTGTCCCTCTGCACTGCTCGGGAGGAGGAGGGGGAGAAATTGGGAGTGAAGTTGAGCTTGGGAAGAAGGGAGGGGTGGGAAGGTGTCATAATATTTGTTTTTATTTCTCATTATCCTACTCTGCTTGGATTTGTAATAAACTACATTAATTTCCCGAAGTCGAGTCTGGTTTGCCCATGATGGTAATTGTTGAGTAATCTCTCCCTGTCCTTATCGTAACACACCAGCTTTTAATCATATTTTTCTCTTCTTGTGCATCTGAGGAGGGGGAGTGATAGACCTGGCATCCAGGCGAGGTCAACCCACCACAATGACATCAAATTGAGGTTCAAAAACTGCTACAGCAGTTTTTTAAGCTACTGAATTTGGATTTATAGGTCAAAAAATAAGACCTCTGCAGCAGGAAATGAAAGACATTACTCAGAATTTAGTCAAACATGAAAAGTAAAATCAGCAAAGACTTCAAAATCTTTCTGCGTGTTGGGGTTTTTTTCAAGAAATAGTGCAATTTTCTGTGACATTCCAGTGCTTCCAAAAAGAAAATAACTTTCCAATTTACAAGTCAAAAACTGAGTAGATACAGTCTTGAGCAATCTGCTGTAGGTGACCCTTCCTGAACAGAGAAGGGGAGCTAGACTAGCTAATCTCCATGGGTCCCTTTCAACCTCAGTGATTCTGTGAGTCTATGAATCTACTTTCTACTTTGAAACAACTTCTGCAGAAACAAGCTAACAATCTCTACTTGAACCAGTCAATCGCCACCAGCCAAAGTATGTCATTAGATCTTGTTTCAGGCACCTAGACTCCATTTTGGGTGCAAACTATAACAGCAATGATGCTTAAACACAAAAGTATGACAGCAAGTAAAATACAGTGTACATATCAGAGGACTTGGAGCCCTGATGTGTCTATATGTAAAGTTCAAGATCTAGTTGACAACCTCAGACCACCTCCCATAGTGCTTTGACATATTTGAAGGGATTTTTCTCATAAATTAGCTGGGAAGATATCAAGAAGAAATTTCCAAATCATAGACAATTTTCTTTCAAAGAGGATTATGTTGTCTCTAAATGATTGCACTTAGGAAAGAAATTTTTACAGTGGTGGTTGTTATCAAAAGAAAAGGACTGGACATTCCTGTATCATTTCAGCTCATCCAGTCTGAAGCAAGACCCCATTATCATGCAAGTTCAGCAGTACCAGGTAAACTAGTTATGAAAGATATGATGTAAGATCAGGAATCTATTTGAAAAACTTTGCCTTATTCAGGCTGTCAATAGAATTTCAAAATTTTCAAACAAAACACTTTCCCCACCTTTATAAGAAATAAGGGACTTTAAATACTTTGATTTTTTTAATCTGCATCATATGATAACAGTGATAAAAATTGATCACTCCTTAGAAGATGTACACTCCAACAGTAAATCCAGAATGTGACTAAGCATTATTCACTTAACAGTAGAATGTACGTTCTTTAAGTAAGGGCCTTTTTTCCCATTTTATGGTACATTTTTCTCATTGCAGTATGCACCATCATTATGGTAGTGAACTTGAGAGCCAAAACGAATGAGTATAAATTAATTAGTAGATACCAAGATTATTAAGAACTCAAAAGCTGTTTTATATTTAATTAATCCTTATGCTTTTAATTATTTTAATGTCACAGGACGTATAACATATTCTAAAATATAATGACTTAGAAAGTAACTTTGAGTCATAGCAACATTGTCAAGCAACAATTCCTATTTTGTGGAAATAGGAAACTAAACATTCAGCAAAAATAATATGTTTGTACAGAAAGGTTAGAAGAAAACTGCTTAACAAAGTTGGTCTTTTTTTAATCTGATTATATTCACAGCAGAAATTTAACTTTAGTAAAGAGTGAAACTGCGTGGATGTGTGTATATGTACATGAGAGAGGGATATTGACTAGAATAATCACTACCTTGGGAAATGCATTTGATTAATTAACATACAAGCAACTAAATAGTCTAAATTATTTCATATTTCTGACTTAAGAGCTAGTGTTTGATTAGACCGTCATGGAAACTGTCATATGTGATCTGAATAGTATTTAACAATGACTTGCTTTAAGAATATATAGTCTTTATACGATAACAAAATCATAGCCCCAGAGGAGAGAATTAGAGATAATTATCTCATTTTTTTATGAGAGTGAATTGAATTATTAGGCATTAAGTCTTCCTGAAAAAAAGTCGTGACTACTTCATTTTAAATTCATACAGCTAACATTATTATTACTGGCATCCAGTCTTACAATGATTACTCTAATAGAATGACTGACTGCCAAAGTTAATTTCTAGAGGTTCAGCTAAATGAGAGTCTTGAAATTTGGCTCATTTTGTGTTGCCAACTCCACTAAGCTTAAATACTTGACCTTTTGCCCTCCCATCACATACCTATTACAGACATAATGCACTCTCAAAACTAGATTATCTGCTAGAGCATAGTACTAGCTCTGGGGTCAGTGAGTGATACAAAGGGCATTAAAGTGTAAATGGATGCTGAAGAATGGGCAGACTGCCTGCAGCCAGTCAGCCCGCTCCACAAAATGTCTTCCCGAATCCATGCAAAGCTCTCTGAGCTTGCTCCTGCTGCTATTCCTTTAGTGGGGGAAGGCTGAACAGGGATGGAGACTAAGGACATTGTATGTTTCTGTGTTCAGAAGCAGCACCTGAGCAGTGAGTGGCTGGGAACAATCCTGGCACTCCTCTTCAGTTAGACACAGACAGGTCAATTAAAAAAAAAAAAAAGCTCTCACTTTCAGGCAGCTGCAGAAAGAAAATTAGTAGCTCACTCTTATTCCATCATACTGACAACCACAGCATAGCTTCATTGCAGTGTCAGAAAAAGGGTGCTAGACCCTAAGGAGGCACTAAACAGCTAGGTCTCCAGCACTGAACCCTTTGCTATGGTGGCAGCATGGGTGACCACAGCAGGGGCCAATTAAAGCCTAAACTGCAAGCTGGGCAGACTCTAGCCTGGCCTAACCAAAAAGGTGCACCATTTAGAAGGAAAGCACACCTAACCTCAGCAGAGAAGAGCAT
The DNA here is from genome assembly GCF_023634155.1 of Falco peregrinus. Taxonomy (NCBI): domain Eukaryota; kingdom Metazoa; phylum Chordata; class Aves; order Falconiformes; family Falconidae; genus Falco; species Falco peregrinus. Next base: position 81,885,419 of record NC_073723.1, read on the forward strand.
GGTCCCCTTAATGGCACAGCTATGCTCCCGTAAGGACAATTGCTCTGTGCCATATCCACCTACTGTAGTTATCCAGAGTATGAGAAAAGGGAAAAAGGAGTCTTAGAGGGTGATAGGGTTACAGGAATAGAATTAATTCCTTCAAACTAACATGGTTATTGACAGATTTCAAGAACTGAGGAACACTTCTGTGCCACTTCTGTAAAGGTGGGTGCTATCACCTACTAAGCAGGATAAAAACAAAGCCATAGGGTGAATGAGCACCAGCACAAACATTGGGGCCTAATGTTCCAAGCACCGAGGATGTTGTTTAGTAGCAAAACCAGGAAAGAAAACAGGACTCCCTAGACTTGAATATTTTCCAAGAAACCAATTTCTCTAGTGAACTTTATTGCCTTATAATCAACTCTATCTCAAACAAGAAATGTCTGAAAAACTCAAAATTGGGTAAGTTCTGTCACTGGCCTGCTAGATGAAAATGAGCAAGTCATTTCTTTTATGCTCTTCCTTAGCTTCACAGCTGCCGTATTGGCAAAATGATGCCTGCCCTCTGTTTTGATCATATTGACTCCAATAGCGAACTACATGACTCATCTTTCTAGTATTTGAGGGACTTCTTGTACCAATAGATGTTCTTAACTGTATTTTTATGGAGTTCCATTTTTAATGTATACATTTCTCTCTCTTCATTGCCTGGGTGATCTTGATTTATAAGCACTGTAGGTCAACTATAAAAAAAGTTTTGATTTTCTGAGATCTCTCTTCGAAAATGAAATGGCTGTTTTGAGAAGTAAAAACTGGCATAGAGCAGAGAAAAAAGTGGAGCACATATAAATAAATACATCCTTGTAGCCATAGAAGAGTGATGATGACGGTTATCAAAACTCGATATGACCTTTATTCCCTCTGCTTCTGGCAATTTCTAGAAACCAGAAAGCTTTGCTGCAGTTACAGCTGAAAACCCAAAGGCATATATGTAGCTATTATAGTGTTTCCATACTGAGATGTTCCAAAGCTAGGAAAGCTTTTATTGAGCTGAAATTTTAGAACTAAAACTGAGAAAAAATAATCCTTGCACACTGACTAAGATTTTAAAGAAACATAACAGGTATTGAAAATTAATAAATTGAGGGAGTTTTGGCAGATCTCATCCTTATTTGCATGTGTGGATAGCACAATAAACCAACAATTCTGATTGTGAGATGTCTCTCAAAATAAATAATAGTGTTACATTTGGTTAGAACAGAATGCACACAATGATCATTTCAATATCATGCTGAGCCAGTAGGATACTGTCTGAGCATTTTTTACCTTCTTAAATGTTTCACAATTCCTCCAGCAATTTCCTCTAAAATTTTTACTAGCTTTACTTTCACCTTCAATTAGGTCATTCTAATCAAAAGCCAAATTAAAACACTGAGCCTAAGCAGCTTCTAACATATTTTAAATGTTACTTTAATGAAAAAATTAAAGCCAGAGTACATACAATGGTCTTCCATCAGCCTTTGTTTTCCACTTCATTACAAAAATGAATAATATGTTATCTTAGATGACTTGGAAATTATCTTTACCAGAACTTCTTATTTTAAAAGACAATATTGCTTGTTATGAATTATTGATCTATTAATTATGGATTTCCTTCTTTAATGTCGAACTGCAGGCATACTCTGGGGCATAAACTTTATTAAATGAAAGTAAGAATGCTCAGATTCATTTACTCATCTTGCTGCTCTGCTAAGTCAGTTAGTTTCTGAACAGTGGTTTTATGTTTAAATTTCCTATGCACAGCAGAGAAGCTGTGAACAGATAAGGAAGTGCTCCACTCCCACTTTTGTTCTCCATTCCACAGGAACACTGTGACTAAACAAGGGAAGAGGAAGAGGCACAATTTCAACGGTCCATGCATTTCATCTGGGAAAGTCCCTTTCATTCCTGCCCTCTCCTCTAAGATGACTAATAAATGTGGTGCAACAAAGTATTGTGACCTGCATTGCTGTGGCTCAGTCATTGTCTTCTGAGAGGTGAAATGAAAAACTAGCTAGAATTAATTTTACTGCATTTAGATAGAATTACATAAACTAGATACAGAGATACCAATTAATATTTTAATAAGTTATTGAAAAACTACCTCAGCCTAACCCAATCAGTTACCTTTATGAATCAAATACCCTTATGACCCCAAAAAGCACACCAAAAGGTTAGGTGTTATTGCAGTCTTTGAGTATATTACATCAGTGGATTATAAACTCTTGCCATTAGCTAAAAAACTTTTGATGGTTAAACATCATATAAGCTGTTTCTACACAAAATTGATATCACCTCTCGACACCAAGTGATTTCACACCATATCAGTTATTTCTCATTTTCTTGCAATATTTTGAAACCAAAATAAAATAGCAGCAGCATGCTACATTTAACCGAAGAGTAAAGTAAAAGTAAATATGTAGCATGTCTATCCGGACCAAACTACTACTGCTGCGTGGCTTAGCACAGATTTAGTATTAATAATCCAGGCATCAGAACATCAGAAAAAATACTGGCAAGTGTTAAAAGAAAGTATAAGCAAACCATACTTTATCCTTATTGATATTCCTTATACTATCTGAGTGAGCCACCTGTTGAATATAAAGATTGTTTTTGTGTTTACACAAAACAGTAAGAAAGAGTTTGGAGGAAATCAGATGCAAACACTCTATGTTGCAAAACAGAAAATAAAACAGTAAGAAAGGAAATTAAGAAAATCAAGAAGGAAGATAAACTTCAGTTGTGTAAGCTGCAGCAGTAAAAGACTGCAGGCATGAACCATAGAAAGGAGACACCTTTCAGTACAATATAAGAAAGTCGGCAAAGTCTTACAAGTAAATCAAAAAAGCAACACTAAGTTAATGGCTAATCATTGAACACCTAGATCAAATGAAATCCCAACAGCTCTACTCTGAATCCAACTGATCCATTTTACAGAAATAGGTGTAGAAAAAATACAGAACTACTGTCCTTCAAGGAAACTATTGCATGTATATATATCATCACTGCAACAAATGAGAAATCTTACCATTGGTTTGCTGGCTTTCTCCCCATACTGTTTCACCAGTGGTATTTACACTTTTCTCCAATTCCATAACTCATTGTCCTGAACATAGTCTCTCTTTGAAGGGGGCAGGATTTTGTGAAGAATTGTAATTTATATTTGTGCAAATTAAAGGGATTTCATTTTCTTGTTAAGTGTAGAATGAATAATCAAACCCAAATTCTATATGTTTTACTGTAAACATTTAACAACAGTAGCAACAGAAAAAACTTTAAGGAACATGAAAAGACAGTACTACAATGCTGCAGATATTAATGTGATTCCATTTTGGCAGCATGAGCTCCACCTATTTTTCACATCAGTCGTACAGTTCTCTCTTCTCTGGGAAAAAAAAATTCTCACATTTCACTACAAAAGAGTGCAGCAAGTTATAATTGGGGAAAAATGAATATCCCTTAATAGTGGTTCCACTGTATAAAAAAGCAGCATAGCATGCTGTTCACATCCTACCATGCTCCATATAAATTGCCCAAAATGAATGATGAGCTTCTTTTAGTGAGCTGGAGGGAATGTGGAGGGATATGACACTTTATGCATATTTGGAATCAATTTCCTTAAAAGAAACCACTGTGGGAATTGGTCAGGGAAGCTGGCTATAAAATAAGAAAAAAGGCAGCAAAAAGGGAGCCTTTTCCTTCAGGCAGGTTCCAGCATTCACAGAATCTGTAGCAATCTGTCTGTGCACACAGGAGAACAAATGAGGTAGCCTGTTTCTCTGCTGGCAGTGAGAATCAGTCTTGCTCCATATTGCACGTCCAAAGCCACACAAACATGCATGGGCCATGCTGAAGATTAAAAGTATCCAGCCTTGAAAGGAAACAGAAGTAATTATTTTATTAAAAATAATTATGCATATTAATTATACTGCTGTAACTGGCATCTGTCTTTCAAGTTTGAGGGAGGCTTTTGCAATCTCAGTGGAATCTATCAATTTGTCTTGCCCAAATATAAGTAAAAGAGCCTACAGATTAGTGGAGCTTGATTTTGCACTGTGTAGAACTCACTCTTTTCATTCAGTCAGTTTAAAGATAATTATTTTTTTCTTAGTAGCAGAGAGAGGTGTAATCTGTACTTCCCTGTCCAGTCTCCATTTCAGCTGAATGAAAGGTTCACTGCCAGTGGGGAAGAATCAGGGAATACACTCAAATTACCACAGTCTCCACAGCCTTACTCTACAGTACTTCCTACTGAACGCCCTTTTCTAAGGTTGCTAAATCAGGCAGATATTTGATTTGAGAACCCAAATATTTGTGTCACATATATAATCAGCGCGAGCTTACATTGAAAACCCACTGGGCTTTGTGGTTACCCAGCCACTGAGGAAGTTTTTTGCTTTTTTTACCAAAAAAAAAAAAAAAAAAAAAAAGACAACTGCATCTGCTTTAGGACCTGATTTTTTTGCCCCTGAAATAACAAAAGGTAAAGAAACAGTCTTGTTCAAGCAGAGCAGAATCTAAACCAAATTTTCACTACTGCATTGAGTACGTCCTCAGAGAGGATGTTATGTTATAACTGTTCCAACATCAGCAGCTCCTCATTCTTTTTTTCACAGAAATTTATAAACATGACCAAGAAGGAAACAATCTAATATCTACACTGATCCTTATTAAGATCTTTGAAACACAGGCAGAATCAAATTGACACACAAGAGAAGAAAGCAACACTTGTGAAAATACTGAAGTTCTTTTAGTCCAGTTTAGGTTTTTCTTTTTCCAGGTTAACATATGGTTCCACAAAACATAGTTTCTCCCTTTCCTCTGCTCTGTACTTACAGTTCCGCATTCAGTTCTGCAACGTGACACAGATTCATCGTATGATATGCACCTTCTTTGGGGGATTTACTGAACCTGAACTCTATCTCTTGTCTGTAGATGGAAATAGGTCCACAGAGGTAATTCAGATTTGAAGAGGACTAAATGCTCTTCATGAAGAGCCACTCTCTCCCCACTGAATAGAGAACCACAGTGACTACACACCTAACAGGCACTTCAGCTGTGGGGGGTTGATGCAGACTGCCTATTTACATACTTAAAATAAAAGGCCCATTTCCCTTCATTAAAAAATGATACTAGACTTAAAATGTTTTTTAGTGAATATATTTCAAGTTGGAATGATAACTTGGGATACATATCTTGGAGTGCTAAATTTGGGTAAGAAAAGAAACATGGTTATGGAAAATCAGGCTGTAGACCAGAAAACACCACCAGAGGAAGAAGCCTCATCAGCTTCTTTTGTTTCTCCAAATCTGCAGTGAAAAATTTCACCTTTCCTACAAGATATCACTATTCTTATCAACACCTCAGCATTTAAGCAACCAAAATTGAAAGCAGCTAAACTTCAGTTCAGTTTTATTTGCCCTCATGCAACAGCTCCTGAGCCTAATTTGATACAAACAAAATTGACTTTGTCTTTTTATGCGGACAAAACTGAACCTCTGTACCTTCAACTGCCCCTTTACCTCTACTACGGCTTCATAAGACATCAAAACTACAGCAAAATTCAATTTCCTCTGAACAGTAGCCTATGAAAGAGGAAAAGGATCTGATTAGGGGAGACAAAGAGATGAGGTGTCAGTTCCCATTTTGAAACGAGTTATCAAGAGACACCACTTGAGGAGAGAGATTGAATGAATATATTTCAGTTCTAACAGGTTTACTCCCTGCAATGCCACTAAACAATGATTATAACATATGGTAAGTGATCCAGGGAGGGCCTGTATAAGTAGAAAAAAACACATTCTGAAAGGGACAGGAGCTAATGCCTCCTTCAGTGACTGTAATTGTGTAGAGGGCTATAAGGAAATATATTATTTTCTCATTACCTTCCTAACTGCTTTGTTACGTAGATCAGACACCTGAAAATTTAACACTGTGCAAACAGGATTAGATCATGCCAGGTTTAGTTTATAAATTACCATCCCTTTCTTTGCTTTAGTTTAATCATTAAAAAAACATATTATGTATTGGCTTTCTTTTGCCACTTCACAGTACAGCTTTTAAAGTGACAGATGTGACACTTTGGCAAGCTGCAAACATTCCTCAGCACTTTCATTACGAAGACTCATTTCAAGGGGTTTGAAATATAGCTTGGAATTAAAGACTTTGCTGTATAAAGGAGTCAGTCTCAAACCTGGAAGGAAAAGAAAATGAAAACTAACAAACACAATGGCTAAAGAAGACAAAATACAAATTTTCTTCAAGCTGTTAGAGCTACATGGTAGGGAATTGAGTGGATGGTAGTTTTCTCTGAAAGAATTCAGAAGTTTCTTTGTTTCCCCTAACGTCGTGAAATCAAAGTGTTCTGAACAGGAGAGAAACACCTCACCATTTATTTTCTCTTGAACTCATGCACTGGACTCCTGTACTTGTTATAGGCTAAACATTCACTTGCATAAAGATGTGATGCTTGTCACTAGCAAGTAGCCCAACAACTAGCTTCATCAGGTTTCTTCCCCCTTTCTCCTTTCTCCTGAGAACGGTACATTTTTGAGCTATACTTTATGGGAGAGTACAATGACCAATTTAAGTCGTGGTTGGAATTATCATTTATTAAATATGCACAACTTTTTTTAGTTAAAACCAGCTTAAAATGTCTTAATTTCTTCAGTGTAGTATTATACGATAGAATACTCCAGGAGAGTTCTGTGCCTGTTCATGTGTCTAATTTTGATTCATACATCTCATTTTGTGCTTTTGAACAGTCACATGCATTTCAAATATCAGCCACTTTACTGTGGTATCTTTCAATTTCCCTGTTATGCACAGGCAGTGTGATCCAAGTGATGGAATTACTCATACTTAGAAGTACCTTACATGATCAAACAACTAGTGAACAGTGCAATGTAAGCTACCACTGTATCAGTAATTAATCTTCTAGAGAAAACTTTTTGAATAATAAGTGCATTATGGATTATTATACTGCATATTCTAATTTGGAAGCAAAAATTATAGCACTGAAATCTATTAAAACAATGATTTCAATTAGGGAAGAGAGAGCAAAACCCTGAGCAACTTGGTCTGATTTCAAAGCTGACTCTGCTTTAAACAAGTTGGACTAGAAACCCCCTGAAGTCCCTTCCAACCTGAGTTACTCTATGGTTCTATGGAGAAAGGTGCCATCACCTAAAATGCCAGCCAGACTTTCACTTAGACAACCCAGAAAAATGACATCAAAAACAAAAACCAAATATCCAAGAGAGAGAACAAGTTATTCCAGCAGAATCACATTTGGGCTTCAGAGAATTAAAAATCACACCATAACAAAACTTGTGCCAGTTAAAAATCACCAGGAAAGAAACCTCTGTGGCCACACAGCTGGTCTGCACAGAAATCTTGGCACAACTGATATCTGAGAGAGTTGCAGGAAAACTAATAGTGAAGCTGATGGGCAAATCTAAGATGACAGAGTGCACTGGAAAAAATCCAACGCGTTATGGCCTTTAGCAAGAGCAAAGGAGAAATGTCAGAGAAAAAGATATATTTGCAAACTAATGTTCTGTTTTGTAGAAATGTTTTTGGCAATGATGTTCATTTTCAGATAGTTCAGCCAACTTCTTATTTAAAATAAGAATAATAAAATAGAAGACTTTTTTTACAGAAATGAGAAGGTATTTTCATTGGGATTTTAAAAAAAATATTTTCTATTCCTTTTCTTTCTATTCTGTTTCTGTAAACTTTCAGGAAATGTTCACTTTTCTTTTCTCCCCCCCGGCCCCGAGGATGAGAATCCTGATACCACAATATTCACGTAAGCTGACAAAAATAATGGATCTTTGTGTGAGAAGCATGACTAACCACTGTGCAACCACATACTTTTAGAACAATCTCTTTTGGCTCAACCAGAAAGGATGTGTCTCTCCTCCCAGACATACACTTAAAACAAGATAAAATTTCTGAAAAAGAAGCACTTCTGTTCACTTTTCTACATTCAGCTCCAGACAGGACTTTTCAGAGGACAAGTTCATTAAACTGCTGCAGATGTAAGCATTCACAGCTTGATTTCAGTGGATTTCTATTTAAACTGATTTTCGTTTTCTTCCTGAAGTTCTGGGATGTTTCCAGTTTCTTATGCTGACCTGCTGATTTATCTTCAGCAAATCTTTATCACATCAGTTTACAGTTAGGTCTCACACTGAATTTTTTTACAACTTAATTATGACATAGACAATATTATTTCAGCATTACAAAAGGAACCCCAGGATTTTATTACTTGAAACATGGCCACTGGTGTTTTGGAAGCACTTTCTAAAAATTATGCGTAATTGAAAAAAGATAAAGGGTTGAAGAACATCATGGCATCTGAGACTTGCTTGCTCTCATCAGACTCCAGACTAAAAGAAAAATCTCAGTAACAATATATTCTTTTATATAACACTTAAAAGTAATGCTCAGCATGATTTTTTCCACTTTTCCCTTGTGTTACTTTTTGCTTCAAGAGTCTCCTCAAATGCACTGAATGACTTTATTTTAAGAACTGGAACAAAACTATAAAAAATTCATGCATATATTTCCACTTTATAGGATGAAACTTTCCATCTTAAGATATATCTGTTTAGCATTTTTGAATCATTGTCATTCCCTTTTTTATTTAGTTTTTTATTTAGAACCATCCCACTTAATATGGAAAACAAACTGTTTAATAGAATGGTGCCAGTCTGGTATTCAGACCATGATTTTGCTATTCTATTTAAAACACAGGACAATTATCTCCAGAGTTGCTTCATTCCAGTCTTACATCAGTTATGGGAAAGTTATTGCCAAACCAGCAGTTGTGCAATGATGTAGCAGCTAACAGGGGTATGGGGGCACTGCTGAATACACACCTCTGTGCTCCTGAAGAGAGGAAAAAAGTGGGAATTTGCTGTCCACTACCAATGAATTCGAGGTCTGCTTTCTGCCCTTGTCTCTGTGACAACCGTTAACTACAGTTTGAGCTACCCAGATCTGCTGACACTGCAGTATACTTAGAACAAGAACAAGAATGATGCTGTATTTCTTCCAAGAAAACTATACCAAACCTACACTCTTACATGTGCCTAAACTTCCCTTTATGTGGGCATATTGAGACCAGCAGGCAAATAAAATAAAACCATACTAATTTCCAAAAAATTATGAGAAATTTACAGTTGTTCTCATTGGTAATTCTGGGGTAGTTAACTAAAAACATAAATATGTAATTATTTGATTGAGTAAAATTTATCCAGTTTGATCAATCTGGGAAAATTCTGAAGCAATTTGTGATCATTTGGAAAACAGAAAGCAATGTGTGATAACTAACACAAAAATTCTTGTCAAGCCAAACTGTTTACTTCTATTGCAGAGTAACATGCATTTCAGCCAAGGGAGAAACAATAAATCTTAACTAAAGTTTTTGAAACTGCCTCCAAGTGGTTTTCTGAAGCATAAGTCGGTTGATGAAACTTCTAGAATGTGGGAATAAAACTTCACAAAGCAGTTGAAGACTAGTTACAAATGGTTTACTGTCAAAGTAGACAGCTGTACTAAGTGGGACTCTGTGAGGGTCTGCATTTCACCAGCAATTTGAATGGTGGAATGTGTCCTACACAAAGTTTATGTACATTAAATTTGTACATGGCAGGAAACTGAGAGGCATCACAAGTATATCAGAATTTATAGACCTCAAATAATTGTAGGTAACTTGGGTTACTAGGTATGGATAACTACTTGCACATATAGAATGAGCAGCAAGTGGGTAAGACAGCAGGTCTTTAGAGAATGATTTGGAAACTGCAAGCTGAACACACAACAGTGTAAGACAAGACAGGCAAATGGGCTGAGGCAAAGTACAGCGCAAGAGGCATGGATGGACCTTCTGCTTTAGTCAGCACTGGCATGTCTTCAAGCAAGTAGGCTTGGTTTCAGGCCAGGTGTGAAATGCTGTGTTTGCGTAACCAAAACAGAACTACAAAAAAAAAAATCAGAGAAAGGGAAAGATGTCCTTCAACAATACCGATGCAATATTATATACAAGTCATTACATTCAAGTATTCAAACTATAGAAAAAAGGGAGCAGACACTTGAAAATTCCATCCACATCATAAAGGCCATAATCCATATCATAAGGCAAATACACAACACTTTCCCATAAAAGTCTGCAGAAACAGGGGAAATATGATTAAACCAGTAGAAGACATTTAAAACAAATAAAAATAAGTACTTTACACAACAGGCAGTGACCTTCTGGAACTTGCTACAACAGGAGACCGAGGCGGCAGATGTTAGCTGCACTTTGGAAAAGAGGATGAGAGAAATATATGGATCCATAAGCAGATAACAAAAGGACTGAACCCTGTAAGGGACTGCAGAGTTAGGCATGTAAACTCTAACAGGTCTGGGTGCTACTGAAGTACAAGGGCTCAGAAAACAGCATTTCTCTGATGCAGGGAAGCATTTCTTATATTCTCAGGGAATGTGGAACAAGAAGAACTTACTCTGCAGCATCCTCTGCTTGCAATTTCATGTTGTTACAATAAATATAGTAAAGCATTAGAACACACCTTTTTGATAGTTATAGCAAATTAAATTCATAAAATAACAGAGATACAGTTGATTCTGCTCTAGGACCTGCATGACCTTTTAAGGTGTGTTTAAATCTGTGGTGCAGGACCATCAATATCTTAGATCATATTGGACCCAACAGGTCTCCAAAGTGCTGTTATACTCTTTACCCATCAATTTTGCAATCATTTTCCCAGATCAGGATGTGGTTTTACTTTATAAAGCTAGGATCCTTTGATCTGCCATTATCTTGCTATTCAGATTTCTGCTGTTGTAAAGTCAGCATTGGCTTAAATCACAACTCTAACTCTGTAGGCACCATAAGTAGGAGTATAGTTTTATTCTAAACTATATTTAAGAAGAAACTGAAGATACAAGGTAATCACAGAGGAGCCCAGAGATACATATCTTGAATTTGAACACTATTTTCGGTTTGCTGTCAAGAGTTCACTCAAGACTAGGAAAAGTTGGGTAAAGATATTTCAGAAATTGGATATAGCCTTTTATTATTTTCTGTCTCTGAGATACTTTAACAAACACAAAGGGATTAATAGAAAATAAATATAACAAGCTGCTAGTAAACAGATTTTTCCCAGAAGGGACTATGTCCCCTACTGGCATGGTAAAAGGACATTACTGAAATAATAAATGAGTGCTGAGAAAGTTAATAGGAGGGTGATATATTTTTAGAAGCCTTTCACAGAGTTTCTTTCTGAAGTTTATTGTTACAGTCTGTACATTTATGAGATAAGATGAAATAGACTTGTTAAAGAAGAAATTATATCAGGATAGTAAAAAACATTTATGATGCAGATTACCTTTATATCTCAAAGAACACTAGGGACACTAGAGGAATATGATCATAGTCAAGACTGGTGTATTTCCAACCAAACCATAACTTACTGGCAGCTATAAACATAGTAAAGGCAGAACATGTTAGCGATATAATCTACTTGTATATAGTAAAATGAGGGAGAGCTGGCAGAGTTGATACATTCAGGTTTCTTATTTTTAAGAAAATAAGACCATTTTATACATTGCAAGACTAACAGTGGTGAAATCAAAGGATGGATCCTTTTCTTCTTGATGTGTATATACAAGAACACTAATGCAAATCCAAAAGTTTAGCACGGGGTATCTCAAGTAGTATGATTCTTAACTGGTCTTGCAAATAAAGGGAAGAGGCAATAGCTGAATGTATGCCTTTCATTTTCAGTCTGGAAATTCCAATGTGTTTAGAGCAATGGGTCCAATGACTCAACGAATAGCATATTTCCTACTGTAGCTAGCAATGAATATGTAACTCACTGATGTATCAAGTTCCCTAAAGTATTTTCCATATGTTTTATTAAATGTCCCTTAAGACAAAGTAAGATGTCAACATCATTAGCTACTCTACTATTGATCATAACTCTCCACTGACTCTATATTCCCTAGAAGATATTTTCACCATAGACTGAGTTAGGTCAGAGTATTACTTTTTTAGGAATTATTCTGAATCCTGTATGTGTTTGGACGAGCTCTCTGTCCCTTTGAAGCCAAGACTAGCCAGAAATGACTTACTGTTTGCATTTTGAGATACCTTAAGACTAAAACAGGGTACAGATTACCAGTTTATCACACTATATTCAATTAGCATGAAGCTGTATGTTTATTAGTAATTAATCTGTCCTAAAATTTATATTACTAACCACAATTACAGTCATATCTGAAATAACTGGCTCCTCTTCACTTTTGTTTTGCAGAAAGCTCTGTATGGAGTAATTTTAAAGAACAAGCTTCTTTTAGATGGTTAGAAAAATTAATCCTTAAAAAAAAATTAAACTCCAAGTTTGTAATTACCACAGCAACACTGTGAATTGCGTGGGTTGTGTGCAATCAAAACCAGAAGGACTATGTCATTTATATTAAGTACCTGGGCTAGTATACGACAAATGCAATTTCACTGCAGATATATGTGTCCTTATTTCAAAATAGATACAGTGTCTTAATAAATCTATCTACACAGATTCAAAAGCTAGAATATAAACTACACTAAATGGAAGAATGATACAATATAATGACTAGAAAAGGGCCTCCAGCATCTCAATCAAGTATGTAATCTGTAAGTTTCATTTTCCCTGCCTGCAATTCCCTGCGCAGTTTCAAATATCTGATATTTTCCTTCACTTCTTATCCTAAATACTTTCAACCAATATTTGAGAAATAGGTAATTCATACATTTTCTAAGGACTTAACACCTCATGGGTGAATAAAGATTCCACCTGAAAATATTTAATTATTAATTAACTACAGAGTTTTCTGCAATTTAGAAAACAATTCAAAATGTTAGCACTTTTGGGAGAAATTACAAGCCACAAGGGATACATATTCCTTATTAATGCATTCTGTGCAAGACCTCAGAAATCAGTAGAATCCAGAGTCAGCAAAGCTTTGTAGGGCAGTGCATGTCCGAGCACAGCAGAGCCATAAATGCCTAAAAATTTCCCACTGTCCACTGAATAGCCTCAACTGGTTATTCTAGAGTGGAAATTCATCTCAGTCACAAGGTAAATTATTTAGGGAAAAGGGAAGTGAACTAACAGTAAGCCTGCACCCCACAGGCACCCAGATGCAGTAAGTGACCACGTATACTCTCCTACCTAGTACACTGCAGTGTGAAGTCGAGTAGATCAGCCATAAAAGCAGTAACACCTTAAGCTAAAAAGCTAAGCAGTAGCTTCTGGCACTGCCCTTCGCTTAAATCTCAATGAAAGAGATTACAGTTAACACATTTTACCTCATCAATGCGATGGTAATTCATAAGAAAATAAGGCCTTCCTCTAGTTGTTCAGTCCAAATAGCTAGGAGGCTAGGGTAAAACTGTAAAATTATTATATTTTGACAGATATCACATGTGGCAGTTGCAGCTACACTCAAATCTTTCTACGAGACTTTTCTTTTTATTTAATGAGAGATGAAAGATGCAAATAATTGCTGAGTGGCACTTCCATCATCTATCACTGGTGCTTCTTTCATCAGTGTGACAGGACCTCCAATGCCCAGAGACAAGATGAATTGTTTATTGAGATAGAGTGGCTGGAAAATAGAATTAAACTGAAATATACCTTTAATGAACATTCATTAGGCATTTGAGAACAGATGGCATTGCTAGAACAACAAAATGCCAAAGGATTAACATGAAAAATATTGTGAACCAGTCATCAGGGAGTGCTTTTCCTCCCCATGCCGTCACACAAATGCAGAAAAATTAAATATTTTTCAGGTGTGTAAAATAGTATCCTGTATCTAGAATCTCTTGCCCATTATTATTAGTTACTGCTGTCAGGTTAAAGACAAATGCTTGGAGGTAGGCTTGTAAATCAATTGTTAGTCTGAAAGACGTGATTACCATAGACAGAAAATAATTACAATCAAAGAAAATTTGGGGAGAGCAGACCTATACCCTACTCAGGAAAGCTGACAATGCTTATCCCTTCAACCCATTTGCATTCCAAGTCACCATCAGTGATAATAATGACAGACACCTTGGTGACTTAGAAGAAGTAATAAGGTAAAACACAAGGCCCAGTGGAATTATCTCTTTCTTTCCACATACATTTTCCCCCTAAGTTTGCCGCCTCATAGGCTTGGTTATTATTCCAAGAAGAAATATTATGTATAAAACTACTTCAGCTTTGACTTCCCTCTGTCATTTGCCCTTTTAAAAACATCGTGTCACCAGAGCAAGAGGATCCTCAGCTTGGCAGAACAAAATAAATATTTTTTTTTTTAAAAAAATTCAGTTACCTAAACGTTCTACTTCATTTCCCAGTAGATAGGGCTTTTTTTACTTCTCCAGTTTAATTTTATATTGGACCAAAACTGGAGTTTCAGTTGTGTGACACTGTCAGTTCATTTGTAAAGAACAGTGAAAGCAGTTTCAATGGGGATATATCTGTGACAAGTGTCAGAGAGCAGATGGAATATTTTTGTCATTCAATATCATCTTCATTATACCTATTACTGATACTTACTGGTCTTTTGTAAGAACCTTTCTCACATGTACTTGCACTTTCTAATTTCTTCACATCTCACTACTAAAGAAACATATCCGTATCATATATCCACATGACTTTGAAATAAAGAACCATAGGCAATAGCCTTCTTTAGCAGGCTCAAATATCAGGTGGGGAACCAATGGGTTCTCTCTGGTTCCATACCAGACTTGGCAAGTGACTATGGGGAAATCACCTATGATGGTTAGAGATGCTGTTGCTAATGCAGTCCGTTTCATCTTTCTGTGATTTTGGTGTGAAAGATTTCTTTGTGCTGACTCTATTTCTGTACTGTAAAACACAGGTATGTGTCACCTGCCTTTGAAAACTACAGATAAGCAATGCAGTGTAAATGCCAAACCAAATTATTTTAACTCTCAGCTACAAGCAACATTTCCTTTGACAAGAGTTTTCAGAGTTTTCCTAGTGATTTATCTACACAGTTGTCTACCAACCAGGGGCAGCTGATGCCCAGTTTGGTCAGAAATGAGAACAAAAACTGAAGGATGTCTGTTTTTCTTCAGATGTAAGATGCACATTCTATAAAACTACAGCCCAGTGAAAACTAATATCAATAAAAAGACTGTTCGCTATTACAGAAGAAGGTTGTGTGGATATTATGTGTGATATAAAGTCCATTGAAGAAGTATAAGGGAGGCATACCTGTCTGAGTAAGGGTGGCTTTTTAAAAAACATTTTAAGACCTTTTAATTTTAAAGCTGTTCTATAAGAACAAATAGTGAGTCCAAGAAACATCTGAGAGGCATGTTTATTAGGTTCTTATGAGGGTCTGTCCTTTGGACACACCTGTATAGCATAATGGAGCAGGACACAGAGGCACTAAGTGGTAAGTACAACACTCTACCCATAACAATATACTTTAACTCTTACTAGATCAATGATGTGGTAAATCTATTAACCTATTAATTATTTGAGTGAGTGTATATTAATGGAGGGTTCCTGTTCACGGGATCTGAGCTGCTTTGCATTGTGTGGATTTCACAGGCATAGTGTATAGTACCTCAGGCGCCTCCAAGTTGCCTTAGGCAAGGTCCTTTTACCAGTTTTCTACTGATGGAAACTGTGGGTAATCTTCTTGCAGCAACAAAGATGATGACAACCTGTCTAACAACTTTCTTAATGGACTAAAAGGATTGTGCATCACAATTTCTAAGTGTACATATTTTCCTCCTCTGCCTCCCAGTCTCTCCAAGTCTCTTCAGAAGCAGCAAGATTACTCATTTTGAACTTTCAGCTGGAAGAAGGAGAAACATCTGTTTATGTTACGTAAGAGAAAAATATCCAGCAGTTGTAAATACAACAGGACCTTGGTTGTTAACTCTACTTCCAGCAATCAGATGATGTCTTGTTGAAAACTAACAAGTCACTAATTCTCACTCAGAAAATATTCTCTTCATCACTGGGTGAGTCTAACTCAAAAGACATGTTTTAAATTAGGTAATTTCCCATGTACTCATAGCATCTGATTACTTTTATTAAAGCCCAGCTCCCTCTGTAAAATTACTATAGTCAATAGTCAAGATTTCTTTCATCAAAAAGTATGTTTTCACACCAAAACTGCAAGAAAAATAATAACTACTTCTATATTGTTCTTTTTTAAAAAAACAATTTCTTATGATTCTTATAATGTCATAATTTATGCAGATGTTACAAGGATTTTCAATCTCATGGGCCTGAAGTAACAAAAACAATTTTGTATACAGTTCATAGAACAGAATATGTTAACAGAAAGTATACAGTTATTTTTATGGTTTGAGCAAGGAGTGGAGCTCTGTAAGATAGGTTATCTACTTTCAAGAATCTCTTAATTTACTTTGTAAAATGACATCCCTTTCCAAATATTACTGCAGAGAAATAATGGCAAGTGGATTTGACAATAAAAACACTACTGTAGTTGAATTATCTCATCTTCTGAGATATACTTAGTACATACCAAAGCCAAGAGAAAATCAGAAGGGAAATGATTGATAAGGTCAGGGGAGGTGGAAATCTGTCTCTTTAGGGGAGAGAGAGACAATATAGCTAATCAAAATTATAATACTTTCCAATTGTGATTCCCAATGCTCATTGAAGGGAGTATTGCAAGTTATGCCCTTATGACTGTTTATATAACAAGCAATATAATACATGTAAAATGCACAGATTTTTAAGGATTCTTGCTATAAGTGTCTGCCTCTACAACACAATGTGAAATGCAGCTCAATTCTGTCAAGGAACACGATATCAAAGTATACTATCTTAGAATTAGAAAGAAACAAAATAATGTCACATATGGCAACATTGGATTCTGAGATAAATTATTTACTTTGTTTTGCAGTACTGAAGAGTAAGGTTGTGCTGCATGTTTTCCAAATCTCAGATTTCACTGTTGTGGAAAAAAACCCACCACCACCACCACCACCCCCCCCCCCCCAAAAAAAAAAAAAAAAACAAACCAAAAAAACAACCAAACCAAAAAAACCACCACGCACCACAAACAAAAATGAACCAATCAGTTCCTTGCAAGACATGGCAAGAGCAGGATAAGAAGTTCCTGTCTCCACAAATACTCAAACAGGATAGATATTCTATACGTTTTATCACATAACATCAGTTCAGATCTTATTTTTTGTTTAGAACTTACATATAGCACAAATTACACCTTACATTTGTAGTGTTATATTTAGTTTCTCCTAAGAGTATCACCATGTGGCATAAAGAATGCTTATACATTGTGTTCATTTTTATTTACGCATTCCATAATTTTATATTAATTCTTTCAAAAAAACAAGGAGAGATCAAGTATTGTTTACTTAGCAACAAGCCTATAGATGCCTGAACAACCAAGAACACTAAAGCATACTGAGGGAAAGATTTTTCATATAATAGCAGATAATTGTTGGAGAGAAATTAGAATGTATTTAGGTAACAAGATATTAATAAATCCAGTCTAATAAAAGTAAAGATTATTTGTTTTAATTGCAATTCTATAATACAATTAAAGATTATTTATTTTTAATTGCAACCTTCCTTTGAAGAGCAAACAGAAAGCCTTGTTATTGGTTTCCTTCTTTATTACCTCTCAGCGACCGATTTCCATACCAAGAAGTGTTCATTTCACATACAAAAGCATATTTCCTAACTTTGAACATTCTCTATACACCCAATCATTTTCTTTTTTTTTCCAAATACTGCCATTTTTAGTTCAGATACAGATCAAAGGACAAAAAAAAAACCATTTGAGAAAATCTCAAAACTCAATAACAACAACTACAGTGAATGTACAGTTATTGACTTTATACTTCTAACATCAGCAGTCATTTCACTCCCTCTGTAGACAAGGGAAGTAGCCTTCAGTGAGTTAAATTCTTAATTTGAATCATAACCTGAAAATCATCCAGGTGAACAATCTTATTGATATGAAAAAAATGTTGAAACTTGGTTTAGTTTCAGCTTTGTTGTTTTGGGTTTTTTTAAGTCAAGAGACTAACTACTAATATCTGACAGATGAAGACTCAATAGAGTTTTGTAAATTCATTTAATGAGTGAAAAAGTTTTACCATTAAAAGACTGAGCACCACATTTAGATGACACTTTCTCTAAACTCTGGCTCACTGTCAGACAGGGTGAATGGTCTCTAAGGTGACTTTCCACTAGCTTTGATGGAAGATCGGCTTCTCCCATTAGAAGACAACTTTTCAGAAACAATCTATTGAAATTGTATTTTGATATTGCCAGGACTGAATGCAATTTAAACATTTCTTCTGTCTGAATCTGTATGCCTTCAAATGTAGAACTTTTATCTAATGTATTATTTGTACATTTCACTAGAACAAAACTATTCCTTGTGTAATGAAAATGGCAGCAAAGACCACACTGAATCTTTTCCACCTACATATTCTTAAATATTTCCTGAGAGAACTGAAGTTGCGATTACAGTCAGTCTTGATCACATTGAAAGTTTTTCACAACTCTTTTGTGAACTGGTTAGATAAAGGATAGCTTAATTTTCTTCTTTAACTTTTAAACATTACACAAAATACCTACAAACTAGTAACAACATTTTTAAAGTTATATCAAATTTCTATACATTGCTACATTTTAAAACTTCTTCTCCTGCTTTTTGTTTAAACATATTCAGAGAATGGGTTTTGTAAAAAAAAAAATCATATCAGAGATTAATTCTTCGTCAAAGAAGGCCAAAGAGGAAGGATGGATTTAGTTTGAACTGTAAGTCAACCGAACTGCTGGCCTTTTAAAGGCAAGAAGGTTGTAATTGAGCTTGTAAACTGAAATGTGGGGAAAAGCTAAGATGTACAAAAGAGCATATCTTTTACAGAGCAAGCCATACAAATTCACTAACTCATGAAGAATAAGAAATAGTCATGCAAGAAATGCCAAAGTACCATTTAAATGGAACACCAAGAGAACCAAAACACATACTTTAAAACCAATGCTAAAAATCTAAGAAATAAGAGAGTAAAAAAGGAATTTCTAGCTGAAAATCAATAAGCATGCTGAAAACTTAGTGGAAGGAAAACACTATCACAGAGAAATATCAAGGTATGAGAAATAGAAGAAAGAGGGAGTATGTTGTGCTAGTGATGAGGCACTCTGTCTTTAAAAGGCTGGTCCTATTATGACAGAAAGAGTATCTTTATGCTACTCTATACATCTACTCACATTTGAGGTTAAAATGGAAAGGTTCAGAGAAGCACTACAAAGTAGAGAATGGCTTCTGGGTGAGGAAGAAATAAATTCAGACTTTTTAGACTGGACAAGAGACAATGGAGTTCTGTACAATCAGAAGCTGCAGGAACCGTGATGCTAGGCTGAGCTGGCTGCTCACGCCCTCTCTGAGAACAAGTGAGAAGAAGCCAGTAGCCAGGCTCAAATCCAACAGAAAGAGGAAATTCTTCATGGAACAAGCTATTAGAGAGTGAATGAATGCACAAGCTCAAGTTCAAAGAAGAAAATTGCTGATAGCTACCAAATAGATATGGACAACAACTAGGTCTGCAGCCTAGAGGAGTATTAAATGAGGTGTGCCTGCCTAATCTCACTTTACCTCTATGACATGCTTATAACCAGTTAGAAGCAGGGTACTGGGGGGAGCAATCTTTTGGTCCAACTTAATACAGCTGTTTTTCCAATTGCAATTTGAGGAGCATTCTAGTCACAATTATATGCTCGTTATCTGTCCTTGATCACTGGGCTCACAGGGTATTACCTCTGCTTCTCTGATGAACCCCAAACCTGAAAGAATAAAAAAGTAATTTCTATGAAGTCTGCTTCCAAGCTCAAGTTCAAGTGTGCACACAAATACACATGCATACATTATTGTGAACAAAAATTTTCTCTCAGCAAAACACACGTGCCCACAGTGTGAAGGAAAGCTCATGCATCCCTAGCTTGTACTTTTTTTTTTTTTTTTTTTTTTCAAAAAAGGCTTATTCTGTCAAGATTTTGATCTGTTTCTATTCCTCTGAACCTTATCCCATGAGAGCAAAGAGGACATAAAATAGAACCAGCCAGAAATAGATGTCACTTCCATTTATACTAAGATTCATTTATTATAGCTAGATACAAAAAAACTAAAGTACAGAAAAAAATGACTGTTCTTGTCTTTACTCTTCCTGAACCTATCTAACCTGCATCTGGTTTAGCAAAATCAGTATTTCATTACACTATTGGTCATTCCGTACAATAACTCAGATCTCTGAAGGACGAAGAGCACATTCTGTCCTCTGAAGACTGTATGAATCACAAGAAAATTGCTACGGTTTACTCATATTTGTTAAACACCATTGTAATATATTAGCTTTATGCTGCATCATTTGTCTCTTACATTAGCATTAAATACAGGCAGCAGCAATACAATGATTATCCTGTCAGAGAGTAAATTTTTAATTTTACTGGCTACATCGGCAACTTTTATTAAAGTAATGCGAAAAGAAATGGCAAGCATGCTTTTTAGTCTTTAGATCCCAGATATTCAGGCAAACGGTATGAGCTATACTGCTTGCAAAAGCACTACATGGTGACACCCAATATTACTTTGGTCACCAGCTAGAACAGGAGTATCAAAATGATCCAACTAGAAGACTGCTAGCTGCGGCTAGATAGGCTTCTTGTCTATTTCATCTGCTTTGCATTACAAAATGGTCTTTGATGTAAGCCTTTCCTCACTGCCTGTATTTCTGATACCATTCTATTTTTTTTCATTTGCATTACAAGCAAAGACTATTCATTACTCTACCTGAGACACCTGAGAGGTGTACTAGTATGTCCTGAACAGCTGTCTTCCATATTCCAGTTATCAACCATAAAGAAAAAATAGGGAAAGTCACATGAAACCTTCTCAAATCCAATCTCACAGCTAGGCCACTGACCTAGAAAATATCGAATGTTCCACATCATGACTGCAGATGTTTCATGTCAAGTGTCTCATCTACCTGCAATACCAAACACACACCTCTGGCCCAAGAGACACTGCAGTTTCTCACATCATGTTTAGGCCAATCTCCCTTTAGTTTGACTCCACCAATATTTCCTTTCTTGCTCCTTAGTTTTCCTAGATGGACCTAGACTTACATAATCACAGGAAAGAAAAGATGCCATACAACAATACTGGAGTTTTGCCAGTAAAACACAAGACAATCTGATGATCACAAACCTATCTCCAGCTTCATCAAATTCTCCATTTCATACTCATTTTCTTCTGGCTCTCTTTTGTTCCTTCTGCCAAGAACAATCCTCCCACTTCTTAAAACTGTCTCAATTTTTTCTGGAGTCTTTGTCACAGGCTTCCTCAGATCTCCCTTCCGTCATGGGAAACAGTCACCTCAGATTTATCTTTACTGAGACTTTGATCCAATTGCAGAGACTTCCTGAGTCTCCCAGAAAAAACATATTCCCAGCACAGTAAGTACCGATCTTTCCATCACTGGGCCATCTATCCATATGCCCTCACGTTTGTATGTTTTGATCATCATAAACCACAGTTAGCATTGGTTTAACATCTGTTCCCTTGGAAAACCTCTGTCTTTCTGAAGACACTGCTGAAATCCAAGAGAAGCTGGTATAGCACTATAAATAGGACGATTAAGAGAGGGCACTGAAATATAAACTGTGCTAATAATGCTATAAATCAAAATAATGCAATGATGACTTCAGGAGCTGAGGTATTAAAAGGAGTAAATTCCCTCTAAGTCACTATAATGGGACATATGCATCAACATAATCTTGCTGCTACTGTACAATCAGCCACAGAAATAACTGCAGACAATTTAATTCTCCAACCCTTCTAACTCCTCAGTGCTATAAAAGCCCTGTGTTCTCACCCTTTTCAAACTCCAGTTCTTGACTGCTGTTCTACAGATGACTTATTCTCCCTCTCTTTCTGTAACACAATCTTTTATTTATATGTAAGAGACTATTACAACAACTTGGAACAAAGCCTGATTTTGTCAAGTAGTTGATTTAAAGGATTTGCATCTCTAAACATTGTGTATGCATTTTAATGTACTTAAATAAGAAAACCATCTGTACATTTCCTTCTTTGAAACAATGCTTGGCAAAAATTCATTACAATTATAAGTAGCATACCACTAAGCATATGGTTAAATGACAACATATTTGATTATTTCAAGATCAATTAAATTGAAAGCACTGTTTTGTTTAATATTGAAAGTAATAAATCAAAGTTTTATAATAATAAAAGACATCCATTTAGAAAATAATGCTGCTTTGCCTCAGAAGAAAATACATGACCATTGTGTTTGAAGGTTTAAAGCTGTACATAATGTTAGGTTCTTGGCAGAGTTCAACATCCCACTTGGCCTCTTACTCAAGGAAACATTTGTTAAATTCTAACAATCTCAGACATTGTGCCTGGAAAATATTTACTACTTCTATATGAACTTTAGGAGACCCCATCTGAGCTGCATTATGTATTACTACAGTTCTTGCTAGCCCATAATGAAATGTCACAGTCCCCAAACGAAAGATATTGCATGAATGAATGCAATATCCCACTTCTTAATAATTTTCTTTTATTCCCAGGATAAAAGATAAAAAACAGGCAGGAGATCAGGCTTTATCATATAAAAAAAGAACTCGTATATAAAATTAAGCAATTTAGAGGCTTAGGTCCCCTTTAACATTTATTTCTTCTCAAATTTATTATGGAAGATGATTAAGTCTACCTTTCCTGTGAAAAATGCCCACATAAAAAGCATAATTGGGCATTATCTCTTAAGTCTTGAAAAAATTGCTGCATTTAGAATTAAAAATATGATTCCATGGAGCTGTTTGACCTGCAAATTCAACCTGGGATCTGATATTTAAACCACATTATTTCTTGCTTCAGTATCACTCAGTCTAATATTTTCTGTAAAAAATTGGATGGGTGATGCATGAAAGTTTCCAACACATTGTCTCAATGGCACATTTATTCAGCAGAATTAACAAGAAAACATATGGAAGTAAGAGAGGAAAATGAATGTATGACTGTCTCAATTATCTGTATAAGATAGTATCATATTAATACACGCTTCATGTGTGAAAATTAAATTAACAGAAGTAAATGCAGAAACATGTACTTTGGACACTGCTGAACAAACTCCTCTGTAAAACAGCTCTTTCTGTTTTACCAGTGAGGGTGTGTAGGAACAAACCACAAGATGTCATCTTCAAACTGGCAAGAAAATATGTACGTGAAAATAAAAACATTAGATGGTCACAAGGGTGAGAGAAAGTGATATATCTGAACTTTTTGGTCCTGAAACACTAATTAGAAAGTACACATGTGCCACAACCATTAAAGACTTTGGAGTTTTGAAAGGGCCAGCTGGAGACATCAAGTAACACAAGCAACATGTCTACTGGTTTGTTAGTTAATAGAAGCAAGCTACTGGAGGGAAAAAAAAAACCACAAAAAAAACCCCCAAACAACCTACACCTAACATTCAAATAATAAAAAAAAAACCCCACAACAAACCAGCTCATGTTCTCCTTTTGCATCATTTGTCAGAGGAGACAAATGCATAGCTGATGTAAAGCAAAGGCAGTGCTTTGCATATTCGCGATTAAAACCTAGTGTGGTGAAGGGCACAGGAACAGCCTAGGGCACAAGCAAACCTTCCCTCATAAGGTGTTTTGAATATAGAGTGCAAGAGAAAACATTTTCCAAGATCAGTGCATGAGAGCTTAGGCCGGTCAGCTCAACTCACTCAAGCAAATTGATGCAGCTTTTTTTCTTTTACTTACGTTCTCTATGTTTTTCATTGGAAGAACAAGCCTTGCTGTCCTACTCACTCTTTCTCTGATCAATCTTTTAAACTTACCAAGCTATATGGAAAATGGATTTTTTATTTGTGCCAGCATGAAGCCAAGGCACTGAATAAATCAATTTCTCCTCCTTTCTTGTCCTCTGAAAAAAGTATTTATTTTTATCAATTGAGTAATCTCAGTAAAAGAACCTCAGAGAAGCCACTTCAGGCTTCACTATAGCCACCAGATTAGAGTTCTCCTCTGGCATGCAAATGATGGGTTCAGACCACAATCAAGCACACTAGACATCCTAGCTCAAACAAAACTCTGCTATGATGTTCAATTAGATATCTACTCACTAAGACCTGCATAAGGACAACAAATGAACTTCATAATATTTGGCCTGGTTTTACTGTAATCCTGTTCTCTTAACCCACTGTAGCCTGACAATTCTTCTATGCTGTTTTTCACTGCCCTGCATAGTTCTTCCATAGCTACTTAATAAAACCTTACAAGAAATTCCATCTAGTTCCAGAGACTTGATAGCTTTAATTTGTGCTAAATTACTAAATGCTTCTGCCTCACTGGTCACAAAATCATTTGGAATACTGCATACCCAAATAGTGTCAGATGGCATATTTTTCCTGATCTCTCAAGTAAATACACTGGAGAAGTATCCATGTAATTTGCTTTATCATTCCTCCCATCTTATTTTCTAATCTCCTCATCTGATGTTTTAATTTCTTTCTTCAGTGAATTTGGTTTTGTTACCTAAAAAAAGTCCTGTATATGTGTTTCTATAGGTCTAATTTTAGTTCTCCTGGCATTGCTAATGAGTTCTTTTTATAGAATTCAGTGTCTTATTTTTTTTTCATTATTTATGTATTCTTCTGTTGTTGCTTACACTTTTCAAGTAGTTGTTGACTTCTATTCTTGTCTAAATTGGTCTAGTGATTTTATACTACATTTATTCAGGATTATTTCCTATGCTGAATAGATATTATATAAACTAGGATATTTGTTGAGTCCTTCATATTTCACTCAAGTTCATTTCAGTCCACTGGGAACTTTCAGGTGCTTTTTTTGTTTTCTGTTACAAACAATTATTGTGTAAAATTTTAAGCCTGAAGAAAGCAATGTTAGTAATGCCTTGAAATCAGAACATGAACTAGAGGTGCCTTCTCCCCTACCCCGATTCTGTTTTCTTGGAAAATGTTAATTATTTCACTTTCTACTAAAAATTACTTTAAACTTTTAGTTCAACAGTCATTGTTTCATCATCTCCAAGAGTGACAAATAGCAATATTGTGCTCTTTGGATAAGCTAGGCAGCACAAATAGCATTTGGGACTGTCTCTGACACAAGCACAACTTCCTAGCCTAGGATGCAGGAGATTTGTGACATACAGCAGTGATCCAGAAATTTCTATTCTGACTTCTGTGCCACAGGCGTCATTATGGGGAACACTGAGCCAACAAAGATGCTCCATGTCTAGAATTAAGGTCTCCTCTGAGCAGCTGTAATAAAAGGTTTCTAAATGAACGATGGATCAGTCCTTCAGGGAAGATTTTATGTAAACTGTAAATTATAACAGTGTAGACTCCTTCAGGCTAATCTCTGATTTTGGCCATTAGTCCTTCTCTGCTGTAATGCAGGCCATAACAGATTCATTCACTTTACTCTTTTAATTATACACATCTAATGAATATTACTAAGCTTTGTTTCCCTCTTGTATTCTGTCTTTCTGAAATATTGCATGACCTGAGCTTACACCATCAATGATAGATCTTTAATGATCTGTAGGCAATGAGCCTCATAACTTCCTCTTGCCAAATAAGCTTTAATTTCAGACAATTTTATTACTCCTTAGCCTTATAAACACAAGCATGTTTTTTTTTAGAAGTCTCCATTCTTGATGCTTTATCCATCCCTTGTCCATTACATTTCTGCAGTTATAATAGCTTTATCAGTCTAAAGAATATTGAACAAGAATACCCTAGAATACCCTTTAAAATACCCTAAAGAACAGACAAACAGGCCAGCATGCTGACTCTTGCAATGTATTCAAAACCACATGGTCCATAGATGATGTTTTACAATGTTTAAAAATGTATTGAAATGAAAATATCAGTGTACTCTTAGCTAGCATAAGGGTTTATCTGCTCCAAAAGAAGCATAAGGACCTTCATTTACCTCTGCACATTGAAAGCTTCTACAGGACTTTCCTTTGCATGTCTCAGACTGGGAAAGGCTAGTCCCCTACAAAATTCTCCTCCTTACAGTTTCTTTCTTTCCTAACCATGGCATACACTGGGACCACAGGTTTTGATTGTTTGCTTTGCCATACCACTTTCCATTATTTGGAAAAATAATTTGTGATTATGACAGGCAGAGTTTAAAAAAAACAACCAACAGAAGTCTCCTGCTGACCCCAGGGCCAAACTAGGCAGAGAGGATGGAACATTATTAAGCTGTTTTGAGCTGATAGACAATTTCTGTCATAGCTGATAGCTATGTTGAATATTCAGTAGAAAAATCAATGTCCTGGCCCATTGTGAGTTGTAGGGCTGGATTATTATACTTGCATTGGCCCTATTATACTTGTATAAAGGCCCTATTATACTTGTAATGGGACTCACTCAGCTTGTTAATAGTGCCAAATATTGGATCCAGGCAGCACGGTAGAACATCTGTGATCCTGAGTGCTCTTACCTGGGAACCTTCCTCTCATTTACTAGTATACTTCAGGGGTGGGTAGGAAGTCAGGAAACGCCACTGACTAGTCAAACCACTAAGGCGGTGAGAGGGGAACACAAAGATATAGGAAACAATGCGTTGTGTGACTTTTCAGGACAGATGTTACCTTCTAGAGTGGAGGAGGGTTTTTTGTCATTTCCACATAACTAATGACATATGTGCATAGTCTGGTCTAATCTGCAATATTCCATCTCATCAGCTACAGGGTGCTGATCTGTGCTATTAACTTCTCCCATAGTCAGCTATACTAATGACAAAATATAATATCAGTGCTAACACAAGTTACCTTAGAAGTTTTCTTGGCAAATACTCAGTATGCTCCTACGCTATCATGCAGAAAGATTGCATGGTGTACTCACGGTTTACCAGGCACCATCAAAAGGACAGAGAGGCTAATAACTACATACTCCTCTAAGTTCTATAAACAGATCTTTGAAAGCAATAAAAGTCTGCCACAGTTCAATTAGAGAAACAGAGTCCACTGAACATATCAGCCCACAGAACCCTAAGGAAAGACACAGGAACATTTGCAACAAAAATACGTCTTTTCAATGGAAAATTGCAGTACTGACTTTCCTCAGCATCAATACTTGCATAAACAAGAAAAAAGGGAGCAACAAATGTGGAAATATTGCCGACTTAATATTTCCAGATGTCAGATATGTTCTGCTGGATCCGGAACAAAGAAAATGGACAGGAAAATATCTTTGGTATGTCTTGATAGTTTAACAGTCTGTTCCTGTCAGCAACTTCTCAGAGACTTCATTGCTGTGAAGATGCTTTCACCCAGAGTTAGTTGGTGAGATGTCTATTTGGTTGGGAACCACAAAGATTTTGGTGCTATATGTAGGTGCTGTCATCCAGCAGAGGAACTGCAGGACTATGACACACTACTCTCTGCTCTGTTCCCATCTGCAGCCCTGAATCCAGAACATTTCAGTCTTGCCAACAGAGCCTTCTTTGGTCTATGCTGCTGTAGGAAGGCATAGTGGTGTGGCAAAAACGTACAGTGAAAAGCACTATTCATCCCGATACAAACACCCATGAATAGAACTGCTACCTTCTTTTGGACAATTAATATCTATCAGGTTAAATCTGTACCTGGATTCATATATGCCATGTGGGAACTTCTTACAAAAGAAAATACTGACTGAAAATTGTAACAAATCATGACAAAGTAACATCAAAGAGAAGAGAAGACAACCACCTGTGGCTTTGAGACACAATAATTTATCTAGCAGCAAAATCAGTCAGAAATATTGATCATAAATAAAATCTGGACTTTTCTTCCCATCATCATAGATGAATCTATCCAGTTTTGCATATTTATATCAGCTAGTAATAAATCATGTATATGCATGCAAGACCTTTAATTAAAGTACTCTTTTTAATATAAATAAAAAGCTTGTATATCAAGATGGAAGTCTACAGGTATATAGAGAAAAGTTCTTTACCTGTGGGGGAAGAATATACACTGAAAACACTGCAGTTGTATTTTTATTATAGAATTCTTGTGGATTTTAATATGTCATATCAAATATAATCAGATACTTATAAACAAAGACCTAACACAGAGCTCAAGATTTTTAAAAATGGCCAGTTACTCAAAGCTTGCCTATTAAAAGCAGTTATAAATATTCAAGAGTAGCACTATGCCATCAGCAAATCACCACAAATATCCCCACATTAGTTAACGATGCAAATGGTTCCACATGGTCAATAGCCACAAACGCTACACATACCATATGATTAAAACATACACAGGTACTGAGGGCTGGGATCAGATTCTATCCCAAAGCAGGTATGACTTAAAACTCAGTTCATTGCCATCCAGGGCACCAAGGAGTTCAAGAGGCTTTGGGAATTTACCCAGATTGTTCTGTGTGGAGGTCCTCCCTATATAGCAGATTGGGTATGGGCTGATAAAGAGGAAGTCTGCAATGAAGCAGTGGTTTCAGAAATATGGAGAGTGTTTTACCTTCCTCAGGAAATGCAGGAGCCAAGGCTTTAGATTCAGTGGCTGCACTGCAGGGGCATTTCTCAGTCAAACAGAGGATTTGACACAAAGGCTCCCCAGCAGCACCCCAGCTCGGCGAGTAATGCAATCAGGAGAAAAGCTGACCTATGTCCTATCAAGCATCTGCTCTGTTGGCCCTGGACCTCTGCAGCCTCATGTCCCCCCAGCTGGGGTGTCTGGCAGTGGGTTCCTGACAAGCCCTGCCCAGCTGCAGCTGCAGGGCTCAGGCCTGGCACCTGGGAGGGAGCAGCCAAGAGGAGCCCCATCAGGGCCTCCGCCCTCACAAAGCCGCTTTAAACTCTGCCATTGCTCCCAGCCCGTGCCATGGCATGACCACCTCCCTCCCCAACCCCAAACCATCAATGTTGTTTCCCAGCCAGGCATCACCCTGGCCTCAGCCCTGTGGCCACTGGGACTCATGTCAGTCCCCTGGCTGGGCCTGGTGAGGCTAGGGACAGTGTGTGAGTCCCTGCCCTGTCATGGCCCTATGCTTCCTCAGCCCCAAAACTGACTGTGAAAGGTGGAAGTCTCACATCAAACCACAGAAAATTGTTGAAGGAAAAGTAAGTGATTTTCCAAAATGCTAAATCTGGATTTAGGGTAGTCTGATCAGAAGGCACCCGGTTTGGCCTGTGTTTTCCTTAGCAGCTGTCAGCAATATACCTCCATAGGTGTCATCTGCCCAAAGTCACAAACATGAGCCCTTTCAGCATCTTCTGTGACAGCAAACAATGACTTTCTTTACAGCTGTAGCAGGGGGGAAAAACACCTTCACAAAATTACCCTTTGATCACACTTAAGATCTAACATAACAAAATGAACTTGCATTCCTAGCCCTGTCTACAACACAGAGTAATTTTTGTACCTGAGGCTGGATATTGAAAGCGCAGTTGCAGTCACCATCTCCATCTCTTCTCATTTTGTGTCTCATGTTAAACCGGAATAATGTTTTCTATTTCTTACAACAAATACATGTATATATATTTCCTATGTTCAATTATGTAGTTGTCCAGACTTCTTCTATTCAGTAATCTGATTTCAAAGTGCTTAATTGAAGAGCCGTGTGTTGACCCCTACCACTTACAGCAGGATTAGTACACAAATATATCTCACCTTTTACACCCACTTATACCTCTGCAATCCTTTTTCTTCACTGAATAATATTACTGGCACTTTCTCATTAGGTGCAGATTTCTTGTCAAACATCATTGCCAGATCTCAGGCAAAAAAAAATCTCTGCGATTTGTGGTACTAGAGATACAACAAAACAGTACATTCTAATATATTTGTAGTGAGATAAAAATGCCATATAATTTTTTATAGATGTGGGAAGGAAAATAACTTATAAAAATTTTGTTAAAAAATTCTGTAACACATACCCTGAAAGCCTGATCAATAGGTGTCTCCAAAACCATAAAAATCTTGAATGAATTCCATTTTTATTTGAGCTTTCCAGCTCACTTTTATGACAAATTTTCAAACCAACAAGTACTGGAAACCTAACTCTGCACTGTAGAGGTAGTCTGAATACTCACAGATGTCACTTACTAGGGGGATGTACTGCTTTCAGTTAACATTGTCTCATGTAGAAAAGAACACTCTCTTGATTGAATTGCCTCCTATGAAAACCTCATAAAAGACAACTCACTACAACAATTAATTATCTTGTGTGGATAAAAAGTACTTAAATGATCTTGAAGAACATTTTTCAACTATTAGCTGAATGGTTTCTTGAAGGTAATAATGAAAGCTGTGGCCTGGATAATTTTTTTTTTCCTACTTTCTCTCCTTTGCATAGAAAACCCTGCATGACATTACATACCTTTCTATACAATACTTTTTGTAACCTGTATTAGATAAATCACAAGGCACAGTGACCATTTAAAGATTTCTACGTTATTCTTAATCATATATTGAAGAACCATTCAGCCATAGTTGCTGCTAACAATTCAGTGTTCAGTATTTATTTCTAGGCCACTGGTACCTGACTTTACACCTGCCATGAGGTACTGCAAGACAGCAGGGCCACTCAAGGGGATATGAACCAAGTCCTGCGCAGCAGGAGAGTAGCTTGAGATGAAACTGTGCTGCCTTCCATTGCAGAGGGCATTGGAAATCCAGTACCTCCTCATAACATCCACGTGCTATATGACAGCTCTCAGAAACTGTCTGACATAAATCAATCACCAACTCATAAAATTGTCCAAAAAGAACAATTATGCAGCCATTACAACATGCTCACTCATGACATGAGGATGTTACAACATGAGGAACCAAATAAGCATCAAAACGTCTCAAATTACCTTTGCAAGCTGTACCCAGCTCTAGTCAGGCTTGTATGTAGAGGACATAGGATATAATCAAAATCCCAACAAACTCCATCTAAATTTAGAAAACTGCAGAAGTATAAACCACAATTCCACTAGAGGATACAAAAGAGAGTCCTAGAGATATGGATCTGCTCAGTTATACATGGAGTGGTATGCTGTCATTGAAGAGAAAATAGTGGTGGGAAAAAAAGATTAGTAGTTATCAAAACTTTTCAAAGCACTGAAGTCAGACCTAGCTTGATGGAGATGTCAAACCGTTCAACTGAAAAAGAAAGGGGCAGGTCGAATACAGGAGCCATATTCAGATGTCAGTTTTCAAGTTCCCTGTGAAAACAGTGGAATTGTCTTTATGTGCCCTCAGGAACTTGGTAATAAACTTGCTGATAGTTGTTGAAGTTCATGTTCTTTCCTACATGAGTCACACAGAAAAACAGTATATGAAATCCATCTGAAAAGTTCCTACCACTTCACCATGATTTTTTTGATTTAAAAATTGATCTTATTTATTCATCAGATTTAAACTGAGGACCTCCAAAATCCAAACTACTCTTCAAAATTCTGAAAAAACAACTGCAAGATTTGCTTCTGCTCAGAACAAGCTCTCTGAAGCAACAATCTGTCCCATTCCCCATAAAGTCTGTGTTGTTAATAATGATCGTAATTGCCAACAAGAAAACACAGGGACTATGCACTACTGACTTTCAGACTTGCAACTCCTGTTTTATGGAAGATTAAGGTGCTGTTCAGGCTTTTCCTTTGCATGTAAATGATTCCCCTCTCCCTTTCAATTTAAGGGTTTGATTCTCCTTTGTCTTCACAATTTCAAAACTCAAAGCCAATTGTAGAGAAACTCAAGAAACCAAAGGTGTGAATCTTCAAAGTAATGAGCTCCACAGTAGACATTTCCCCAGAGAAATAAAAACTAGAAACCTGCAATAAGGTGATATATTTATAATGGTTGCAGTTTGCTGATGCCCTTTAATTACTTCAGGATTTCATTGCAAGAAAGAAAAATTGCATGAAAATGCACATTGCCCCTTTCTTGTTAGTTTCTGAATGCAGTGGCGCGCATATGTATCTAAGGCATCAGTTTAGAAACTAGATTATCAAAGACTCATTCAACAAAAAAAATTGAATTTATCTAAAGCAAGGTTCAGGAAGATAAACCTGAGATTACTAAAAAGGTTGTTTTGAACACAGACCTGTGCTATGTCTGAGTTCATAGCTGTTCAGCTGCACTGTATATTGCTGTGAAATTGAAGTAGGCAGTGTCTTCAGATGTGGATAAAAATAAACAAGAAGTGATGGAATCTACACATTGGAAAAAGTATTTGTAACTATGCTCATATAACATCCTTGTTATATGACCTCAGGAGACATGCAGGACCGAAATTATTTCAAAGGTGGGAACAGCATAAACCATTGTCCTGAGAGACAATAAATAAGAACATCTGATTTATGTTCTAGATATCACTCATTACTCCTGATTCTATCACCCTTGGAGACAGTCTGTCTTCTCTCTGACTACATGGTCCTGGGATTTTCAATCTCCCTTCACAGAGAGCATTCTTTCATGTTTTTTATGTCTATTTCTCATTCCCCTGCATTCCTAAGTTTTTTGTTTGGTTTGCTTTGCTTTCCTTTTAAGAGGGACTGTTACAGAAGGCGGTAGCCACAGGAGGGCATACGATTGATTTATATAATGGCAGCCAATCAGTTTGAGTTTGACCTGTTGCTTTATATAACAGGTTACTAAAGTCTTACAGTTGAGTCCAATTGCCCTGTCTGAAACAGAGTATATATCCACTCAGCTGTCAAAGGTGGCACTGCAGCTTGTGTATACGTCTGAACTACCTTTAAATGTGCTAGTTTGGGTGAGGAAGGTAGAGCAGTTAAGCACAGGCTAGAAAGCCCTCCTGAGAAGCTGTGTAAATAGTCAGGCAATTAGGCTAGGCTAAGCTCTGTTTTGCCCTGACTACACTGCCAGGAGTACCTGAACCAGCTCTTTTAAAACGAGTTTGGGCAATGTACATGAGCTGGAGTCACTGCAGCCCCGCCGGGTAGTCCTAACCTTCAGTTTGAACAGGGTGTAGAGACAAAGGACAGAAGTAACCTCAGCTCTGTATCCTTTGGTATCTGTTCTGTAACATGCAGCTGGAAAATATGAGGCTTTTATTTGTCAAGTAGATTCTATACTGATTTAGCTCTCTTGAAAAGAGAAGGCTCCATGCAGAGAGGGCAGTGTATATTACTCAGCACACAGTACAGTTTGCATGTACGTAGCACAGTACATAAGGAGTGTTATGCTTCAAATGCAGTTAAACACAGGTATTTGAGACTGTGCTGCTTTTTTTGAAAATAAAGTCACACGTATAAATACATAAATAAGGAATAAAATACTCAATTTTAGCCATCCACTTTCTGTAATATTTTTATTTCAGCTGTAGTCTACATGACAGATGTTGATTTCCCTAATTCTGACTAGTGCTTTCAGTGTGAATTGTTTTCTTGTGCTTCTTGTTAGATACATAACAGGGCTCAAGACAAACTCTGAAAATACTGAAGTGAAAAAAGAATAAGCTTAATTATGGGTAGTTGTGTGCAATGTAACATTTAAGCTATCCTTCCTCAATATGTATGATTAATTACTTATTGATAGTCCCAATGCACAAGTAATTTATTACCTACATATTTTTGCTGTAAAAAAAAATAAAAAAATCATTTTATGCACATGTAGCAATCTATTACTTAATGATAGTTTCTGCTTCTGTGATTTAGGTGTCTACTAGAACACAAACCTTTGGAGGAAGTTCTTACTTGGAGGGAAGGGCACAAGGATTAATTCTGAGCAAGACATCAAGTTCTGAAACTTCCGGTTTAGATCCACACACTGTGATCCAAACTATTTCAAATTATATTTCCTGGAATATATAAAAAGGGTTCTTATTTTAACTATCAGACAGGAGGAATACTTGGATATATACTGTGATGTGAATAATTGTAGGACACAAGTCAAAAGGTACTTTGTCTTCAAGCATTATGAAAATGCTTAGACAGAGAGTAACTCCAGTGGACATAGTTCATAACTGAAAAATGAGAGATGACAATGATTGCATATTTGGATACACATAACTAGAGTATTTACATAAGGATTCAGATCAAGGATGGATGGAAAACAGCCATTCTGGGACAATTCAGCTATCTATCTACAGTGGTAACACGTAACATTGAAATTCCCCTTCAGTCAGGAGCAAAAGCCAACCACCATGCATTTTTGCTAAATCACTTGCTTATTCTGATTCTACAGACAGAGTAAAATGACTGCAAATATAAAGGTTGGTATCATACCTACTGGTATAATTCTGGATATGATAGCAGTATTTAGAGAGTCCAACTAAGAGGGAGGCATGATTATACTTGGATATTGCACAAACACACTGTAAGAGATTTCTGTCTAAGGAGCTCAACTGTATACAGGAGAGAGAAAAGCTGGGACGAAACAAACGCTAATGGCTCCATTTTCTGAATGGATAATGTGGCACGCAAAAACTTAACAAATTGCCATGTCCACTGATAAATGTCAGATGAACTTACATATCAACTTTGAAACTGCAGACTGAAATTATGTGTGCTAATTCGCAGTTAAGGAAGCAAATTCTAACCTGCTGAACCTCACTTCAGAGCTTTAACCAAAAAGCATACAAAATCTGCCAAAACAAACAAAACCCCAAACATCCTCGCACCTGCCCCCTCCCAAAAAAAAACTCGGAAGAAACTCACCAGCATTCATACTACTATTTCCTTAGTTGTCTCCCTTGTGTTTCAAAAGATAACACTGATCACACTCTGATAGACAAAGTGCATTTTTGCTATTTCACTGTTTTTTAATTCGAGACAGGTAGTAAATGTTTGATTTTGTTTTAGTTTTGCACCTTTTGTATTCAAAGAGTAAGAGCTGTCATTTTCAAGATGATGCACAATGGGGACACAATTTATATTTTTAAAAATGACAAAAAATACCCTTCTTTTATATCATCGCTTTGAACTGGTGGTTTAGAAAATCAGCCTTGATGATGCAAATATAAACAAACCTTTTGAGCTTAAAAGCTATCTTCATCTTGTGTTGAACAGAGTACAAACTGAATTTTAAAACCAAAGAGATGGGGCTGTGCAGTTGTATTGGCAGCAAATCTAATTTTCAAGTTGCCCTCAGGCACCAAGACCAGCAGAATATTTGAAAGGACTGTGTAGAGGATTATTGTTTGATCCCTGCTTGAAGCTCAGAATTTGCACTTTGCTGCACTCTCTGTTGATAAACATCTCTGCTTTCATAGGCAAAGCTGGACACTTTGCCTTAGACTCCAAATGCCTTCCTTAAGATTAGATGAGCTTGCAGGGAGCAAGATGAAGCTCAGAGGATGTCAAGACACAGAAAGGACACAAAGAACAGTTGGAACACTAACTTTCTTTTTGTGCTATGATTTTTTTTTGTTTTGTTATTAATATTTTTCAACCAGAAGCACCATGAAGATGAATATATAGTGTGTGAACAAATCAATCCGGTTTCCTTAACTTATATTCTAGATTTGAAAATAGGGAAAATGTAACAATGCTGGGAAGGTGTGACTGAAATATAAAGAAGGGTTAGATGTATACCCATAAGTTTAGGAGCTATTTGCTTTTGTAAGTTTTCTACTGTTAATAATATATCTTCATTGCCTCCCTGACACTTTTCACCTCCCTTCTGTATTTATCAGTGAAATGTAATGCTGCTTCTCTCAAAATTGGTGTGGAGGGAAGGGGAAGAAATGGGGAGGAGGTCATTTTTGCACCATGTAACAGTGTTTTTTTGTGAAGTACTTCTTTAGTACGTAGGTTCAAATTTTATGGGAGGGAATGAGAAACCTTCAGTTCTACTATTCTCAGACCGATCTCATAACAATAATTTTCACAGGAGTGCCATTAGTTACAGAAGAAAAACACTAATGAGAACTTTAGGCCTATCTAGTTTTCATATCCTGTACATCAACAATTTTTTGAAAACCAAACAAATGATCTTTCCTTTTTCTTACTTATTTTTACCAGGGCTTCATTATGTTTGTCTTTTTTATATATTTTAATTTTACACAATTGAGACTTAATGAAAAGAGTGCTTAAGGAATAAATGTAAATAAAAATAGTGAATCAATTAATTGCTTCTTGTTGATGATTATAATTGTTTCTATACTTTATTTTAGCAATTACGTATACTGTAATTTGAACTCAGAGACCTATGATTATTAAATCCAAATTTCAGGGCTTTACATATAAGAATGACAAGCAGAAAAATGCAGTGAATATTTTCTACCTTTCATGTTATTGCTTATAACGGAAATATGTGAATTGGTCAGAGATGACCAATCTTGTCCTAAAAATAAGTCTGATTATTAACTGTAGGTTACATTTCAGCATTGTCATACTAGTCAAAAACATTAAAGCTGTCTGTTCTGTCTAACAATATATGGAACAGTTTTAATTTATGTATACAAACATGCACATACATGCATACATCCATTGCAAGCACTATTACTGACTGGAAGATGGAGGGAGAAGAAAAGACTTTAAAGACCATTTTCAAGCTTAACTTTAAACAGACAGATTCTCTCAGCAGCTGTTGCTATTAATTGAAAAATAATGTTCATAGTCAGAAAAAGTCCTGTTCTTCACTGGACATTCAAGAGAAATCCTTTATAGAAAACATAGAATTATCTTGTGACAAAACAAGAAACATTACAGGGAGCAGAAATGAAGAAGGTACATGCAGGGTCTCAATTAGCTTTCAAAAGCTCTGATAATTACAATTATTTAATAAGAAGCATACTTTCTTCACCTCAAATGTGCTAGATCCAAGAATTCTA
Source organism: Falco peregrinus (assembly GCF_023634155.1). NCBI lineage: Eukaryota > Metazoa > Chordata > Aves > Falconiformes > Falconidae > Falco > Falco peregrinus. The sequence goes on from NC_073723.1 coordinate 81,922,335, forward strand.
TGCTTACTGAGAAGACAGGCTTCATATTTTATCTGTGAATACATAGGGAGGATTCCTGTAATAATTCAGCTTCATGACAAGCACAAAATAATTAGGCTGGACAGAAAAAAATGCCTATATAAAGGACTTTCAAAGTTAACATAACCTCTTTGTAATAGATGCAAACTTCACTGGCAACTTGAAGTGACAGGCACTGTAATTGAAGAGACTTAGGTTAGAATCAATGACTGAACTTTAAAGTGCCAATCAGAGCTGTGATGTTGATTGATCTTGAACAATTGTAAGCCTACTTATCAAATGATCTGGACTGAAAATTAGTAAAGCATTAAAATAATGAGTTTAGGAAGAAACAAATTCATCAAAAATAGGGAGGGGCACCAGAGGAAAAAAGACAGTACATCTGATTTTCAGAATGAAAAATAATTCTAATGTGATGAAAACACAAGTTCACCACTGCCTAAATGCAGAAAATAAACAAAAGCTTACTTAGAAAAAAAGCACTATTAAGTTTTGATGACTGCTGCAACAGAATAGTGGTGATGGGAATTATTTATAGTGAATAATGTATTCAGAATTAATAAAATTTTCTGGCTGAACATAAATTATCCAAACAGCACACATATTGACAGATATTATCCAGAAATTTTTAGAAACCTGTTAGCCTTTGGAGCACCGCAGTGCTATTTTCTGTGAGTTTTCTGATGCAATTGACCACCTCTAATTCATTTCTTCTATAGGACATACACTACACTTCCAACATATTTCCTGTGCAAAGGGAACTCTAGGGACCCAAGATCTGTCCCAGAAAATTCTATTGCCATTTTGCATTATTGAAGTAGCTCAAAGTGACTGCAAGTATAAAGAGAGGGAACTGTCTTAGTATTCACTACCCAAAGAAAAAGCATATGTATGTTAAGCAAACATCTATCAGACAAGACAGCACCAGTAACAGGATCAGAATGGGCATGGAGAGAAACTTAAATTAGAACCACTGAAACAGTTCTAGTGGTGAGTGTGCAGATTAGGACACTTTCAGTCAAACTGACATATGTCCACTTAATACAATGCCCTGACTGATGTTGTCCTTTGAAACAATAATATGCTCTGCATACAAATGACCCCTAAAGAGCAGCAGGTATGAATTTCTGCACAGACTCTGAGCACTTACAAACTGGAGAATGAGGTTTAAAAACACAGTCTTAAACCCAAATTAACACCCATGAGTCATCCCTATCTGTCCTAGCTAAAAACAGAAGCCAACAGCAGCTTTGAGGAAAAGATTTTCAAAATCTTCAGCAGCATTATCACACCAGACTAATGACACGATCCTAAAATGACTCATTATACGCAGCAGCAGGTCGGCTATTTGGGAACAAACACCAATTCAACTACACTTTGGGCATCATATATATTGGAAAGTGACATTAAAAAGAGGGGAACAGTGTCCAAGTTAAACTCTCCAGGTTTCTTCTTGTTGCAGTTTTAAACTCTTGACTTCAGACATAAATCGCCCTTGTTTATGTCTGAAATGTAAACATGCTCCAAACCACTCAATGCTACTTACACTTTCAGCTCTATTTTTTGCTGGCTTTGTAGGATAAAGCTCTTCATGAAAATGACAGAGCCACTAGTACATGCATCAGTTTTGCTCTGGCTGCATCAGTAGAATCATCCATGACCTACTTCCCCTTATTTTTTCCATCTGCACTTTTAATTATGTTCCTATTTACGGGGCTGCCACTTGTTGCCTTTCTCTTCATGCTTGAAAAAGTCTCATATATGGAAACTTCTCTCTGTTACTGACCTTTCCAGATCCCACCATTGTGAGGCTTCCCAACATGTTATTACAAATAATCATGCTGTTTAGGTCAGTGACTAATGGTGAACCCAGAATGGGCAGCCCTGTTACAGATTATCAAACAGTAAAGGAAAATTTATAACTGCCAAGTCTGAAGATTTAGCTATCAAGCCACAGCTGAAATCATTCTCCTTAATATCCTGTTTCAAAAGAGAAAGGGGGAGACTACAATTTAACCAGATGGAATACTATGGGTAAAATACAAGCCTTAGCTGTGTTGTTCAGGTACACCTCTGACAGTGCAAAATGTTTTGAAGCATTTATAAACAGAGATTAGCCAAAGAAAAAGGAACTAGTGGTGCATCTTGAGTCACAATTTTCATAAACCAAAGGTAGATACACTTTCAGAATGCATACCTTCGTTTTTTGCATATCATTGCAATATAAAACCATCGAGTTCAGAAATATCATGCTCAAAAAAGAACCATTTGACAAAGTCAGTAAAAGTTGATAGTGACTACAGGCAGAATTTTTTTAACTTAACTTTCCCTATCCAGTCTAAATTAATCATTTATGCTTCCTTTAGAGGTGATGGAGATGTTCTACACTGTCCCAAAAGATGATTAATCCCACCTGTTTTATGACAGGAAGCAAGCATCTAAAGAGGCAATTTACTACAGAGAAAAATTGCATGACAAAAAGAATGTTACTCCTAATTTGCATGTCCTGAAAATAAGGCAAATAAAGGAGAGAGATCTATAGATTATACTGGCTGAAAAGACAACAACAAAAAACACTGCAACAACACACATAGGAAAAATAAATAACTTTAAGAGCATTCTTGGGATATGGCATATCCAATAGAAGCATCCTGATTTTCCTTTAAGTATATAAGACATAATGCGAAATCCTCAGCTGCTATAAACTATCATTATTCTTTTTAAGTCAATAACACTTCATTAATTTATGCTATGTTTTTTCAATAAAATTTATAATCAAAGGAAAAACTAGAGCAGATGGCAGGCAGAAAGATTAGAGGACTCTTTGAATTTAGCCAAAAAAGAACATATACAGAAAGGCCTTTATTCTTTGGAAAATAAATTAATGGACGACACTGAGAAAATGCTGTAGGAGTAGAGACAGATGCATCAACATTATTTGAACCTCTGTCACATGAAATAACCCAGGGTACAGACTAAAACTTAAGGAAGCTTAGGACTTAAAATCAGAAAAGCACATTTTTCTTCAGGGGACCACTTAAAACATACACTCAGGCAAATCTCTTCAGACTTTTCTTCAGCTGGTTCCCGTCTCCCCTAGCCTATCTGTCCTTTTTGAACCCTGACACAACTGTGCTACTGCCATTTCACAGGACACACTGAAACTTTAAGAGCCAAGGACTTTGTTGCTGCTGTTGGTGGTTCAATAACAGGAATATTCACTGTAGACAGTAGTATGACCCACTTTGCAACTAGAGGAAGTTCTACGTTGCCAAATAATTTTTACAAGCAAGTTACTGTGCCAATTTTTTGGATCTCAATCTGAATTTATAAAAATGTGAACAGTATGAACTATTTTACTCAAAGAACATGACAGCATATGAATTTCAATAACAGGAAATACAAATAATCCCAGACACAACTGTTAACATTCTTGAAGTGCTCATAACTGCATTTGCAAGACTAAAGCATTGCCACCTGTATCTACAACTAGATATAATTGTGTGTACACAAACAAAGCTCCTTGTGAAGATTTGTTTTGAATGGAGTATAAAAAGTTAAAATATTAAGAGTACTTTACTCCCTTGGGGACGTAGTCAGTTCCTCTTCGATCTTAGCTTTATTTCAAGCAGTCAGCATGTCAAATATTCCTCAGACGTACCAGCAATTTCTACAGCTATGCATATCTGACAAACAAGAAGTTTTTCATTATCATATTTTGCCAGACATCTCAAGGGATCACTGAAATACTGAGGAATTCTAGTGGCATGCATGCATACATGTCTGGGGCACAGATGTGGGGATAGTTTCACAAGTTGTTTTCTGGTCTAACTGAAAAACTCCATAGACTTGGTATTTGAAATAAATCTTAGGTTTGATATTTGTTATTATTAAGCAACATTTCTGATACTGCTGCAATTAGATGGACAAAGGCCATGCTGCATTTCTCATCCTTTTGAATTTAAATAGTTGTGGACATTTTTTAGTAAATCCCACCACAATACAGAAGGTAAGAATATATACATATCTCTATATATTTTTATATATCTTCTTTCTTTCTCATTTAATACATAATATATAAGAGTGTATATATAAAACACTGGATAAGCTCCATATACAAACTTTCTTACTCCCACAAAGAAAACCCCTCAGCCTACAGCACTGCTCTCACTAAGATCCCCATACAACATGATGAGAGTTCCACCAAAAGAAAGAGAGGAGTGGTAGCCTAGCCACTCATTAAACGCATCAGGACTGAGCAGCAAAGAGAAATGGCATTATCAGACAGTCCCCCCCCCCCCCCCCCCCTTTTTTTTTTAGATACCTTAAAACACTTAGTATTCTGTCTTTATTTTGCTTTAAGACTTCCCAAATTAAAGTTATCAACACAAATCACTCAAGAAGTGCTTGAGACTCAGGAAGACAGAACTACTGTGCATTCACAAGCTTTTCTTAGGTCTCCTCCTCCCTTCTATCAGTTCGGACTTCCCGAGTCTTCACTTCTCAGTTTTTTCGGCAAGCAAGACAAGACAATACATTGTTTGTCTCTGCGTACAAGATGAAAGCTTTCCACTTCCCCTTCTGCCCAATGCTGATGTTGCAGTACAAAATACACTTTCAAGATGAAAAACCCATGGAAAGCCAGCACACAGTACTGAATTTCTGTTCCGTTGCTGACTAAAAATAATCATTAATATAAAGGATAGCAAGTACCCAACTGCATATAGAAAAGCTGCAGTTACAGTAGCAGTTTCCCTTGGGAGACTGTGTATCAAAGCAATGGTACTTTACCATTGCCTGATTAAAAACAGGCAATTATTGTTAATCACAGTAATCTGAACATGCCAAGATTTACATAAAGTATTCTTATATATCCAGAATTATTTTCCAATGGTTCTTGCATATACAAAGACTTAAACCTACTAAATCGAATTATTAACCACCTTAAATAAGGTATTTTACAATGACAGGCAGAAAATTTGGAGAGGAAAATGTCTCAAGAATTATTCATAGATCTTGCCAGAAAACTAATGCAGTAAAACTTGCCAGTTGAAGAATATGATTGTGCACAAAACAGGAAAAGGAAAGGGCTTAAAAGGAAGCCTGTCATTATTTGGAGGAGGTCACTGAAATAAAGAGGTCACCTCCTCTTGGTATCTATAAGGTTCCTCAAGAACATATGAAAATACCTAAACTGATAAGAAATCTAGCTGAAGTTTTACCAGTTTATGTATTTGTCAGAACAGCTAACAGGAGAAATAGGATATTCATCTATATTCTACCTTACAAATTTGTGGCCCAACCTTATGTCACTGGGTTGACAGAATGGTTCCTTCTCCTCTTTTCCATGATAGACTTTCAGGTGGCATGCTCAGAACCAGGTGCTTAGGGAAAAAGGAATTGGCTGTTTTCAGTAGTAGGTGCAGCCCTCCATGTCAAAGGTAGTAAAGGAGTAGAAATTCTTCTGTTACTACCAAGGTAGAGAAAGCAAGCACAGAATGATCTTATAAGTAAAACCTTAGCATAAGGTAAAACCATAGCATCTCTTTCCTTGCCTCAGTATTTTCAAATCTTTTAAATGATAAGGCCTTAGAAGTATTACATTTAAGAGTAATAATTTATAAAATGTCAGAATATAACAAAAGAGAGTTGCTTCCTCACATCGAATCACTTCAACAGGAAGAAGTTGTACAGTCTATTACAGCAACTGAGAACTGAGCAACACACGGGCAACCTTCAATGCCAGAGGCACAGTTGTTGCTGCCAGCAGAGTTTTAATGAAAACGCTTCCTGAGATTTTTCTCCTTAACACTGAGAGTTTCTTAACTTCATTTAAAGGAATAAATGAGAAAAATACAACTGTGTTAGAGTCTTTTCCTTTCCTAAGTACAGCTGTAGAGAGCAAATAAAGAGCAACATTAGAAAATTAGCCCACAGGAATGATGATTAGCTGAGTGAGAAAAATTACCAGAACTAAAGATAAGCTGAACTGGTTCAGTTTAAACCAAGAGCCTTTCTTTATCATGTTGTGGGTATGCAGCCTGAGACCACTGGTGCACTTTATGAGAAATATTATCCTTTCAAGTAGTGCCACAGAATTTGCTAAAATTTAGGTTTTTCAGGTTTATTTTTGGATTCACATATAAAGGACTAATAATGCCCAGTGGTAACTACTACTATGTTACAACTGCAAATATTTTTGTGAATAACTGTCCTCTGTGCACTAGGGGACAGCTGTTTGAAGCATCTCTTGTGTTTTTCCAATAGGGGATAACATAAAAATTCTCTTAAGAAGATATTGCTGCTGAAAGGGCTAGTCATCAAGTAGGCTTGCACTCTTGTAAATTCTGATAATTCCTGGGGCTTACACAATGAAGATTATGGGATTCTGCAGAGACTCAATGCTTTTTTTTTTTTTTTTTCTCCTTCTTTTCCTTTTTGTCCAAGTAATTTACAGATGTGCAATGGCAAATAGAGAAATAGCATATATGATGTTGGATTCACTTGTGTTCTAACAAAGCATAGGGCATTGCCAGATCTTGTACTGTACTGTAAAGACAGTGATAATTTGTCTTATGTGGCAACAAAAGTTATACATAAATATTGCAATTTACATTAGAACTTCAATTTAAATCAGTAAGAGGAGAAACGCGCCTATTTTCTGCACATAGTATAACAGTTCCACAGAAGTATATTGTATATAACATACAACATGCTCTTGCTTTTTTGAAATTTCATCAGTTACCTTTTGATTTTGGAAGCTCAGATGATCCAGGCACTAGGAGGGGTGGACAGAAAAAAACACTGAGATCAAAATAGAGAAAACATGGCCTGCATTAGGTTGGGAAGAATTCACTGTTAGAGAGTTAAGAGGTGCAGCATCTTGGAGTGAAAGCTCAGAGTTGACCTCACAAATTCTCATGTTTTTCTGCAGATTCACTGTGGGATTTATCATAAAGAGCTTAATATCTCTAGACTTTAATGTACTAATCAGCAGTACCCTGAAAACAACAGCACTTCCGTACCTCAGATTCAGATATTAGAGCTGAATGCTAGGTGGTAATGAGTTGATGCTTGCATACTCTTTTACAATGGATCTCCTGCTTCCCTTATTCCTGCATGTGAGCAGACCTTCCCTGATTATAATTACCCTGAAAACACCAAGTAATGCCCAGAGGCTGCAGTTTACATCAGCTTTGCACTGCTATGATGCATTACGCATACAACTAAAGAGATGAGACCTGCCACAGATGAGTTTGTCAGTCCAAAAGAGATTTGCACCTTACTTAAGGACTGCTTAAGTATAGCTTTACCCTTTAAACCAAAGAAACTGAACAAAACTTCCTCATATAAATCCTATCTTTTTTTTTCCTTTACCCAGAGCAGGCTATAAGACATCTTTCTTCTTGTGCAGGCTCTCTTGAAGCTTTTACCTCCAGCTGTACTCAATAACCTATTATAAGAAACATCTGACTCCTCCCCAGCTGTCACTGGTTCCTCCATTACTGTGGCCATAGAACTAGAAAGGATATACCTTCAAAAAAAGGTCTCTCTCTGAATAAATCTGGCTGTTTGTAGAACCAGACTATACCTTAAAGTTTGTTGTTACACTTATCCTGAATTGTTATCTGTGTTTCTACTTGGCTCTGAAGCTCAAAGCAAAGCAATTGGAAGATAAAGATATGTACTGCATCTAGGGTTCTGAAGTTGTACCCTTGGAGCTCATAATATCACCTTCTGGTCAGTCATAGCTGTGCAATAGTCCTTAGTTTTGCACATTTTTGAGCATTTAATGACTTCCAGTCAGAAAGTCATTAAAAACAACAACAGAACATTAAAATCTGCTGAAGTAAATTTCTGCTCATCAAAACATCTTTTTTTGTCCTTCCCTTCCCAACCCACCCCCCGATTCTTGCAAGAACATACTAAAAGAGGTGGGGGGGGGTATTCCTAAATCTTTCAAAGGACTAAAAAGGGTTGAAATGATTTTTAATTCCCTGTTTGTAACAAAATTTGCCCAAGATTTAATGAAAACATGGGCAAATATGTTTACTTCAGTGAGGCATTTATATAGGAGCCTAACTATCCAAGACTCCCTATATTAGCAACAGGCAAAGAGAGATGGTCTGAATCATTCCTGGGATGTGCTTATTCCTTTGCACTGATTGCACGCCACTCTAAGATGATCATGCTTCTAACTCAAGTTTTGCAGCTAAGTGTGTCAAATGAGATTAAATGAATCTGAGCCAGAGTAAGAAAAGATGTCAAGATTTTTAATATCACCAGATTAGTACATAGTCAAGAGGATGGTAGAAATCCATATCAAATGTCTCTGATGTGTGTGGTCATGCGGAGCACAGCCTCTACTCCTGGCAATGAGCATCCTTTTGGCCAAGTGATTTAAACCTGTACCAGTCATGGAACATGACAGCATGCATAGGATACAGTTATTTTCTGAGCCCTAAAGATTGCACAAAACCCCTTGATGATGTAGCAAAGAAAGCACCCATTTTTAAGAATTGTGTTAGCATACAGTTCAAACCTAACTTTCAATAACATGAGAATCAAATATAAGCAACAGGGGAAAAAGAAAATACACAACAAAAAGGAAGGATTACTTTATCAGTCAATAAAACAGAACAGTTGTTTACTTTGCTGATGTGTCTCACTGCCTTTTTCTTTTACATTAGGATACGAAATCTCAAATCAATTATTTAAGGAGTGCAAATTTCGGTTAAAAAAAAAAAAAAAAAAGGGACAGAAAAACTAAAGGTATACAATACTTTCAGTACTACTGCTGAGAGTACCTTGAGGGGCAGGCCAGGTTTGACCTTTGAGCCATCTCCTAACTATTGAGTTCGAACCCCTCTAGACTGAGTTTCAAGACACAGCTATAAACTTAACTATTGTGCACTTAAGGCAGGCACAGATATGATAAAAGAAATATCCCTAGTGTTCTTTACGGTTAGTTCCTAATGCATTCCACTTTATATGAACTTCAATTTAAAGAGTAGCTGGATGAAGCATCTCCCAGGGCAAGACATTATTCTTTATTATTGTTTGGCTTATGGGTTCTGTCTAAAAAGACAAACAAACAAAATCTTGTCTTCAGTCTTAAACTATGATTAATTCAGAAAGGCTTTTTATTAACAAACAAACCCATTTCTACTTTATGGGTCTGACTGTTTCCACTGAAATAACTGCTAAAACTCCAGCTGACTTGAAACATGCAGCACCTTGCCCTTCATAGGAACATAGATGCCATCCAGTTTCACTGACTCAGAGAGACCAGCCTTAGTTTCAAAAGGACCAGTTTCCCATTTCTTATTAGAGGGACATATTTATGCACCCATAGATGAGATGACTTGGAAGAGTCGGCATGGATTTACCAGGTGACGCCTGACCAGCCTGATTGCTTTCTATGATAAAATTACTGGAGTTGCAGAGGAGGAAAGAACAGCACCTTTTATTTACCCTGACTTTAGTAAAACTAAACCCACACAATATTCTTGCACAGTAGTCTTTTATCCAAGTTAGTATCTTATAGTTTGGATGGGTGAACTAGTAGATGGATAAAAAATTGTTTGCATGATCAGGCTTGGAGAGCAGTGGTTAATAGATCGTATGCTGTCTGAAGGCCGGTAACAAGTGGAATATCATAAGAATTTACCCTGGGACCTGTTCTGTTTCATATCTTTCTTAATGACCTGGAGGAGACAACAGAGTGGGGTCTCATCAGGTTCTGAGATAACACCAAATGGGAGGGACCAGCTAAAATGCTCAAGGACAGAGCTGCCATAAAGAGGGAATCAGAGAAGCTGGAGGAATGGGACAAGAGGAACAGCATGCAATTCAACATTGTGGAACAGATACCCAGCTCCACACCAGGGAAAGAAGAGACCCTGCAATGGCACAGCCTGGTGATGAGCTTGCTGGGGAGCAGCTCTGCAGAAAAGACCCTGGATAACATGGCAAAAAGCAAGCCACAAGAGAGCCAGCAGTGTACCCTGGCAGTAAAGATGGCCAATAGCATCCTGGTCTGTATGAACAGCAGCGTAGCCAGGAGATCACAGGAAGGGATCCTATCCCTCATTAGTCCACATCTAGTTACTGCATCCAGTTTTGGTGAACTCAGTAAAGGAAAGGCATTCATAAACAGGTGTATTCAGGGGAGAGCCACCAAGATGGCTGGAAGCTGGAGCGCTTGCCCTTTCAGGAGAGGCTGAGAGACCAGGGAAGAGACAGCTTCAGTGAGGGGGGTATCTGATAGCAGTCTCCCAGTATTTACAGGGATTTCATCCAGGAAAAAAAGCCAGGGTCCTGATGGCAGTACATGCTGCAAGGAAGAGACACATCAGGCTTAAATTTAAATAAGAGAAGTTCAGACTGCTAATATGGTAAAGCTTTTTCACCATGAGGCTACTTAGGCATTGGCACAAGTTTCCCAGAGAGGCTGTTCAGCCTCCATCCCTGGAAGTTTTCAAGTCTGGACCAAAATATCTTAAGTAACCTGGCCTGAACTAGATGGCTCTGCTTTGACCAGCAGATTGGGCTAGAGGTGTCTTGAGAGCTTTTCCAACCCAGATTAGATCCTGAAATACGCATGTAGAAGAACAAGAATAGACAAAGCAGGACAGGGGGAATTGCACATCAATATGAAGTGAACCTGAAACAGTGAAAATGTAACCAAGAAGGCATTTACCAGACATTCTTTAGAAGTCACACATACGTGTCTTCTCTTCATAGGCCATTTTTGAAGTCTTCTCTGTCGCATACATGAAAGGTTTCCCCCTCCCAAACCTTCCTTCTTCTACCATCCAGCGATGCACCCTTGACAATCAGAGGGTTATAGAGAATCTAGCAGTTGTGATTCTTACTGATACATGAAGTCCTCTTACTGATACGCACAAATTAGTTATTTTACCTTAAGGTGTCTTGTTATAGTAGGAGCTGTCTTTCCAAAGATTTCATGACGCAATCCCTTAGTAACTATTCTGTAAGATCCCTGCCTAGGAAAGGTGGCTAATCAATTAAAGCTATTATAAGACACACACAAGCTATTATAAGGCAAAAGAGCTTTAAGGGATTAGGCCTCCACGGTGCTTCCAAAATTTACCTTGTTGAAGTTTGATCTCTGTTAACCTGATCCACACATGCAAGTGCTAAATTGCTGTCACAAAGGAGATACATGGGGAGCTGGACTCTGCTGGAGCCAATGAAGGTCTCAAGCAAAGAGATGGCCAGGAGCATCTTCCCTGCTCATGTCAAACTCACATAGTGGAGGACAGCTAACCAATGCTATCATACTTACTCTAGGCAAGACACATGCAGCATCAGGCATCATAAAATTGCCCTGATAACTGTCTCTCTTAAAATGTTTTGTTCATATAGAACAGCAATTGCCCTGTTGAAAATGTTATGAGAGAGTGCCTCCATGCCTGCCAGAATTAGTACTTTTCAGAGAGAACAGAAAAATTATTGTTTTCTTAGTGAGCATGTTCCATCATAGAAGCAAGATACATGAAAAACACTTTGACAGGCATAACAACTTTATATGTATCTTCATAATGTTAGATCTTTTTTGGTATTATTCTATGTGATCCCTTTGATGTGCTAAGATGGTTTCATTTTTAGAATTTCAAAAGGTTATTTTTCCTTCTCAAACCACTTCCATATACAAATTTCTATAAGGAAGCACAGTATTCTGTTTAATATACAGACAGATAACTTTTTAAATTGAAATCATGCTTTTATGCAATGGCTCACCCCCAAGAGCTCTTTCAAACTCCCACTACACCTTTCTTCAGTTCCTTCCTCAGTATTTCAATTATTCTGTCTTGAAATTATGAACAATAAAATCCTCTTATAAACGGTAGAATTGCGCCTCAAAGATTTCTTTTTTATCACAGCAAGAAATATTCTCTTTTAAAAGCAGAACTGTTTATTTAATCATCTCTGAGATCAGGGTGTTTTCTGGGTTATGTGTTCCAATACTGTTCACTTAGTTGTTCCTTAACTATTTCAGTATCATATTCTTGACAAAGGTTTTATATATGCAGCAAAAAAACTCCAATATATATACAGCATCAGTGCTAAACAGGTGCCAAAGTGTCACAGAGGCCAGGGAGCTGTTGCAAAATAATAAATAGTGGGGGATATCCACACTATAAAATTTGAATAAGTAACTTCGGTGCAGTTCAGAATCTAAGATCTCTATATTTGCATAAAAAAAGTAGGTGCCAGGATGGAGTGTGTAGGTACTCAGAATATTTTAGTTGGAGGCCAAGGAAGCCAGCTAAATATTCCTGCAATGTCTTAGAAGCATTTCAAAACACTGCTAATCCCAGGAAGGCTTTTTCTTCCAAGCCACATCTGGGTGTGAGGATGACCATTCTAGGAAATAAGGGTAATGAAAGTAAATGAGCAGTTCATGTCCTTTGTCCAACTAATCCACATGTGGAGCCACAAAGTAGAATTTCATCCATAATTATCGCAAATTAATTAACTGAGAGGTTGATGTACCTTCACAAACTTGATGGAGAAGCTCTTTTAAAAAGTAAATATTTTCTTTTTAATATCCAAAACTCTAAGCACAGGCAAGTAAAATTAAGAAAATTCATTTTAAGCTTTCCTACACAGACCTAAATTCTTCATAGCACCTAACTCTTGGTGCCTAAATACACCAAAAAAATTAACTGTGCAAATCCATAACAGTAACAGTGGTAAGCCAGAGAAAGCTTACAGAAGGAGAGCTAGTCAGCTGGACCTTCTAACCTGGGCACTCCCTGGCACTGTATCCTTTTTAAAGTTGACTGAAATCCTGGGATATATTTAATGTCTTTAGAATGTGATCTTTGTCAACATCATCAGGGACAAGGGACAAATTCTCAAATATAGCACTCCAGGCTATCTGAAAAGTCTTTTCTGGGTGTCGCCTATAGACAGTAAGTTGATTCGTGAACATGCACTTGATCATCAATATTCAAGGTGCTCAGTTTAGCTTTAATAAGTCCCACACTGCATTTTAGCAGATGCATGTGCACTACCCAACTAGGGAAGACAAGTGTTTCAGGTCTCCTCTGATATGCTGGGTGCTGGTTCTGATGACAACATTTCCCCTTTTACTTAATCACACCCTTCAGTGCAGCTACTCCTACTTTTGCTAGAATAACTGGAGAGGAGAGGGGAGGCCACTGGGAACTCTAATTTTGTGTGCTAAATTGCTGAAATAAAACTGATAATATGGTTTCACTTCCTAATGGAGGACTGTCCACTACAAACTATGGTCAAAATAAGCATGAAGTCAGAGTCTAAAAGCACTGGTGTGACTTTAAGCTATTTGCAAGCAGCAATACTGCTCTATCACTTCCTTTCTACGAATTTATAAAAGGCATTCCTTTTCAATTATAGCCAGACTCCTAATTAGTTAAATCCAAGGCAAACTTTTACCTTCAAACAACTATAAACTTATGGTTCCAGGCATCTCTTCTTTATTGAGAAGACTGTTTTCTAAAATCATGCATGAAAGTATTCAAAAATACCCTGACACTCTGGGTTGTCATTTTCATTCACCATTATTAAAGAAAATTCAAATTTTGATGCTTCTCACTGTAAGTTAAGTGTTATGCCATACCAACCTAATGAAGCTGAAGAACTTTGTGATGAACATGAATGGATCAAAGGTATTGGCAACCACCTTTAGCAGAAGTGGGACAAAAAATACTAATGATTCTGCTGGAACTGAAACTGTTTCTTTGGTAAAAACACTTCTTCAGACTGTACCTTCTTTGATGCCAAAAGCAGAGTTCAGGAAAAATTGCTAGTTGCCTTTTATTTTAAAGGTAATTGGTACATGTTGTTTACAGAATATTTATCAATGCTCCCATTGTATAGTGTACTATTATGAGAGACAGCAAATACAAAATATAATATACATTACTAGCAATTTTGAGGGATTTTTCTGGTAAATAGGTAGGTAAATAATACGCTATTACAGAACAGCAAAAATACGTGTAATGTATCAAAATCCCTGACTACGCTTAGAAGACTTAATAGCTATAGGAAAAAACAGCACCCAGACCCGACTTGCCCAGACGTGGTGGCAAAGCTAGGCTTTGTTCAGCTGAAACACCTCACCCCGCCTTTGCAGAAGCTACATCCATAGCAGCTCCTTTTCACTGGGGTATGTGCATCTGCACATGAGGCCTTGAACATCTCAGATGGGGCTTCACATCTTCACTCAACCTGGGCATGCTGGCAATGCTTAGTGTTTGAAACATAGTATAAGACACTTTAAGTGTGAGGCACATAAAACCAAAGCTTGACTATTTCTCTGACAAATAGTGCAAATCTGCAGTAATGGATGGCACAGCATCTGGAAGCCAAGGTAGTTCCATGTTTTAGATTTTGAGTACTGCACAGAGAAAAGGTGCTCTCAACACTGTGAACAGTTTAAATGCTGCAGCCCACATTACCCTGGGACTGGCACACATGAGCAACATGTTTAGTTTCCATGAGCTGAGCCAACCAGAAAGGGCTCTGCATTTCGAATGAGAAGCAGTACTGTCTCCCCAGGGTGCTGTGTGCTGAACATGCTAGCCTCTCACTCACTTCCATTCACTCCCTTCCTATGTCAAAGCTGGGCAGCAAACAAAGTAATATTTAAAAGTCATGCCCAACTATTGTCTCAAACATCAAAAGAGACCGCACAGAATACTTACCTTGTTAAAGAAAGGGTCTTCCTTAAGTAAAAAGCTATCCATTTCCCAGCTTGTCCTAGACGACTGCTAGAGGAAGGAAGCACTTCTGACACCAAATACTCAAACAGAAGACAACTAATCCAATCTATCTATCTATCTATCTACACATAAAAGAAATCAAGAGCTATTCCTTTCTCTTGCAATAACTCAAAAGAAGGGATATTGGGATGGATCTTTGAAGTCTGTGACAAAACTTTATTCAATACTGTGCAGAGATAAAAAGGCTGAGCATGTACTTTTTTCAACCACAGATGAGTTGCCTGATTTTAATAAGTGCTAAACACCTGCAGATTTTAGAGAAGTGGAGACTGTGAAGGCTGATTTTTTCCAGGAAAAAAAAAAAATACATTAAATTCCTCTTTCTAAAAGTCTTTGACAATAGATGCATAATTATCAAAACAGCAGCATATCTGGAATATCAATATGATGAGCTAAAACATTAATTGTTTTTAAGAATTCACATTCAGTTAATCATTGCTCTGATAGCAATACATAAAAGGATTACACAGAACCAGAAATAATTTACACAATAGATCTACAACACTTTTCTATGGCTTCTTAGCACAAGTAAGGAAGCAATAAACCGAGGGCATGCAAGCATGCAACTTTCCCAATTTCCATGACTTTCAATAAACAGAAATGTCTCCCTATCACAGCTGTTATTTTCAGACCTTTCCAATCTTCAACATTATGTAAATGAAGAATTACTCCAGAGTTAGCAACTGCTATGGGTTCATACTAGGATATTTGAAAACTCTTACATTTTTCTTTTTTAATCAGAACATCTGAAAGTAAAATGTGGTTCTTTTTTCCTCTATGAGAAATAGATAATTAAAAAAAACCACGGCACTTATGAAAAAATATTTAATTAAAATTATAATGAAAATGTATTCTCTGGCTCTGAAAAAAGAATTAGAGTCTGTAAGTACATTCAAGTAAGGATGAGTCTGTCATTATTACTCTGGATAATTTACAAATATTGAGACCTAGTTCATCTAAGGCTTCTAGTCCAATGATTTCAATCCCTTCATTTGGAAAACTGTGGGGAAGGTAAGATCTATCTTCTAGAAAAAAATATAAAGTATACACGTATTTACAGAGGCTGCCCTCCTAGAATTGTTGGAATCCCAGAAACACTCGGAAAAGAGAAAAGAAACAAAAAAATCTTGAAAACAAAGGTTCGTATCGTTTTAGCGGCCTCAAGATCTGAAAGAAAGGAAGACAGCAAAGAAATGAAAGGTATGTCACAGGTGCTAAAAAGACAAACCAACAGAAAAGTTAGACACTTTCAGAGTCAATGGTAAGCTTGTACTTACAACAGAGAAGGCAATTGAGATGGTTGAGAGTGCTTACCCAACAGCATGGGTGACCCTGCACTCCTAAGCACTGGACACTCGGGTAGCTCCATTTTTCTATGATCTGCTCCGGGTCAACAAACAGCTATGGGCATGATGCAGAAGCTGAGATCTGACCTGCAGGAAGCCAGATCCTATGCTCAGAACAGTCTTAAAACAGCCCATAGCCTGTGAACCAGTGAACCATGGTATGCACAACTGAAGGGAGTTTGACTTCAGAAAAGAACAGAGGATTGGAGCAAATGTCTCCAGAGTCTTGCATCCAGGTAAGCAACCATCCAAAGGTGAACTTTAAGTTCTTCTCAGTTGGGGAAACATTTTAAGTGCATGTTAAATTTCAAGCATGCATTGAACTCTCTTGTTCTTAATGAGTTTTAAGTAATGTGATTAAATATCTCTTTCAGTATTTTCTTCAAGGGGGATATTTTTCTAAATTGGGATTTTTAGTGACCAAGTTAATCTTTAGGAGCAATAGTGTATTGTTAGCCTACACTGGGGAGGAATATGCTTCAGTACAAAAATTTCACTAAGCAGTAGAAGTAGTGCTTCTGGCCTTACCTTCTCAAAAAACACCTATACTTCAGTAATAGTTCAAGCCTTGAGTCAGGCTTCAAAAGCCTTCTGGACACCTAAATTCCCACCTATACGTCAGACCTGATTTTGAAATAAAGTTTTGTTTTCATAAATGAGGACACGTAGAAATAAATACAGTTGGAGAAGAGAAGGATCTGGGGAGACCTTATTTCAGCCTTTCAGCACCTAAAGGAGGCCTACAAGAAATTTGGAGAGGGAATTTTTACAAGGGCATCATGTAGTGATAGAATGGGGGTAATGGCTTTGAACTGAAAAAAGGGTGTATTTAGGTTATATATTAGGAAGAAATTCTTTACTGTGAAGGTGGTAAAAAACTGGAAGAGGTTGCAGAGAAGTTGTGGATGCCCCATCCCTGGAAGTGTTCAAGGCCAAGTTGGATGGAACTTTGAGCAACCTGGTCTAGCAAAAGATGTTTCTTCCCCATGTCAGGGAGGTTTGAACTGGATGATATTTAAGGTCCCTTCCAACTCAAACTATTTGATGAACCTAGGAAAGTGCTAAAGGGTGTCCAATGGAAGCACATGCATCAGGGCAAGGAAGAGTCCTGCAGAGAGAATGGCCAGCTCAAGGGAAGAACTCTGTTTGCAGGGTTGATCCTGTCACTGCAGCAACTTTTACACTGCACCAGGAATCACCGAGCACATGCCTGGACCTTGCTCAGCATATCGCTGTTTCACCATATCATGGGGTAGGTTACAGTAAATCAGAGGAGAGAGTCTTGCTTGCCGTCTTCTTGTTATCATCTTAGGAAAGATATCTAAGTCAGATAAGTATACCACAAGTAAGTAAGTGAGAATCTTCTGTCTTGTAATCATGTCATCATATTACCTGATCATAGCAATAGTCAAAAATATTGGATGACTAAGTAGGTGTTTTGGAGACATGCTAGATAATTTGGAGACAACAGTTACCAGGGGGCTTTAACTTATAAAACACAGAGGATTTTATGAACAGCACTGAAAGATCAAACATGTGTGTTTCAGAAAAAAAATAAGGGCCTTTATTTATTCTAACATCAGTAGAAATGAAAAGACTTTCTTGGTTTCAGTGGACTTACTGAAGTCACCAAACCTCCTTACCAACAGCAACTGAGAAATTAAAGAGGTAGCTGGGAATGTACCACCAAGGAATTGGCCACCAAGGCCAATCATCAGCTGGTATAAATTGTCTTACTTTTGCTTACTGTAACAGTAGCAGCACAAAAAGCTGAGGTATAACAGATATCAACAAATATGGTCAAGAAATAAGCTTATATAAAGAGATTGTTCTTGGTGGGGGTTTTTTCAGTTTTCAAGGGAGAATTAAATTGCAAGGCAGAAGCTATTACAACAAAGCTACAAGTGCACAAATATTGAAGTAAAATGTACTGTCTGCATGCAATAAAGAACTACTTAAAAGAGCTCCACATCTCACTATGCACTGTTTTTCATGCTACCATTAGTCCTGTGCATAAGAATTGGCATTGATGATTGTCATATTGTTGCTACGTGTAGCAGAAGTATTGCAAGAGCAGGACCAATACAGTCAACATGGAAGTCTTAAAGTGGCTGCTCCTGTGTAAAGGAATCAGATGAGGGGAAAAGGCATGCAGAGAGTTTCTCCCCACTTCAGCCTTAGGGGAAACAACTGTATATGGGAATGTGTCCTGCCTCCTGCTGACAGTGCTGTTGTTATAAACGATAACAATTAAAACAATTTTATTTTGGGTTCAATCAATTTAGGTTGAGAAACAATAAGCAAAAACAGCACTGGGTGCGCGGAGAACTCAGTTAGTACCACCACACGCACACCTAAGTCCTAAAACCAGCATCTTTTATGCCCAGATCTTGACCAATCTCTTCTCGCCGGATGTCCGTCCCGCTCTTTCCCCATTGGGTCGTTAGGGTACACCTTCTCCTCCTACTGGCTCTCCTTTGGCGCGCCTTTTCAAATCCTAAAGTCTTTGTCTCCTTTGGTGGGCCTTTCCTGGCATGGTTTCGCTTTCCTTATCTCCTTCGGTGGGCTTTTCCAAGCAGCAATTGCCTTAGGGGAAGGGGAAGCCATCACATTGTCTCAAAGGAGAACCACACGTGCCCACTCACCACAACTGTGATACAGGTCCCAGATTTACACAGGGTACAACAATTACACTTACCACAGTACATTCTATTTTTGACATGAATCATGACTGCGTTTATCACACTGTAAAGTCCAAATAAAGCATCTCTCAGCAAGCTGGGAGAGACATAAGTCCAGCTCTCTGTACTTGGTACCACCTGCTACACAGACTGTCTAATAGTATTCCTCTAGCAAGGGTTGCAGCCATCTGCCTGTACCCAGCTTCCCCACAGGCCCTAGGAGTGCGTGTAAGCTCATAGTTGCCTCAGACTGTACAATAGCAGACCAAGGATCAGCTGCATCTCCAGGCTTGGCCTGCTCTTCATTTATTCAAACCAGTGCTTTAAGATTTCTAGAGAGATAGAGGAAAACTGGAAAGAAAGCACTTAAATTAATTTACTGTCATGGTGCTTGTGGTGCCACATGAAAAACAGGCTTTTTCAGTACTGCAGAGTTGCACTCAATTCATTATACTGGCAATGTTGTTCACAAAAAAAAAAAAAAAAAAAAAAGTCAGCTGGCAATATCCAACACATTAAGGTGAGAATATTTCCCCAATTGTCTTTGACTTTCCAACGCTACTAGCAGATTGTTATTTAAAAGAACATGCAAGCGGGCTAATCCACTTAGGTAAAACATCAGTTTATAGTCACAGGGCCAGTTCTTTGAATAACCACAATGAAATGCTGTACTCACCAGAATTTATTATCATACTCTAGAAATAGTTAATATTAATCTGAGTGGGCAAAGGGAACACTAGAGAAAATATTTTCTGTAATAGCCTCTTAGTTCATACCATTTCTTTTCTTTTTTTCTTTTTTTTTTTTTAGCACAGAAATATTTAGATCAGGGAATACTGTTCATGGGAAACAACTAGTTCATTTGCAAATCTTCCTTGGAATGCACATGCTTTTGGCAGGTTAACATTTGCCTAAAGGGGTCTCTGATGAGGAGAAACAAGGACTTTGATTTCCATCACAGCCAGTCCATTAGTATTAGCCTAGATAAACACACAGTCAGCATTCAGAGACATAAAAACAAAAGCATCCTCTCAAAACAATAAACAAAATGGGGGGGGGGGGGGGGGGAAGAATGCTAGTAGTATTTGGGGGGTGGGGTGGGGGTGGCAGCGGGGGGGCAGTGGGGAACAACACCAACCAAAAAAAACACAACAGACAAAGAAAACCCCAGAAACATGTAAGAGATCACTGTGATTTTGATTTTCGTTTGTTTGGTTTGGGGTTTTTTTGTTTGGGTGGTGGTTTGGTTTTTTGTTTGTTTGTTTGTTTTTAATGGTGTAATAGCCTCCTTTTTAATTACCTGGCTGGTATGGCAAACTTACTTTCTAAGGATTCAACCTCCAAGGAAGCAGCTGCTTTTCAAGAAGTTTACCTTCTTACTCCCTCTGGTGTTCTGAGAAGTCATGAACAAACCTAACCCTAACCAGGTTTTTTTTTCATTATTTCCTTTCCTATCACGTCCACCCAAAGTGACTTGATAGGAAAGAACCGAGAGTGACTATTATGGCAATAATTTGAAATGTAAATCTTCACCTGGCATGCCACTAAGTAATCCAATTTGTTGTAAGGTCCTTTACGTTGCTCAAATTATTACGATTATCATTTGCAGACAAAGGGATATTTGAACTTGAGAAACAAAGTAGATATACATGCATTACACAGAATCACAGGATGGCCAGGTTTGGAAGGGACCTGTAAAAATCATCTAGTCCAACCCCCTACTAAAGCAGGGTCACCTAGAGCAGGCTGCACAGGGTCACATCCAGGTGGGTTTTGATTGCCTCCAGCAAAGGAGACTCCACAGCCTCTCTGGGCAGCCTGTTCCAGTGCTCTGTCACACTCAAAGAGTTTTTTCCTGCTTTTAAGCACACATTTTAGTTTGACATTGGTGCCATAGACCTAAGTTGTGATAATCAAGTAAACTTTCCTATAACCAAAGAAAACAATGTCCGTGCATGTTGTACTTGATTGCTTATCTGTATCATGATGCAGATACATAAAACTAGAGACTATTAGCTTCAAGCTTAAAAGAGAAGCAAACCTCCACTAGCTGTCATCATTAACACTTATAGCCTGATATATATGGCAGTATTCCCGAATAATGAATGCCTGAATTACTTGATTGTATATGAGAAACAGCACTGCTACGTAGCACAGGATAGCAACCACCAAACCTACACCCTTTCCCAAACACCACTGCTGCTACATTTGAAAGCTTCACCTTTAGTTTTAAAAAGAAAATTTGCAATGCTCAGATCAAAAACATGCACACAGAATGACATGCTGGCTGGCTGTAACTCTAATCTACCTAAAACAATGTTGCTCCCAGTCACCTCAGTGGAACAAGCTGAAGTCTGAAAAGCCAAGCTAGCAAGACAAGACTGTGTTAATTAGCTTGCTGATGAGTAGACATAGTTACAGTATAAGCATCTGCAGAATCTACAGTGGAAAACACTATTCTGCAATCAAAACATGGGCAGAGCCTAAAAAATAAGCACTTGTAGTTTTTCCAGTCTGACTTCTGCCAGTGGCAAGATGAAAATATCCCTGTGGCGATAAAACATAAAGGGACTTCTGCTTCATCAGCCCAATCCTCCTGCCACTGTCTAGATCAGAGATGGGGAAGAGCAGAGCCGTTGCTTCTCATAGTTTTCAAAGACATTTTCAAAAGCTATTTTTTCTATGCATAGGAACATCTTGGATCAGAACGATATAAAATAAGACACTTTCTTCTTTTCTCTACATCTACAAATTACTCTATCAAGCTTGCCATAGACAATGGTGGTCTGAAAATATAAATATTATTTCCAGTTCCTGTATCTAATTGACCATCATATTCTTTAATGATACATCAGGAGGGCAATTTTTTTCACTTGCATACTTAAATCCAAAATCTATTTCCTTCTCCATGATATATGCCTAAGTCTTGGAAGGCAGATTTAAGCCAACGCTACCTAGAAGGAAAAACTGTAACATAACAAGGAATACCAGAGAAAGTTTTAGCTTTGTGCCTAAGGCAGAATCACTGATGCAGTGATAGATCCTTTTGATACACAGATGTACCTTTTGAGAAATCAACTCAAAACATTTTAAAGGGTGTTCACATAATGCTGTCTTAACAAACAGGGTCATATTCGGTTCTTTAGAAAATCAATTCAATGTGAATCAAGAAAATGAGTCATCTTTATTTCCTCCCAGTCTTTAATGTTTCTGGCTGCTCATAGTTCAGTTTCAGATCAAAGCAAGATAAAAATGAAATAAAGATTCTTCTAATCTGTTATTCACATCTGACCAAAATATATTTCCTTTTACCTACTGCATAGTATTTCATATATTTGGGTTTATTGGCTTTGGTAAGAAAATGGAATGCAATATGTTTGAGGAGAATGAAGTTTTATTTAAATAGAGTAAATACTTTATCTGCACTTACAAGGTAAAACCATATAAAATCTCTACACAGATAAGTAAATTAACTACAACAATAATGAACATATCTATTACCAAAATAAGTGTTTATATTTGTTTGATCAAATTTGTAGGGTAAAATGCATAGAATTTTCAAAGGCACTTAAGGGGTTAATTTTCAGAGTAATTTTCATTTGGTAGACTTGGGGGAGGGAGTGGGGAGGGGAAGTAGAAGCTTAACATTGTTTTAAAAGATCTACATTGTTTGGAAAACTTCACAGCCAAAAATATTTTTTTCATCCTCTTCTGCTCCCAATCTTCATACCTTCCCACATGAAAAAATAAAAAATAAAAAAATGACAAACCGTACACAATCACCCCCCACACACACAAAAGAAAAGAGAAAGGAAAAATAAAAGAGAGCAGGATAACAAACAAAAAAACACCAGAAGAATGGCTTGTATTTTACTGGTTTAGTATCAAAGAATATTTGTTATTCTTTGCAAAAGGTAACTGACAATGTTTTCCAGTAGAGAAATTTCAATAGTTTCAGACCAGATGACCCTGAAAAAGAACATATTACAACATATGGAAAGTCCATATAAGGGTTGTTCCTTTCCCCAAACCAAATAATAGGGGAAAAGTACTGTTGTATCCTGAACAGTCACAGTTCCACCTTTGCAAGGCTGCTAGCTAACATAAATGCTTTCTGCTGGAAGAAACTGCATAAAAGAACATGTCCTTGGTTTCTTCATGCTCGCTGGTATACTGCTATTGTTTTCAGACATTTATCTATTTTACACCTAGCACAGTAGCTTTTCTAGGCAGGTATTGTCCTTTTGAGATGGCTCTTGCCATCAGATTTGCAGTCATAATATAATTAAGACTTGGACTGCTACAGCCCTCTGGGCTTCATTAAAGCCAAAGGGCTACATGTAAACACACTATTTGCTTTTATGTCACTCTTTATTACTGTGATCTAAATCAGCGTCATAACCATTTTCTATGCTGCTTGGCAACAGAGTCAGAAACTGCAGCAACTGGGGTCACCTGCAGCATTTTGTACATTTCTACATTTCCCATTCAGTTCAAAATGAAAGGACTGACCTGAGGACAACAGTCAAACTGGTAATCACAGCCCCACCTATTCTGGCCTCAGAAGATTCAAACCTTGAACAGAAAAAAATTAAATCTGTAATAGATTTCCCAAGTCTGCTCAGACACACTTGAAAAAGCCTGACAACCTGTCTATAACTTTTGAGACACTTTTACTATTTGGGCTCTTGATTGTGTCAACAAGGACCTTTCTCTGAGACATGCACATCGTTTACCATCTCCAAAGTAACGTGAAGAAAGGCTAGCAGTCAAACTGACATTTTTTCCCCAGCCCATGAAATCAACTAAAACTAATTTGTAGTGCTATCAATGAAAATTAGTTGCCAAAAGCCCTCCATAACTTTCTGCAGTTATAGATTCAAACCCTTGCACTTAGATCTGGTCAGGCACATAAGCAACGTACATGACAGTGAAAGAGCAAAACCAGCTCTGACTGTTACCCTTGAATCTTGGAATGTTGGCCTAAACGAACTCTAAATTTGCTTTCTGTTAATATTATGTTTCTAAACAGTTGCTACTCCTGTGAACAACTAGGAAAAAAATCTTTAATAAATGGACCTCTACATACATTTTTTGGGAACGCTGCAGAAGTGTCAGTGTTTTCTTCAGTGCTCTTCCTGAGCATGGTGTTTTTCATCTGACACCTACTGATGCACCCTCTAATGGAAGACACCAAGACACTGAGCAGAACAGAAGACAGAGGTTGCCAATGTTTTTGAGCTTTCCGAGAGTAGCTAATTTATTTAGAAAAAATGGTCTAATGATTTAGCAGAAGTAAAACAGAGTAATGACCTACAGAAAATGTCTCCGCTCTTCAGTATTCCCTACAAAGACAATTTAGGGGAAGCTTTTCATATCCAAGATCTGGCAACCAGTATAGTGAGCAAAAGGCAAAGCAGCTATCAAGGGAAATACTTCCCCCAGAGAAAAACCTTGCAGCCTCAGCTCTGGTGTATTTAAAGACCTGTGTAACATGTAGTACCAAAAAACCATGAAGTGAGCTGCAGCTTGACAGCAGTGGAGTAAAAGCCAATGACTGAAAACATTGATTGATAAAAGCCTATTAAAAGAAGAATAATCTTGAGCAAAGTCCTTGCAAATACAGCCTTGGTGCAAATGTCCTTCCTGAAAAAATTGTGGTAGCTTCTCTGCTACATCTATACGTATGTAGTCACAGATATTTATAAGGGAGCAAGGCTACCAGAAAGAAGCTTTCCTATTCTTCATACAGTCTATATCTTGGAGTGATTAAAAAGAGGGTTCTTTCCACTTTCTAGAGACATGCACCCTTCAGGCACAGAGTAACATTAGATATCTGCTGTCAGACTCCATCCCTGAGTTCAGACACGTAGCAGATCCTTGTGCTCCTGCTACTCTCACCTGAAGGTGTGAGGCACAGAAGTCAAAGAAAGGAGAAAGTGCACAGACGATGGAAAAATCCAAACTGAATCAATTTACTGAGCAAGTTCAAAGTCACGGTACTCTCATTCTTTGCCCTATCAAACCTTTCTTTTCTAACACTGTTGTTGAGAATATGCCTGAGAGAACCCATGTTTTATTGTTTTCATGTAGCTAATTCAGTGAACTTTAATTGCAAATGAATAACTGAGGGCTTGTTAGTGTTTGGAGAAATGGAATGTTGCTGGTCTTTTGCCCTTTATTCTTTTCCATTACACCTTTTTGTATAATAAAACCATAGCCTCTAGTCAGCTTTTAATAACAGCTGCATAGTCAGTTCTTTCTCAAACACTGAATCATGTTTCTTCATCGTCTTAAGGCCAAAAGTCACCTCCCTGCCTTCTTATCTGCAACCACAACTTCATTAGAAGATTAATTTAATATTGAGATAAAATGTTGTGTAACATGTAAAATTCTTTATATATTAATTTGTAAACAGAGCATACACATGGGAATAAAACCAAATCATGATCCCATGAGCTGGATCCAAGGAACAGGGTATGAGGGAAGCAAGTGAGAAGAAAATGATGCAATTTTATATGAACAGGAAAATTGTAGAATCCTAGAATGGTTTGGGTTGGAAGGGACCTTAAAGATCATCTTTTTCCATCCCTCCCGACATGGGGAAGAAACATCTTCCACTAGACCAGGTTGCTCAAAGTTCCATCCAACTTGGCCTTGAACACTTCCAGGGATGGGGCATCCACAGCTCCTCTGGGCAACCTGTTCCAGTGCCTCACCACCCTCACAGTAGAATCGTATAATTTTTTAGGTTGGAAAACACATCTATGATCATTGAGTCCAACCATAAAGAATTTCTTCTTAATATCTAATCTACCCACTTTCAGTTTAATACCTTTGTCCAATCACTACATTCACTGATAAGAAGTACCACCTCATCTTTCCTGTAGGTCTCCTTTAAGTACTGAAAAGACTCTATAAGGTCTTCCCAGAGCCTTCACTTCTCTAGGCTAAACAACCCAACTCTTTCAGCCTGTTCTCTTAGGGGAAGTGCTCCATCCCCCTGATGATCTTTGTAGCCCTCCCTTGAATCCACTCAAGCAGGTCCATGTCTTTCTTATGCTGTGGGTCCCACAGCCGAACACAGTACTCCAGATAGAGTCTCATGAGAGCAGAGTAGAGGGGAAGAATCACCTCCCTTGACCTACTGGCCATGCTTCTTTTGATGCAGCCCAGGGTGTGATTGACTTTTTGGGCTGCTAGTGCACATTGCCAGCTCATATTCAGTTTTCCATCCACCAATACCCCCAAGTCCTTCTCCTCAGGGATGCTGTTAGTCCACTCATCCTCCAGCCTGTATCCATGTTTGAGACTGCCCCAACCCAAGTGCAGGACCTTACACTTGGCCCCGTTGAAATTCATGAGGTTTGCATGGGGCCACTTCTCTTGCCTGTCAAGGTGTCTCTGGACAGCATCCCTTCGCCCTAGATTATCAACCACACCACCCATCTTGGCGTCATCAAATTGTGTGTGGGTTTTTTGTTTGTTTGTTTTTTCCCGTTATGTCTTCTTGAAGATCTGAACCAACTTCTGGAACAGGCAAAATCAGATATTTTACCACAGTCTTGCCAAGTCCTGACTGAACTGTTATGGGAACACAGTTCTTGAGAAAACAGAATTTGATTCATTCTTTTCAGGGATGGGTTTGGCAACAAAAAGCAGCACAAACAATAGCAATGAATACATAGGGTCAAGCTCTATGAGATGTTCAACATATTGGGTTTGCATGGCCAGGTTTTGGTAGAAGAGGGGCTACAGGTGTGGTTTGTGTGAGAAGATGCCAGAAGATCCTCCCATGTCTGATGGAGCCAAAGCTGGCCAGATGTAACATGGACCCACCACTGGCCAAGGCTGAGCTCATCAGGGACAGTTGTAGCACTTCTTTGATAACACATTTAAGAAGGGGGAAAAAGTTACTGCGCAACAGCAACTGTAGCTGGAAAGAGGAATGAGACTATGCGAGAGCAACAGCCCTGAAGACACCCAGGTCAGTGCAGAAGGAGGGCAGGAGGTGCTCCAGGTGCTGGAGAAGAGATTTCCCTGCAGCCTGTGGTGAAGCCCGTGCTGAGGCAGGCTGTCCACCTGCAGCCCATGGAGGTCCATGGTGGAGCAGGTATCCACCTGCAGCCCATGGAGGACCCCACACCAGAGCAGGTGGACCCCCACAAAGGAGGCTGTGACCCCATGGGAACCCCACACTGGAGCAGGCTCCTGGCAGGAACTGTAGCCCTGTGGAGAGAAGAGCCCAGCCTGGAGTAGGTTTGCTCACAGAACTTGTGACCCTGTGGGGAATCCATTCTGGAGCAGTTCATTAACTGTATAGCCATGGGAAGGACTCACATTGGAGAAGTTCACAGATGACCGTCTCCTGTAGAAGGAACCCCACACTGGAGCAGGGGCAGAGTGTGAGGAGCCTCCCCCTGAGAGGGAAGGAGCAGCAGACAAAGCGTGTGATGAACTGACAGGAACCCCCATTCCCTGTCCCCCTGTGCTGCTGAGCAGAAGGAGGTGGAGAAAATGAGGAGTGAACTTAAGCCCAGGAAGGAGGGAAGGGTGGGGGGAAGGTGTCATAAGATTTGGTTTTATTTCTCATTATCCTACTCTGTTTGGATTGGTAATAAACTAATTTCCCCAAGTCAAGTCTGTTTTGCCCATTAGTGATCTCTCCCTGTCCTTATCTTGACCCATGAGCCTTTCTTTGTATTTTCTCTCTGCTGTCCAGCTGAGGAGGGCTGTAATAGGTTGGCTTTGATGTGCACCTGGCATCCAACCAGGGTCAACCCACCACAGTAAATTAGCCCAGTTCCCACCAAAGGCCAGGTCCTGATTCCATATTGCTCCGTGCTTACCTGGGAATACAGAATTCTCCATCCTGATGTGTTAGTGTTTCATCCTATAATTTCTATTGGACATCAGGATGTTAAAAATCAAATAAACCCAAAAGTCTTAGAAATGAGCAGGGTTGTAGTTGATCAACAGAACACAGCCACATTCATATGTAGTAAGCAACCCTCCAAATGGAAAGTAAACTGGCCTAATTGTGTTCATATATATAAACAAGGAAATTAACATCATATTATGTCAGGTTTCTTTTGCACAGTATTAAAGATTTTCTTTGCTATCTTATGAAAGCCCTATCCTTCCCTCCTCAAAATGTTTTACATGACCTCTCTTTTATTCCTTTGGCTCTGAGAAAGACATCACCAGTGGCAGGCTACCTCCAAGGCTCCTCCACTCCTATCTTTCAGCAACAGAATTTCTGTCTCAGAAATGTCTTTTGCTGTATTCCCTCTTTTCTTAACTTCATTCCTCTTTTTCTGTCCCACTCTCTCTCTTTTGCCCTGGCTGCATGCATGGGTTAGGTTTGACTGATGGGTAAGACTCTGTGTCTTATTTTCCAATACACAGCCCTTCTCTATTTAGCCCGAAATACAGTGAAACCTGTATGTATTATATGACCAATGGACTGAAAAAATCCAGATACTCAGGTGAAATGGCTCTGTCTAAACTCAGTAACAAGACTGCATATGTGTTTTACTAACCTTGGGGGAAAAGAAAAAAGGGTTCTTTTCCTAATTTTGCCACTATCCTCCTTTGCAACCTCAGACAAGTGAGGTTGTGCTTTCCTTCTTGTTTCATAAAACTATTTTGACTATTTATAGAAAGTTTTTGAAACCATGGACTGTTGTGCCTTCAGGACACATCAGGCATCTGGATTGCAGATTTCATTGTCCAATCCTATCTACTGCAATTTGCTTGAAATAAGAATACACTGTTGTATAAAATGTCTCCAATCACCTTCTGCATTTGATCCAGCTAACACTTGCTTCTTTGGCACAACAAAAGAGTAGATATGAAGGATTTAAAAAAAAAATAGATCTGTAAGGCATTGTTAGTATATGGTTGCACTTGATCTGAAACCAGCTTTGGAAGATTTTTATTTGTTTAACTGTGATACCTGAAGCTCTGCTGTGAATTGGTATCTTTATTTCCAGTAAAGAGTTCATAACTGGGAAAACAGATCAAGTTTCTTTGGGGTTAGTCTGTTGGTTTCCTCTAAAAGCAAAAACAGGTGCATGAAAAGTCAAAACAATTGTTTTATAACACTTTTCATCTCAGTGCTAGAAAGTCTTGCAATAACATACACTTCTAACTAAACTTTTTGGATAGTACTCACTTGTTATAAGTTTTTTTGCATTCCTCATGAAATAAAGCAGCCATGGGGCTCAAGATTACACACTCACTGGACAGCACTCCTCTGCTCCTCCCATCCTTCAACAACCTCAGAGTTCTTGTGCTATTATGATCATTATTTAGCCTGGCATTGGGACAAGCCCAACTTCAAATTCAGGAAAAGTATCACATTATAAATAAAATTTAACTGTCAGAATTCTTAAGTTTTGAAAATTTAAAGATGGAAATAGTTATGTTTTTCTTAAAGTTGTCATGAATAATAGAAATATCTTGTATAATTGTCAGAACTGTAGAATCAAAAGTGTCCAAATGGGTTAAAGCTAAATCTATCCTTTTCACAATTGGAAATACATAATTATGGACCTATTTATTCACACTTAGATTTAAGGTAGAAGTCTATATAGTATATGCATACAATAACTCATAACTTTGTAACACATTTCTGTGAATACTATTTTAAAAATTTACTTAAATCATTTAATATATGGAAATACTTAAAATCTTCTACATTAGCCAGTTGCTGAACATGTAGAAAATCAATTTCTAATTGCACAGCTTGCAAAGACTTGAAAATATAATTCTGTGCATTAACTTTTACTACCAGTTCATCTAAAGCATGCAGTTAGTGAAAAAGAGACTACTGAAATGGGAGCATAGGCTTGTCTCAATGACCAGCATGTAAACAATCTCGGCTCTGGGCCATCAGTATTTTCAGTGACTAGATGGCCACTGACAAGTGCCACTTTAATCGCATCATTAACTTTGGGAGAGGAAAACCACTCCAACGAAACAACTCTCCAAAATGTTGTGCATGACCTTGATTCTAACCTTTTATGTACTGAGAATACCCTCTTCTCTAGATTAAATGTATTTTGGATTCACACATTGATACCAGAATTATTCATATTAACAGACTCCTAAGAAAACAATTTCAGGTTCTTATTAGACAATTATCACCAGCTACAAAGTACTAGATGACTACAACTGCTCAGCTAGACCATTACATGCATATTCCATTTGATTCAGTATAAATGCCACACACTCCTTCACTTAAGTTCTCAGCTATAGTTATTAAAGTTTTAAGAACCAGATCTGAATAAAATTAAAGAAAAAAACCCCACAAACTTTCACAGTTTGTAGAAGGTGAATCAAGCTGCAAAAGATTGATGTCTGAGGGGAGAGTTGAGGGGTTTGGGGGTCTGGTTATTGCATATAGTAAGGGATACACAATAGGGATTAAGCATGGTATCAAAATGCTATATGAAATAAGTTTTGCAATTTCTCTATTCTAACACAAGTTAAAGGAAAAAATGTTTCTGATACTTCTCTTGAATTATATGCATTACACTTAATTATAAAGTAGCATTTATTGCCTCAACATGAAGGTGGAAGGGCTCCTGTTTGATCTTACCTTATTCCATAGCACATTAGATATTCCTATTCTTTTCCTGTTGGGTACCTCAGAGTCAGCTGAATCCTCAGGCACTTCTTTAAATTGTCCATGGCATGCACCAGCAGCCTAACAGGCAGCAAAATGACATATGTATGGTGTCCTATAGCTGGAATAAACTAGTTGCAGATGGAAACCTCAACTATTGACTTAATCACTTGCCAATATAGCTTGTATCTCCTTTTTTTCTATCTGTATTCTGTGGGAAAGTAGATATGAACCTTGGTGATTTGATCTGCCTAAGCTAAAGAAGTCCACACATGTCTATAGTGCCTATGTCTGATTAAAGCTTTTACAGAGCCATTGTGAAAGGGGCCAGAATCTACCCCAACATGTATTTCCATGTAGCAATAGGCATGAGGGTACTGCTGGAACAATATTCACTGTAATACAAAAATTTAATAAAGAAGAAAAATACCTGGATTTCTTTCAGTGATCCATATCATTATTCAGCATGAAGAATTCATCTGTTAAAACATTCAGCAGTAATTTGCCTGTTGATAGTAGCAGACTGTTCTTTCCATGCAAGAATAAGATAGTTGTGATTTCTGCTTTGTACCTGCTGCCCACCTTCCCTGGAGTTGCAGTATCAATTTTATTTGTAATATAAGTATCCAACACACAACGCAGGAAGCATTTTCTTTTCAGTTTTTGCAGGTCTCAGGAAAGCTGTCTGACCTAGTCAGCTCTCAATCACTTAAAGCAAGATCTTTGCACTGCTAGCTTTGATCTCCCTATTCTTTAGAAAGAAAAATTGAAAGTTCTGACATAAAAAGATTAAATCATATTAAACTGAACCAAAGCAAGTGTCAGCTTTACTACTTTCTAGGGAAAGACCAGGAAAGCAATATTCTTACTTAAATTGGGTTTAGACTGATCTAGGAGTTGAGCAGTTCTAGCAAAAGTCAGATTTAACTCCCTAATTTATGAGATTTCAAGCCCCAGTGATTCAAATTTCACAAGGACCAACAAGCTCAAAGGGCGCCCAATTCCTCTGCTGGAAATCACATTACAGGTCTTCTGCTACCCTGGGGGAAATTTATCATCTTTGGTCATGACTGAACCAAACCAGAAAAATAAGTTCTTTCCTCTCAGAACAAAAATCCATACAGAAATTTAATATGTAGCCAGATTCAAAATGACAGTGCATGACTTTTCACCATCCTATCCACTGCTACCACCACCCCTCCTCCTCCACTGCATTTGTGGTACTTTGATGTAAGGTTCAGACCTACAGTTTATTTTTGCCCACCTCATTCTATAATTGTATGAAAATTAAATTAGGGCATGAAACAATGTGCTCTATGATTGGCAGAAGCCCTTCTTTTGACTTAGATAGGGGAATAGTCCCCTACAAGGATGAAAATAATCTCCCTGATTTCAGTATTGAGCATTTCGGATATTCAGCTGATTTTCTAATTTTGAGCTTAATTGTATTTTATGAGTCAAGGTGAAGGGCACACTTTCATAGTCAGCGAAATTTCCAGTTGAAAGAAAATGAAATTTTCCTAAAAAAATCTCACAAGAGAAGTTATTGTTTAAAATCCTCAGCTGTCTTTGATTCAAAATACAGAGGTGTTAGAAGAAGAGACATTTCTGCATGATTAATGAGTACGAAGATTCTTCCATCATTAATGTATAAGTGACCTTTTCTGTCTAAACTCCTAGTTTAGGAATTATTTTATTATTATTATTATTATTTAAATTTTAAAAACCCTGAAAAATCTTCAGAAGACTTTTCTTGAAACTTACATACGTCAGGAATGCAGCAAGTCAAAGAGAGGGAAAATATCCTCTAAGACAGAGCCCAGTACTCTGGAACTCAGTTAGATTTTGACCTTCTTCAGCCATAAAGGATTGGTAGACAGACATTGTTTGCTACTTGCTGAATTAAATTGGCTCTCCTGAGATGCATATGAAGCAATTTAAAAAAAGAAAAATACTGTTAACTGAATTTACTCAACCATCAATCTGAAGTAAACTTTATTTACTGTATTCATCTATTAAACTAATATAATCTTTCACATTTTAATCAGAAAAAAATGACATTTAATTAGTGTTACACAGCCAAACCTTGAAAAAGCTCCCCTATCTAAGTATTCAGCTAGGCTACTGTTTTTCAGTCTCACCACAGTGAGTCTTGTATGTTTTTATGCTTCCCTTGGTCTAAGCAAACTGCACGACTGCTTTATTAATTCAGCTCCCTGGCACATTTCCTAAGCAGGAATAGGCACTCATGTCACAGTTTCATACAAATGAGACTTTTTGGCTCAACTGCCTCACACCCCAAGAACTGGCACCATCTCCTTTCCCAAATCCATCCTCTAAATTTCCTTGTGTATGTTTCATATTTTAAGGACTTGTGATGGCTGAGAGATATTAGTTTATGAAAACAAACAAAACCCAAAAAAGGCTAATCAATCATAGTGTCAGCAATTTACAAATTAACGTACCAACAGGAAAAAAAATAAAAAAGCTCTGTGCACGTGTTCATCCCATACATTCCCTTCTACTTTTTCCATCTGAGCAAGGGGTCCAGAAATGTTATTCTGTTGAGACATAACTCAAAGATTCTTGGCTTTGCCTTGTACCTTCAGTTTCTTCCACCCTAAGATCCTGAAATAAAGCAGGACAATCTCAACAGCATAACCCTATTTCTGCCCAAATTTCCTACATCTGCCGATGCCTTCTTTCACCTCCACTACTTCTTTCACACTCTGCTTTGTAAGATTGACCTTTTTTTGTTCTGAACTGGGGACTTCAGAAACCTTCCACTCTCAGCCTCGTGCAGAAATTAAAGATAACCGGTTTCACCTCAAACATGGCCACCCCATTGGGCCACGGCATTTCTACCAGCATGGTGACTGTTGGGATCTAATGGCTCTTGAGTGCTTTGGATCTTGAGGACCATGGCAGAGCTCTAATATTATGCAGCAGACTGTACATACCAAGCCGTTGTAATGATAAAACAGTTTCATAAGCTTGCTCACTCTGATCTATATGTACATGCAGATCAAGACTGTAAATCTTCTTCTTTTTTTTTTTTTTTTAGTTTTCCAGGATTTAAATTCACCTTTATAGAAATAGGTAACCTGAATTCTGACTTTAAAAAAGCATAGTGGGCCAAAAACTCACCAACGAGTCAAGCCTCAATAAACTGTGTTCTGAGTCAGCTTGCAAACCCTAAACCACAAGAATATATTTTTTAATATTCCATCATGGTACAGCAAGGAATTAGAGCAGCAGCACTGCAAAATTGTCTATTTAAAATCAAATTCTTCCATCTTAAAGTAGACTTCCCCCTCCCCTGCCTACCCCAGAATTATATTGCAGCAACTCACTTCTAAGCCATCGGTTCTACAATTTCAACTATCAGAAAATGTAGTCTAATAAAAGTGGCATCAGCCACTTTTCACAGGAGCTGCGAAGACTTGTTTTGAAAGAGGAAGCAGTTTACTCCAAAATTTTTGGTAATTTTTTCTCCCATTACAATACACAAGGAGATTTTATTCATTAAATATTCACTTATTTTATGCATGTATAGGTTGAAGGCTGTGGCATGGCCTTATCTGAAGTATCTAGCATCATAATATACATTTATTGAAAAGTTCATTGATCAATGTCTGAATGCTTATCTTATTTTCCTTTAACATGCCTGTTAAACAGCACTTTGACTTCCTTTTTGCAAAAAAAAAAGAAACAAGATAAGAAAAAGGAAATAAGTCATTACAAAGATACTTGAGAATTCCTCCAGCAGCAACCTGCCGGCATAAGGGAAAACCCATTGTCAAGTATGATTTATGAAACCTTGTTAAATTTACTTAAGATAACTGGGGGCAGACTAATATACTAATAACCTCTTTAACATAAAAACTTGTGGAATATAATGCATCCTTTATATAATAAAAAAGCTAATTTAGCTTGTCACAACACAGAACTGAATTAATACAGAAGTCAAAAGGCTCTCAATCTGTGCCATTAAATACAAATATGGGATGATAGCCCAGCTACTGCTACCATTCAATGGGGTTTTCTTGTCTTATAATGTAAAAATTAGATATTGAGTGTGCATACAAAAAAATTACTGTAGTCGAATGTAGAGTCACCACACACAAAAAAAATCTACTATACACTGTGACATTTCATGACATTACAAATCAGCCTTTTTTTTCCTTTTTTGATTTTTTTTAATACACAAAGCTGTATTAATTAGGCCATTTACGTTATAAAATTGCAGTTAATTAAAAATCATTACTTTTTGGCATATTTTTGGTCTGTACGTAACCAGTTTCTTGTTTTACTCAGAACTGGTAGCATTCCTTCTAGCCTACAAATGCAAACTCACCTCTGCTTCTACAATTTGTTTCTCATGCACAGATTAACAGCTGAAAATTTATTGCATGTAAAATGGGCATATGTATACACAAATACACACACACATGCTGCTGAAGCTGTATTCTGTTCTGAGCCTAGACTGGCAGGTGCTCATGATGAACAACAGGAGATTCTTGTGAAGAATGTGAGACTCCTTGCTGTTGTGTAGCAAAATTAATGAATACCTGTAAGACATGAAAAAAGTAGGACTTTCAAAATAACAGTACTTGAACTGAAACTTCAGAGACGTAGCTGATGACATTTTCAGTTCTTTTCCTAAGCTTTAGTGACACAAAAATTAATAGCTGATGTTGAGGAAACCTCTCTAGAGGTATGTTTTGTAAACTCTAGAAATAATTCCTCTTCACTTCTCCAGCTAACACAGTGCTTGACAAATTGTAAAAATAATGGTAAAATTACTTAGCAACTTATGTATGAAAATTATATTGCTGCACAAGTTAGTGGGAAACAATTGTTTTAGTTTGCTTCAAAATGACACACCTAAGGAACTCAAGCCTGCTGTTTCCATCAATAACCATCATAGATGAGGGTTCAGCTACTTCAAGGTGAAAGTGTACTTATGAACGTTGCAGTGATGATTCGATGACTAATGTAGCTCCTTTTTTTTTTTTTTAACAGACCTTACTACAGAAAGGCTTGTTTGCTTTTTAATCACACATCTATCTGACAGCACGGAATGCAGAGGGAAAGATGGCTATTCTTGATTCAAATGATCATATTCATATGCAAACAAAGTTAGGATGTATTATAAGGGTGTTTGTTATTCAGGAAAAAGATTTCCCTGTTTAAAACTGACACTCAGTCAGGGAAAGGAAACAATGGTAGGTGACTGAGGTGATGAATCACCATGAATAATGGAGAGGAAATAAGCTTGAGTGAACAATGCCTGAACAATCAACAGGCTGAAATTACCTTATTTTCAGCCTTTCAGTGAATAGATCATTTACAAGCAGTTAATAGATCAGTACAGATCAGAATACTTCATTAATGATTTGCACATGAGAAAAAGGAATAAGTTCACACCATCTATCATAGAAAATTAATATTTTGACTAGATGCAACTCTCTGAGTTTGTAGAATACATAAGAAGTTGCATATGAAGATGCTGTAACACATCACAACCACCCAGAAATTCCATCCTTGCCACAAGTCTGTTCTTTCTTTCACCCAAATAGGATTTCACAGCCTTTGGTAGTGGGATCTCTTCTGTCTGTTTGTGTATTTCTACTGTTCCCTAACGTTCAGTGTGACACTCACTGCAAAAGAAAACTCTCAAAGGAAAATGTCCTTGTAAGCCTAAGTTTTACTGTAATTCACAGGGACTGGTTCAACCTTTTCAAGGACATTGGTAAGATCCCAACTTTTGGACTGTGAAAGTAGCGGTTCACAGTCCCATCTTCTTATTCCACATAGATCTAGATGCATCTAAGCACTGATTTTCCTTGCACACAGTACAAACATAAGGCTTACTTGCAATGCTTTTTTTGTGCTCCCCTCCAGTGTAAAAGCAGTAGGGTTTATGAAATTACTGTGTAGACCTCAGATGGCTTAAACTGCTGGTTTATCGCATACATTTGGGTGATCCAACAAACGATACAGTATTCTACTACATCAATAATTACAATACACAGCATATTTAGACAAAAGAAAAAAAAAAAAGAAAAAGAAAAAGGATAAAGAAAAAATACCTGCTCTAATGTGGTTTGGCTAATGGAGTAGTGTTTGATGGGAAGAAAAGCTTTGAGATTCTCTAGGATTCTGAAGAGCTCTGCTAAGCACCCTTGGCTTCGTGGTATGAGGTACTCGAGCAGGTTAAGATGCTGTCCCTTAAAACAAGCAAAATTTATAAAAACAGATAAAAGTAAATGCACATTATGACAGAGTTACACTTGCTTGTAACCAGTCTAGCTTCAATGGGCTCTCATTGCAGATCAACGTGTAAAATGAGAGCTTTTAAACAAGGATATATTTTGTCTACACTGCTAGCACAAAGAAATTATCAGACTCAGAGCACACATTTTGTGCATGTTCTGAGATGACATTTTGTTAATTTCATTAAAGGACAATTTTGTACCACAGATTCAAGGCAGTCTGGGAAAAGGCTTAGCAAACACACACACGCAAGCTTATATACACAAACAGGTTTGTATCTAACGTAGTCACAGTTTTACATGATTCTTTTCCTAAACATGAATAAAGTAAAAATAAAACCAAACAACAAAATAATTAAAGGCCTTTGAGAAATTTTCTTTGAGTGTAATTACTATAGGGCTTTTGTAAGGCTTCGTATCAAATAAAAGAATCTCAGTAAAGACTGACACTTATCAACTCTGGACCATATCAGAAAGCAATCAAAGCAAATACTCTTGTTGACTACACTGCACTCCTACTCCAGATGAACATAAAGGCAAGTTCAACTCATCAACAATAAAATCAAAAGGAAATTTTGACTCAGAGAAAGGGCCTATTTGATTACATGACTGTTTGGAGTTGATTTTATCAATATAACAAGTCAGATTTGTAAGTATTGCCTAATAGAAAAATAAAAAGGATGCTCATATGTAGTTTTTCAAAGAAGATCAATATATCCAAATGTGTATATATTGTTCTTACCAGCCCAT
Organism: Falco peregrinus; assembly: GCF_023634155.1. Taxonomy (NCBI): domain Eukaryota; kingdom Metazoa; phylum Chordata; class Aves; order Falconiformes; family Falconidae; genus Falco; species Falco peregrinus. The sequence continues at coordinate 81,959,838 of NC_073723.1, forward strand.
ACTTAATCGTGCCATAGAAAAAATACTATGATGATAATGTTTTAGCTGTACCTTAAACTGTGTTCCAGGAAAATGCAGTTGTAGACAGTCCAAAATCTTTCTTTGATAGCTTATTTCTTTATTAAGCCAAACCTTGACAGAATAGCCATTTCCAAACCTGAGAATGATACACAAAAACATAAAGCCATTTGTCTACATTATGAAGACAGGAAGAACATTTGCTTCAATTGATTTTCCTGTGATTATGTCAAATAACATCATGTATGCCTACTGTATTATCACTGTGATTTTGGTATTATACTATTGAACAACAGGATTTCAATGAGAAAGTTGTTAAATTAATGATAACAAAGAGAAACAAAGAAAACATGTGTTATGCCTATGTTTTAATTACTACAGGATGTTTCACTCTCCAATGTACCTGAACTTATGTTAACTAAACTATGCTTTAATTGCTGTAATGCTTGGAATGGTTAGCAAAAAGCTATGATTACCAATCATAAATACAGAAAGAAAGAAAAAAAAAAAAAGTTCTTTAACTTTTTAATGAGAAAAATGGGCCTGTAGCATTATTTTTCAAATCTTTTAACAAAGATGCACATTCATATGCATATTTCAGCAATGTGAGTACAACTGTGTCTCACAAATACACAAAGACAAATATAGGGGTATTTAGGGAGATGGCAAAGTTAATGGATTTTCCTTAGCTCTATAACCACACAATCTGTCTCAGAATAATTTAGGAAATGAACTTCTCTTCCTCAACATACATGTGATAAAAGTTAAGTACAGGCAATCTAGCCAACACATTATTTTTTATTAGAATTGCTCACTGCTGATATTTAGATGGGGAAGCTGCAATAAACCCATAAACACTGAAATGGCAACCATATTCTTATGCACATTGCTTAAGCAATGGAAGTTACACTGCACCAGTTCCAAGAGCAACATGCAAGGGCAGGCATCAGCAAAGAAACAAGGTGACACAGGGCTGCTGCTGCATCCCTGCCCTCCCATCTCTCCTTTGCAGCTCTGCATCTTCCCATTGGGTCCAGCTTGGTTAATTGCTGGGGAAGAAAGAGCAGCAGGAGGCAAGTCAGAAGAGATTTTCTCTGCCACTGCTATTCCCTGTTGACAGTGAGCAATCAAAAAAAATAAAAGTAGAGCTGGTAGATGGACAGGGAACTCAGACTGCACTGCCATGTACCATTATACCATTGCTGGTAAAAAGGAATAAAGTCTTCACTAATTTCAGGGGAGGGCAAGTTTCCACAATGAAAAATTCTAGACTGTGGATTTTATTATGTGAAGAACTTCACATGAATTTAAAATATAATTTCCAAGGATGTTATCATGCAAGACTTCTATTTCTTTCATAGAACCACAGAAATATTTAGGTTGGAAAAGACCTTTGAGGTCATCAAGTCCACCATTAACCCAGGACTGCCAAGTCCGTCACTAAACCATGTCACTAAGCACCGCATTTATATAGTTTTTGAACACCTCCAGGGATGGTGATTCCACCATCTCCCTGGGCAGCCTGTTCTAATGCTTCACCACACTTTCAGTGAAGAAATCTTTCCTAATATCCAATTGAAACCTTCTCTGGCATAACTTGAGGCTGTTTCCTCTTCTCCTGTCACTTGTTTTCTGGGAGAAAAGACCTACTCCCACCTGATCTATAACTTCCTTTTAGGCAGTTCTAGAAAGCAATAAGGTCCCCCCTGAGTGTCCTCCTCTCCAAGTTAAACAACCCCAATTCTCTCAGCTGCTCCTCATAAGACACATTCTGTAGATCCTTCACCAGCCTCATTGCCCTTCCCTGGATACGCTTCAGCACCTCTACATCTCTCTTGCAGTGAGGGGCCCAAAACCAAACACAGTATTCCAGGTGCCACATCACCAGCTCCGAGTACAGGGGGGCGATCACTGCCCTTGTCCTGCTGGCCACACAGTTTCAGATACCAGCCAGGGTGCTGTTGGCCTTCTTGGCCACCTGGGCACACTGCTGGCTCATGTTCAGCCGGCTGTCAGCCAGCACCCCCAGGGCCTTTTCCTCCAGGCAGCTTTCCAGCCACTCTTCCCCAAACCTTTAACATTGCCTGGGGTTGTTGTGACCCAAGTGCAGGACCCGGCACTTCTCCCTGTTGAACCTCATACTATTGCCTTGGCCCATTGGTCCAGCCCATCCAGACCCCCTCCAGAGCCTTTCTATGCTCAAGCAGATCAGCACTCCCCCCACAACTTGGTGTCATCTGCAAAGTTACTGAGGGTGCACTCAATCCCCTCATCTAGATCATTGACAAAGATACTAAACAGGACTGGCCCCAGTACTGAGCCCTGGGAACATCATTTGTGACCAGCCACCAGCCAGATGTAACTCCATTCACCACCACTCTTTGAGCTCAGCCATTAAGCCAGCTTTTAACACAGCATAGAGCACAACCATCCAAGCCATAAGCGGCCAGTTTCTCCAGGAAAAGGCTATCAGAGACAGTGTCAAAGGTTTTACTAAGGTCAAGGTGGACAAAATCCACAGCCTTTCCTTCATCCACTAGGTAGGTCACCTTCTTGCAAAAGGAGATCAAGTTTGTCAAGCAGGACCTGCCTTTCACAAACCTATGCTGGCTGAGCCTTATCCCCCAGTTGTCCTGCACATGACATGTGATGGCGCTCAGGATGATCTTCTCCATAACCTTCCCTGGCACCAAGGTCAGGCTGACAGGCCTGTATTTCTCCGGATCCTTCTTCCTGCCCTTCTTGTAGATGGGCATCACATTGGCTAACCTCCAGTCTTTTGGGACCTCTCCAGTTTGCCAGGACTGTTGATAATGATGGAGAGCGGCTTGGTGAGCTGCTCTGCCAGCTCCCTCAATACCTTCAGGTGGATTCTGTCTGGCCCCATAGACTTGTGCATGACTTTGTGTAGAATGAAACCATAGTTGCCTACACTTTAGGTATGACACTGGCAGCTTCTGCATAAAAAATTGCACTGTATGAAAAGCTGCATTACAAATAAATTATTGTAGGTTTTTTTAGTCTTTGGTTGGTGTTTTTAAGTTACTTTATTGTTGAAGTCAAATGCAACCACTGAACTGCTTAAAACAGAGTAAGAAGAAACATTCCTGATGGCAGTGTCCCATGTCTTGGTTCCTGAAGGATGTTACATGAATTAAGTCCTATGGGTCTGTGCTGCAGGGTACCAAATATTCAGTGGGCAGTGTGACCTGATAGATGAACAGTTACACCAAAGGGATCCAGGATAAGGTGGAATCCAAAGCAGTGGGTGGCTGATTTGCTTTACGATGATTTACTAACACATAACACATCTCTAATTAAATGTTTTAAATGCATAGCATCTTCCCTGAAGAAAATACATTTGACAATAAAAAAAGATGTGACAAAGACAGATATAGTTAACAAGGGTGTTCAATTTAGTTGGCAGCCAACCTGAGGCAACATTTTACAAGAGATCATTGATTCTGATAAGTTTTCTGGTATCTCTACACAGCCACCATTGAATTACAGTTTGAAAAATGCTGGCTTATGGAGATGTTAAACAGTCTTATAAAATGAAATTGTTGTATGCAATGAAATTTCCAAAGAAAATGAATCGAAATTCTGATCAGAAAACACAGATAAGTCTGTGTAACTTTGATTTAATCCTAAATTGTGAACGGCATAAACACCAGCATGGTACAAATAAGAAGCTGTAAAAGATTTTTGTCTTTTAGCTAGTCAAATTATGATGCTTCTATACCTTCATTTTATAATTCATTTTAGTACAAGAGCTCCCTGTATAGAGTAAGCTGATCAGCAATAAGCATTTCCCCTTGCTATAATCAGCAAGCTGCTTTCAGTAGTGAACTGAGGCAGTGGAAATTGAGTTGACCATTTTTTTCACTCTGTTTCCCTCTCCGATTCAGACAATATAATTAATTCAGAAACCCAAAGTGGAATTAGAGAGAAAAGCACAATCTGGTTTGATTAGCGCTGTTAGGATCAATCCTTTAGCACCTGATAGTTCAAGACCTAAGGAGGGAACCATTATCATTAAAATGGCATAAGTTGAGCCAGCACACCTGTTCAGTAGCCATCTGCTGCAAAAGAATCACTATCTCTTCAAAAATATTCAACAAAAATATATTCTGCTGCTAATTTCTATCACATTAGTTAAAAACACCTGCATTTCTGTTGGGGTATACACACATACGAAAACACATATTCTGATAAAAAAAAATATTTTTCCTCTCTATCCTTCCTCTTTTCCCTCAAACTAGTTGCTCAAGCTTGACTTTCACCTCATTAGTGTTTCAGGGAGTATTACTTATTGAGTGCTTTACCTACTAAAATGTCACCATGAGACTGAAACTAAAATATAAATTCCCAGACTGATTGTAAACTAATTAACTTGAATATTAACAGCAGCAGCATCTTCAGAAGCATGAGCTTAGCAAGGACTACAATCACGTCCAAGAACTCCACACCTTTAACTACATAGGTCCTGAAGCTAGCTGAGCAGCTCAAATAACAAGGGAACAAAAGGAACGTAAAACGGTAACAAGGAATGGAACAGTTCCTGTATCAGGAATTATTACATAGGCTAAAACTTTTCAGCATTGAAGAAAGATGACAAGGTGGTAGAAAGGTGTTTTTTACAGAGCCCAGAACCATGACTGGCCTAAGGAATGTAAGGCAAGATTCTTCATTCTCCTATGTTTCTCATGCAAGAACAGGGGGCATACAATTAAACTATAGGGAGGTAATGCAAAATCAGTAAAAGGAAGTAATTTTCCTTACAGCACATGGGGAAGCTGTACACCTCATTGACACAGGATGTGCTGGATGCCAGAGCTGGACGTGAGTTGAATAAAGGATTTGAGAAATTCAGGAGGGGGGAGGAAATCCACTAAGACCACCCACCTCTGGCTTAGTAAGCCTCTAAGCAACAAATTGCTGAAGGGTGGTTGAATAATGTGGAAAAGTAACTTTATGTGCTTATCTCGTTTCTGTACTTTTCCCTTCTGGCTGCTGTCAGAGAGAGGATACTGTGCTAGACCGTTCTTTGCCCTGATCTCACAACTCTTTCAGTATAAATATCACAAAGAGGTCATTAGCCTGGGCTAATGGCCCAAATGGCTCCTCAGTTCTCAGAAGGGTTTTGCAGCACATGATACGGTTCCATAGCCACATGGCCAGCAATACAAAGATAATATAAAACTACTTCAGATATGTGTCTAAAGCTGCAGTCACACATGGGAATAAACTGTGTCCAGATCTGTGCTGATAAGGAAGTCCCCTGGCTGCTTTCCTGGTGGTCTTTCTAGCCTTGCAATGGGAATGGAAGTGGATTTAGTTGCCCAAAGGCTGAAAATTCTCATAAATACCAAGCAGAGGGGTTGCCACTTGAGGTAAAGCAAGTAATACTAACAACTCAATGATCCCTTCCTGCCTGTTCCTCACAGGTCCTTGTTCAGAGCTTTGAACTGGGGAAAGAGAAGCTGGTGAAGCGCAATGCCTTGTGGCCACACAGCTGAGCCAACACTTGGCTGGTCACAAGGGGTCCCTAGAGATACTGACCAAGTGTGTTTTGAAGCTTGACCCATGAAATCCGGTTTTCATTGAGGGGTGAAAAAGCAAGTACACTATTAGCAGACTTCTATTTGCTTTAAAAAGAAAAAAATAAACCTGTATTTTAATTTAAAACACTTAACAGTTTGCTTGTCTGCAAATAAACCTAGAAAGCACTGTTTTAACTTACAGAACAGTCCCAAATGACCACTTCATTGAACCACACTCTTCCAAAAGCCCATTTAACATCTCTTTTCTCCCCCAATCAAAACTGCTGAATGTAACCTCAGCAAATCAAGAACATGGCCCTATTTCCTAAACCTTGATAAGTAAAAAAAGTTTCTAATCATCCATACGTTTTGGGGTTTTTTTTCCCCCACTAATCAAAGATTATATTTCCTGGAGAATGTTGCGCTAACATCAAAAAATTACAGCTCCCAGAAAGTTTACTGGGAGAAATATAATGTGCATACTTCATGTTTGATCAAAAGATGACTCCAAAATGACATTACTGGGTAACAAAATAAAAAATAATAAAGAGACATTGACACAATGTCTGCAAGGAACTGCATTTTTTAGAATAGATGCCAGAAATCAAAGTGCGGGAATAATTTGTTACTGTGCTGTTTGCCCCTCTGCTTTGGTTTATACCCATTTGCAGACATACGGTTCTACTTTCCTTAAGTGAATAGCTCTTATCTAGACAAGCTAACAGTTATTCCAGTATGATTGCTGAGGCATGGGATACAGAGTCAGGTCATTCCCCTTACAGCCCTAGACACAAGTACAATATACAAAAAGAACAAAACTTGAACAACATTGAAAACAAAACACTTTTCAATGTTTAAAAAAAAATGAAATTAAAATATATAAAAAAATGCATCACAGTTTAATATAATTTTAAATCAGAAAATAAATTTAATTATTTCATCTATTAAGTGGCAGTAAAGACAATATCTAGGAAGGAAAAAAGGTTATTAAATCTGAAATCATTGGGTTCTAGCATTTTTTTTAAAAAAACAGAGCAATGCAAATATACTATCACTTGCAAAATGTGAATTCCTTTTGCAGTTATTCAGAACAATCTCAGTCTTGCTGAACAGATAAACTTGATTAGATGTAAACATACATAACAAATTATAAAATCTGTCTTCCATATACTATTCAAAGATTTTGTTTCATCATTTTTTAATTGATTACGATTTTTCCAGAGTAAGAATAGAAACATGAAAACAGTAACTAATACAACAAGTAACACTTGTTCAAGTATATTGTACCTGAACTATTCATTTACAGACACTCCAGGCTTTCATAAAAAGCCATGTAAAGTTAATTTCTGTATTCAATATCATTGCCATAACAGTGACAGCCTCAGTTTATGAGCAATGCAGGGTACAACTTTGCCTAGCTCTCTGCGTGAAGGCATTTAAGTGCTTGAGCACAATTTGCAAATATGTGGTAAAACCCTCCAAAAATCTTGTTATTTTTTTGTACATGTGCACACACAAATCTGTCTGTATACAAGCTTGTATGCCTGCACATACATACAAGTATCAGAGATCTGTTACTTTTGTATTATTTATATATTACAGTCCCAGAGAAACAGGAACAGCAGCACTGTAATTCTACGCAAGACTGATGGCACAGCCTACAAAGAACCAAAACTGTTTCTGCAGCTTCTGGGCATCAAGAATTAAAAACCAGGAGGAAGTAACTTTATCATTATGTTGGCATTACTAATTTCTGGCCTACTGTTTTTTTAAAGTTAGTTTAAAAAAATAAATAATCAGGATGTTACATTCTGAAATGTCTACAAAAAAAGCCTTGTCAACACTTCAAGGCTAAATTCTCATGTTAAAAAGTGCTAGAATGGAGACCAGCTATGAAAATAAAATTAAAATAACTGGTATTTTTGCATTATGTAATAAGCTTTAATAGCATCATCACATAGCATCTCTTCATGAAATCCCTGTCATGAACATCTTACAAGATATTTTGGAGGTACCTACTCAGATAAGTAACCTTATTTACTACAACATCTAGAAGATCATAGAATCACAGAATCATTTAGGTAGGAAAAGACCTTTGAGGTCATCAAGTCCAACCGCTAACCCAGGACTGCCAAGTCCGTCACTAAGCACCACATCTATGTTTTTTAAACACCTCCAGGGATGGCGATTCCAGCACCTCCCTGGGCAGCCTGTTCCAATGCTTGACAACCCTTCCAGTGAAGAAATTTTTCCTAATATCCAATCGAAACCTTCTCTGGCACAACTTGAGGCTGTTTCCTCTTCTCCTGTCACTTGTTGCCTGGGAGAAGAGACCTACCTTTACCTGCCTACAACCTCCTTTCAGGCAGTTGTAGAGAGCAATAAGGTCACCCCTGAGTGTTCTCTCTAGGCTAAACAAACACATTTCCCTCAGCTGCCTCTCAGAAGACGTTCTCCAGACCCTTCATCAGCTTTGTTACCCTTCCCTGGAAATGCTCCAGCACCTCCATGCTCCTCTTACAGTGAGAGGCCCAAAACTGAACACAGTATTCCAGGTGCAGCCTCACCAGTGCCAGGTACAGGGGCACAATCCCTTCCCCTGTCCTGCTGGCCACACAGTTTCAGATACCAGCCAGGGTGCTGTTGGCCTTCTTGGCCACCTGGGCACACTGCTGGCTCACGTTCAGCCGGCTGTCAGCCAGCACCCCCAGGGCCTTTTCCTCCAGGCAGCTTTCCAGCTGCTCTTCCCCAAGCCTGTAGGGCTGGCTGCATGAGGTTGTTGTCACCCAAGTGCAGGACCTGGTACTTCTCCCTGTTGAACCTCATACAACTGGCCTCAGCCCATCGGTCCAGCCTGTCCAGATCCCCCTGCAGAGCCTTCCTGCCCTCCAGCAGATCAGCACTCCCCCCACAACTTGGTGTCATCTGCAAACAGTTTAGCAGATTGATGAGAAAAGGGAAGAGCGTGTTTCATGTTTCTGGTACAGCCCCGGGGAATCGAATCCTACCCTTCCACACCAGTATACTTGTGTGAACTGTGGTAACTCAAAAAATTTTCACTACTGCTTTCCTGTCTTGTTAAGGGCCTACCTTGAGACCTAGGGCTCCAATTTGCAGACTGAATTTGTAGTACTTTCAGAAAAACAGCTACAGCTGCATTTAACAGACATTATACTTTGAACACAATGTCAAACAAATGGAAATTATTTAGCCTTAGCTGCTCAGATTGACTACCCAAATCCTTTTAACTTTAAAATCATGCTTCAGCTACTCTTCCATAAAATGGGAATAATTATTTCAAATCCAGCTTACCAGAAGTATTGTGGAAAACATAGATGTTGATATTTATGAAGCCCTTCTCCAATGAATGCTGATAATACTGTATTTAGAGACAGATTTGAAAAATGTCTGGTAAAACCAGTATATATCACAGACTAAGGAAAAAGGAGAATATGAAATCTTAATTATCTGCTGCTCATGGAGTGAAAAAGTACACAGATATAATGCAATGTCCTGTGGAAAACAGAGATTAAAAAAGTATTGCAATGCACATACACAGTAGGGCTGAATTAACGTTGCACAAAGTTTTATGAGAGTGCAAAGACATTGCTCATTTCTGAACTCTCAATCTGTGTATTTCTAAAGTTCTAAGAAGTCTTTTCTTCAAGCTTTCCTCTATAAAGATAAACTAATAGATGCATTGCATGAATACACATCCACTGCCTTAATACAATTTTCATGTACAAAAGGAATTTGTTTTCTAATCAACAGGAATAAAAATTATATCACTTCCATATTTTATGGTATGTAAGAAACTTACTGCTAGTGTATCTGTCAGTTCACTAAAGGCTGAAATATTGATGAGATCTTTAAATTTAATCCTCTCTTTTCCATTTAGAAATCTACATGTATCAGTTTGAAAAAAGCAATAAAATATTCTCAATCAACCTTTTAAAAAAAAGTGTAAATATCTTGCTAACACATTTTCCATTCTAATGCTGCTATAACAAATGGATTAATTGTTGAGTAATTTAATCAGATGGCTTGCTGATAAAATTTGAGAAAAAATTTGATGTGTGTCCAGCACTTGACAAATTGGTATGGGTTTTTCAGCTATAAGAAATCTGTCCAGATGGCCCTAGAATGAAGGATAGTATTCAAAATGTTGTTCCCAGAGAATTGGCCAGCTGTATCTAACATGGAAATGCTTCTGTGAATTTTTAAAAAAACATTAAGTATAATGGAGAGTACTGGAGAGAGCATTTAAATGCAATCCATTCACAATTTAGAGTAATTGACTCAGTTGGCAGGAGTCATCTGAAATTAGGTTTTAACGGGCACAACTGCTAACACATTTATCTCATACAAACTACATCTAGAACTAAGATGCTAACTTTTTGGAAATTGCCCTTCAGTTTGCTCTTTCCAGCTAACACCTTTCTTGGCATTATTAAGAAATTTGCCACCTGCTTCAAAAGCCTTTCAAAGAAGTCCAACACTTATTATGCTACTGAGAAACATCTGAGGGCACTTTAAGTCTGTTTAAACATAGATAAATATAGTCAGGGCTCAACAGTTGGGAGCAGAAACCCAAACACCTACATTTGTAGTGAGAAGACATTTTTGGATGAGTGTTTTTTAACAGGCTTGCACAAGAGCTGGAAAAATGAATCAAGTCCCACACATTAGAAGCAGCGTCATTTTTTATATCCCTATGAAGTTTTTATGTTTCACATTAGCATCTTCCTGGAGCTCACTGATACCCTTCATAGCAGAATTTTGTACCACCATCTGACAAAGCTGTATTCAGTCCAAGATTATGGTGTTTCACATCTGCCAAGGGCTGAAAGTGTAGTGAGGAGAAAGCTGAAACTTGAAACTTCCCACCACAGCAAAGAAGGAAATTTAACATGGCCCCAAGGAAGAACCATTAAGCCTGCATCACACATCTATCCAAAAGGTGATCATAATTTAGACTTTACAGGATGGAACGGTACTAAAGGAAAAACAAATAAAACAATTCTGATTATTTCCATCAAGACAGACAAAACGGCCAGCCACGGAAGAAAAAATGTCATTTTAGTGGATGTAGCTGCATTTAAAAGAAGAAAACAATTCTTGAGACATGCAAATGTAATTGCATGTAATATCAAAATATGCTTCTTCTGTTATTTCTTACAATACAGGACTCATTCTATCATAAATAAAAACTGTATGAATGTTTTCTTTGGTTTAAGTGTTCATACAGTTTAGATTTCTTTCCTTCTTCCAAAGTTCAAAGCTGGATCAGGTCACTTGATTTTAAAATTTGTTCAATTTGATTTGTAGAAACAAATTGAAGACAGATTAAAGGATATCAAGAGCTACTTATAAATAAGAGCAAATAAAAAAAAAGCTGTAAAATCTAATAGAAAACCCATTATAATCTACAACTATGGCCTCCATTAATTTATTTTGGTACCATTCTTGCCTGTTAATATAAATATGTATATTACTAGCATAATTTGTTCACACACATAGCTAGTGTGTGAACACACCATTAAAAACGAATTTTTATGGTACGAGTAATTTAGATTAAATCAGAATCAGCAAAATCAGTTTTTCTTATACTTTCCTTCATTTACATTGCTTCATGGAACAGTTTTGTTAAGCAAAATGTAAGGGGATGGTGCCAGGGACAAATATACGAGGCAGAGCTAATTGCAGGAACACACTCAAAAATAGAACGGACTAGTGACCATATCAGTGGAGGTGTTTGTTAAGGAAAGTGTTCTGCTGGTAGGTGTTTCATAATAGTAGATTTAGAAATACTTACGGTCTATCATGTTAGAAGGAGCAATGTTTTGCTCTGTATGGCAGTGAGAATAAGGCTATTAAATTACAGGGAGGGAAGGAAAACAGGATGGAAGGAGTAACTGACTCCTTTTTCAAGTCCTCAAAATTTTTCAGGATGCTTACAATGGAGTGGAAAGTGAGAAAATGAAAATATTAAAATAATTTAAAGTTTAATTATTTCATTGGTTTTCTTTGAAGTAACAAGTAAAATAATCCTGCTTCTGTTCTCCTTTCCCGTCTCATATAGATGCAGAAGTCCTCCATAAGGTACATGGTAGTGTATCTGGAAATGGTCTTCAAAGAAGTTTGGAATATGAATTACACAGAGGTACCGAGTTTTTAATCTTCTAACAATTACTTTATTTATTAGGTGTGTGGTAGCCTGGGATTTATGATAGCGTACTGTATTGGCAAGTATTGGATGGAAGTTGGGAAGCTAGAGTAAGCAACAAAATAATAGTACAGGGAATTTCTTTGGCTTCTGCCCAGCACTTAGCAAAGATTTTCCAAAGAAAGCATGGAATATCTTTACTGTATACTTAATGTAAAAAAAAAAAAAAACAAACCCACCACACCAAAAAAAAAAAAAAAAAGTGTGTATATATATGAGGTTTTCCGACTGTGCTCTCTACAGTGGCTTTGCTCCCAGAAGCAAAGAAAATGAATTTGGCAGTCAGAGCAAATTCAGACAATTGCATGCTTTTAATTAAATTCTTTGATAAAGCTAGTGGCTATTTTTTTCATAATAAAAAGTTCTAAAGTTTTAGAAAAATTCAATAGGTTCCTGAACAATAACTGTGGAAAATTTGGAGACTAAATCAATCAATAAGCTAGGAGTTAAAGGGATTTTAGTTCTTCCTTAAATGAAAAAAACCTTAGTGGAGCTTCAGGTACGTGGTTTCTGTGGAAAGCCTCAGCCATATCTGTATCCAGCACACATATAATCCCACATGAATGCCACTGACATACATTAAAGAACTGTCATGGCAATACAAGGAACACAAACCTACTGATAGTATGAAATATTCTTACCATAGAGAAGGTGTGCTTTTTCAACATTATAATGATTTTAATCAATTAATTGTTATTAATATGATTGCCAAACATTCTTATCATGGTCTTGCTTTGGAGAATTTAAAAGCGGTGCTCATATAGCCTTGACTCCTGAATGGCTATTCTGTGAATATCTTGAGATCTTTACAAATAATTTGAAGATCCTTGTAGTGTGTCAAATAGTTTAGTCTTCTGCATTGATCTGCTTACTGTGATCTGAAAGAGGTGTATCTACAGAGACAGTGCAGCAAACTGAAAAATAACTGTCCTATTTATATGAATATGGTGCATACTTATGAGTATGCTTATGATGCTTTGCTTCCTAAGAAGGTAGATGAAAAGGTGCTGTTAAAGGAAACATCAGGAGTGGCAAAACAATGACAAAGTCACTGAGAAGATAAAGGTGAAGCTAGTATTTGTGGAATGTCTGATTTTGCCCTCTCAAGGTCAAGCTTGAGAAGACAGAGATGCACTTCAAAGGATTTGAAACATTAAAAGGGGAGAACTGCATTTATTCCAGCTAACTTTATGCACTCAGCTGAAGTGCCTAATACCATTTTTCCTTATTAGGAGAGACACACATCTTCAAAGAGCAGTTTTGCCTGTCTGAGGTGTGCACAGTCCTCTACAGATATCTGTCTATCTTACTACAAAAGGACTAAAGGGTGGGTATTGTGTCTGGCTCAGATGGAGTTAATTTTCCCCATAGCAGCCCTCATAGTGCTGGTGCCTTGTATTGGCAGCTAGAAGAGTGTTGGTTAACACAGCAGTGTTATGGCTGCTGCTGAGCAGTGCTCGCACAGCATCAAGGCTGTCTCTCCAACATTCCCCAAATCACCAGTAGGTTGGGGCTGGGCAAGATCTTGGGAAGGAACACAGCTGGCACAACTGACCCAAACTGATCAAAGGGATATTCCATACCATATGACATCTGCTCAGCGATAAAAGCTCACAGAAAGAAGGAGGAAAGAAGAACATTCATTATTTACAACATTTGTCTTCCAGAGCAACCGCTACGCATACTGAAGCCCTGCTTCCCAGGAAGCAGTCAAACATCTCCTGCTGATGGGAAGTAGAGAATAACATCCTTTGCTTCCACACACAACCTTTGCCATTGCTTTATTAAATTCCCTTTATGTTGACCGATGAGGGCCTTTTTCCATCTCATTTTCTCCTGAACTTGCCCAGCTGAAGAGGGGAGTGATAGGATGGCTTTGGTGGGCACCTGGCATCCAGCCAGGGTCAACTCACCACAGGGTGCCTGCATTTCTGCTAAAGTACTCCAGCTAGTGGGACAACAGGCCACATTTTGCTATGAAATTTGGGAATAAGAGAGGATGGCAAAGACAAAGAGCTAGACTGAAAAGAACCAGAAACTGCTGAAGAGCCGTTGACTTCTCATGCCTCCAGAAATTGAAGAAGATACTCTCTGAAAGGTATGCAAACATGAAAAGAAGGCTCAGACTTTTTTCACCACCCAGTTTTTAAGGTCTCTAGCTTAAAGTTTGTCTTGAAAAAAACTTGGAAGGAGAAAGCAAAGCTTAAAGTAAATGTGAATCGGGCCAATCATGCTAATGTAGCTGTCAAACAAGGGCCTACCGTTCTACCCTAAAGGAAGGACAGAAAGCCAAAAGTCCCCTCAAGGGACAAGAAGTTGAGACATGGATAAATTCTGGCCTATAACAATGGCAGACAGCAATTCCAAAACATTTCTATACAGCTTGCTTACATTGTCAAATGCATCTGCACTTAGTGCTGAATGCCGAGCTAATACAAAGCAGTGTAGCTTTGCTGCTTGTAAATGAGCTGCATCACTTTATACAGCTGACTGTCTGGGTGTCATAAGAATTCTACTTACTATGAATGTAAATGATCTAGCTATAAGTTGTAGCAACTTTCCCCACAGCTTCTGATCCTGTTTCCTTTATTGTGATTTGAGACCATCCTCTAAATAAACATCCTCATTAACACATTAAATTAACTGGAGAGCAAAGTTCAAGCAGAACAGTCTCTCATGCTCACCATGAAAAGGATGCAGAAAACATAGCATAAATATCCGCAGTTGCCAGTGAATTCAGTAGGAAACAGAGATGGTTCAAAAGTGTTTCTTCCTGCTACAAGATATCCTCACAAGGTACCCAAGTGTATTTCATCTCAGCATGTTGAACCCTCGTACTGTTTTCTCAGGTTGAGTGCAGAAGTGCTTCATTTTAGACACAGATCTGTCTCTTTCAGTTACTAGTGCAGACTACAAAGCATTTTAGGAATGCCATACGTCAGTTTAGCTTGCTAAGAAATCCTAATTGGCTTTTTTTTAACTTCAGTGATGGCAGGGAAAGAAAGATGTGCTTAGCAGTTGTAAGTATTTATGCCTTGGCACTATTAAACTGTATAGCCAGCTCTTAGATTGAATGTAGCTACAGAAGGATTGATATTGACATATAATACCTGTTTTTAATGTGTTGGGGAGAACCAAGACACTTGAAACTTCCATTGACCATAATAGCAAGCCGTGTGCAGAGGGCTTCACATTCTTCCATACTACAAAATCAAGTGGTGGGGGAAAAAAAAAGAATTAAAAGAATAATACTGAAAACAGAGAACATTATTTATACCTAACTTTAATTAAAGTGGAAGGAATCTGGACAGCTGCAAAAATGAGTACACAAGACCTTTCATTTTAAAAGCAACAGTCCAAATTGTAACCCTAATCAGTACATACCAAAGGTTACTACCACATGACAGGTAGAAAAGAGAGCCCTAAAATAGAATTTATGTTTTTATTCCAGAACCAATTGGAGAATTCTGGTCACAAAGGTTTTATTACTGCAGGCACATATCTCAGAAATGTAACTGTGAGAGCCATGAACTCTGTTATTCCCTGTACTATCTGTTTGTGGTCATTCTGAGCTGAAGGATAGAGGGAGAAGAATGAGGTAAGTTTGTTCAGCTTGCCTCTTGCATAGTACATATACTTAGAAAGTAGTTACCTATAGTCTGCAGGATAGAAGAAGGTACAAAACACTACAGTCTAAATGGAATTTAGGACATGGAAATGCAGCTGAATAGAAAAGCACGATCCTGTTAGATGCAATTGCTTCAGAAAATAAATAACTACTGCTTCAGATAATAAATAATAACTTTGATATGTAAAGCTTAGGGCAGATGGGCTGCCATTCTACATATTATACAGAATTGTGTGAGCAGTTCTTCCAAAGCATCACTTTTGACATAGGATACCAGTCAGGACAAATCCATCATTTCAAAGAGGAGTCAAAGTCGTTTGATGTTCCTGCAATTCACTGCATGCACTCCCCAACCCTTCTGAGATAGCTAAACAAGAGCTGTCTTGTGTACCTCAGCCATGTGCCTGATCGAATTAAAGTGCTTTTACTGAACAAGCATGGCAACTAAGTACCCTCCTAGGAACAATTTCCTTAAAACAGGACAGGAAAATGGTGTGAACAGCCAAAACACTACATTTAAGAGAGATGGGGAGAGGGCTTGCTAACACATCTTCCCAAAAATCAGGAAGTTAGCCGAGTCTCCTTGGGGTGCAGTAAGTCGTAATGCTCCCCTAGGTATAACACTCCCCAGCTGTGGCAAAATAACACAAATTTAGGCCTGTATGAACAGTTAATATAATCTCAGTCCTCAGTTTCTCAAAAAAAAAGCTTTTTCTCTGAGAATTAAGTATGATAGACATCCAAAACTAAGTTTTACACAGGAAATCATCTCTATACATTATGCACTTATTTGCTGATATGCATGAAGATTCACTTTGTAAGAAAAATCTCTTTACTTATACAAGTATTCTTTGAAAGAATCTCAAATAAATCTCCAATCTGGCCTTCAGCAGATAGTATATGTAGTATAAAATAACTTCTCCTTCCTCCGCCCTAGCACACAATGTCTTAATTAGAAATGAAATGTGTATACTATCACTGTACTCATATCTGCTTCCAGTCATTAATTTTTAGTAGCTAAATGAGTACTTAGTAACAATTTGATGAATTTTTTTTGTTTGTTTGTTTAGAGCATATTAGTAGTGAGACGACAGGTCTCTTCTGTTTAGGTGATGTTTGACAACTAAGGGTTCTTATCTGGACTGAAAAGTCAAAGCACACAGTTTACCAAAAATCAGTCAATTCACAATGCATAACTTGCATTCCCTAAATGAGTGAGCTGGTAAGCACTTGGGGGTCAAATACAGATATGTAATTTTCAAGATTCAGCTTTCATAAACAGAATACTAGAAACTTTTGAGAGCATTTTTCCATCAATAATTGAGCACATGTACAGAGACAACAAATACATTTTGAGAACCTCTGAAAAAATTTAGCAATTTCTAGAAGAGACTGAGGGAAGTTTTGCTGGGTTCTTTTAGTGATTCATCTATGCTTCAAGTCTCATTTGGTCAAAATATTACATTGCTGTTTTGATTGATGAGTTCTGTCCTCTCTGGGCATCATTTAAAGCCATTTTATGTATAATTATATATACTATACTATATTCCTTAAGGGAAACTTTTTATTCATTCCATTTTACTGTAGATTTTACAAAACAGTATCTTTTCTCCATTAAACTGATACACCAATGACCATATCAGAGAATTGACAAGATAACTAATGTGCATAGACTCTTCTAAGAGGACAAGAGTCACTCTACCATTTCCAGTAGTGCATACAGAGAATACCTGAGGTATCTGTCTTTAGGATGCCATGGCATACTCTTTTCATACACAGATGCAAAACAGAATCCTTAATAAAATTAGAAGAGGGCTTTTCACTCTCACCTCCATTTTTAAGGATTTGTAAAGTGAACAGCGACAAAAGGATAAGCTGGTGTTCCAAGCAAGAAGAGACACTGAAACATTGATTATAAAGAGCATAGAAAAGGAAAAATTCATTGCATCATTTCTTCTGTGACTGCAGCCTCCTTGAGCCACATTCTAATCCTTAAAAACTGAATATAAAAATTATTTAGAATTTACACAGGTTCAAGTTTCATGAGCAGGAAGGAACTGCATAAAATACCAAGACATATTTCACATATGATACCAGGGTGAGCATGCCTTCAGAATATGCTCTTCTGCTCTCAGTTGACAGCAGGTGAGAAGAAAGAACAGGAATATTCTGGTTGCTTAGATAAAGGTCTTACCTGTGGGATGTCAGTACAGCTGCACAGCCATCCTGAACTTCCTTCAGGATGGTTTTCCAAAGGTAGCGTTTAGAGCAGGGATCCATCCCAGAGCTGGGCTCATCCTATAAGAAAAATGAAAATGATGATAGAGCAGCACGGGAATAGCAGCTCCAGCCCAGCATGAAGAATTAACAAAATGCACAATAAAGTAATATATTTTTCTCAAAAAAGTTACATTTTCAGGAGGCCACTTTAAAGACACCATGATCACTTTTTTGCTTTAACACTATAGTTTAATTTCTAAATTTATAGAAGGCACTTTTAATTAATTTTGCATAGAAATAATATTTATATATATTATATAATTCTATATTAAACTATGTTATTCATAAATATACATATATGTGCTTAATAATAACATATATACACATATACCTTTTTGAATAGGAGAGAACTGCGGGTGTTTTTCCTTACTTTCTGGGAGGGTTTGGTGCCTGTTTTTCCCCTGCATGCACATCTGCCACGAGCACAAACAAATGGAGAAGTTGTGTAACTCCTGGCTGCCTGCGCTGCTCATCCCATAGCAAGATGTGGACAGGCAGATCATATGTTTGGAGTCAACATCCTCCAGCAGTTACTCCCAGAGTCCCTTTGAGGAAAACTCCAACCCACAGTGGGGAGAATCCACAGGATTAGATAATAACCCAATCAGTGCTGCTCAATGCAAACTGTCTGGCAAACCCATTTCCCACTTGGATGGCTTTCATGGAGAAAGAAGTGCAGCTACAAAAACTTATTTTCCCCTTCCTACCTAATCCTGCTGTCCTCACTAAATCAAATTTTGACTTCACCTACTCATGGAAGCAGAAGGAAGGATATTTGATTGCCAAAAGTAAATCTCTGTCACTACATTACTAGGGAGGAGAAAACTCTTCCAGTTGCTTTTTATACAATGGAATTTCATGAGAGTTATCAGCATCTGTTAGTGTTGTATTGCCTTAGCCAATGTATGGGCAGCAAGGAATCCCAGATGAAACTTGGAAGCAAAATTCTCAAGAAACAAAGCAAACAAAACATCCAGTTTGATGGCAGTTTTGTTGTTTAGCTACCAATGGAAGATGTGAAAGAGAAATCATTTCAATAGCCTTTATTTGTGCACAGCTAACAAAGAAAACATAAAAAGCAATAAAAATAAAGCAGCTCATGCTATTACTTAAATTTATATTTATGATCTTGGATGTAATCTAGTAGCAGATTCAGTGATTTACATTGGTGTGTTTGCTTGCAGACAAAAAAAGAGTGCCTTTTAAAATACTGAATAACTCTTTAAAATCTGCTAGCTTTCTAAAGCCAGCCAAATGTTTTAAAGCATTTAACATGTTTAGATATTTTTCTTTCATCTTGTCACTATATACACAATAGTCTGTGCCCTGTAGCAAGAAGTAGGCTGAAATGGATACTTGCAGTAGCATGCTGTCATAAAGGCATTAAAAACAGTTGGAGCATTTTCTAAGATTGGCAAAGCACTGATTTAAGATTATCTCCTCCTTTTACTAACTGAACCAGGGTCAGTTTAAGCATAAAATGTAAATAAAATAATTCAACTCAGAAATGAAGCAATGATAGGAAGTTAGAAGAAACAAAATGTGTCTGATCTTCTGAAACATGAACCATGTGAGAACACCAGTTTAATTTTGTTCTACTTAGTCCATCTCTTCTCGGAAGCACTAGCTTCCACCCCAGCTCTGGGAAGCTGATTCCCTCCCTCTGACAGTTTTGAAAGGTTTATTCCACTATTGAACTGGTTTAGCTCTTCCTGGACAAGTCTTAAGAAAGGGATGTCCAATCTTCTCTGGTAAAACAATAGGTAATGATAAGAAAGAGAATGCAGTGTCATAATGATGCAGTTCCCAAAGCTTTGTAATACCCTGATCTTCAATACAAGAGGCATTGTTTAAACTGGAAAGGCCAGTTTCAGGCTTAAATGAACAGTAGGATGCAAGCACCAAAACAACTTGTGATAAATAATTTAAATTAATATCATCCAGGAGTATTAGTTTGGTTGTGTGGTTTGTGAATCCAACAAAAATATAAGAACTAGCCAGATTTATGAAACATGACATGGCAAGGAATATGAATATCCTTCCTGAAAAAGACTGGTCAATAATTAATAACACCAGCTCCAAATTACTAATTAAAATTAGAATTTTCCTTCTTAAGGAAGCCAGTAGAACGTTCATATATATTTTTTCATCTTATATACAAAGTATAAAATATATAAAGCATTAATATATTTTGGATTAATTTTTTTTCTTCTTCTGAGTAAGGAAATCTTTAAAAAAATTGCGTATACATTTGGGCTATGTCAGGGGTCCTCAAACTACGGCCCATGGGCTGGATACGGCCCCCCAGGGTCCTCAATCTGGCCCCCGGTATTTACAGACACCCCCCTGCCCCCTCCCCTCCCCCCCCCCCCCCCCCCCCCCCCCCCCCGCTGGGGGTTGGGGGGAAACCAAGCAGCCGCAGATGGCTGCGGGCCACTTCATCTGCGCACCGCCCCCCTGGTTAAACAGTTTGAGGACCCCTGGGCTATGGGATGCTACAAATGTGGGTTTGTGTGTTTAGGACCAAAAAATAAAGAAAAAAAAAAAGGAAAGGAAAAACAACTTACAACTTCACTTTCTATCTTTGTGAGCACTGGAGAATGAAATAAGGAGTGTTGATACAGCAGAAGAGGACAGTTGTACATCCATGTATCAATTACTCCCTGACTGATCAGAAAATTACCTGATTTTCTTTAGAGCAACATACAAGACAGCAAAATTCAAAATAACCTATTTATCATAGGCACAGTATTACCTCTACTCACCAGTAAAAGTATTTGAGGTTTACCAACTAAAGCCACAGCAGTAGAGAGCTTCCTCTTTGTGCCAGCACTGTATGTTCTCACCAGTTGGTCAGCATGGGTGTTGAAGTGTAACTGGTTAACAAGGTCCTCTGCAACCTGTGGTTCAAAAATATGAAGGCCAGCAAAGATGAGCCAAATCAGGTAATGCTTGTGCTTAGGTTGAAAGAATACTCTGTTCATGCATATTAAGCAAATGTACATATTGTTTCCTTATTTACCCCTATTTGTTGCATACTATTACTTTTGAATCCTAGACACATACAAAAATCTGCTCTGGGACTCCTTAGTTCTCCACAAAGGATAAGTATTTTCTTATATATGTAATTTGGCTTTGTCATTGCTTGTAACAGTCATTTGCATTCATCTTGCATCGATGGGTCAGTGATCTACAATGTTCCTCATTTCTAATTCTCCAGTATTTATTTGATCGAACATCTTAGTAACTGAAAATTCAGGAGACAAAATTCTGTATCAGCCACAAAAAAGATGGAAATGACAGAAAAGCAAGTCACAGGTCAAGGATTTAGAGCTTCTTAAACACACAAGGTAATTTAGATTTAAATTCATGTACTTTTCTAACAACTGAGAGGAGAAAGTTGACCCTAGCTGATTTGGTTGTAATTGCTTAAATAAGTATGTGTGATCTGAGTAAGCAGGGCAGGGACATGAGCATACCTGAGACAATGTTCACGCTGTCCTCTATGGCCTTTCTTTACCTGTCAGAGACAGTCCTAATGTACAAGGCTCCCTCAAATACTGCTACTAGAGAATTTTTAATGTAGCAAGAGCCTTGCTCGACCTCCATCAGTTATCACTGCTGGACCACCCAGGGAGTCCTCATGCAAAAACATGATGGACACAATCATGGTTTTTTGCATCATGCACAAACATGATGGGAGCAAATTTTCTAATCACCACTGCCAGGTGCACCCTGCAAAGCAGCAGGTGTTTAGTGGCATGCTGCTGGGTGGCTGTATCATCAAAGGGTGATTTAATTTGTAATAGAGTCAGTATGTCTTCAACCTGGATGTACTACAGCCAGGAGATTCTTGTAAAACAAGTAGTTGTGTGGTGCTCTATAGTCTGAGATCAACAGCCAGAATATCCCCAGCAGTATAGTGCTTTCCTTTTGCTGCCTCTGCACTACCTTCGGCAAAAAGAAAGGTTGACTGGAAGGGTAAGTCAATCAGGGACAGCCTACAATTAATTCAGAAAATCTAATAGAAAAAATATATCATAAACTATATTGTGAATTAATATTCACCATCCATTTCAAATAAACTGCCATAAGCATAGTAATATTTTTATAAGACAGTTTTATCAAGATATTCATGACCCTTTTAGCAAGATTTTTCAGTGCTATGTACAAAAACAGGAGACAACTCTGAGACAGCAAGTTGTCTGTAAGCAGGAATAATGCTGCACTGGTGAAAATCTGCAGTATTCTAGTGTGGATCCTGGCACTGCTAGTAATAGTCGCTTGCATTCAGTATATGTTAATGTATAGCCTGACAGCAATGCATGTTCTTAGATAAAAGCTACAATTTATAAATATTGCTCTGACTACAGTAGATGCAGATAGTTAAAAAAAAAAATAAAAAGTAAACCACCCACAAGTAATTTTATACTGAAAAGCTAAAATCTGCTATTTTAGAGTTAATTCACAGTGGTTTACTTTTGTTTGAACGAAATAAACTATTGCTATATATCTGTAGAAATGCTGCAGATTCAAACATTCTGTGGCTTTAGAAATGGTCAAGCATCTAAGCTATATTCTGAGATATAATAGCCAAGCTTCTTGGGGTTTGGGGTTTTTTTTGTTTGTTTGTTTGGGGGGGGGGGGGGTGGTGTTTGTTTGTTTGGTTGGTTTCTTATTTTTCTAACTAGCAAACATAGGTCTCATTATATACTGAAATAGCCTGTAAAACGAACACCTCTAAAGCATATAGTAGACAGCTTATCCACTATACTAAACTGACTTGACTTTACTACCACTGGGAAGGCATGCATATTAGTGACAATATTATCCTCCTACAAATCCATCAACAATATACAGAGAATTGCACAGAAAAGCTCATAAAAAAATAAAACCAGAAAGTGAAAGATCACCATTGTGATCTCTGTTTACACCAAAATTAACACATATTGCAAAACTACAACAGGCTTCAAGGGTTACTAAACAACAAGAAAAAAAGAGGACTACATATCACAGCTGAAATATAATAATCACCATCCTTTAGCTATGGCCAGAACCACTATTTCTATATCACTGCTTTGAAATGTTATCAAAACTTTAAATCAGAAAAATGCCTTTCTTTGAAAGGGGCAATGAATGCCTCACAGGGAAGAATTTAGAAAGCCAAGGAACAGTCCCAGAGAGAAAAGAAAAAACATTCAAGCTAAGTCCCCAAGGAGACTCAATGAAGTATCAGGTATGAACACAATGTTCTTTGTAGGGAGCAACATTAAAAAGAATCGACTTTGCCAGATTTGCAATTCAAACATAGAATCCTCGCAACTATCTGGTATGTATTCAAGCATTCAGTGCATACATACTCATGACCACGCCATCTCCTGTTTTGTACTAATAGAGAAAGCCTGGCGAGTCCTCTGCCATGGGAATTTTGCAAGACAAGGTTTACTTAAGGTAGAAAGAGAGGGTTAAGAATCATTTCATAGTACCCACTTTGCTGCTGCTCGGACTGTATAGAGCTTCCAAGATAAACCTTGCAGATCATTGCAGTACACACTGCAGTCTGGCTTGATATCTAGATATGCTTCTTCGGAGCAAAACGTATCAAATTAGACCAGATTTGGAGTTGAATCACATCGGCAACATAAAGGCAGAAGGATTAGCCAGCTTTCTTACTCCTAATGGTTTCCCCGCTGCAACTAGAAGATCTATTCCTGCTATCCTCCTCAATCCTTTCATTTCAAAGGAGCTCTGCAGAGCATGCTTCAGCAAATATAAGATAGAGTTCATTCTTCTTTCAAGAGATGACCCCAAAACTTTCTCTCTTTTCTTTAATGTATATAATAAGACTTCCAGTAATAAGTCTTAATTTCATCAGTATGCCCTAAACAACAACACAGTCATTTGAATGAAATTATAAATATTATGTATTAGGTATATTGTGGAGGAGCCTGCACATCTCCATTATAACTTCATTTATCTGTATAACCAGTGGTACCTTGTGGCTTGTATCATATAGTATGCTATAAAGTAAAAATGAAAAACCCTCTTAAACTGCTTTAAATTAAATTCAGAATTGAACATGTGACAAATCTTCAAACAGATACATGCAATTATGCAAGAGATTTACAATTCTAATGGTTTCATTCCTTTAGTGCATATGAGATATATACACAAGCACCTTCTCTCCCTTCTTGTCAAATTCATCATGATGTTCTATTTCTGGTTTCAATTGCTTTCAGCAGTGAAGAGTGAGAAGATACATCAATTTATTTAGCAAGCTGGTAACATTGAGGCCAAGTTAAAAGACTCCATTATACACAAACATATATATTTTGAATGCACTTGAACCATAAATATGTTTTACCTATAGTCATGGCTGTAGTTATGTATTTAAACTCTTTCCTCCTCTCCCCTACCCCCATCCAGATTATAACAGATTTACATCTATCAACTAACGATTTCCCTATTTTCCAGTATTCCTTAAATATGTTTACTTTTCCTTCATCAAATCTAACATCTTTAGCAAAAGTTCTTTTTCGCAGATTAACTGGGACTAGTTCCTCTAGGTTTGGAACAGTCATTGGAATAAACCCTTCAATCTGTAAAGTCTACACCAAATCTTTCAATACTTTGTGGATTTCCTAAAGACTATATTCATTGCAGAAGAGGCAGTAAGGTAACTTGAATTTTTGCAAACATTTTTATTTGTGCTAAATATTGCATTAATAAAGTAGTCATTGTGTCCTCTATCCATCAGGGAACTGAAAAGCGCATCCACCCCACTGAAAAGCAGTAAGTGATGCTAATCATGTAGCCACTAATGATTTTTCACTCTCTCTGAAATTTACCATTAATATGCCAGTAAAAAATTAAGTAGTACTGAGAGTCATCAGTTAGTATGTGATCCACAAAAACCTGGAGTTAGTGAAGACTTAATCTAATAGAAGACTAGAAATGTGGTAGCATGTCCATCCTGACTTGACAGGTTGTATGCATCAGTGTACTGATCTGTGCATCATTTCTGACCAAATAAATACAATTTATATCTTCTTGGTATTTTTTTTTTACATATCCTTATAAAGCAAACCAAACCAAATACTGAAAATTAGTATCATACCTAGTACAAATGAAAAACACGGGATGAATTCTAGAGTCATCTGAAAAATAACTATACACTTCCAAAATAGTCATTCGTAGTGTCGGGTTCTGAGTGAGTAACTGCAGTGTAGATTGAACATCCTAGAGTAACAATAATTCATCAATTCCACACCAAACAGTATTCATTCTACATCAGAGTAAACTCGAAATTATTAGATTTCTTACACTAGGAAAGCATATACTCATGGTCAAACTTCCAGGGGAAAATAGTCCTTTATCCCAGAATCTTATAAAACTGTACACACTAATTCTGCTCGAAGTCCAAAAAAAGCAAACACACAAAGAATAAATGAATTTAAAAATTCCTTTTCCAGCAGCTACAGAATATAACATGTAAGGAAGTCAATGAGATTCCAGAGTAAGTGCAAAAATGTTCCTAGAGTTAACGTAAAGAGAAATCATGCTGACATTCTTACAGAAGTTGCCTCTGAAGGCCTGATGAAGCTTGTTTTGAGGTTTGCAACACAAGTTTTAATGCAAATGAGAGATGTCATTTAATGTTGTGTTAATATCCTACATTTTTTAACAAAGTGTATCCTGTCTTCTGGAACAAATTTAGATATTAAAACTCAATATATTAAATAAATAAAAATAAGAATTAAAAATACTAAGTTAAATTAGTACCTGTCTAAATAGTCCAAAAGCTCTACTCTAACTTTTCCAGTTTTGCAGTAAAAAGAAACTTTCAGAGCTAATTTGGGAAGTAAAGCAAAACTTCATGTTACATGAAGCTTAACATTGATAGCAAATGACCCATTTTTCTCCTCCTTTCCCATTCAGTTAATTACTGTTTTGGAACATTAAGTGCACTCAGCTTTATGTCAGGCACTTAACTCCTGCTGCTGATATATCTGTCTAGCAAAGGATTTGATCCTTGAAGTTAGTGCTTCAATAGATAACTTTAGCAGCAACACATCCTGTAAGTCGCCTGCCTGTTTACTAATTTATTAAAAAACAAATTGAATGTATGTTTCTTTCCACATCAAAACCATGTACTCTAGAATATATATGTGTGCATGCACATTAGCAGAAACACTGACTGGTAAACATTCAGAGGCAGGCTTGGAGCACCATATCATACGCAGGAGGGAATGAGAAAATAACAGCTTACATTTTCATACAGCTGGCTATTCCAAAGCATTCCCAGGCCTTATTTTCTTTATAGGCAACTAAAATGCACACTTTCTCCAGGCACCAGCCATTTCTGAGTTGAAACACAGCAGCTGTTCAACACTTCACAGCAGTGGCACACAGTCAGAAGGGCCTGCTAACAAAAATATTTGTTTTCCTCTGAGATAGCTGCATTTCAGTTTTTGATGAAGGTAAACCAGAGTAGTTAAATATTATTTGCAGGAGCCCTTTGATGCCTTGATCACAAACATATGGCAACAAAGTCTGCGTTGCAATCTTTGCAGACAAAAAATTAAGACAATGGAAGGAAGAACGGTCTCTATATCACTTGTGAAACTGAGGCACAGAAGGCTGCCTGTAAAGAATAGTCTAGAGTCTACACCTAGATCATCTAAGGTTCAGGATAACCAGAAGACTAACATCTATCTTCTCCTAGTGCACCGTAGTAATGTAAGTCACTTCTAAATAGCGCATAATTGATTTTGATCCACTTGAAGCAGGGCCCGTACGTGAATTACCACACTGTGTGAAGAACTGCTCCCCAAATGGGTTTGAAAACTGCCATTCCAGTAGCTGTGTGCTAATTTCCCACAGAATAGCTGGATCTGAACATAAAGTGAAAGCTTTTAGGTACACCAATTATTCCTAAAGACTGCTGCATCTGAAATGGGGTTTATGAATGCCAGATACTTCACAGAGAGCACTATTCTCACATTACCTACTGAGAAGGTATATGAAGCCAGGTTACCCTTGTTGCTTCTCACCAAATACAGGCATGAGGCTGCATTTGCAGTAGTATTCATTTACATATGCACATGCAGAGAGACACCCTGCAGGCACAGCATAGAAATCTGCTGATATCGTCCTGATCATCGCAATCTGGAAAAGTTCCCAGGCACCTGAGAAAAGCTCAGTGCTGCATGGGGCAATTTACTTATGAAATCCAGGTCCATAAGCACACCACAGATCTCTCTCCATTCTCAAGGTTCCACACAGCTCCTGATCCGGCTCCTTACCCTGCCAAGCAGTTGCTTCTGGGAGGCTAAATGACCTGAAGGAGTCACAAATCAAGCAGTGACAGCGGGATTCACAGGCACGTGCACACACACACACAGAGTCTCCTCTACTACTGGTGTTGACAGGGTTTGCGCAGAGTGTAAGATTAAAGCATTAATAGCCTGTTGTAACGCACAGATCAGTTCGCACTGCTTAAAGCTATCATCTCCAGTTGTCTGCAGATGAGGTATTATCAGAAAGAAGGTGTCTGCCAGTGCCACCTGAACAGCTTTTCCTCACACCTGTGAGTATTAAAGTAAAATAGCTAAGAGTCTGCTGATCAGTCAGAAAGGTGGCACAGGACTAAAAGCCCTACTCAGCTCTCACTCAAAGACACCGCTCTTGGCAATTTCAAGTCAGTTATAAAAGTAACTCTTTCAATAAGGCTGATGCAATTATTTTAATTGTAGAGAAGCCCTTCTTAGGCTCATTCCTACTCAGTTTCTTTCTCAGAGGACCACCATTCACCAGGGTTTATGTGCTTTAGCTTATTCACAAATGGGCAGTATGCTTAGTCTATGCTCTGGAGAGGGCTTGGTGAGAGTAACACTGTATGTATATGACCCAATGTTATATAAGCGAGTCCCTTGAAATTTAATTAAAACTATGTACTTCTACCATTCAGATTCTTCTGAAATCTCCACTCTTCTTAGGGTGTCTTAAAAACTGTTTCATTTATAGTACACGGTGTACCATTTGGGCATATGCATTTTCTTACGAAAATAAGAAGACAGAAAAGTTTAAAAACCATGTTTAGAGCATTTTAAGGGCACTCCTGCATAATTAAACAATCAAACTTTGATTCCTCTATTAAATTATTAGAACCAAAAGCATTAAATAACACGCAAGATGTATGGATATTTAACAGCACTCTTTCGAATGACTACAAAGCTCTGGAGGAGATGTTGCCACCTTTGTGTCCATTAAAGTGCCACGATAATAGATGCTAGTTATGATAGGCTTTTAGCCCAACTGTTAGCGAGGAACTGTGAGTTCATGGAGAAAACAGGTAATTATAGTTGAGGGGTTTAGTGCAATAACAATTATCCCTTATATAGTTCATTTAGATCAAGGGAAACATAGTCAAGTCTTCAGCACTCTGCCAGTACTCAGAAACAAAAAAATACCACCAATGAGTTATGAAAAGCAAACAACTAAATAAAAGACCATATGATGATTTCTTGCAGGTAGCAAGAACTGTACGGTTAAAACAGTCAGTTAAAAGTCCAGCCAGGTGGGACTCGTCCACAAACACCCAAATGATCAGTTTAAGACATTGCCTGTCCTGATGCATTATTGAGGTATAATGGCAGTTACTTCTGAATACTCAATGTCCCATTGCAGCAATCATACCTTTTTCTGGAAGAGTACCTAGCTGCTGGGGAAAAAAAAGACTGCAAAGAACCAGAAGTTGGCCCTCTCACATACAGACAAGGAAATGAATGTAAACAACTTAGTGGATCCTGAGGCAATAGCCAGGAAAATGCTGAGTAGGTAGGGGGAAAAAAAAAAAAAAAAAAAAAAAAAAAAGGCATTTCAGTTACTTGCAGTTTTGCTTCTGGAAAAAAGGAAAAGGAAGACAACAGGTGGTTAGGAGGACAATCAAGAGCCATAGCAACTACATGGAACCAATCTATACAGCAGGAATGACAGACACAGATTTCATATCACGCTCCAGTTTTCTCATGTGAATAGAGATGCAATTAAGCACCAGAGACTGAGCTGCTCAAGTCCAGGTCAGATCAGAAACTTCCATCTGCAGAGACAGGAAAACCCCCCACATTTTACACGATGCCCATTTGGTACTTAATTTCTGGAATTGGCTGGCTGATTGCCTCATTACAGAAAAAGAGCAGTGTTTGCTGGTCAGCAAAGCTACATCTGTATCTGTAAATTTAAAACTTCTCAGTGATGTTCCCAGATATTTTCATCATCTCTGCTATTCAGTTCTTAAAACATTTTATGACATGAATTTGGCCTCTTCTCCTTGGACAGCCCTGGGCCTGGTATGGCAGCTGGAATATTTTAGGGAGTGCTCCAGGCAGGTGGTTTGAATGCAGCCACCATCTTGTGAAATATAAAATGTTTACTTAGCAAAGTGCTGACAGCTGCCATCTTAGCATCCAGATGTCTGGTTTATTTATATAATCATTCAACAATTTTTAATTCCTTCAGAGTTTTATGTCCTCTCTGAAGAAGAGTTTTTCAGAGATGCATGGCTCAGAACATGTGATACTCCCTCCCAGTTCTCTAAGTGTGATAATGAAGGTGTTGAATCATTCATAAATTTCATTTTCTTTAGAGTTTTTGTGCCTGAAATTTCATTTACATTACTGTTATTTCACTATCCTCAGTGACATTATTGTGTTTTGAACTGACATAACAGAAAAAAATCCATATTGTTTAAATAAATTAATAGTTATGAAAACGGTTACTACTAAAGTTGTTAAGATGAAATATTAGCTATTCTCTCATGTAAAAAAAGTATAATTGTTTTATAAACTCCGCAGACCAACCTGGGTTCAGGTCCCCCTGCAAATTTGTTCTGGATAGTTACCTTATGAATATCCTGTTTTGGAACTCCACGCAGTGTGCAGTAATAATATAGATGCTCCCAACCTGTTAAAAGTTCATCCAGGGCATCTTGCTGTGGACAGTAGCCAATGAGAATGCCTTCAGAGCTAGCAGACAGTATATCCATTTCAGATCTGTTTAAAGAAAAAAAAAAACCTTGAACGTTAAGAAAAACACAGCCCTGAGTTTCACCCTTGGGATACAGGGTCTTCAAGACAAACACATACCCCCTCAACTTCGTAAGTAAATAAGTTTGAACTTCTTTGGTATGATTACTTGCCATAGTGCCACCCACACGCCATGCATGCTTTTTGTCCCTTTCAGATTAGCACTGCCACCCACACATCACTATTCTAACAGCTTGTGTGTCAAGGTGAACAGATCAACACAGAAGGACAGATCCATGAGAATGAATTCCTACCAGGTTTACCTCCCTTATCTCTTTGGTAGACCCTGCTCTAAGGAGTCAGAATTCAAAACCATTCTGCATGCATTACATTCAATATTAAAAGGGCAGTAGGGTGGTGGAGGGAATGTTGCTGTGTGTTCTTTGCGTGCCTGTGCACACACATATGTGTGCATTCATTCTCTAAAGAGCAAGAATAAAACAAAACACAGAATATTAAAGCCTAGCAGGTGAAAAGACAATACAGGAAAAAAATATAAAATTACCCTGATTTAAGAGACTTTGGCCATCACTGTAGCTGTACAGCATTACTTGAAATTGCATTCATTGCTAAGAAGCAAGCTTGATTGCAAGGGTGTCTCATTACCCATAATGACACTAAACCTATCCTATTTATTCCAACATCTAATTCAACATTCAGTGATGCTGATTTACATGTACAGAAAAGACCTGTCATAATTAAGTTACCTAATAATAAAAAAAAATGATCTTTGAAAGAAAAAAACTTTTTAAAAGGTTCTAAGTAAAAGAACAGTTTTCCCTTTAGTGGTTTTCTACGTTTCTAGTTAAGAGAACTAAATATATGGTTAATCATTTAGACACAAAATAAATGTATTAAATGCAGGATCTACAAATACCATCACTAGCGAAAATATAAATATGTATCTTCTGTTAACAAGTTTCAGGAGTCTGGGGAGGAAAAGAAAACACAAATTCTGCATTTTACATAATGAACCACAGCATCAAAATATATTTTAATGTTATGAAAAGATAAATTATGATTATGAAAAACATTGCTGGGGGCTAATTAGAATGGTCTTTTGCTCTTAATGGCAAAGATATAAAAATTTCCTGTCTTTGTAGCTTTGGATGGTGCCAAGGAAGTTAACTGTCCTTAGACATGTCTCTAGACAAAGTCTTCACAAATAGGGGAAAAAGGATACAAGAAATGTACTTCTTCATTAATTTATATCCACTTATAGGTTATTTTAAATGAGGTATGTAAAGAGTTTTACCAGCTCATTTTCCAGCCACGCCTAAATCAAATTAAATTATTCTTTTAAGGTGATCTATACTTTAAAGTATGGATTGATTAATGTTGATCTTTTTGCATACCCTGTCAGAAGCAGCGGATTCCTTATTCAATGAACTGTAACATAGTGAAACACTCTCCACAGTGAAATGCAATCTAGATCTGAAAGAGATCTAGAGATGACACAGAGAGATGTGTCTGAGGTTTGTTTTACTAGGAAGTTTCAGGCACACTAACAAGGTTTCCTTTTGGTGCAGCTGCTGTCTTTGGAGAAACAAGACTGAGGTTTTGGTAATATGCCAAGTTCAGGCATAAGAGAACAAATCGCACTCAGGGGTAATTTCAGGGACATTTACTCAGCATGAATCCTGTAGCTGGATAGAAACTTCTAGTCTGGAATGGGTCCAATACAATGAAAAACAAAAATTAAGTTTCAGGGCTGCAAAAAATAACAGATATCTAATGTCCTTCAGATAGAACTATATCAGATAATAGTTACTCAGGTTTGCACCAGGAACTAAAAACATTATCAGTGTCTCCAGTGCTAATTGTATAGATATGATCTTAGTGTTATGCCTCCCATAAAGCACCCGGCCTTAGATGAACAATAGCCCACCTGTTGACCTTTAGCTTTCATAAAGGAAGAGTACAGTGAGAATACATCATTTAATATTCTTACTCAGTTTGGTCTTTATCTTGCCACTTTATTCATTAATGCTGACCTTGAACACTTAAAGAGTTCCTATTAATAATGAGCTTCTAATGTATTCACTAAAGAACTCATGGATCTATTTATTTTTTTTCCATCTCTGTATCTGTCAAAGCAGAAAACAATCTGACCAGACTAGGGGGTTGGGGTGGGGGAAGTTGAGGGCATTATATGATGATTATGGTCTTTTATTGAGACTTTTTTGGTACATATAGTACTATTCCTTCCTTAGCAATATCCTGAGTAGATTTCCAAATCAAAAAGCTGGAGCTCATCCTTCAGTTTTGTTTAGCCAGGTCCTAAGCTTTTTTCTGAATACTGAAAGAATAGATGAAAGAAAAACACGGCATAATTTTTAATTATAGTACCTATCATATAACAGAAAACTGCCCTCATCTCTGCAAAATTATTTTCCTTGAAATTCATTTAATCTCTCAGTTTTAATTTTCATGGGTCTAAATGAAATGAACAATTCAAGTGGTAATGACATGATACCAGAAAACCTTTTCACTAAACGATATACTGTAAAAGCTTTTCCCTTTTCATTTCTTTAATTCTGCTGTTATTCATTGAACTAATGATAACCTTCTTCTTCCTTAACAAACATCTTCATGTATGATGTCACCAGAATAAAATTGGAAATGTAGATTTTAAATATTTTCTGACATATGGATTAGCATGTAGCAAAATGTTGTTTGTTTTGTGGGTTTTTTTGTCAACCTGAAGAAAAACAGACATTTCTTTTCTGCCCTTTTAATATCAGCATACTAACATTTCTCATTAGGTTATTCATATAAACAACAGGGCACAGAAGATGAAAAATCAGCTTGTTTTATAAATAAAGAACATATAAGTAGAGCTTTGAACCCCTCTCAGCTCTTTTGTCCATAGTATAGTAGACACAATGAATTCCAGTATATAATATCTAAAAACTATAGGCAGGAAACCAGAATTTTACACAACTAGAAGACTTCCTGTATCGTTATAAAAACTGAGTGATTTTTATCTTTAAATTCTGTTAGTAACTTTCGTTACATATCATGAAAGGTAAGACATATAACTAACATGGAACAGGAGTTATCTCCTTCCTAGTGAAGACTTTCTTTTTAGACAATATTGTTATAAGCAGTCAATGCTTCCACTTATTATTTAATTTTTCCCTAAAAGTAGAAGAGCTGCAACAGACAAAACCAACAGAATGTGTCCAAAAATTACATTTCTAGTACATTTTTGGTAAGAGTCAACAGAATGTACAGCATCCTCAAGAAAATATCACAGTCCGGCCTTTGAAGCATGGAAGGTATTGTATTGCATCTCATTCTAAGTGCTTTGGTCTCCATTTATACAGTGAGAATCATGATACTTTGGTGCAAATCATCCTGAACAAATCCAGGACTCAAGGAGGCTTCCATAAGTTTGGAGGGCTCATCTTACAGAGTTTTGTATTATTAATGAAAGAAACTTGCCAGACTTCAAAGATACTGGGGATAATGACCTAAACTCTGAGTGAGTAAAATTTTTGAATCAAAATTGTTCCTCCATTGAGCATTTTAAGGCCTTTTACATCAGTCAATTTCTTTTATGTGTTGAAAGAAACCCTCGAAACCTGATTCCAGCCCTGAAGGCTACCATTGGGTGGCATGTGGCGCTCAGGAAGCCTTTGCTGACACTGAAAAGAAACTAAGACACTGGAATGAATGAGAATAAGCTTGGACACAACCTGTTGCCTTCTCTTGTCTGAACTGGACCTGTACTTTCCAGGAGGTTTATTGCAGGTTATTGCAGAGACTAGATTTGGTTCTTATTTGTTACAGTGGTTACCAGCAACGTAGTCTGCGGTTAGCTATGGGCTGACATCCACGGGTACACCTCAGTTTCAAGTTTCCAGAGACAACTTAGTACCCTCAATATCAGCTTTATGGCTGTTTTTGGAAAAATTTTTTCACTATTGACTCTGCTATGCACTTTGCTTCATTTTTGTATGCTTTTTCTGCAGTTTCTGAATGCAGTTAAAATAAAGGCAGTGATATATATGGTACTTACAATGGCTTCTGTAGAGAGATAAATTCCATTAATTAGTCAAAATGAAATATAAATTTACAAATTGATAAAGTAGTTGGACATTCCATTGTACTCTTAACTGCACACTCAACTCAGTGCATGCTAATGCTCAATTAACATTATAAAAAAATCAAGGTTAAAATATAATTAATGTAGCTATAGCTTAGATATAATTAAACTAATTATACTGATATACAGTGTAACAACAGCTATCTCAGCCATTATATTGATGTAAATTTATTCTGCCTTTCAAGTAAAATCTATTTGAATTACATTTTTAATTATTTATCAAGCTGAATATCATAACTATCAAAAGAGTCCAAGTTCTAGCTATAAAGCTATAAAGCTATTTTATTTTCCCCTCTTTGGAAAGCAGTTCTTTGGTCCTGTGACTTTGTAATTCAACGACTGAGATGACTGACACATAATTTAAATAGGATGGGGAGCTGCTGTCATTGAGGATCTCCCTGCAGAAGGAAGATGGAAATTCATGGGAGATAAACTAATTACATGAGGAAGACTGTCAACTGCTTCAGGCCTCCCTCAGTGGGGCACCTTATGAACAAGATGACACCCAGCTTGTCTATTTCTTCCTCTGTGCACCCCACTACAAGTGAGACTTTGCTTTATGAACTTAAAGTCAACTCTATTCAGCAAGCTACAATGGCAAAAAATGCAAAATAAAGCCTGTGGAAAAAGCAAACAAACCACTAGTCATACTATTCATTATTTTACATTGATCTTGACATGACACTTAAAAGGATTTTGATACTCTCTCTTCCAAGCTGTGTTTAGCCCTCCTTGGCTAAGGGAAGCTTTATGACATTGAGTAACTGAAGAAGGTTTAGACACAAATATGGAAAGGGGAAAAAAACAAAGAATGGCCAATGTACACTCAAAAAAACCCCAAAAAACAAAAACAAAACAAGGGGAACAGACATACAGTATTTGCTGACAAATCAGCCCAGCAGATATTCAAAGACTAGGAGGACTCACTTTGTTCTCCTTTGTTTTACCACTTTGTTAAGTGTCTGCTTTTCTTAGTACATATTTAATAAACACCTTACTTCTTCAAGCTATTTGACAGGAAAAGTAACTACAAAAATGTTTACAGCTTTATGCACTAGCTTTCATTTGGCCAGCTCACACACTGCTGGCAATCTAGTTATGGCAGCAGAGCTAAGGATAAGCTAATTTGAGTCCATTCGTACTCTTAAAGAGGAACAGCTGTGCTATGGAGAACACAATAAAACCTAAATGTCAAGCGGACCATGCAGTTAACTATTATACATACTTAAGCCTGACAACTTGTTCGTATATATGTTGTTCAAATGCCAGAGCCTCCTAATGTTCTATGGCACCATATTTTATAAATAGAGGTAAGCAAATTTTATTAAAATATTCGCTAGTCATTTTCCTTTTTGCTTTTAGTATTTCTGCCCTTTATGAGAGGGACTGCTGGTACTTCAGTATCAGTATTTTATTTCCACATCTTCCAAAGTAACTGTTGCAATGCTGCTTCTTCCTTTGGCACTCTTTAATATTGGGGTTGCAAGTATCCCTAATATGGAGATGCATTCACTATATGATAAATATTTTTGTGTTTCATTTGCACAGATATCTCACTGACAATGGCAATGTTAATGAGGTACACAAAATAATGAAAAAAGCAAAATTGTCTGTGAATGGCATTTTACTATTATCTTCGCAATGTTGGCTGTGGTTGTGATAAATTCCTGTTATTTCTCTTTCTGGACTATACCACATCACAGTTACAACCAGAATGGTTTACAAAGATTAGAAGTTTCCTAAAAACATTTTCTGCAGAAGGATATGAAAATAAAAAAAAAAGTACATCAGGTTTTTGGTAGACTGCCCTGCTTGTATACCTTAAACATGTATTTGCCACGTAAATGGTAAGGTACAAAGTTTAAGCACACAGTGGATTTCAAATATCTATTTAATTTGTAGTGTACAAAAAAAAGAAAAGCTTAATAAAAACAGATTAGGCTTCCCTTCCCAAAAGAATGCCCCTACCAACAAGAATGCTAGGAAGCCCTGATTTGCAGAAGAGATGAAGTTGGCTCTAGTATTTAATAAACATCCCTGCTTAAAAACACCCCATCTTATGAATCTCAGTGATACTGAAAACTGTCACATAACATCTAGCTTTTATGTATTTTTCTAAGTTTTTGTTATGAAAACATAGGCAGTTTTCTCTCAGATTCTTAGGCATAAGCTTCTGTTTTGCAGTATCAAACATTCAACAAACAAACCTAGAGGCCAACAAATCTTTTAGAAGTACTTGAAGATGATGTGAATCTGCTCCTCTGCCCTGTTAAAAAGGCAGCTGCTGCTCAGTACATTTTTCTTACTTTCTTTGGGAATCTAGCAGGAGTTCCCTGAATACAATTTGATTATCAATGTGTGAGGTTCTTACTATAAGGCTTATATGCACCTCCAAGATGTTTTAGGTTGAACTTCCCAAAAATCTACTTTGCGATTCAACATGCACTTTTCAAAAAGCCCACTGCCCATTTCTGGTCCCTTGTACTGTGCAAAGGTGCAAGACCTGTCCTGGAAAATAATTCAAGGCTGTTTGCAGTGCACCTGCCTCAAAGAGACACTGCTGACTTCATTTTAAATTTGGTGAAATGATTACAATAGCAATCAGGAAAATGTACATATAGTTTTGTTTGAGTTTCTGGGTTTGGGGTTTTGTTTGTTTGTTTTGTCTTTTTTGTTGGTTTGGTGGGTTTTTTTTCAAACCAGGAACTTTAAAACATAGTTATTAAAGGAAACGGGAACTGTAATGAATTAAGGATTTTCTGCATAGAGTTACATTAGTTAGGTTCTCCAACATTTATAATAATAATTTTGCATACTCATTTCATTATTTGATCATGAAAAATAAATCACGAAGGATCCATCAGGTTGTAATATCCTGTCCTTTCAGGGTCACAGAGGACAAAATTTGTGTTCTTCCCAGTCAAACACAATGGAGTTGGTATCTACATCTAAGCTGATGGCCAAACTATTCATCAGGGATCGCTATCAAAGGTAATGTTTCTATGGAAGCCGCTTCATGACACAGATTTTAAACAAAGAAGTCTAGATCTGCTGAGCAGCAAATGGTCTGCAGCTGTGACCAGCAACTGCTTTCTTCAGCTAATTCTCCTCTTCCTCTGTGCCAGGAATACCAGCCTTTTGAGCACACTAGTGGAGTAAGAAAAGAAGACTTCTTACCATGATATCCCCCTTCCTCGGGTTTAAATAGAAACCAATTAACCTAAAAGTCCCTGGGATGAGTAACTTTAGTAATTTTTCTACTGTTGAGGAAGGGTTCTCCCGACCTGTTGTGTCTTACTTATGGAATAGTCAACTTAATTAACCATCTTACTTACGGAAGAGTCAATGAATTTGCCCGCTAGTGATTTTCAGTAGTACAGCAACACAGTGCACAATGATCTGCTTAACAGCAGTTGCCAAAATAAGAAGCTAGGAACAAAGTCAGGATTAACATGAATCTCTTCTCCCAGCCTCAAATCTGTTTGTTTCCCCAAGTTTAGTCGCTGTGTAGCTGCACCTCTTGCTTGAGGCTGCTTTCTCAAGCTAGTGGTAAGTTCTGAAAACGGGAATATGAGTTTTACCCTCACTTCAGCCACTTCAAACACATAAAAATCCATAACCTGGATTGACACCACCATAATACAGGGTGATAATTAATGTTGTCAAGAGTATTTTGGACATTTACATGTAAATGTCTGCGGCTTCCTCTCGAGCCTCCTAAGTGTGTCAAATTTCATTACCTATATTTTAGTATCTGGAAAATAATATTGCATCTTAAAGTTTGCTTTCATGTTGGATTTATAAAACACAGTGGAGGCAATGGAAGTAGTACAAATCATGTGCAGGGAGAGCATTTAATCTGTTGTTATTTTTTTTTAATTTAGTTTAATTTTGTTAATGTTGTTTAACCAGTAGCATACTAATGTTGACTTCAGAAGAATTTTTATCTGTTTAGCCACAGGTATATAACATGTCTAGTAAAAGGAATACAGGCATTGTTAAACTGTTTTGTGATTTTTTTTAGAAGTTATCTTTAAGGATTCTGGTAAAATAAGTTATGTAGCCAATAAAAATAGTATAAATGTCAATAAATGTGATGATGAAATATATTTTTATAACTTTATATTTGCTTTCAAGTGGATATTAGAATTTTGGAATTGTCACACCAGATCAAATCATTTGCCCCAATACAGATCTGGTACTGCATTGTACAGGGAAAGCCACATACAATCCACAAATGCATAGGTGGGACCAAAGGCAAATCACATTAAAATCTATAGAAAAATACCCCTCAAAATCCAAACAAAACCTGGGAGCATAAATACTGCCCTAAAGGCAATATCTTATAAAAAATTATTACAGATTATTTTATTTCTGTAAATCTCAAATCCTCTTCAGACTCAAGCTAATCTGACCTCCATGATATCCTGGTGCGAAGCATTCCATCAGCTCCAAAGAACACCAAATGTCAATTTTTATCTAATTTTAAATCATTAAAAAAAAAAAACCAAACAACTTTTGTTATTGTTTTTGTTGTTGCTTAATGTCTGAAAAGTTTAGTTTTCTGTTCTGGGAAGTTATAAATGAAAACAAGTGTCTAGCAGTGTCTATAACCATTGCAAACCCTTACCCATGTAAGTTCCTCTTATTTTAAGAATAATTTCTCCAAAATCTTTCTAGTAATTCCTTCTTCATGATTTGTTGGTCATTTTAGGAGTACTTTGTTATCAGATTATTTTTACACTGTATCGCTTGGAAAAAAACTGTTATGAAAGATAATGAAGAAATCAAACAAAATACACTTACGTAAAATCATGTTTGGTAGTGG
Source organism: Falco peregrinus (assembly GCF_023634155.1). Taxonomy (NCBI): domain Eukaryota; kingdom Metazoa; phylum Chordata; class Aves; order Falconiformes; family Falconidae; genus Falco; species Falco peregrinus. The sequence goes on from NC_073723.1 coordinate 81,998,558, forward strand.
TGATGGTGTCCATTTCAAAAGAGGTGTAAACTTTTCAGAAAACTGAATTTTGAAACTACTCACATTTTGAAGTTAAATCTGCTGTTCATTATCTTTGTAAAGGAGTGAGCAAACAGTGACCTATGAAAGTATTTAATTTCTAAAACGAAGAAATGTAATCTGTCATTTTGGAAAATCCATTATTCTTACTTTAAAAACTTTCTGAATTAAACCTTTCCCCTGTCCGTCTCCAAAATGCATGTTTTGAAGTTTCAAAATTGTTAGCTAGTCCAGAATACATTTATATATACACATATACATTTTACTTTGGCCTGACTAAAAAATAACTTTACTTCCAATTTTTGTGGGAAAAATGCTAAATGTTGGTTACATTTAACCCCAAAAGTCCATTATTCATATATCACTCCATCAACATTAACTTTAATATCACCAACGCTACCTCCTATCCTAACTACATAGCATATTGACCAATTAATGACTCTGAAGGACACAAGTTTCAGAAAACATTTTGAAATTATCTACTTGAAACACTGCTCATCAGCCTAAGCCTGAAAACTTTTCAGTTCACCAGCAGTATGGGGGATAAATATCCATGCATCTGGACATACTGTATGTTAAGATTCTTGTTACAATTTCAAACAGACTGTATGCTAAGGCTTCCTAGAGCCTACTATTTTTTCTACCAGACAAGTTTATTCTCAATTAACAGAGCTGTCAGAACTAAATAATGCTAAAATGCTTTCCTGCAGAGACATAACAGCAATAAAGCAATATACATTTAAAAGGGAACAAAACAGGTCCTTAGAGTACAGTATAAAGGACTGAAGACATGCTGTGTCTTTGATCATTGGCATTATCAATTAGTACTATTCTGATCAAACCCTGTGTTATTTACCCTGTAGGAGTCCTGATAACAGCACGTCCTGCCGATGGGATGATATCACCAGTCAGCATCTTAAATGTTGTGCTTTTCCCAGCTCCATTTGTTCCCAGGAGTCCAAAGCACTAACAGAGATCAAAAACAAAGGAGCAAAAGTGATCTATCTGCTATGCTGAAAGAAGTAAGTAATATTAGTTCTTCAATAGTTTCTCACCTTTTTGTATTTTCTATCATATGTCTGTAAGATACTGCATATGAATATATTGTATGTGCAAATTCCCTTTCCAGTTGAAAATCAGTTTTCAAAAAACCCATGATTTTAATATTTTTTTTACCCCATAATTCCTAAAAGTGACTTATTTAGGATTCTAGCTCTTCACTTAAAACCCTGCCCAGTAACTAAATGCATTGTCTTTCCACATTATTAGTAAATACTAGATTTGAACCTGAGGATCTCAAGTTCTACTTTAGAGCCCTGTACCAGTCCATAGAGTAAATATTTCTCGGTTTCTCCTGAGCTGCTTTACTCTGTACAAGCAGAGTAACACCAAAGAGCCAAGACACATGCTGACTCTGAATGGTTATTTCAGGCCCCAAGCTGCGATGAATATGTGTTTAAGTTAGGACAAGATTCATAGTAAGTCTATGTATAGCACTTCAAAACTTTCAAAATACTTGTTTCATGATCTTTCTTATTGATAAATAGCTTTTAATCAGCAATAACATCCTCCTGGTTATCCCAGTTACCCAACAACTGATCTATAACTGGCAGGATGTCACTGAACCTGCGCTGTCATTCACCAGTTTCTTACATCTTCCAGTCTGCTATTATGAACGAAGAAAAGTCTTTTCCTTATGAGTATTTTTGAAACGTGTATCTGCAATTCGCAAAAACATCAAAATAATTTTTAAAAAGCCAAAACAAAACCAAATAAATGCTGTTCTGAAATCTTTAGAAGTACCACATTCAGTGCTAAATTTCACTTTATTAAAATAGTGAATATTAATATATTTTATATTAATATATATATATTTATATATATATAAAATTAAAATATTAAAATATATATACTGTGATGATTTCAGCATGGGAACTACAAGTTTGCCTTCATGATAATTTTAGGATTCAGTCCACAGTTTACAACTGAGCTAGATATTCCCTGCTTTCTCTTTGAACATTGAACTACTATGCTACCTACTTGCTTTTTATGTTAGCCTGTAAAGTAGTAACTTGGTAAGGATAAGCAAGAAAAAAAAGTTAGACTGATGAATTTGTAACCCAAAAAATAAGTGAACACTTGCTTCTTAAACACCATCAGACTTTCTGCTTTTACCCAGTTATTGATTTTTGGAAATTACTGCAATTGAAATTGTTATGCTGCTATCTACAGATCTTTGATTGTAGACATCTTGAGTATGTCTGAACAATTGTTCAGAAAGAAGTGTTATTTTCTGAACGGAAAAAAAGACCTCTTTACCTCTCCCCTCCGTATTCCCAAGTTTATGCTTTCCACAGCCGTGTTCTTCTTACTGAAGCCTCCATAACTCTTCCTGAGGTTGTACAGAAGAAGAACATCATTACCAGTTCTTCCACCAAAGAGACGCTGCCGCTCCATTTCTACATCAACATCTTCTGAAGGGCTGACTATGCTGTTAATTGAGCACTGGCCCCTAAAACAGAAGATCATAACAAATGACATATGGCAAATTGGACATTGCCGAACTCTGGATAACTGTTTTATTTCCCTGATTGCAATCCCTTAAATCCTGGTGATCAGGTCTCACATAATCCAAGGAAAACAGCCACTACTTGGTTTTTTTTTCTGCAGTTTCCACTAATTCAGGTACATCATGTTACCATCTTCAGGTTTTCAAAGGTGTTCACCATTCTTTTCCTTTAAAAATTAGTTCAGTGTCCACTATGGCAGAATACAAATGGTAACACACCTTGATTTCTGGAGGAGGTCCCACTGAAGAAAAAGCCGTAAAAGTAGAAGTAGTGTTCCCTGCAGGGCCATTTCCACAAAAATCCAGCCCAGGAAATTCATCTCAAAGGGGCTCACATATGAATCTATTCCAAAGTTGCTGGTCAGGTCAAACTTGATTTGGTTGTATGAAAGTTCTATTAAACCCTGGCCTAAGCAGAATTGTGGGAATATGATGAATGCCCATTTGAGGATATTGTAGATGCTCTGAAAACTCTGTATTAAGATTCACCAAGGGGGGGAAGGGGGGGGGGGGGGGAACAGGAAAAATAAATTAAATTATTTTTCTCCAACAGCATAATAAGCACACTTACAAAGCTGGATACAGCATTTAAATCTTACTCCAGGTGAACTGATTTCAGAAGAGTGTATTGTGCACTATTTTGGGGCAGAGTTCATCTCTTACTGGATTTTAGATGGCCTAATGGCCATGGGATTCTAATTTTAGTTGAGGTTCACAGAGAGTAACGAAATATATGTGTCCATAATCATTCTGTTTTCTTAAAATTATTAAAATTTGAATGCTATAAATTCTGAATCACCAACTTAAATGCAAGTCAATAACAAATCTGCCTCCAGACTTGAGTGACATGTGATCCAGATTTGACTTCAAACATCAGGTTTTTGACCTGGTACAAACATAGATATTCATACACATTCTGGATCTCCTCTCCATTAAGTTGGTTAATTATCATTATGACTAACGAAAATTACATACATAGAATGAGTACGCATATTACTATTCATACAGTGCATTACAAATCCTAGGAATATGAAGTTTATCCCTTATGTCAATATTATTCAAACACATTTTACAATGCATATAATCTATTCAATGGACCAGAACAGCTCCCATTATGTGCCAATTACAACTTAATGGTCTGGAAAATGTCAAGGTTTCAATTAACGCTGTTTTTCTATTATTACAGCACATTTTTTTAATTTTTTTTTTTTAATAAACAGGTTAAAATTCAAGATGGTAACAAGCATTATAGTATACACTAAAACAGAAAAATAATGGATATTTTAAACCAATTTTTTTCTGCTGGAAAAAATCTTGTCTGTGCATATGTATAAACATACAATATATATACACAAACATATACACGTATGTACATCTGTGCATATATCTTACAAGTAATGTAAAGCAAAGGTTTTACACTGACCTGCACCTTGGAAATTATAGCTAACAAACGAGGTAACAGAGTCACCAGCATAGTACACAGGCCAAACACAAAATTTAAGGAGATGTAAGAAATGAAAGCTACATCTGAACTTGAGAAGAATCTGGATACAAGATACATCCATGGTAAAGTTGCATATCTGAAATTTCAAAGAAACAAAATTATCACAAATAAGTTATGTTTTCACCTCACAAAAAAAAAAAAATAGTTATCATGCTAGCAAAAAACCAACAGCATTTAATCCTTGTTTTTAAGACATGTAAACAACTCCTTTGACCCACTGAGAAAAGAGGACAAATATGGGGTATGTTTTCTTTATCAAATTACCTTATAATTCTGTAGGCGTACACATAGGTACTGGCATGTGATGCGAAGATATGGTCCATTTTTGCATGTATCAACTGCATATATTTACTTTCACTGTTCCAGAAAGCTCACAACTCTAATTTCTGACTGATTGCAAAACCATGCATCCTAACAAGCCTCCTACACAGAGATCGAATTAAAACCAAATATTTGAACTTTAAATCATGGATGCTGAGCAGTCAGCTTTTCTTAGAGGCTTTCATAAAGAAAGAAAAGAACCAAAAAGGAAGGAGAGAGTGAGCAAGCTGGGGTAGGGGGGTGGGGAGTGGGAGTCGGGAGAAAAAAGAAAAAAAGAAAAAAGAAGGAAAAAACACATGAATTCCTGAACTGGAAGTGATATTTGTACCGGTGATATCTGAGAAAAGAAATTTGCCAGACATCATGTTAGCATTGTTATTAACTAAAAGAGGTTATCAGTTAGCAGAGCAGTAGCCACCAAAAATGATTGCATAGTTACTTCATAGCATAATGATGGTAAGACAGCATGTTTGTGGCTACATCATTTTCAATGCAAATCTTTAAAGGAAGAGGGAAGGCACACTTCATTTTTGCAAGTCAAATGATGGCTATCCAAAATGGAGCAGTCATATTTTTCATAAAGAGTAAGATATTTCTAGCCAGACTAAAAAAATGTTCAGGCAATTTGCTGAGCATGAACGTCATGTAAAGGAAATTTATTTTCCATTCAACATAGTGCAAGACATATCTATCAAGCAAACAGTATACAGACAGCTGGAGCATAAGTATCAGCATACAACCATCCCATGATGGTTCTTATATGTATGGTTGTATATATAAACACTTCTTGTATAGCATTAATATGTGTATATATGATTGCTTTAATAGAGAACTCAATGCAAGAGCAACTAGCCAAAAATCTGAGTTCATTTAATTGCATTAAACAGTAGTTCAGATTATGAGCCATAAAAGTTCATTTTAAATTCAGTGTTGTGTACCTTACAGATGAGCTTCTTTCATCTATAGAATCCTTTATCTTATGAAACAAAATTTCAAATCCTGTTGTGAACAGTGATATTATCTTCAGTTTACAGGAAGTTAAAGGTTAAATGACTTAATGTTTGGGTCTCAAATGAAGATTGTAAGTATTCACCATCATACTACACTTCTCAGCATTCTCTGCTAGTCTTAATCACACCATCTTTACTTCTCTTCATGCACACACCAAAATCACTGTTCTAAGATCTGCTCTGAATTACAACCCTGTAAATGCGAGACAAGTCCATCCTTGGAAACAGCTCAGGAAAGAGACATGATTTAGAGTGCTGTTACTCTGCTGTAAACGAAAGCAAAATTTGATTTGTTTGCTTATGGCTGCTAAAAAATGAGTAAGACTTTTGGAATACTAAAGATGTATGATGTTCAAACGCAGCCTTCAAAGTAGCTGCCAGTCAGGCCTACCTTTCTATCCTAATTCTTTCTTTTCCTTCAGCTTCAGCTGTAATTTGTTATTTTGTATGTATCAAAGATAGAACATTTTGGACAAAAGTGCTTAAGCAGTTGCAGCATAAAACACTTCTGCTATCAGCTAGAAGAGGAAAAAATGCAGTTTAGTTAAGAGATCTGCAATTTATCAGAGTGTCCTTGGGACATGGTAAGCTTACTGACTGACAGTTATTGTACCTTTAATACATGTTAATACACATTGAATACATAGACTTTCTTCTTAAAAATCACTATAATATCTGTTATGTCAGCGAAAGCTGAACAGCTCAAGAGGGATTATGCTGAGATGATTAAACTGCATCTGCAGTCAACACATTGTTTTTTCGAAGACAGTGCAGGTTTTCAGTCAATGCTTGTTTCTTCTGAAATACCCAGACTCTAACCCAATATTTTGGTTAAAATAGTGCCAGCATAACTCTTAGCACCTGGGATTCAGCAGTATGCTGTGGGCAGGACTAAAGCCCATAGCACACCGCAGAAAACACGTCATGACCTCAGCAGACATACAAATATGTACTGTATGGTTCATTTGCTACTTGACTAAGATATCTATAGATGCCTATTCTTACACTAGGGTCACAGCAACTGGATTGCAAGAAGAATTCGACAATTGTAATAAAAAAAACCAAACAAACCAGGGATAAGATTTAGTAGTGTAAAGCCTTTGCACTAAGACTGATGGAATTCATGCCTTTAACTTAAAGGAATCAATTGATAGTAGAGCAGAAGAAAGGAGGAAGAAGATGAGAGTGACACAGAGAGAAGTATGAACTTTGGATATTTCATCTGAATTATTTACAAGATCCTGGCATCATGACCTCTAGGATATTACATACTAATCTGGCCACTCATGCCTAGGAAAGATGAGCTCAAACTGGAGTTATAGGGAAAAATGATTAATAGAATTATTCCAGGGAATGGGAGGGCCATTTTACAAGATAGTACTTGACTTGTTTGGGCTTGAAAAAGATGTTTGATGAGGGAAAATTATGAAGTACAGTTCCAAATATAATTAGGCTGGAATTTCAAATACATCCAGCTATGGAGATACCGAAACAGTTTTCCAAAACAGGGGTTGCTGGAGGCATGACACCTTGAAAACAGTTTCAAGATTAAATACAGTATGTGGGGGTTTTAAGGTGTTTATCTGAGATTCTTGCTGCAATAATAGAACATGTTCTGATCTTGCAGAAAGTCCTTTCTACTGTCCATCTCTGTCATTCTCTCATGGAGCAATTATATTTCATTATCTAAACATCTGTCTTCCAAGACATGTAATCCCCCCTAAAAAGAGAGCGACAGTTTGCTTGAGATAAGGAAGAAACTTCCCAGAATGCTTATCCTGTAACTATTCAGCATTTCTCACATCACCTGGGACTGCACATAGGAAGAGTTTAAGGAACAGAACAGACAGACCATTAGTTTGATTGAGCCCAGGGCTAAACAGCCCTATTTCTATAGCAAAATTGCTCTTCTGTTTAACCAGTTATTTTAACTTTTTATAACTGTTTCTCTCATGTGAAACTAAGCAAGAGGGTGATATGTGAGGACTTCTCTTTCTCACAGTACTATTTGGAGACAAATCTCCAACCAGCCCAGTACTCCACACTGGACAGACTTCTCATTCGAAATATAAATTCCTGGCTATGTATTTCTGTCTTTCTAGAAACTGGGTAGAACTGTAATAAAAGACAGACACTTCTTACATTCTTGATGATATTCTACACAGCTAAACACTGAAATTCTGACCTGGCTATGTTATTATTCCCTCATTTTCTGGAAGATAACATACAATCAATTTCTAACAGCAAATTATTGTTACACAGACTGAATATTTTCTAAGACATTTCCAGTCTTTTCCTCCACCCACCCACCCTTTTTTTTTTTTTCTAATGTGTAAGCAACTGTACCTCCACCTTCCACGTCAAACTTTCCAACTCATGTTTCAGCCTGTTTTCTCACTACCTTTTACTGAATCATAATCATTTCCAAAGGAAGAAACTCATGCATCCAGCAGCAGGTGCAAACCGAGTCTAAAGATTTCTGGGGTTTTTTTCTTACAAGCTATAATTCCATAGTACCATTTCCAATCACATACCCAAAGAGTATCAGCAGGAGAAGAGTGGCTGCCAAGTTCTTTCGGCAAGTGAAGGCTGATAGCTGGAAGGCACTAATAACACCAACACACAGGGTGACTGGAACCATGTAAAACAGCTAGAAACAGAAGAAAAAAGGCACTTAGCAAGTGAGCATCTCTTACTGGTCTTACTTAATTAGCGTAGAAGGACTCTACAAATTAACTTTCCCATATTTGCAATATAATTACACTATAAATTAGGAAGAATTAGGCAGAAGAGCTCTGAGATTTCATAGTCCACACTTGCTGTGCAACTGTCCCTCTTACACATACACATGAAACAGCCTGACAAAATAAAATCCGACTACAGAATATTCCCCTTAATTCCATTTCTATTGACCTTTCCAATACATCCATTTAACAAGCTAACTCTTCCAGATAATGAGTCCGTATGGGACTATTGCTCCAGAACATCAAATTATACTGCGAATACAGAGTCTTCAATTCAGAAATAACAGTTTCACTGATTGGTGCTTCAGTCATAGGAGAATAGCAAGGATACAATTTAAAAAGAGACTTTAATGAAAGACCATGTGTGCTGATGAAGCAAATGACAACTTTTAATGGGAACAGACATAGTATTTAGAAGAGTTATAGCCATTAGGCAACAGGGAAAGCAGTTTCTCTGTTTAGTCTCTTGACATAATAGTAACCAAATGCCTAAGGGGGAAGGATGTGATTGGTACAGGGGATTCATATCCAAGTATTCAAGAGAAGGGTTCTGCTTGCAACTAGCAGTGGCAAGATGTGAAAATCTACGCTCAGTTCCATCCTCAGTGTCTGCCTGTTCTGTGCATTGAAGCTGAGCTCGTTAGGGCAGTGACTGCCTCCATTTCTGCTTATGTAATAATTAACTTTATCCTAATATAACAGATTTTGATATGCAACTGCAATTGAGGCAACATATCAAGATCTAGCTAAATACATTCTTACTGTTAAAACTGGGTTTTCTTAGTGAAGTACAATGCAAACCTGTTCAAAATTAAAGGCAACGGGAAGACAGACATTTTTTTAAGAGAAGGGTAATGGAGACAAATGTGGACACATCTTTTTCACAGTGTACTTTATTCAGTACCATATACATGTATCACACCCTACACAAATATCATACCATACCACTCCACAGATTTAAGTTTCAGTTATTCTGGAGCTGTTTAAGAAATATGGTAGAGAAGTCAAAAATCATCTGATTCCCAGTATGTTTCAACAGACCTGGGACTTTTTTCTAGAAATAAATAACCTGAAACATTAAATTATATTAGAAATCTTACCTGAATTTACAGTGTGTTATAAAGTTGGGCACACACAAATAAAATAACCTTAATTTTGCCCCTCTAGTGAAACAAGCTTAATCTGAACAAAACATCTCTATTTGTCATGAAATTTTCTTAGCATTTATACATTTTCCATTTGTTGAAAATAGTAAAGAATCCCATCCATTTGTATAAATACAGTAAGAACTGCATGATTCTCATGAGAGCAATTTCATAAATCAAATACTTCTGCAGGTCTAGTAAAGATTATGCTACCAATAATACAGGACACAGCCTGTAACACTTAAAATATGTAGAGGGATTTTGAATTTGACAGTTCATATATTCATGTGTTCAGTGTCCCTAAATGATCTGCTGCACAATTAGCATTTAAAGCAGTGTCTGTTCTTTCCCAGATCATGATTGATCATGCAGTACTGTGCTGAATTTGTGAGAACATTTTGAAAGGAAGAGATTGGCAGAAAATAATGAGGAGTTGACTTTGCTACACAAGGAGAAACTGAATGATGAAGGACTGACGTTTTAACCAAGCCCTTATCTGACACGGCAGAAAAAGGGAATACAAAGATTGACTGGCCAGGTAAACAACGTTTGGAGAAATGTGATTTTACTTCAAGCTTGCTCAAGTGTGAAAATCTTGATTTCAAGCATGGGTGGGTGAAGCTCTAATGTGTCAGATTTAGAATATCTGAATGAGAACAGAGAGTGTTCCAAAAATCTCTGCTCATCACCAACCTAGTTCATGTTTGTGTGGCCTATGCTACATCCCAGCCCTTCCTTCCATGACTCAGTGTGTTAAGCAAGGTGTGGAAAGTTTATATTCCCTCTCTGGGAACAGGAATCCTTTTACTTTTGAATAACCTAACTGACTCCAGTTGTTCGCTATTGTCTCTGAAATCAATTTCCCAATCCAGAACACCTTCTTTGAGAAGTGAACTACCATCACCCTAGTTCTTTAAAAATAGCAACTCTATCCATTTCCCAGAAGTAGATGACCTAATCTCAAAACCCCACCAAACACTCAACTAATACTACTATCAAACATCATCACAAGTGAATTATGAAAAAGCCTGTCAGTAAGGGACATCTATTTCTGCCTTATATGTGTATATGTATATGTATATTCACATACCACATGCATACATATATATAATGAAGACATTTTTAATTTTAGTTTTTAAAAAGTCACCTTTGAAAAGATGTTTGAGGATAAATTGTGGAATTCATGCCCCATTACACAGCTGATGAAAAATCAGTGACTGGGGACTAGCAATGACGTGAGAAAGTTAATTCTATTTCCTAACCTTTGCTTATTTGCCTGAACAGAAATCAACTTCTCAGGCTTGAAGAAGGTAAACAAAATTCCTATTTTATTTAACTATGTTGGCCTAAATCCCACTTGCCAAAGTAAGGTCTCAGTGGCATTTCTGTCTTTACTTTTAATTAAAAGGGGAAAATTTAGGGAAAAAATAATACATTTTGTCGTATTTTCAAAAAATAAGATTTTCAGATTTGTTAATGAACTACACGCAGCAATACTATTTGTAATGCTAACAATAGTAAAATTTACTTTGTGTGAGAAAAATAAATGTTCAGGACGGAGACTTCACCTATTTCTTATCTAGGTCTTTCTGTCTATGTGAATTCATAAACAATATTTTCCTACTGTCTGTCTTGCCAGGAAGAAAAGGTTTCAGATATGAGTATCTCTCATATTGCCCACCAACAGACAACATAATTATGCCTTTAAAGTAGCTGACTAGTACCTTCAGGTTTCTCCCATAATCTGAAAGATTTTGCCAGTGGCAACTCAAAGCACAGAAACTCCTGCTATCAACTACTGTGTGGAAGATTCTCTCTGTCTAGGCTGATTAGCCAGCTTCCTTTTATTCGTAAAACAGCATAGGTACCTAAAGCTATCATATGCTCTACTTTACAATTCAACTTTCGAAAATGAAGAACACAATCCCTGCCTTAAAGAATTTCATCTGACAGTATTAAAGTAGGAATGGTGTCCCAAAGCTAATTAACATGACATCCAAGAGCTGTTGCTCTGCACAATTCAAATCTTATTCATGTATCTTGTGACCATATCTCCTTTTACTCATTTATGACAAACTAGTTAAAAATTTACACCTAAACGCATGCTGCCCCACAAGATACATACCATATCACAGCAGAAGTTAGCAAGCCAGTAAGTTTTGTAACCCAGGCCTGTGATGTGCTGCAAGCGCTTTGTGCCAGATACTCTGTCTTTCACTATGGCACTTCCAATGGATGCGGTAAGGATAGAGAAACCCAGCATGATACACAGTGCTACCCCACACTGACGAACATTCTCCATTCTAGAACACAAAGCAAAATTGCTTAATGAAAACACAATGGGGAAAAAGAACTATCAAACCCAGTCATTTTCAAGGCCAACTTCTTACCAAAACAACACTAGACATTAGGACTTTAATCCTGTTTGCAAACACTGTGTTTGTATGCTGTCAACATCTAATTAGAAAACAGGAGCAAGATGAAGTCTTAAGTTACAAAACTGTACATGAGTTACAGAACAACACATGTGTTTGTCTTTTTCACTTTGTCTGAATAGTAAAGTGAAGCTTTTGCAAATATTCCCCCTCTAGAAAAAATTAAGTTAATAACTTGACAATCATTTTAGGCAGTTAACCTGTTTGAAAATATCATGACCTGTTCAAACTCTAAAGCAAAGTCAGCATTAATTCAGTATTTTTCTCTACAAAATAATGCAACTATATCTGGTATAAACAGCAGATGACACAAAAACACCAGACTAGAGAAAATGGTTCACTCAGTGGAATTGAATTGCATCAAGTCACAACATCTATTGCATGCAACATACATGCTTACTGAATTAATAATTTAAATTGTCTGCTCATTACAGCGGCTATGTGTTTTAAATGGTTTGCTCACATTTTGTCCTCGTCCAGCAACGTTCCTCCATATGGTTGGCTGTAGAGTGTGATCCCTGTGAAAAGAAAAATAAATTATGAAATAGTAAATGCTACATCAGGACTTCAAGTTCTAGAGCACACTGTTGAGCCCTTATTACAGAAGATGAATGAAAAGGCTAAATATTTAATAAGTAATAGGAAAAGGTCAACCACTGAGCTACCAAAACAAATACTGCCTCCTGTTGAGTGATTTCCAGATCTGGATCCATTAAAAAAATAAAATCAAATATAATGAATAAACATTAGTAATAGCTGTTTATCTGCATTCTGAACTGCACAAATGGTTCAACAATGTTGTATATTGCTGCAGGATCTACAGCACAGGAGAGACTGAATACAAAGCCTAAAGTAGAAATTGTCCATATAGCTAATCTTCTGGAGTGGGCTAGGTTGTTATCAAAATTTATATACTTGGTATTTTATGATTGCTAAAAACATTTACAGATTGCTTATGTTTGGCAGTGAAAAACTGTTTAGCTAAGTTCACCAAAAAGAGGCACAAAAAAAGAAGGGGGGGAGGGGGGCCGATGTGGTGGTGTAGTGTGTGCAAAACTTTGTCACTGCAAAAGTTGCTGTCCAACTGGTCATGGTGATGCTCCTGACTTATTTCTGCAGGTGCACCTGGCAGGTGTGCCAGCTGTTAATATAATACCAACTGAAAATTCTTGCAGTGAGATCAAACAAGCACTATTTTACTAGAGTATCTAAATAAATCTATCCTGTTCCCAATTTAAAAAATAGTAAAAAAAATCCATCCTAACAGCAATTATAATCTGCCAAGTATCTTTGGCGAAGAAATAAATTTTTGGTCGCCTTAGATGAGATGGACTCTTCAGGGTGCCACTTAATTGAACACACTTTGTCGTATTTTGTTAGAGTCCAGCTGCATAAAGATAAAAATTGTCTTCGTTCTAGTAACGGGTGCAATCTGACCCAGTATAACTATAAATTTATTTTTCCCCTTCGTTTTTTCATTCTTTATCTTCAAGAAAAAGTAATCTAAAAATGATTAAGTCACTGTGCAATAAAAAGCTGACCAACAGAGGATGATAATTAACTCACACACAAAACTAGTACAAGGTAATGATTTTTCAAACATGGTTAAAAGCTATACACTGAAGCCCAGTGGTAGTTAACAAATCAAAAGAAGATTCAAGTCGATAAAGTTTTGATTCATCCCTAGTAGATACATGTGATATTTGCAGAAGTCTTTCATGTCATTTGCCTAGAGGGACTGTTTAAAGTTTTCCTTTGTTTTCCTTTTACACCATTAATTTTTTAAACAATAGCTGCTATTTGTCCTGAAGCTAAAACTGGCATATCAAAGAAAATTATTTTTTCCCACTGGAACCAGTATTAGCCAAAATTCCATTTATCTAAAGTAAAAGTAGCATGACAGAAAAAAAGCTTAATTCCCAGAATTTTTTTCTAAGATTTTTCCAGGAGTTGAATAAATGTATGCATATTAGAAGAACAAATGTCTTTACTTCATATATATGTAGGATTACTGTTGAATCAGAACTTAGTAGCCAAAAATAGAATTAAATCAGATTTTTACTCACAGACAAACTGAAACCAATGTGAATTTATTTTCAGATCTTGCTAGGAAAAGAGAAAAAAAAAATCTGATTTTCAAACTTAATGTAATTATAGTGGAGGAAAGCTTTTGGAAAATGGGAATCCTGATAATTTCAGAAGCACTAAAACACAAAGTTAACAGCATTCAATGTGCTACTTATATTCAGTAGTTGTCAGATAAATTGGCAAAGGGCAGAAAGATGTCTTCCAGGTCTCCTTCTTTTCGGGCCATGAGCCAAGTTCTAGTTATACTGGATCTTCCCGCAATTGTCAAGGTTTTTCTCCATGGTCAAAACTTTGGATGTTCTAACCAAGCTGTCCTCCACCAAGCTTCAGATGACAGAAATCCTACAGTAAAATTGCTCCAGTTCAAGGGGCAGCATTTTTAGAGATTGCAAATCTGAAAATACTGCCCATAATCAAGAAATGCCAAGACTTGGAGACCTACAGGTCCTACTGATTCAACACCCCTTTTCCCAGAATTGTGAGACAGATAAACCTATCATGTGGACTGTGCTAGCAAATTACTGCCCATAATGTATCCAGAACTGGGGCAGTTTGTCAGGAATACAGGAAGGTTCTCCACTATATTCCCTGAATTAATCCAGGCCAATCTGAATCATATCCCATTGCTCTACTGCTACCAGCTATTTACTGTATCCACTGAGAAGAACATGCACTAGCAAAACCAGAGCTATGAATTCATGCTTGTGCAATTTCCTGTGCAAGTGACTGCATGCTCATAAACATAGATTTGCCCATTTGTATGTTTTGAGAATGTAGTCGATGAATTTTATAGATCATCATCTGTACTGCTGGAACTTTTCAAAAAGACCCACAGGCAATTAATGAAACATGCAAAATATAACAAAGACAAAAATGACACCAAATATGTTACAAGGAATAACTTCTGCTCAGGAATATTTAATATGTTTGGAAACAATCGCTTTCCTGAAATCACCATGGCCCATCCCTACTAAGTGTACAGATCCCAAGAGGAAACTAGCAAAACTTTCAGGTTACTGCATTGCTATTAAACAAAAGTGTACAGTAGTTGACTGTGTTCCATACACAGAAATACACTGCTAAAACTCTCTAGTACAGAATAAAAAAAGACTGTGAAAGGCAGATAATTGCTGGGGAAAATAATAAAAAAACCCCAAACATGCCATTAAATAGCAAAATTCTCCTTGCAGTCTTATATCATACAATACTATCAAAAAATTGCACTGAATTAATTTCCTTCACTGGAAGAGTCCCAAAAAGTACTTACCCTTCTTAAAAGTAGCAACTATTATCTACAGTCACTTTCCATTCAAACTGTGTAGATGAAACCAAGAATTGCATTTTTGAAAATTTACACACACAAATGAGATTCAATTTCCCAGGATTGCTGAGTTACAATTAACCAAAGTATGACCGTGTTGAGTTCTATGTTAGAATTCAAAAATATATCAATGTATACATGTAAATTAAATATAATAATTTGCTTTTCATTCTTTTTTTTAAATTTTCAGTTAGTCTAGAGCATGAAGGCCTTCTACATTTGCTACATATTTTAGTATAATGATTTCTTCCCTCAACCACGTTGTCCAAAAATAGATGTTGAATTTATATAAAGCCAACAAAATGGCTCGTAATTCCAAGGAAAAAAAGTTCCCTTGAACCTAATGAGTAGTAAATTATAAACTATCTTCCAATAGCAAAATAAGCCAACATTGATTCATGCTATCTGCTGGTATATGTATTTTTTAATAAAGAAAATTTCCATGTACTTTTATAATCTATTCCTTCCTAAATTCCTCCTAACCACCTAGACTATCTTTTTTTGCATGTATCTTTGTCCCAATACAGCTCTTAACATGATGTAAAATGTATTTATTCTTTCTTGCCTTTATATGCTTTCTTTCTATAGAAAGCTGCTATAATGATGCTCAATAAGTTGAAAACTAACCACCTTTGAGGACTTAAAATAGAAACCATAAATGACAGATAAACCAAGAAGTTCTAAATGACAAAGCTCCTATTAAGTAGATTTATGGTGTTTATGGAAGGATTTTTTTAAGGATTGTATTGCAAACTGTGTGTGAACAGCCTTCAAGACAAATTTTAACAAATCAGTATTCACGAGGCAAAAAACAAGACAGGCAATATCAACAAATGTGATACGATTCAGCTCTAGCTCTGCTCCTTTTCATAAATTTCTCAGTGTGGAATTATTTCTTCCACATCTACAGATTACCATTATGTTCTCCTGACTTAATCACAGCCAGAATTTTCCCAATTGTCCTAAAACTTCTTCTGTCTATGTCATCGGCATGGAGTTGGTCACATTATTTTTATAGTGACAATTTAGGTTTCTTTATGGGCACAGTTGACAAATTGTGATAGCCACCAATTCCAACCTTTCCAAAGCCCTGCATAAGCAATTCAAGAACAGAAAAAGCTGTGACCATGGAGATCCTTATACTGTATCAGGGGGTTAATGCTGTATGCAGAGAGTAAGTGAACACCAGCAATCCAAGACTTTCTTAGACCTTTTAACGTTCTCCAATATAAAGATGAACTTGAGAAATTAAAAGCATTATTTCCCCAATTAGAGTGGGTTGAAGAAGAAGCCATCTCAAAGAAACACAACTGTATAATTGATATATATGTGCAGGTATCGTTCTGAAAAGGAATGAAGCCAGATCCCAACAGAGTAAGTTATTTTGGTAATATATTTTCTTAGCTGGTTTTCAGCTAAGAAACCTAAGAAACTTACTGTTCTTTCTTTCCTCAGTAGTTTTTTCTACACCTAACTGCATTATTTTTTTGGGGGGGTGGTGTTCTTTTTTCTTTCTTTTTCTTTTTTCTTTTCAATTATTTATTTTTTTTAATAAAAGGCTCAGCTGTTATCTCTTGTATTATTCAGTGAAAGACTTATCTTTACACAACAGAGAAACAAGGGCATTTTTACCACTCCTGCAAGCCACATTAGTAAGGAAAAAAGAGAAGGGAAGTGTTCAGAGCTTCACAATTTAACTATAAATTTCATTAATAACCCAGTTGGGGCCAGGGAAGGGGGGAAGTATTTACATTGGAAATGCCACTAAGAGCTCCATACTGCATGCTTAATAGTAGAAGAGGCAATAAACAATTAATTGTACCCTCTTCAGCTTCTCCATGTTTTCCCCATAGAATTCTCCCTTCCAAGCTGAACAATTCTATTCCTTTTCTTACATTGCTCTGATTAAATTAATTTTAGATTCTACTATGCTAAAAAGGCATCCCTAACCTGGTGAAATAAATTCTTTATAAAATGTTATAAGCATTACAACATTCTCTAGAATAAAATACTACCAATTTCCATTCTGGATACGACAGTTGCCAGGGAAAAGGAAAACACATCCACACTATGACTTTTGAAATGAACAGCATCCTGGCTGTAGTAGGAAAAATCCTGCCCTGTTGCCATTCAGGAGCTGCACAACTCAAGACACCTTTTCCTATACCAACATCTTACTATAACGGTCTGCAAATGGTACCTTCAGGAGCGCTCTAGGTCTTCTATTTCAAATCTAAACCACCTGACTGTCAGAAAAGAAAGCCACATGCAATTTGGCAGTCTTAGAGGCTTGGAATGTTTCCTTCCTGTAGGTTCTAAAGAACAAGAGCTACTGGTAGCCCAGGCCATCCTGTCTGAGTGCAACTTTCCACATAATCACATTAGAAAATCTATGGGTTTGCAGTAAAAACGAGGACAGTGATATGAACCAAGCAGTACTTTTTCAGTATAGGGTGGAGAGATCTAGAAGAAAAAAATCTCAAGGATCTTCAAGGTTGTATGCCATCACTGTAGGCTAATCGGAGCTGTCCTTAGGTATATTTTGTGGTTCTGTACTGTATTTTGGGTGTGCCTGAGCCTGTCTCTCGGCACTCCTTTGTAAACTGTCTCTTCTTTCTGTCATGTAGCATGCTGAGTCTTGAGTACACAGATCAATATGGATATGTGCTACTAATTCTAAATATCATAATTGTTACAGACTTGGATAAAGGACCAATCAGGTTCCTTTATTCCAGACATTTTATTTCAGATTAGAATAAAATAATATGTATAACAAAAATGGAAGTAGCATATATATACATACATGCTTTTTACAAGCTTGTCTTTGTGGCCATTTAAAATTTATTATGAGATTTCTGATTGTATAAAATGAGATATTACTATTTATAGAAAATTACAAGTGATATCTTATGGAGAATTTCACAGGCAGCACCCTCATTAATAATTTCTATTTTACTTTTCCCCCACTAACCAGAGGTTAAGGAGGTTCCTACTAAATGCCATTTCACAGTTTCCTTTGAAAAGAGGTTTAAATTTAGAATTTGCAAAGCAGTCAGGACATTTTACAGTCACTTTCCACCAAAACTCAGCTGAAAATGTGTCTCTTGATCCCTTCATCTCTCTTGAAGAACTAAATCTGAAATAAATGAGGATGCTATATGAATAATTACAATAAGCCCTAGCATGAAAGGTTTTTTAAAAAATCAGTGACCTCAGTAGAAGTCCTGCACCACACAATGCCTTTCTATATTGATACATTTCTGTTCTTTGAGTATCGATGTAAGAAATTTTTTTTGACCACTATATTTTACAGACATTATTATAGATTACTAGCACCTTTTTTTTTTAATTTTATTTTTTAATTATGTAGCCTTTCCTTAAGAGGAAGAGTTTTGACAAAAGTACATATTACCTTCTCTGTTGAATAGTGTTTCTCACTTCTTTTTTATTGTTTAACATGTTCATTTTCATTAACTGTCACTGAATTTAAAGATTTCCTTTCCAGTTAGACAGATGAGTTAGACTTTTTCCACAACAGAACCACAAACTTACAAAATTATGAAGCTAGAGGTGGTTATCCACATGGAGCTTTTTTCACATAAGAAGTATTCCTGAACTGCTGTTCCAAAATAGATCGATCAGCTATGATAAACTGACATAAATCAATCTGGTTAACTTCTGTTGCTCTGTCTATTTACATGCACCTTCAGCTGGCACACACATTTTCTTCAACAACCATACTACTCTACATGAAAATTACAAGAAGTAAACATTGTCACTTTCCAAGCATCCTCACAGAGAAGTTTACTGATAATCCCATTATGGGGGTAAAAAAAGAGAAATCTCTCCACTTGCAAAGGAAGTATTTGAAGATCAGATTACACAATAATAAAAATGAAGTATTTTTGATCACTAAATAACTACCATTTCCTGCTTCTGCATGCTCAGGATGATCAAAAGTCAGTAACTTGGACTGACACAAAAAAAACCCCAATCATCATTTTTTTGTCACTGTGTTTTGAACAGATACAAATCCCTCAGGATATAAATCAGCACAGGGTAGCAATGTCCTCTGTATTCTTGGGTATAACTTTCTTCAAACTCTCATACAAAATCCTAAGTCTGTATTCCCCGTACCCTCTGGACTGAAGAGAATACATTAGACAAAAGCATTTAGACTCCTTCTCAGCTCCTTATCACTAAATCCTATCACAAACTGGGACCAGAACTACTGATTTCCTATGAAATTTAGTAGGACTGTCCCTGTGAGCGAAGCAGGTAGAACAAGGCACTGTCTGCAATGACTTCTCTCCTCCAGAGAACGTGGGAGAACTCCAGCTGGGTTCATGCTCAAGAAATACCCACAGGATATAACTGCTAAGTGACAGGGTTCCTCAGAATTTTATGACTGTTTAAATAAGCCGTTGACCTCTTTCAGGTTTGTTTCAATATCATAGTCGTTGCTGCTCTGTTTACATGCATGGTAATGCTCTGCCCTATTGAAGTATCATACAGTAAAGCAAGATGTATTTTTTGTGAAGTAAGGAGAGACTGTTCTCACACCCCCTTTTCAAGGGTCTGATTACTTTTAAGTCACTTAAAAGTAATACGGAAGCACCGGTTCTGTTGACAGAAAAAAGTCATCCTGTGCAAAAAACTATGGAATTAATGCAAGTCAGAATTACAAAGATACATTTCTGCAACATCCTAACAAGCTTCCTCAGAGCAATTGTCAATGATATTTTAGAACTGACCTTGCATATAAAGAGTTTGCAAAGGAGGGGGGGGGGGGAAATCAGAAAAATAGATTTCAGCGTTGAAACACAGTATGTCATCTTCTGAGTGCTAATTTATACGAATGCATAGAACCATTTTAGTAAGAAAAGCACATAAATAGTTCTTCATCAGCGCAGTATCATTAAATGAGACCATTAAAAGTTAACTGAGCTTAAGTGCCCTGTATAGCATTGTAAAACTGTTGTTTTTTTAAAAATAAAATATACATATGTATTTGTTTCTACACATACATACACATATAAATACATACAGATAGGTAAATAACTTCTCTTTCTAGGATTTCTTTGACAGGTTCCTCTGCATTTTGTCTCAAGAGTATGATCAATCCATCTTTACTGCACCTTTCCAATAGATACACACATAAATAAACTGCTTCCTAGTTCATAAAATCTATGTCTGCAGAGACTTAGCCAACATATTCTCCCAGAAGATTATATAATGAACCCATATTTGCATAGATGACAGCCCAAGACTTCAAATATTTATTAAGCATTGTTTTGCTTATTGTGTTTCTATGTTCATGAAACAACATAAAACATAAATTTCCACAATCCTTGGGACAACTATAATTTTCTCCAGCTGTAATCTGGATGGTAAGGCCCCAGCTCTCCATGACAGATATAAAAGTAAGGGTACTTAAGCATTTAAGTTCCAGAATGGATTATCTAATGCTACAGAAAACAAGGTAGCATTAGTACTCTTCATGAAGTGCAGGGAAACGTGATTAAAAATTTATTTCTATTAAAAATTCTCATTAAAATACCTGATTTCATTTCATTCAAACTTGCTGCAGAAATACATTAACTTTGATTCATTCTCATAACTCATTTAGAAAAATAAACCCCTAGCTATCTTGAAAGCAAGGAATTATTCTTTTTTCATTAACATTCTAGAAACTTTTTTAATGGATTTCTATTTTCAGATACTCAGGATTCCTTCCCCTTTCTCGGTGATTTTCTGTCATCTTTTTCCTTCTTCATTACAAACATACTGAAAATCATTTTACCATTACAGACAATCATGTCACCTTTTCAGAAACTCTGGTCATAAGCTATTTTTCAATTTCTCTAAACCAAACTAATTCCTCTTTAACAGAACCTTAAGAATGAAAAGAATTGGAATGAACAGAAGTTAGCCTGAACTATCAAGTCCAGATTTCAAACTAGGTTTCAACATCCTGAAATGTCACCTGTGTTGACAGCTGATTCTTTGGCTACAGTCTTTTTCTTTTTTTAAAGTCAGTTTGTAAAATCCGTATTTTAACTAGTTCTTATAAAGTTCTGGGATATTTAAATCAGCTAATTCAGATGTTAAACATGCTAGTCTCTGTTTTGTTATGTACAATAGTAAGATATACCAGCCTTCCATGTTCCTTGAGTAACAGGATGCTATGGAATATCACATTGTAGTGTGAATTTACAGGATACTCCAGGTTTACCCTGGATATTTACATAAGGAGATAGAGTAAAATGACAAAGAAGTTATAAATCCATACTCTTTGTGCATTAATCATCCCATTTAAGCAAGCTCTAGCACAGCTTTCACAGGGATTAACATCCCAAATGTAGTAAACCAATTTACACCTACTCCACAGGAATGTCCTTTGTAAGAAACTCACAAGACATAATGAGCTGTAAATTCAAATTTTAACCTGTGTACCACATTCTTCACACAAACAAACCTTCTGTTTAAATAAAAGTTCTACTTTCAAATCCTCCTAGGAAATGTGTTACCCTGCAATCCCACTTCATACTATGGAAAAATTTCACACTTAATATTGATTATTTTAGTTTATTTAAAAACTACTTTTCAAAATACATGAAAAAAGACTTAAAGAAGGACTATTACCATACTGTCTCCAATCCACATTAGGAGGCAAATTCAGCCACAGAATGAAGTTATTGAGTTCATTTAAGTAGGATGGCAGTGAATGGAAACCTTTTTGATTGTACCACACCTAGAAGAGGGAATGAAAATTGTAAAGCAAAAATTAGTTCAATTGGAATGCTGATCTAAAAGCTCCCATACCCTTAAGAATTGCATAAAGGTATCTAATTCTCCTGTTATGACACCTATTTATAGAAGAAAGTCAAAAAGGCAGAGCAGAATCTGTTAATTTGTGCAGATCTTTCAACAGTTTGCAGCAGTTTGTTTACTACTGTTGGAGCTGTACACCTGTTAATTATTAAATTGAGTTTCTCTGATTTAATGGAACAGTGTCCCTTCCTCTACACACATTTGATTGAACAACTAGAGGAAAAACAATGCAAAAATAATATATGCCAATTCAATGGAAAATAAAAGATGAGTAAAACTAGTGTTACAAGAGGAGAGCACTTTGAAATTCCAAAAAAAATACTTGTCTAAACAATACCTGCAAGTGACATATAGTATAAAAAAACCCCAAAACCCCACAAACAGAATATCCCAGAAAATAGGGGAAGAAAGAATCAAGGAGGTACTGTTTACAAGATGAGTATGAAACTATTCCATAAAGGACAAAGCTGTGCCTCCACCTTCAACAAGCAATCACGAGTAATTTGTTAGGGATGGAGGAAATTAATGCAGACAAATTTTAAGGCAGACAAGGCAAGCCAGTCTTTCTGAGAAGCACAGGGAATCAATTCTGCTGTAACATATACTTTATCCTAAATCATGAAGAATCACCCTGACTTGATAAATATACTTAAAATTCACACTTCCATGTGCTAGGATCATTACTGGGAGACTGATATGTCTCAAAATGGAAAATACTGAGGTCTGAGTTTTGCTTTGCCTTTGAAAATCGATTCCATTTCTGTGCCTTATTACTGTTATTTATAGTGCCTTTGAACCCACATCATCCATATTGAAAACTAGGTCAAATTATTATGTATGTTTGTTTTGGGGTTTAGTGACATTTTTAAAGTAATCTCTGATTATTATTCATTCCTCACTCCATGTAACCTTTCGTATCCTCTTTTTGTTTATATAGTTGAAAAATTCTTAACCTTTCCAAATTATTCCAAGCTATTTGATAATCTGCTTTTAGTACATCTTGGGTGGATGCTGGGCAATTCTCATTTTGTGTCTGGATTCTGATTCATACTGCAAAGTGCACAAAGATTTATATAGGTCTTTCTTGCCTTAACAGTCCTTCTAGGACTTCAGTTATCTTAGATCCTTTCTAAAATTACCATCTATACAGTTACATCTTAGAAACTTCCTTAAAGATTCTTTTACCCTCACTCAGATGCTGTTCTCATCTAGTATTCTTCGAAATATATGTGCCTCTTCTTGATACTGGTGTAAATTTCCAGATATGTTTTTTTTATTTACTTGCAGAAAATTCTTCTTGTTTTTCTTTCTTGTAGTATCCAGCTACAATCCTTACTTAAACACTGGTTCCAGATTTTGACTGTTTTTGCTGCCACATTTTTCTCTGTGTTTCCCAGTGAGATTGTCTAATCTTCAGTCCAAGTCCCCTGTCTTATTATTTTCCTGATTACCTACTTGTTAGAATCTCCACATTATACTGTTGTGAGGCAAAGTTTACAACACTCGTAACTGAACATTCCATTTTCTCCCATCATACTATATCATGCTTCCAAATACCACTCTGAGCTTCTATACCTTTCACCTTTGAACCTTCTTTGGCATAAGATCTGTTTAGTCCTTATTTAAAAAATGAGCAGCTGTGGTCTACCACTGCTTTTGCTTGCATTATCTTTCACATTTTGTACTCATCTTTATGTGGTCTTCACAACTGCTTGAAACCTCAACAGCATCTTATGTCCCCATGTTTAAAGAAAAGAAAAATATCAAATTGCAAACTCTTTATCTCTCTGCAAACTCATGTGCAACTAACTCCTTTGTTCTCCAGTTCAGGTCCCATAAATTACTACGAAAACTAGATCCCCCATTCTTTAATCAACAAGACAGTTCTTTAAAAAAATGAAGTGAAATAAAACCTAAGTGTCCTGAGGAAAACTGCAAGTCTTTGCATTTCTGAATCTCCTGCACAAACGTCAACCAGAGCAAAGAAACATAAACAAGTCATAAAGGGTAACCAGACTTTTTCATACTCACACATACCCATTTCTTATTCTATTTAAAAAAAAAAATAATAAATGGGCCAAATAGAAAGTTACACATACATAACGAAACTCCACTACAATTGTGCTCATTATATTGAAAAAAAAGGAATTAAGAAAACAATAAAACAAAAATCTGATGACACTTTCTTATTTAATTGAAGTAGGGGAAAGGTCTCAAGTGTTCACAGAACACCTTAGAAATGTAATAATATGACCAATATTCAAACAAAATACAAAAAACCACAATAGGTCATTGTGTATAACAATACATTTCAATATCCCACACTTTAATTACAATTCTTCGTCCAAGCTACATTATGTAACTGAGTCAAACCACCAGGAAATAACCAAACTGAAGCTGGAAATTTAGTTGTTTATAATCTGGAAAAAAGGCATTTGAAGCTGTTGATCAGTACATGCATTTAAGCTCATTTTTTCTGAAGTCTTGTGGCTTATTCTAAATTGATTGCAAAGGTTCCAGCTGAAATACATTTCATATTTCTTGTGTACCACACAGGTAGTTATTTACAGAGGGCACAAAAGGGGTGAGCAATGGAAAAAATATATATAGATTAAGATGATTTGGTTTTATAGTCATTATTTTATCAACTTTCCCATGATTGTTAAAATTCCTTCCCAAGGAAAAACGTGGCACCTCACCAAATTAGATATAAGTTCTGTAACAAGGTGTTTTCCATTATTCTATACCATTTTTACCTGCCGTTAATATTTCAGAGTAATGCTAGACTGACATCTATGGTCTATCAAAAAGAAAAAGGATCAGGAGGAGTAGAGAATCTCTAAGCATTGCTGGACCAGATTCATGATGAGAATCCAGACAAAGGGTATTAGACTGGAGAGATGTAAATTCCTCTGGACACTTATACTGTTACTGTACAGTAAAACCTCAAATCCCAACTGTAGAGACTAGAAATATACACCCTTCAGGATGCCACATAAATAGTACAATTTGCTTTTCAGGACTAAAATTACCACATGTTCTTGCTATACTTATTTGTCATAAACAATAGAAACTGTGAAATCATTATGGAATATTTTTTTTGCCCACATTATCAAAGAAAACTAAAGAATATACAGTCATGAAAACATAAGAAAATTGAGGAGTTGTGCTTTTGCCACATAGCAGTGATCATCAATGAATGTCATAATGGTTTTAATCAGCCATATTTGTCATGTGGTAGATATATTCTTTCTTGTGCATGCACACATACACATTCTCTGTGTGCATGCATACGTATGCAGTATATACAGCATGGTATGATTAGGTACAAGAAAAGAGGTGTTGAATAGGTAATATAATTTGAACTGGAAAAACTGTTGGCCTTTTATAGTGCAGGAGAATAACAGATAAAGATTCAGAAATTTTCTGAAATGAAATGAATCATATGGTAAGTCTCTTCAAATGCAAATTTCTCATTTTCTTTCATACAAGGCTATGTAAATGGTACAGTCACTGTCTCATGAACAAGCCTGAAAGGTCAAAGTAAAAGTCTGGTCATTAATTACTGAAAGGTTAATGCAATAATTTGACATTGCATCAGTTGAAAGCCACTTCCAGGAGGTATTTTATATAACACAGTGCCCTTTATAAATCTACTCCACTATTTTCTTTGGGTCTCATATATGAAGCTTACTCACTAACAGTATAACTATAATTTATCCCTGTGCAGGTGGAGCTCTATGCCAAAAGACAATTTAAAAAAAGGACCCTGACAAAAACTACAATGCAGGCATGTCAAAAGAAGAGTATAAAATGATTAAAGATACATAGGAGAAAAACAACAGTTAGAAAACACATCTTACTGCAGTCCCTGTAGGACTTCAAGTTCCTAATGAAGGATTGATGGAACTGAAGTTGAAAGCTGTAATAGATCTGGGGGCAGAAGGGATGTCACAAATGACCAAAATGAAAATATATATAAGGTAGGGTGCATATATAAGATTTTTAACAAAACTACATGGAAGAGGCATTGCAAACCGGCAGTGATTCTGCAAAAAGAAATGTGAAATGATACTGGATTGGAGAATATCTGTATGTTGTTTTAACACATGACTGTTTTGACACTTTGCCCCACAATGGATTTTGGGATAGAGCTTATTTACACTGCTTCATCTCTTGTTCTTTTATAAGAGCAAACAAAATCTAGTTTGTATACTCCCATAAAACAGTTTAAAGGCAGAAGCATCATGCTTTCATATTCTAATCTGGAATCTGGAAAGTCCAGAGCTTCCTCTTATCAAATCTGTTTTGCTTTGAATACAAAAATAGAGACCACTCGCTGATCCTCAGTACTCCTCCGAGACTGCTGTTCCTCTACTTGTTACTGGTCTACATTTGAATGTATCTCAAAAGAACTTTTCAAAGCATGGCCAAGGAAAATAAAATTCCTTGCACTATTAAATTGCCTGTTAGCCTCTAGGTCCTGTCCCAGGTTTTCACAGTATGGAGATCCTGTATCTTTCCAGTGCATACCAAAAGGCCTCAAGGAAAAGCTCTTTATTTCAATTGTGCTTACAAATCCTTCTTTTCCTAACTTCAGAGGTAGCTCCTGACAGAAAACAATGGATCTGGGTAGCATTTCAAGACAGTACAATCTACTATCAAGAAGAGATTTGGATTTCACAACCTGACTAATTTTAGCAAGGCACATTTTCTCTGAGTTAAAAATGGAAACTTACTCAGATTTCAAAAGCGGATTATAAACACAGGGTAGCATATTTGTTATGCAGAAGCAACTAGTCCTAGAAGCTAAATCTTTACTTTTTTCTTTTTTTTGCAAAGGGGGGATGGGATACACAGGACATGGGCACAGGGTGGAGAAGAAAGAGACAAATGTGGCAAAGAAAAATATTATTTGCAGGAATTAAAAAAATCAATAAAAACTCATTTTTGAGACATTCAATGAACTTTTGTCAGTTCTGACATTGACTTTTTGTAGAAAACAAAAACCATAAAGAAATATCTGGGCTGACTATTTAAGAACAAGTTTTAAAGCTGACCTCAGAGAAACAAAAGATGTATCATCTAACTCATTTAAAACTGCTTCTCAGAATACAGAATACTTTAAGAATTATGAACAGATAAGTGGACTATAACAGAGGGGTTTTCTCCCAATTTCTAAATGCAAGGATTTAATGTAATGATTTATTATTTGCTAAGTGCTGTGATGTTGGAGTCTGAATAAGTAAGCAATACCTACATGCAAATGCATACACATACATGCAGCCCTTACCTTAGCCAGAGGCTTAGATTTGGTGTTATTCAATTTTTTATCTTGAAGTTCAGATGCTTTCCTCCCTCCAAAAGACCAACCACCATATCTGGTAATAGAATATAATAACAAAGTAAGAACAAGTTACCTGCCTTAAGCTTTGCAGTCTTTTCTTGCAATGATAAAGTGGTAATATCTACACTAATACTTTATTTTTCAACTGAAAGCAAAACTTCACCCTTCATAAACCCCTTCTCGGTTAAAAAGGAGAAGCTCCATATCCTCTTGAATCAGCTGAATGTTACTGTGCTTTTCAGTCAGGGGGATTCCCCCAGATAAGAATTTTTACTTTCTGAAAGCTGAAATCCCTGAGCAACAGGGAGGTTTGTGAGCAAGTGAGGTATTCCTGACTTTCAGAAACATCTTAAACAGTCTGATTTCTTCCTATTACATTCATATTCTAGCTCAAATCTTTTATTCTAAGACGTTTACCTCTATTTTTATCAAATCTGATACACTTTTTTTTTAATGCATACATGGCTAACACTTTCTTCTCCTTGATAAAATCAGGCTTGGTCTAGTATTTGCACTTAGGTCAAAGGAAGTGGTTGATCTGTAAAGGCATGTAAGTAAACCTTAAAATACAGCAGATTAAAACCTTTGTGGCTGTTATCACAGAATATGAAGTCTTACTAGGGGTATACCAGCCCTTTTTACTTCAAAGAAAGATAAAACGGCGCATGTCCACCTTTATTTGAGTCTCTGGGGAATGGAAACTATATTGGTTGTCTGATTTGCATATACATATACATTTTATTTCTCTGAGATGCTAAAATAACTCACTATGTGGCAAGAAGAACCAGGGTATGCCTAGATACAATTATCATGTAACTGCTTGAGGAAGCTCTGAGAAGTGCTTGAAGGAAGCTGAGAAGACCATGAAGGCGCTTCCATGTCACCTTAACCTGCCTGTACACCTCGATAACAGGCAACAGATAAAGGCAACTACCCCTTATATCCTAAGTGACATATGTCTATGCTTTGGATCAGGAAGGACTGTGGGTTTTATACTCAAAAGATAAACAAAGGTTAGATAATTTAAGGTTACCTTGCTTTGTTGGAAGGCCTCACTAAATATTCTTCCACAAGGAACCCTGAAAGATTGTACAAAATATGTCCATTCTTATTCTTCAAATAGGGAGCAGAGGTGTTGAAATTTGGACACATCTGAAAACCAGCATACAAAAAAAAAAAGTAAAGCACTCTTAGAAATCAGTGGCACTATGTTTAGCCATGTTTTTAAATTTTTACATAGTTTTTATAGCATTGTTTTTCAACTGTATTTGCCTTTCTCAGCTTTGATAGCTTTTAATAAATTATGTATGGTTTATACTTATAATGCATCTCAAATAATTTTTACCTACATATTAGAATCAATTTTGATTTCTCTTGCAACCCTGCCAATCAGTTTTGTTTTGAAGACATCAAGACTTATATATGTTTAGAAAGGTTTACAACAATGAAAGGCAAGACTGTTATTCACTTGTGCCTGAGAAGAAACATAAAAAAGCACCATATGAATATGAGATGAAAACAAAATTCTAATCAATGCAACATGCTTCTAAAAACGGTGTACCTCTAAAAATGGACTGCAGAGAAGAATAAAGGAAAATGTTTTCTAGTGATTCAGTGGGATATTCTCACAACCGAAGAAAAGAAGACAGATGGTATGATCCAATATCTCAGAAGCCTTGTAAAGTACATTATGTATATCAACTGAAAAATTTTAATGCTTATTTGACATCCTAACCTTACACAAACTAAAATTCCCTCTCAGAGATTTTGATTTTCCATAGGTCACAGACACAGGTTCTGCCTCCACTGTCAAGTGACCTCTCTTTTGTGCTTTCATGGTTAATGGGCCTCTCCCTTTGTGAGTTCCCATTCCCATTTTATTTAAGTTTCTCATATTTTATTTAAGCTTCTCATATTTTAAGAATAAATCTCACTAGTATTAGAGGCAAATTTGTTCCTTGCCCAGCAAAGTAAAAAATTAGTTTCCTCCTTCTGCTTTTCCCAAAACTGTATTGCTATATTTCAGATGCAACTCTTACTTTACATATTTATATTTTATGAAGGAGAGAATGTATTTGATTGATCGGTTCCATCCAGGGAAATATATTTGTCAGTTCATCCACAGTTTCACATTCTTGTCTATTGCTAAACCCCAGAGCCAGTCAGCAGGAAAACTCACTAATCAAAAAGGTCAGAAATTCATTATCATTTTCAAAATTCTTTCTTTCCCAAAGATCTATTTTCAAATACACAAGCCAAACAAACCACTAACAATTAAATTGCATTCACATGTGGATTCCCTGGTACCTTCTGTCAGTTAGATTGCCTACCCTGTCCTTTTGAAAGCAGGTAGTCTTCCAGACTATGGGAGTGTTATGTTTTAACTGTGTTTTACAAGAGTGTTTTTGTAAGCAAAGTCCTATTTAAAGCAAAGTTGCATCTCCTGAGAATAGTTCATTCATCTCTGATTCCTGTTATTTTACATCAATCTATAGCCATTTCTAGTGTGTATACATATATACACACTTAAATACATATATAATTGTATATATATAAGTACATAATAATATACATAAGTACACTTACTTATATAAGTACACACTTATATACATATATATATACATCAAAACTGTGAAAGCTCTTTCTCTGAAGACTTCAAAACACGTAGCCCAAACACTATATGAAACAGAAGAAAATCTCCAATCATAAAAAAGCCAGTGCTCTGAAGGTTTATTTCCTCAGTCCTTTCTCTAGTCTTTCAAAAAGAAGAGTCCAAGTATGTATATTATACATATTGTGTATTATGTGTATTAGATGTAATATACAGACATAATTTTTACATACATAAATAAATATAAAATGGCATACCTCTTGTTCAGCCACACATCCACATGAATCCAGGGGTGATGTAGATTCCATCTGCCAACATGAGTTATTTTTTCTAATGGGAATAAACATAACAATAGGAACAAACATTAAATGAAAGGAATGTATACTTAGAAGAAATCCACAGAGTAACGAGCAGATCTAGCATCTTGAACACCTTCTTAGCATTTTATCACAGCAGCAGTGGTGTCTAGAGATACATCAATTTTACTTATTTATATCAAAGTGGTTTTACTAAAAATATTTATATAATTAATGCAGCAAATTAACTACATGCCTTATGTTTGCAGCAATAAAATAAGTAAAGCATGGTCACCACTCTGCACTCCTAAATTTGTAAATCTGGAATGCCTCCAAACTAATATTGTAATTATTGTCTAGCTTTCATTCATATAGGCAACAGAACTGATCAAAGTCCTCCTGAAATTAATCAGAAAGCTGTCACTGGCTTTTAAGGGATTCGGATCAGACTTTTAACAATGAAGGCTGCTTACGTACTTTACCTGGATGCCAGCTCCTTCATCAGAACAGATTTGTCATTAACCTCATGCTGCCAAGAAAAGCTTAAGATAGTCCACATTCCACAGACAAAAAATACTGAATTTACAATATTTACAATTTACAATTAAGGAAGTAGTTATGTTAGTCATTGTTACCCTTGTTTTGAATGCATGCATGTGTGGTCCCAATCAGAGAAATATCTCAGCAGAATGTGAGAAAGGTTTCCTAGGTTATCATCTTCAGTGCTGTTCAAAGTGGGCCGTGACAGGGGTGGGAAAGGAAGAAAGGGGAGAAAAAGAAAGACAAACACATTAATTGTATTAACTTTCAGGCTCAAGATCCTGCATGTTTACCAATAAATTAAAGAACTATAAAATCCATGCATAGGAAACATACCAAAACAGCAAAATTATCTCATTTCAAAAACTATGTGTGAATGTATAAATAAAATCCTATACAATAATGGCTAAACAAATCTCAATCTCTCCTTATGGCCATCTTCCTCTTTATAAACATGCATTCCTAACAGTTAACATGGTTTAAATGGTTTTATGATTCATTTATAAATTCAAACAGCATTATGATGTTTATGAAGATATCTGGATATTTGTTCAGTAGATAAAGTGATCTACGTGTGATATGCGCTCAGAATAGTTCAGATCTATAGGTACTGCAGATAATAAATAAATGCAGTTGGTTTCAAAGCTAAACATGGAAACTAAAGGCTGAGTAAGAAGGGTACCAGGCTTTGTTAATATTGTGTGACACTTTCAAACCTGAGAATTATTTTGAGAAAATGGCCTCAGACCTAAGCAATTAGCAAAAATGAAGCATGCAAAGGCTTGCTTAATTCCAATTGTGCATTTTTATATAAATGGCTGTGGCTGGTATTGAAACAGATCACCCTGTTCAAAGTCTTTGCCCTTCCTTCCAGAAAATCCTCTGCATAATGTTTTTCTAATGTTATCTCTCCCTCATAATAACCTATAAAAATGTACTAAACATCTAAAAAATAAACATCTATTGTAAAAAGTAACCTATTCTTCTTCCTAGAATACAAATAGTCTTTAGAATATGAGAACACAAGAATAAAGGCCCCAAAACCCTGGATATTGATGATGACGGATGAGCTCTTCACCTAAAGAAGGATTCTGCGTTGTCGTAAAGTTTTGGTGTCAACTTGAGAGAAGGATAGTCAATAGTCAGCGGCTTCACACTAAACAAGGCCATTGCCAGTGCAACAAAGATGACAGGCAGCAGCACATTTGACACACTTCCTCTCCAGTCTCGCCTAACATGGTGAAACCTCTTCACCAGAAGGGCAGCAGTCTGTGCGAGAACAAGACGGGCTCCACGCATGCTTGGGGCTCCCGGGAGTGACATATCTGAGTGCAAAAAGAAAGAAAAAAAAAACCCACAAAACAAAACCTCCTGACAAGCAGGAAAACCAAATTTAACTTTCATGTGTTATATTTTCAAATACAGAACATGTCTTTTTGATAGGAAAAAAAAGAGGCAAAACTATGCAAAGCTACAATGTTCTCTTGGATGGAATAGTATAACCCCCTCAAGTATAACTAGTTAACTCTTCCTATAAGAGAAAATAGATATTCAGCTAACAAATTATCTCTATAGATCCCTGTACACAGCTAAAGGAGTACTGAATACATATCTTCCCATGATCTTCATACTGGTAAAACCATTCCTCATGCAATGCCACCTTTACTCCTAGGCAAATTACTATGATAAACATGGCCTGTATGAGCACTAAGGTCTTGATCAACCCTGACTCAAATCAGTGGCAACTTTTCCACTGAGATTTCAAAGGGACATCTTTAGATTATGTAATAGAGCATCACAGATGCTAGAGACATGAGCAAGCTATTACAGCCTCTCTTACTTGTGGCCTTGCCAGACTGAACATACCTCAGACTTTTTTTTCCTTTTAGCCTAGCAGCATCTGGTAGATTTACTACCACAGGTATTTGTACCGTAGCAAGACTGAATAGTCTGTTTATCATAGTGCTCAAATACATACTACATTTTATGATCCCTGGTGATTTGTCTGTTACTACCTTCCCTTCTGTATACTGAGATCATGCTAAGTAGCATTTCCATGTTACATTTTAACAAGTACTTGTATGGGAGCTTTCAAGTAACCTCAAATTAATTTTCTTTCAATTACAAAAGGTTTTTCCTGATATGCTAGAACTTTAATCCCAGAAGAGAGAGCTGTGGGACAAATGGGGGTGGGTGGGAAATAATCAGAAAAATAGGTTGAACTTCTGATACAGTGGCTATTGAGAAAAACAGCTCGAATTTTGCACTCCATGACAACTGGAGTGTGAATTGCAAACTTATGATTTCTTATATTAAAAATTATGTGTAATTTGCCATGAAAAGTTTTAATCAAGCAGACACATTGTGGGAGATTGTGGCTTTTAGGGTTTGGGCCTACACAAGAGGAGGAAGTCAGGTGAGACAGGGCTTCATGGTGACACAGAATACCTCATGTGGACTCCTCAAGTCTAAGACTTTTGGAAAAAGGCAAACATGACATCCACCTCTAATTGCAAAAAAGAGGATCCAGGTAAACACAAGCTAATTATCCTCACTCCCTGCAAGAGGTACAGACCAATCCTTAAGAAAACACACAGGATACGAAGAACAAGAAATAGCTGGTAATAAACAACACGGACTTTGTAAGTTCAAATCGTGCCATCTGAGAGCTTGGCATGAATATAGGACTGGTTTGGCGAATGAAGGAAGAGTAGTGGGTGCTGTTTACGTTGACTTAACAAAGCCTGTGACATGGTCTCCTGCAGTGCCCTTAGAGCAAATGGGGTGAGAACTACAAGGACCACTGGCTGGACTGCCAGCACCACCCTGTGGGCTGTGAGCAGCAGGAATGGGCCAGCTGAGGAGCAGCTGGTTACTAGGGTTGTCCCTTAGGGGTGGTGATGAGGAAAAAGCTGACTGACAGTACTTGTTAACACACACACGTGCACACCTGCACCTGGAGGGGACCCCCACTGTTTGGAGGCACCTGCTGGTCAGGCACTGGAGACAAGGGGAACTTCCTGGCAACAGAAGCAGCTCTCCCAGGGACTCCAGTGGCACCAGGGAGCAAAATCTTTGTTCAGGGGAAAAAAAAGAAGCAACAGGCACCAGCTGGAACATGGGAAATTCCGACAATATATCAGGAAAAATAATTTCACTGTGAGGTTGACAACTAAAACTCACGACCAGACTGGATCAGGCACTGAGTAACTGCTGTTACTTCACCCACCTGACCCGCTCTTCCAACCTTAATATTCTCTGATTCTATCAGATTCCAATTAACTCTAAGTAATTAACTTTGGTTTTATTTCTGGGTGAAAAAAAAAATCTAGTACCTATTCTTTTAATTCTACAACTGAATGACATTTCTTTTTTTCCCTAGAAAATCCCATGGAATAAGAATTCTGTCTTTAAGCAGTTTTAATCATAGCCATATCTTGTAATTTGACAACTAACACAAATGGGATTTAGGATTTTGAATCTCTGTGGAGAAAGTAGCTATGAAATTCAGTTCCTGGTTCAGCATTGTGCCCTAATCAAGAACTGCTATATTTTAGACCAGACCTGTTTTTTCCATAAATTGGGCTAGTAGAAGACAATCTTAGTAAAAGAAGAGTCTCTTTAAAGCAAACTTCTTATGAATGTATTAAGCTCTTTGGATTATTATGGTAAGACTTTCAATAGTTAATACAGAAATTGAGAAACTCAAAAGCAGAACAATTTTCAAGGGATGAGTGTTCTTAGAATAAAACAGATCCTGTGTTTCCAGCTGAGCATGCCTGAAACTGTAAAATATACCACCTCTCATTTATCAGAGTAGTGAAATGCCAGAAAAGGAGCACAGAATGAGATGTTTACCCTAGTCCCAGACCTGTTCACAGCTTATAAGCATGAAATGTGAGTGAAAGATGCCTCAAAATACTTGACCCTTTGAATCTCTGAAAGAGGACTATGACAGATTTCCTTTTCTGGGGGCAGAAAGGGACACCAAAGCTGCCATTCATTCTTTTTTCTTGACAAGTAGAGCAGAGAGAAATTATAACAAACTAATTCAGATTGCAATAGGAAGAGAAACTGTCATCTTGAAAAAAAATAATTGTCCATTTTGTCCAATATCCTGACTCTTACTCATTATTTCTAATGCTGGCCAGACAAGATACACCACAAGAAGATGCAATATACTGTTATATTAAAAGTGTACGTTTGCCTTGGGCACAGCTTTTTAAAATGATTTGTCTTTTCTAAAAAAATATATGCTTATTATTTAAAATTCTCACTGAGAAAGGTGTCCAATGTCTTTTTGAATCATCTTAAGTTTCAGTCTTTGTGACCTTGAATTCTGCAGTTTCTTTCTGTTCAGGTAAAGCTCAAAAATCTTGTTTATCTGTTTTGAATTTATTCTATTTGACAGTACTGGGTATGCTCTTAAATCTTACTTTAGGAGGCAGGTTATAGAAGTTTCCAATCTATCTTCTGCATAAATAATCTCAACCTTTCAGTATTCTCTTATAAAAATCTTTATAGTCCTAATCAACCTCACCACTTGCTGCAAGTCTGCTTATATTACCACGGTATCATTCTCAAGAAATATTGTGTTCAACATGGCTGTCTATCAGATGTGGAAACCCTACTGATTTCTACAATAGCATTATGCATTCTTGTACTGATCTGCTTGTCGTCTTTATGCACCGTACCATTTTGTCTGACTGCAGCCACACTATGAAAAGTAGCCTGCATCGGGCTTTCCATAATTGATTGATTATGGCTTTTAAGATTCCCAAGGTTTTAAATCATTTCAAAAAAAAAAAAAATGAAAAAGCTAAATAGTATTCCTGTGTACACTTGCCATTTAACCCCTCATGTTTCTTAATCCATGCATAATCTAATTTAACTAGAACCTACAGAATTAATTTTTTCTTCATAAAGCTTTTAAGTAATTCACCACCTATATTTAGTATGTACGTCAGGAGGCATAAAAGCAGCACGCATTTATGGCAAAACAGTTTCTGATTACCACTGATAAACATAAAGGCTAGAAGACAAGACCAACTGACCTCTCTGTTATGAAGTCAATTTTTATGCAGAAAGTTTATGGAAATATTCTTATTAATAATTTAGATCATAAAATTAAAAATCTGACCCAACTGTTAGAAGCTGTCTTGTTTGACTTACGATTGCAATTATGTGCAAGAAGTGCAATTATGTTCACAATGAAGTTGTACTTCCGAATTCATCCAGACACTCCTTTGTACTATGGAAGAGATTTTTGCTGCTTTGCAATTCATATAGTTAACACCAGGTACAGGGAAACAGCATAAGTTCTAAAATTTGGGAACCAAGATATTGAAAATCCTTCCCTATAGACTGCTCTAGAATTAGGAGCAGATCCAAATATTTTAAGAGTCGTTAACTGGATATTAGATGGTCTTCTTCCTCCCCTTTTTTGTACTTCTAGAAAATAATGTTATTCTAAACTTCTTTCATGGCACAATAAAATGAGAAAAAACAGGTTATGCAACGTCTATGTTAACAGCCAAGAGTAGACATTTTCAATTCTGCTTCTGTCATTTTGTCATTTAGACAAGTCGAGAAGGTCCAACTTGGGGAAGAAAATCTTGGAACTGAAATACCATGGCAAAACAGTTGAGCTAGCTTACATTAAACTGGTTGCATTTGGAAGCAGTATATATTTATTAGCTTATCAGAAGTTCTGTGCCAACAAGAACTTCATCTTCTTATATATTTATTTACTCATTATAAAAATAAGTAAAATATTAATTTTTTTCCAAGAGAACTTTGAGGACCAATTTTCAACAGTGCATTTGAATAAAAAGCACTTTGACTGTGTGAGGTATAAAGGGAATGCCTCTAGCCTGTGTTTCATACTATGATTAAGTCTTGATTGTATGCAATAATGTCATGAGCTGTCTCCATTACAAAGCCGGTCAGAGAAATCTGTATTTTGGGGAAAATTTCACAGGAGAAATTCCCTTCTGGCATTTTTAGGTATAAATCCTCTCATTTTCCATCATTCATTCATTTAAAATGAAAAAAGGGTATTTTTCATTTTAAGCACTGTGAATATTTCTTCTAAAATGTTGATTCAAATTGTTTCCATCTCAAGAATTTCCTGTCCAGAAAAGCAAAATTTCAGCAAAACTTACAGTTGCTCCTCCCTCCCCCATAAATATTGTTCAATCCACTTAAGTGACATTTCTTGAAGGGAAAAGTGTTTTGTTTAATTAAAAAATCAGCTTTACATTCTGGTCTCCATATTCCAGAATGCATGCTGCATGGGTCTGAAGATCTTTGAGACAGAATAACAAGAGATCTAGGTAACTCTAAAGTTCATCAGTAAAATTTACACACTTTAAAGCCAAAGCACTGGTGTGTGTCTCTCCACAACCTTGTGGAGAAGCCTCTTCACAACTCAGATCTCCCAAGCCCTTTTCCTCAAGCCAGATTGATCAGAGGATTTCCTTCCTTTGTCTATGACATTCTTATTGTTCAAGATTATTGTCCAAGCCTGAAGCATGTAACTGATTCTTATTAGAAAAACATGAAAGAACCAACATAGCCAGAAAAATGCGCTGAATACTCTCACCATACAAACCCAACACCCAAGTCCCACAACCAAAAAACCTGTATTTAGAAAAACTACCAACAAACTTGTAAAGTAGCCTCTTTAAGCACCTTGGTTTTGCATTTCCCAGAGAAAATGGTATGAACAAAAGTTCATTTGTTGGCAAGAAACTTAGGAAAGAAGGGGGCAAACTTCATTCAAACCACCCACCATCTATTTAGAAGAAATACATTCTATAGTCAAGCCTAAACACAGCAGCTATGATCTACCCACAGCAATGTCTAAAAGTGTGAAGAACTGGTACCATTGTAGCTAAATCTCTTTAAAGGTAGGAACACTTTACGGTACCCCTGCTCAACAGGTTGAAGAGGAGATAGATCTGACCTTCACTTGCTAAACAAAACACACAGTCATGTAAAGTGCTTTTGTGAAAAGGAAAATTATACAGCCTGCAGTAGTTAGCAGACAACAAACCTTCATCCATAAAATATTTTTCTTTGCTCTTTCTTGCTGCGCTGTTATCAAATCAACAACAGAGATGCAGCCAAGCAACAGCATTTGATCCTGAACTGTTTGCATCCAGGATTTTCATTCAGGTTTGTTGCAGGTGGTAAACACATTGTACAGACTCACCAAAGGCACATAATTAAATGGCAATGGAAAATACATTGGTAGTATCCACCAGTAAATGGAAAGAAACAAGACAGAAGTATAGGAGGCTTTTTTTCCCCTTCCTTCCCATTCTTTTATTTTAGTTTTTCACAAAGCTTTATGAGATAATATGAAAAATGTGTAGTGCAGCACACAACACCTCAATAATAAATAAATTAACTTCAGTCTTTTTTGTTGTTGTTGTTGTTAGTAGAGGAGGAACAGTTAAAATGAGGAATTTTCCAGTCATGTTTTCACATGAAAGATGACTCATACAAACACATTAACCACCAATCTAAAATATTCCATGCCTCTTGCACACTGATGCATCTTAACTCTACTTTCTACAGGACAGCTCTGGGATGGCTAACAAGTAAACAGAAATAAAGCCATGACTAGTTTTCGCTACTGAATAACCCAACTGAACACAATACATTACACTTACCAAAATAACAAACTGAATAGAATACATTATGTAGATTCTCAACAGCTCATTAAATGGATATATTGCTTTTGCTGACAGAGGATAAGCAATTAGAGGTGAAAATGTAGAATCACAGCTTCAACACTGCAGACATCTGCAGCAAATGGCTGCCTCAAAAAGACTGATTCCTGTCCCCCAACTTCTTCAACTACTGTACAGATTACTAGGTGAACTTGAACAAAGTCCAGCATCATAGTATGCAGCTGCAAAGATCTACAAAACAGTCAGAACAGATTATTAGTGTAAGAAAGAATCCAATTCAAGGTGTTTACTTATTCTTTACAGACATGCCATAGCCTTATCCACACTACAAATATCATCCTTTAATTTCAAGATATTTTTTTTTTTTCAGTTAGAACATACTATTACCTCTATTATACAAACCACAGAACCACAGAAACTTTTAGGTTGGAAAAGATCTCTGAGGTCATCAAGTCCACCATTAACCCAGGACTGCCAAGTCCATCACTAAACCATGTCACTAAGCACTGCATCTATGTAGTTTTTTAATACCTCCAGGGATGGTGATTCCACCACCTCCCTGGGCAGCCTGTTCCAATGCTTCACCACACTTTCAGTGAAGAAATTTTTCCTAATATCCAGTCTAAACCTCCCCTGCCATAACTTGAGGCTGTTTCTTACTGTCATGTCACCTGTTATCTGGGAGAAAAGACCTACTCCCACCTGGTCTATAAACTCCTTTCAAGCAGTTGTAGACAGCAATAAGATCCCCCTCCCCCTGCCCAAGCCTCATCCTCTCCAGGCTAAACAACCACAGTTCCCTCAGCTGCTCCTCATAAGACACGTTCTGTAAATCCTTCTCTTCACTAGCTTCATTGCTCTTCTCTGGACACACTCCAGCACCTCTACATCTCTCTTGCAGTGAGGGGCCCAAAACCAAACACAGTATTCCAGGTGCCACATCACCAGCTCTGAGTACAGGGGGGCGATCACTGCCCTTGTCCTGCTGGCCACACTGTTTCTGATACAAGCCAGGGTGCTGTTGGCCTTCTTGGCCACCTGGGCACACTGCTGGCTCATGTTCAGCCAGCTGTCAACCAGCATCCCCAGGGCCTTTTCCTCCAGGCAGCTTTCCAGCTGCTCTTCCCCAAACCTGTAACATTGCCTGGGGTTGTTGTGACCCAAGTGCAGGACCCGGCACTTCTCCCTGTTGAACCTCATACTATTGCCTTGGCCCATTGGTCCAGCCCATCCAGACCCCCTCCAGAGCCTTTCTATGCTCAAGCAGATCAGCACTCCCCCCACAACTTGGTGTCATCTGCAAAGTTACTGAGGGTGCACTCAATCCCCTCATCTAGATCATTGACAAAGATACTAAACAGGACTGGCCCCAGTACTGAGCCCTGGGAACATCATTTGTGACCAGCCACCAGCCAGATGTAACTCCATTCACCACCACTCTTTGAGCTCAGCCATTAAGCCAGCTTTTAACACAGCATAGAGCACAACCATCCAAGCCATGAGCAGCCAGTTTCTCCAGGAAAAGGCTATCAGAGACAGTGTCAAAGGTTTTACTAGGGTCAAGGTGGACAACATCCACAGGCTTTCCCTCGTTCACTAGGTGGATCACCTTCTTGTAGAAGGAGATCAGGTTAGTCAAGCAGGACCTGCCTTTCATAAACCCATGCTGACTGGGCCTGAACCCCAAGCTGTCCTGCGTTTGCTGCATGATGGTGCTCAGGATGATCTGCTCCATAACCTTCCCTGGCACTGAGGTTAGGCTGACAGGTCTGTAGTTCCCCATATCCTTCTTCCTGCCCTTCTTGTAGATGGGCATCACATTGGCTAACCTCCAGTCTTCTGGGACCTCTCCAGTTTGCCAGGACTGTTGATAGATGATGGAGAGCAGCTTGGTGAGCTGCTCTGACAGCTCCCTGAGTACCTTTGGGTGGATTCCATCCAGCCCCATAGACTTGTGCATGTCCAAGTAGAGTAGCAGGTCACTAACCTTTTCCTCCTGGACTGTGGGGACTTCATTCTGCTCTTTCTCCTCCCTGTCTTCCAGCTCAGGGGGCTGAGTACCCAGGGGGAAGCTGGTCTTGCTATTAAAGACTGAGGCAAAGAAAACATCAAGTACCTCAGCCTTCTCATTCTTTGTGGCAACGTTCCTGGCTGCATCCAATAAAAGACACAGATTATCCTTGACCCTCCTTTTGTTTCCAATGTATGTGTAAAAACATTTTTTGTTATCTTTTATGATGGTGACCAACTTGAGTTCTAGATGGGCTTTCACCTCTCTAATCTTCACCCTGCATAACCTCATGACATCCTTATAGCCCCCCAGAGTTTTCTACCCCTTTTTCAAAAACTGGTAAACTCTCCTTTTCTCCTGAGTTCCAGCCAAAGCTCTCAAAGGTGGGCACTACTGAATGCAAATATTGCTTAGCAATTTTATGAGTTACATAAAAACTAAAAAATTAGATTCAAATTTTCCCTTTCTTTATGTCTTCACTGACAACCATTACTATTTATATTAGAAATTATAATTCTATTATATGTAGTAGTAATTTATGTATCTATAATGCCCATACAAGATAAAAAGAAGGTAAGCCAGCCTCTTGAATTCACATATAACTAATACTGAAATACACATAGCATTTCCTGACTGTTTTAACCTTCTATTTAATGCAAGAATACCCAGTCTCATACCACTGCAAAAATCCATTAAGCTTTCTCATCACTCATATCAAAATAACAGAAAATCCTCTAAAGTATAAATGCCACACCATGCAACAGCACCTCATGTGTGGTGATAGATAAGAATTTTAGAACAGATGCGCATCACAGCCACTCTCTATTATAAGGGTAAATTTGGGGAAGCAAAAGAGTCCAAATAGCATTCAGCAAGTAAATATGGTAGATAGAAAGTCAGTGAACTGAGACCTCTGCTTTTAATTTATGGACTGTATTTATAATCTTACCTTCCCAATCCCATTTGTCTGTTTTATCTACTCATTGCATTCAGTCTTAAAACTAGACTGCAAGCTGTCAAAGGTAGTGAGAATCTGGGGATTTTTTATCCATGCTATTAGTCCATAGGGTGTCTGGAGCAACAGGGCTTGACTTTAGATTGGGTTTCCAAGGTATTGCTGCTACTATAATAAACAATAATGGCCAACACAACAGCTAGGAAAAAAACAACGCCCTGTTTGCTGCTGAAGTTAAAACTCCACTTGTTTTTACTAGTATGAAAATGGGTAGGCATGTAGCTATAACAGAAACTCAACTGAGTATATCTTTACTTTGGAATGTAACACTTTTAGTGAATGGTACCAGCACCTACTCTGGTTATAAAAGCACTGTCATAAATTTCAATGAAGGGAATTCATTTTCTAGTACAAAATAGTCTGTTTCCTTCCCTTCTCCAGTCAGAAGCAAACAAATAGCACAGAAGACTAAAGAAATGGGAAATAATGCTGCTGTCTTCCTATCCATTACCCTACAGACACCCAAAGAGAACCAAAAGGGTTGTTACACTGACAGCCAAGCTGATTTGATGAATGGCCACCTAAACTAGTCTGGTCCTGATGGAAGAGGACACATTGCTTAATGCGCTGTTGCCATAATTCGTAAATACAGGGTTTCATTTCTTTCTAGAGATGTGTCTTTTGGTGCCGAATACAATCTCTGTTATAACATTTCCATGTGTTCCACTTTGCCTTGATTTGTATCTCTTCTCTACATTTTAGTTGGGGTTGCTGCCAGCCTAAACCATACTGAAAAAGAAGTTGGAATTAAGCACCAAGTATTTTTTAGTTTTCTGTGGCAAACACTACTGTGGCCAGAGCACCTTCATCATCATGAAATGGGCGTATTCTTTGGAAACAAATAAAAGACAGATATTCGGCCAGGCGGGCACAATCCTATCATGCCATGAAAGGGAAAATTACTATAATTTTGGGAGCCCTAATTCTCTGAGTTTTAATTCCTGCATGATTAACTTGCAATATTAACAAATATGCTAATTTCAGTTTCTAGGAGATAATTTTCCAAATAGATATGCTTTTATTGTAGTACTATGTCCCCTGCAGTGATGCACCTGCAATGAGTTGCCGCGTGGAGGATGGAGCAAGAGCAGGAACAGTTGAAAAACAGGCACAGAATGGTGGCCACAAAGTGAAAGCTTATTTGAACATTCTGTCTGTATTCTTTAAAGTACAAAAGGAGAGAAGCACAGTCTGTCATAACTACCAAAAAAAGAATTCTAACTGATTTCATATTTATATACATACATATATATATATGTGTGTATATATATCAGACTTGGCAGAGAGAAAGAATACACTTGTACATGCATGTGGCAATGTATTTGGAAGAAAAGGGACATGTGGCCTATCAAAACTCACTCTTGCTTTAGCAGCGTGATATGATTAAAAGTTTTGTCTGCTCAGCAAGGCCGCAAGGTTGTGTGAGAAAGACACCGTGAACAAAGAAAACAGGATCTTTGGCAGTTAAGCAGGCAGAAAAACAGGAGCTGAGTTGGGAGCTGATAACCACAGGAATGTCAACAATTTTAAAGATGGGATTAACTGCTTGTATGCTTTTAATCAATTAGTATCTGTATAGCAACATTTGAACAGCGTATGTAACCAATAGAATTAAGGTGTGACGTGTACGAATATGAAAATTGTATATAAGCTTGCAGAAACTTAAGTAAAGCATCTTCAACTAGGATCATATTGATATGTCATTGAGTCCATTATTTCATTCCTGCACATGCACAAGCAAACATCCATCAGATATATCTGCACTAGAATATGCTCTTTTATTACAATGAGCAGGACACTTTTGGGGATGGATTCCTTTTCTTCATAGA
The DNA here is from genome assembly GCF_023634155.1 of Falco peregrinus. Lineage (NCBI taxonomy): Eukaryota > Metazoa > Chordata > Aves > Falconiformes > Falconidae > Falco > Falco peregrinus. Next base: position 82,041,917 of record NC_073723.1, read on the forward strand.
AGTGGAAATCCATAGCCAGAAAGCTATTAGAATTCAATCCAGTGAATTCAACCTGTAAACTCAGATTACATTTCAGGACTGAATACTATGTAGACATTAGGGCTACAACTCACAGGACTTTTGCTGTGTTTGGCAAAAGTTTGGTGAAAGAGCAGGACAGCAATACAATCTGAATGTTCTCCTTAACACAGCACTTAAGTGGGAGACAATGCCAAATATCTTAGCGTGTTCAAATTAGAAAGATTAAATGTAGCAAAGGTCCAAGTATATATTCAAACCAGGTGTTCTCCAGTACTCCCCACTGGTAACTTTCTTCCCAGAAAGGAGAGCTGTCCAGTTCTATACTGCAGATTATGCAACTGCAAAATTTGCAGGGAGTGGCCTTTGGAAGCACCATATAAGGCACTCTGGAACAAACCTCCTGGAATTGCTCTAGGGAAAATTCAGACAACAAATGGAGCAAACCTCCTCAGTAAGGCCAAGATTTCACCCTGAAAGACAGGACATTCTTAACCACTTTAACTTTTACAAATTGTGCAAGTATTAGCTTAATGTGAACAAAGTACTTTGTCTGAAATATTGCAACTTCCAAAATCAAGAATATTTTTAGACACCATCTCTTTTGGAGTTATTCTGTTAACAATAAAATCATATCAAAGTTTGTGCAGGGAAACAATTCAAAACTGAAAGATGACTGAGTTCTGCAGGAGGCATGTTTTATTCAGACCCACAGCTATAGCAAACAATTGAAAAATGTATTTGATGAATAATCTCTTCCTTCAGGCATGCTGGTATCTCATGAGCAGTGGTATTAAACAGCTACAAGGATCTTGATTAACAGAACCAACTGTTTCATTTTTTCTAATACCTCCAATGAAAATGGTAACCTAAGTAAACTGCAAAATAGATCAAGAGACAGATAGAAAGAGAAAAAATGACACAGATAAAAATTTTCAACTATACAAGAGTCCCAACACCAGGTCTACGTATCATAAAGTCCCACTTATATATTTCAAATGAGGAATTGACTGGCAACAGTGTAATATACAAATCTTACCATGGTGTCACTTTGTGACCTATATAAGCTTATTGCATGAACAATAGCAAAAAGTTCAGCCTTAAGTGCTGGCTGCTCATACTGCCTTTCATACTGAATCTACTTTGGATATTGTCTCTGTAACTTCTTAAAGCACTTTTTTGTTAGCTTTAAGAAATGAAAACCTTGTGATCCTGCAGAATGTTGCTAGTAGTGAGAAAGCAGATGTGTGACTATTGATAAGATCTTTGTGGGCTTTTGTAACATAAATGTTTTAGTGACAGAGCAGAGACAACAATTTCACCAAAGGAGATCATTTCAAGAAGCTACTGGACACGTGATAATCTGGTTTCACGTGGAAGTATCAACATCAAATACAGCCTTTCTAGTGTAACTAAGATGCGTAACACACCTACATGCATATAGCATTTACTTATTAGATGAAGCAAGGTGTTAAAAAGATGAAGACCCTTCCGTAAGCAATGTTCCATTTCAAAATGAAAAGTAAGTACACTTAGTCTTGATAAGCATTTTTTCAAAAAATAGACCATTTACATACTTACATAATTGAATTTAAAGTATCTTTATTCACTGGTGCAACAGCATTAACAAAGCAAAGTTATTTGTGTGCATGTATGTATATGCACATACACTACATTCATTTATCAAAATACATAAATATATACAAATACAGGCAAACTTGGAAAAAATATCTAGAAAATATATACTTGACCTTATTGCAAGGCAAGGAACCACCAAAATTTACTTTGCATATAGAACCTAAAGACTAGCTATTAAAAGCAAATATTTTCTGACACTATATGTGTGACTTTGTATTAATTATCTAAGAGTCAAACTGCTCCAGCACATAGGCCCCATATTATGAAGGAGAAAAATAATCATTTCGTCTTGAACACGAGAAGGAAATGCTATCTTTGGAAAACTCCTACTACTGTGCAACAGAAAAAGCGTAAGTCAAAAAGGATTTCATTAGTTAAGCTAGGAAGAAAATATTACTATAGGTGCAGCAAAAAACACATTAGTGTTATACCAGGCAACTCATCATTGCTGTTGCACCAGGCAACCCATTGCTGTTTAAATTTCAGTTGCTTTCAGATAACAGATGATCACATAAACCACACAGGGAATATGGATTTTTGAAGATGTCACAGATATGGAAAAAATTGAGTATCTCCAAAAACTGCAATCAGGTCATTTACAAAAGCAACAACTGAACACAGGAATACAGTCTGCCATATCTAATTTGTCCTCTGAGAAAGAGTTCTACTTCTCTTATTTTATTTTTTCCTTTTTTTGGTAAAAATTATTTAGGGATTATTACAACTTGAAATGGAAGACAAGCAGTCCTGCAGAGTGGAGGACAAGACTCCTGAATAATTTATTAAAGGACAGGATTTCAAAAATACCATGAAAAAACATAAAGGCTGTCAACAGTTTTTCCCTGTCTGCAGCTGTTGTAATAGCCTCAACAAAACAGAGGAACTAAAAGAAAGCAACAGGAAATCCTGGAGTGCAAAGGAAAGGTTGGAGAATGAGAGACAAAAGGGAGCATTAGCAAGTCTGAGGGAAAACACAGCCTCTACGAAGAAATATACTGTCAAGAAGAAATCAAAGAAGAGCTTATAAGCAAGACATAAGAGCTACACAGCAGAATGAACGGATCACTTGCTTTTCAAGATGTTAAGGAAGTTCACATTCTAACATTTACCTTTGGGTAAATAAAGCATTCCTAGTGCACTCACAACTGTCTGTATCTTTTGTCCTTCAGCTCAAAGAAATATCTGAGCATAGTGGATGAACTTCCAAGCTATTTAATTTCTGAAAGAAGCACTACTAATAACTAACATGACAAACAGTTTAGATTATGGTGAAGGCAGCAGGTTGCTGGAAAGAACAGGTTCAAAATATTCTCACGCATCCACATCAGGCAGCAAGAGCTGAGAAATGTTAATGTCAATACAATTTTCTGTTTAGAAGGCACTTGAGATGTGTAGAAATTCAATATCTAGTCATCAGCATCAAAAGTTACATGCATATCAGTTCTGGTGACCCACAAATTCAAAAGAAGTCTCTGATGATTCTGTTTCTTCTAGGCAGGATACAAAAGGCATCATCTCTTCCCTCATAAGATGGAATGATGCAGCAACTTTCCTCATTCATTTTCAAGTAGTTAGAAATGGGAAATAATAAATTTCAGACCACAATCTGAAGTCTGGATCTATATCTATAGCACAACACATTTCTTCAAGCATACCGTTCAGTCTGACTGAGATTCATACGTTTTAAGAACGTGCAAAAATACCAAATTACATAGCGAAGGAAAGCAGCAACTAAGTCACATGGGTGACCTTTTACGGAACCAACTTAATTTCACCAACAGAACACATTCATGAGGAATTAATATCATTTTCAAAATTGAAATTTCAGAAGGGATTATTGGTTTTTTCTTTGGTGCTCTAGCACTTGCAGAAAACTATAGCCTTTTTTTACTTGAGCCCCCCTTTCGGTAGGTGCTTTACTGACCATTTTTTTCTCTAGATCTGAAGGGAGCAAAAGGCCTCTAGGAGGAGGGCAGCGAGCGTTCACTACAATCATTTGCCAGCAGTTAGGAGATGAACATGAAGACAAGGAGGTGCAGAACAGGAAGTGGATCAGATTCTGGACACTGTAAGAGTACATCCCTTTACTGGAAAATAGCTCTCTTTCCATTATTTTTCTAATAGCTTTCTGTTGTCTGACAAAGAGCCCAAGATGTCCATACTGTAGCTGAAAAGTGGAAAAGGACCAGGCAGCAACCACAAGGAAAGCAGCTGGTAGGGAAAATGTTTGGATAAGACAAGATAAGATAGTGGATGAAAAGAATGAAACACGCTTAAGGTAAGTGGAAGAACATGACCATTTACTTTCAGGAGGATAGAAGGAGTTACATTTATGCACTTACTGAGAAAACAAATTTATGTAAACCTTAAACAAGTTAGATTGTCTTATTTTTGAGATCAGGTATCTTTTTATGACTACTGATTGGTTACATTATAAAAATGCTCCATCTTCATTCAATGCTTCAGAGAATCCTGAAACGGTGATGAAAAATAAAGCAAGTTTCAGGGTTGAGGAGTATAAAGCTAAGTAATTGGAAGAGGTGAAATTAAGTTTTCAACATATACTAGAATCACAAGATTTCCTGCAAGAAAGTAATTAAAACAACAATAAAAAAGCTGTAGGAAAATATAATGTATTCAAGATTTTTAGACTAGCTATTTTGACACTTCTTTTTCAGGATCTAGTGCTGAATTTAAGTGGTAGTGTCATCTATACTATTAGATTACCAGAAGACTGAAATGTATGCTGTATCTTCTCATCAGTGGTTGGCAAAAAATTGAAAATTTTAGTATCAGTCTTCATGTCAGCAGCCACTTCCTCTAAACAGAGCTACTGCTCCTAATTGTCCACAGTTTTCTACTCCGAAATTAAGTTACATTTTGCAAGGTAGAGGATTCGATTCATTCTTATAGCCTTTTAAGTGAATTTTTCAGAGAAATGAAAGAAGGGAGTTCTACTTAAAAACTGATGTTGTGATACAACATCAAACATACAAGTACTCTGTCGGCCCTTATTTTGTAAATACAGGAAGCTCAATTAATCACAGAGGATTAAAAGCTTCTCTCTAAAAACAGAAGAAACTACTTGATCACCTGTCAACAAACATCAAATTCCACTCTATTATCCATGCACAGAAATCAATAGCACCACTTACTGTAGCTTTTTTTCTGCAAAACCCCCAGGCTTGTGTCAAAAGCCCCAGGAGAAGGATCATATTTCCCTGGTAGATTAACTCCAATTGTTAAATAACCTATAGGAGAAGCACCTGCCTCTACCTTCCAGCTATTTGTTTCTCTTACTTTGTTCTTTATTACATTTATCACTTCTGCCCCTATAACAGTTAGAACTATAGCTTAATAGGCAGTATTCTCCATGCATAAAAAAAATTAGACTTTTTAAGCGAACAACTTACTTTCTTTTAATAAACCACAATGACTGAGCCCTGATGGTGCCTTTATAAGGACTTTACCTCCAATATTAACTCTTCCTTTTTCCCTTTCCAAATTCCCAACTTAAAGACATTAAAACTTCAAAACATGGACACAAAAGTTGTACATGATATTGTAGCATGAATCTCATCAATTTTGTACTGATAGTCAAAATGACCTCTTCACATCCTTTAGTACATTAAATTGAAACATAAATCATCTTATCTATACTGTCTTAAAACACTTTTCCACCAGGATTAGTAAGTAACTTTCAAAGTCTGTGTTTTCGAGGACAGTACTCTCTATTACATAGATTTCACCAGCATTTGGCTGAATTAAAACACACTTTATTTAGAATAGATTTAGCTTTTCAAATGATCTAACTCACTCTTTAGGACTGGTCTGACTCATCAGCATTCTACCAATCCCTTGCAGTGTTGTTTTGGGGTTTTTTAACAGTTGAGGTTATATTTACTTCAGTATCACTGATGAAAATAATCAAAAGGCATAGTTGAAACCCAGTGAAAATTCACTGAAATCTCTTCAGCTTGATGTCTCACTACTGCTGACCGCTTCTTGTCATCTACAATTTCTTACTTAAATTAGCTTTCAGATGTGCTTTATAAGCACTGCATATTGTTGATCTCTTAAATCCTAATAGGAGTAATGTAAATTTTGCCCAATAGCCTTCAAAATGGTTAACACCAGCTCTTTCAGACAAAGTTTTAAGCAACCATAAAAATTAGTTATGAATCAACCTGCTTCCACTCCCACACTTTCAATGGCTAACTTACCCAAATTCAAAGGCATATAAGCTTTTATAGCACTTCTGTGACTATAGCTATTAATGTTATATATACACTAAGAACCACTCTTTCACTTTTTTAAAACATATCACCACACACTTAGTCTTCATAACTTTTTATGGCAATGAATTTCAAATGTTATGAATCACTGTGTGAAACACAGTTTAATCCATTTTGAATTTTCTACAGTTTAGTTTTACTATATCTCAGGTTCCAACCGTATTTTACTGCAAAAAGAGGCTAGATCCAAAGTTGGTATCTCCCAAACTATCTATCTAAATCAATCAATCAAAGACATAGAATGCTACAAAAATAATTAATTTTGCTCTTCAGCAACATATCTGAATATCTTAGTTCTGCAGTCCCTTAACAATCCAACAAGCCCACTCTCTAGCCGATTGCCTGCGTTTGCATATGCTCAGAATATTTTGTTATTTATCCATGGTTAGCTAGTCACCCCCTAGATTTCCTCTTAGCTCTCCTGATTATTTGTGTTCATATACTGCCTGCTGTAGTTTATGATTTTATTGGACTGCACAGAGTTTGTTTTTTCCATTTTCTCGAGACTACTTGGCTCCAATGATCTTGTGATGCAGTTGTTGCAAGCTCAGTCTAGCTTTTTTTCTGCGTGCTCTCTATACATCTACAAAACAGTAACCATCAATTGTGTGCCCCAGCTGTGGAGAATTTAATTTTGCACATCTCTATTAAAATACATGCACATATTATGCCTGCACACATAGGCATTCCCTGACTCAAAATGTTAACTGTTCTCACCAAAAGATGAGTTTTATTCCAAGGTTTTTCGTTTGGAATATAACTCAAAATTATGAGTAAACCTTCCACAAAGGAAACTTAAACCACTAGAAATTACACAGTGTGCTTCATATATTTAACGTTGCCAATATTAAAATTGTTACATTTAATTAATGGAATGCTACTTACCCCTAATATTTGCATTTAGAAAGGGTCATATAATTCTGAGTTTATTTTATGTTATCATGGTGTGTTGACCCTGGCAAGCAGCTTAGCATGACACAGCTGCTCGTTCAGGCTCCCCCTCCTCCAGCAGAGTATGGGAAAGAATAGGAAGAGAAAACGTGAGAAAACTTGTGGGTTAAGATAAAGACAGTTTAAGAAGTGAAGGAAGAAGAAAGAAGAAAACAACAAAAAACCAAGCAATGCAAAAGCAGTAACTCACCACTTCCCCCAAAGTAGACTGATGCTCAGCCAGTCTGGTTGCAATGGTTACCTCCTCAAAAAAAAACACCCTCCCCTCAGTTTTTATTGCTGAGCATGACACTATACAGCATTGAATAACTCTCTGGTCAGTTTGGCTCAGCTGTCCATGTCATATACCCTCCCAGCTTCTTGCTCATCCTCAGCCTACTCACCACAGGCAGAGGGGGCAGAATGGGAAAAAGAGAAAGCCATGATACTGCAAGCACGGCTCAGGAATAGCCAGAACACTGGTGTGTTATCAGCACTGGTTTAGTCACAAATCCAAAACACAGCACCATAAGGGCTGCTATGAAGAAAATTAACTCCATTCCAGCCAGGACAATAAGACACTGTAAAACACAACTAGAAATTATCAAATCTCCAACTTCAGTAACATACTGTCATATTTTGCTGAAGTGATGACCAATGCCAAAAACTGGCAAGAGACTTCAACCTAAATCACAACTAATTTTTTGCAGTTTCATTTAAGGGACATGCACACCACTCCACAACACCTCCTTGGCTGAGAGACAAGAGACATCATTTTGGTTTCTACACAGTTTTGATGCCCCAAGGGCTCAGTACTATAAGGGATAGCCAATAGTCCTGCTTGTGCTCAGATCCATGCTTTGTCAAAGCAGCTCACTAGTCCTAATTCTTTTACAAATCAAATAGAAGCATCCTGTGATCTTCTCAATAACCCAGCTGTTTGCTCTAGGGGGTTTTGAAAATTCATTTCATTATTTTGACAAGGAAGTTTGACTGCCTTTGAATCTGCTTTCAAAGACAAAGTTATACAGATCAAGCTATTGCCCATGGAGTATTCTGGTTAGCTTTGACAATGATGGATACCTTTCATGACCATTTCCCAGATCCCTTATGCCTACACTTCACAACTGTCCCTAATGATGAATGACAGTCATCTGCAATGAATGACAATTTTCCAGTACTCTCATCCCTGAAGAAATGGCATTATCATCATATTTTCTTCTATAATTTATCAGACCAAGAAATACAGTCTCTGATTACTAGATTCTTTATTAATATAATAACTTGAACAAATACTGTTATGTGGTTTGAAATGCAGATGATAAAAGTTATCAAGTTCTTAGGTACAGTATATTCTGTTTTCATTACTTTAGGAACTGTAAATCTTGCTCTTTGATGAAAATGCAACATGGAGAAGACAGACTGTTTTGATTTCAGATTGGTTCAGATACCCTAGCTGAGCTTTGAAGAAATACACGACTGATTGTTATAAAATAAGGGATATTAAAAGTTGTATTTTGAATGGAAGTCTTGTTCTCACACCTCACTTGAGTGGATATTTTATTTGCTTAGTGAAGGGGGTTTTGCTATACAGTTACATCTTTTCTGATTCAACGGGGACTGAAATAGTCCACCAGAAAGACCCTCTGGAAAAAGTCATCCAGTCAAGTTAACACTGTAAGAAAAGGTCTCATCTTAGGCCACAGTTCTTGGTACTGATTACTTATTACTGGGAGATCCAATTGAGTTTATCTTAACAAATAACACAAGCTTGGTTCACAATTATTATTTCCATTACTGTAACAATGAATGTTCTTAGTCACAGATCAGGACCTGTCTGTGCCTGTGTTCTATAGAAACAAACCAAAAAGGACTGCATATAGAATAAAGAGTTTGACATCTAACCAAAGATGACTGCAATCTAGATATAAATCATCAAATAGAAACATGGTAAGTATGGAAGTATGAGAATCCCAGGAACAATGAGAAAATACTGATCAGTTTGGTGAACACTGTCATTACAGAACTTGAGGTATCACATTAGTGACTTATAAGAAAAGTTTTTTGAGGAGAAAGAAGCTTCCTAAGATTTCAGAAATATTAATGAGGACCTCATCCCAAACTTGCATGGCAATAAAATAGAAAGGATAAAGGAGCTTGCTTTAAAACAAACATGTAAGGAAACCTGAAATAACATGCCACTTGAGAGGAAAAATTATATTCTACTATGGGGAGCAACAGTTTTTATTATTATTTTATTTGCACGTGGATGGAGATTAATACACGTTTCTAATAGTTTACAGAATTTATATCTGTGGTGTATCTCAGCAATATTTATCCATTGCCAGTATGAGTCAAAGAAAGTAATTAGCTGCCAGAGGCTTGAAGGAAGCAGTATGTTAATGCTGACACAGTGAGAGAATGCTTTTGTGCATGTATATACATAGTAGAAGGGTGGGAAGACAACTGTGAACCGATACAGAAGTGGATCACAGTAGACGTATAAAAACCTACTACACAAGGCAGATCACTGACACAAAAAAGAATTGCCAGATGGTAGCAGGCAGTGCTCTCCATTTGCTTGTGCATTCCTCAACTTTGGGAACTTTATGCATATTTGTCTTTGCGTTTGTGATCTTTATAAATCTGGCTGCTTCAGAAAGTATCTAATTTTCTACTTACTGGCTGATTCAACATCATTTGCATGGTCCAGGTGTGTTGCCTGTGGAACATAGGGCATCTTCTCCGAGTCCTGCAGTAGCTTCAGAAATACCTTTCATGAAATAGGAAAAAAATAACTTTAGAATCCATTTTCTAAAAACTACTTAATATATACGTATATATCCCAAACCATTCAGATTATGAGATTAGTAGTGGCTTCTGTAGCCACCCTTCTGGAATATGACTATAAAATTAGTTAAGCTCTCCAGTGGCAGAATCCTGGGGATAATGGGAAAGGAATAAATACCAATAGATGCCAAAGAACCTATGCAAAGCATTGCTGCCCCACGCACACTACTGTCTGTATAGACTTTACAATGGACTGGCTACTCTTAGTTGACATTTTACATTCCAAAACCGTGGTATGTGTTGGAATTCAGTTACTGCCATTTTTACCAAAGGCATGTTGAAAGCAAGTCTTTTCTGATACTCTAGCTGGAAATCTGTGGGCACAACTGGAACTGTTACCAGAGTTCTAGTTGTACCAGTACAACTAAATCTAATGTACAAGATCCTACAGAACTGAGAATTCACAGAGCTCTGGGAAGTGTCCATAGATTTATGCAAGCATGTGGGCAATAATGCTATTGAAAGACATTTAAAGGACAACGCAATCACCAAGCACAGTCAACGTTAACAAAGTCCTGTCTAATCAATGCTACGGAGAGGACTGGGCAACAATACGTGTTTTTAGCAAGAGTATTATCATGCATACCCGAAACTGGGAGACGTTACCTAAAATGACCATGGAAAAAACTGAAATTATTTTTTAGTAAAAGTAACAACCTAAAAATATGCACTACAGTAAACTTGTAAGGGTTGAATCTTCCTAAGCAGGGGAACACACATCAGAAGGGACTCAAAGATAATGTTTTAAAACCCCAGCAGAATTCACAAACTTTATAATCATGAGATCTATTTAAATGGTATATACTCTTTGCCAAATAGATTTCTGTTCATCCTACTGTTTATCCCACTACTTGCTTAATGCTGCTTCACAGTTCTGTCCACATAAAGTCCTTTAAATTTCATAGGGATTTATTTCATTTATCAGTCCCTCAGCCTTGCAGAAGCTTGGAACAGCTTTCATAGTGAGTCTGTTATTAACATTCACACCAGTTCATGTAAGCTCAAATGAAAATTAAAATTAATCCTATCTTAACCCAAACTGCAATTTAAACAGTGATCTAGGAACTTGAGATAAAAAGCAATAAAAGAAAAAATAACGTAAAATACAGCTACCATGAGCATCTCTAACCGAACAACAGAAGTAAAAGGAAAAGAAAGTTTTGCTTTCTCTTGATGAGAGCCTTCTCTTGCTTTCTCTTCTCTGTTTGGGTTGAGCTGGATTGTAACCACAGCGTGACTTTCAGAAATCATTTAGAAACTATTTATTTCTTCCCACAAAAGAACCTGATATCAGCTATAACAAAAAATTCCTTGTTTCCAAGAAGCTCATACAATAGAAAATAAAACCCAGTCAATCTGAAGTGCTTTATTGTTTTGGGAAGATATTTTTTTACTTGCTGAAGTCTGACTATTACATAAACCCTATTTTGCTTGCAATACAATTGCCATTTAAGAGTGGTTATTGGTTGCATTTGTTACCTGCCAGCTTTCAGGGAACACTTTTGACCATTAGCAACTGCAAGGCCAGAAGAAATTAATACCTCCTGACATTTTTATATTAGACCCTGAAGGGAGATCCTGACTGCCCAAAGACCCATTCTAATTTGTTGCCATGGATCTGCTTGCTGATGGCTCCTCTATACATCAGTTCTATCAAGCAAACCAAACTAAACTGATCTGACTAAAACCACAAAGGAACTGCTCCTCTCGGGCTTGGACATAGGTTACACTACAAAATGTTGCCTGCATATACTCATTTCAGTGTCAAAATTTCTGCTGGGGTTGCAGATGGACATTTCTTTAGTCACATTGTGTCACTTGAAGACATAGCTATGCCTTAGAAAAGCAGCAGAACAGCAAAACATTTTTCTAATACATACTCTTGTCTACTGTGGCTTCACTTCTACAGCTATTCTGATACAGCTCTGCAAGCAAAAGGCCACCTGCATTGTCCAGTCCTCCCCATAATATCCAGGTAGCTCTCAAACATCCCATTAAGAATGGGAATCATTAGGGACCATAGTGTAGAGAAGAAATGACAATTTATCTAATGTTGCACAGGCTATTGTGGACAGAAGTAATATTAGCCTAACAATGGTATTAGCAGAGTAAGTACACCCCAAAACACACGTATCTGGAAGAGTCAGGATTAGACACCATGACAGAGTGACAATGTGTTCTTCCCATAGCTAACAGACTGGATAAATTCAACAAGACAAGGTATCTCCTGGGCTTCAGCAGAGCATGCCTTTCCCTACGTGCCTTCGTAATTCCTGCTTAGGCTAGCAAGTCCATATCTGACCAGGGACTTGTCCAGACAGCTGTCTGTAGGGGTACTTGAGGAAAAAGACATTTCTTGCACCCCCTCTAAGCTGTACTAGGCAGCTACTCCCTGATTTCTTCCTGATTTCTTCTTTGGGACAGCATCATAGAACCAAGCGGCACAGTATCCTTGACACTTCACTGCAGAGCATGGGGACACTGTCCTAGCTAACTGATCATTCCTAAAACCATCTTCCTCTAAAAGGAAAATATGCAGAAAACCAAAATGGCTGAAAGAAAGAGAAAGCAAAGAGGGAAAAAAACCACCAAAACCAAGCCAACACCTATAGACATAAAAAAAAACAAAAAAAAAACCAAAAAAACACCAAACCAGAACAAACCAACACTTATAGACACGTCTATCATCCAAAACCACTGCCTGACACTTTAGCAACACTTCTGGGCCCTACTACATTTCCTATTCACATTGGTTTTATATTTCTTTCCAGGCAGTCCATGCTCCTGCAGCTACAGGTGTGTTTCACTAAGCAGAATGAAGCAGAAGCAGTCTTAGAGCCATTCACTGTGGGTGACTGTTGACTGAGGAACATTTGCAAGCAGGTCAATGGTTAGCTGCTAAACAGGAACAATTCTGACTGTCAGACTTAGATATGCATACACAGAGGGAGACAGGCACTTGGCACAGCTCAAAGCCACAGGAAGAAACCCTGTATGCTTTCAAGGAAAGTACTTAAAATATGTAAGGAGTAGCAGGGCTCGCTTCCAGCAGTTGAACCTGTGAGCTTGCTCCACACCAGGCACTGAAGGACCAGCTCAGTCACCCTCGGGATGGAGAGAGCAAGTCTTCGTGCTTGGCCATTGAGGAGGACTGCCCTACTTGCAAGCAGCAGCCACCGCCCTGGCTACTTCTTCCAAACCACCAGACTGATAGAGTAGTATAGTAATAGTGTGTGTGTGTATATATATATGTATATGCACTCTAATATAGAATTATATTAATATATAATATATAGTAATAGTGTGTATATATATATAGTAATATACAGTAGATATAGGAAGTGCTTTTTTCTACTAGAAAAAAGGTCTGGCCAGATGGTAATACTACAGTGAAATAGATTAATATGATTGTGCCATTACTAGATGTTTGTTACAGCACCCTCAACAAAACTGAATCTCATTAGAAGCTACATAGTCTTTTAAAGCTAAAATATTTCAAGGAGGTACATGACTTTCCCCAGAAAGTTTTGGGGCAAAATCTCTGGTCATTTCAAGGAAGAGAATTTAAAGCAGTACTCCATTAAGTGGTATTTTGACACATCTTACTCTGTAAAGATGTTTCAATGTTTTGTTCTCTCCTCAAAGCAAAGCAAGAAAGCAATAAGCTTCTCCAGAGTTGCCAGAAAGTGAAACATCATCCTCCAGAAAGCTCTCAGCATACACTTAATTTAATTAAACACCCTTCTACCCTCCTTTTGGTTCTGTTAACACTCTTTAAGTTACAAGAATTATGAAGCACACAAATACAAATGGTTGGAAAAGATATTTAAAATGAAGCAACTATAATATTACAGAGATCTGAAAGTGTCAGGAACTGATTTTGTTAGAACTTCAAGACTCCTTTGAAGTATGAATGGAAGCCTGGTTTCTCTTGAAGAGTATGATTTTAGAGAGCCTGAGTGTCCCTCAGACGGAAAACGAATAAATGATGAGTGTGTGAGAGAACAAGAAGAAAGGGTAAAATACAAATTATAACACATTTTTTCCTTTAAAGTCAGAGTTCTTTGTTTCCAGATTGAATTGTTTGAATAGACTAAATAGCACTATTATGTGCTATCCATTTACTTGCCAGTGCAGGGAGGCTGTTGATAAGAAAACGGAGAATTGAGGTTGTAATGATGACTAATGATGAGTTGCAGAGATGACAGAAATCACCTCAAATTAACGCATTAAGTCTTCAAGCTGAAGAATGATACTTCAATAACTAACACCACCTTTAAAGCTTTTTTTAACCTCCTCTGCAGAAAACAACCAAAAGTAAGCTCTCAACTGAATAATAGATGCAGCACACTGGGGCAGCTTCCTCGTATTCCATGGCAACTTCACATTTACTTTACAGATGCCAGTTTTGGAAAGTCCTATGACTCTCTCAGGAGTCTCACAGGAATGTAACCAAAAGGTTATCAACAGATACATTACCTCATAATCATAAAGTTTGTCAGTGAACAATATTCTTTCTTATAGCACATTAATCACCCTATATAATTTGAAAGAAACCAACAATTTTTCAATAAGCATTTTCAATGAGCTTTTGACTTGCCTTATAGAATTGTGTAACAGAAATGTAATTTACTTCATAGCAGTAAGTAAAATGGTGATTAAACTTGTATGATATATATTCCTGGGCCTTCCTTCCTCCACACCCCCCCCATCCCATTGGCATAGCAAATGCTTGCCACACTAGCTTTATATACTGTAGTCATTTATAACACCGAAGAGATGCTTTTTTATTTTTTTTCTTCATCAATAACTCAGTTGTATGGAGCTTAGTTTCAAAGGAAAACACATACCTTGTGGTAGGTTATTCTTTGGACTGCAGTTTAAAAAGAAATGTGCAAAACCATATCCTTTATGCTTGTGCAGCGTCCTAAAAAACTATGTAACAAATCAATTTAGTCCTAAAGATGTGTCCCAGTGGGCCACTTCAGGATACAGAAATTCCACATGGTGGTGTATTGGTTCAATAAATTTCATGAACAATTGTCATTTTAGGTTTGCTTGCATTATTGCAGTTCTATTTATATTTTTTTCCAGAGATTATATAAGATGTACAATTCTAAACTTTCAGAACAAACCCAGAACTGCTGATATATTTTCAAATACCTGATCCCATTAATTCCTATATGTATAACTCACACAGATAAAATACAATGCATAAGTGATATCTGACAAGCTTTAAAGTGTATTATTTTCATAAAACCAGGAAAGGTAAACATCATCCCTAGAGGATCTTGTGTTCTAGCTGACCACAGTACTATATCATATTATCACATATGTTTCCAGGGAACAGAGGGAGAAGGGATACATCCCTTTTCTATACTAAGTATTTATTGCTATATTTTTAAAAAAAAAAATCACTGTACAGGAATCTGGATTTGATTATTTTTGTAGTGATGTTTTTCTAGCATATATTAAATTTTCTGTTAGAAAACAGTCCAACTTTATATTTAACCCGATAGGTAATCACTGGAGAAATCTATTTCACAAAGTAATACTGGTTAATTGTGCTGTCAAATAAAAAGAGGGGTTTTTCTTTGTGCATCAAAAAATACTGAGATTGGTCTCCTATCATCATTTGAATAAGTGGAAAAAAATATTTTCAGAAGAGTCTATAATACAGAACTTAAACAGTGGTGGGTTAGGGAATCTTTAGAAGTTACAGTTGGGATAAAAACAGTCCAAGCCAAATAACTTCTCACTGATATGGCAGTTTACACAGAGCTAAATTCAGAAATAAAAAGCATAACAGAGTCTCTTTGTCTGGTCCATTAGATACACACACACACACACGTATATGCATATATTAGAGTGCATATATGTTACTGTATACATGTATATCTCTTTCTCGGTATATACATAAAATACTTTTTAGAGATTTTGCCACACAGTTTTGCCAAGTCCTAAGCTTTAGAACTTTGTAAGTCAGACAGCATTGTCAGCAATTTTTTTCTGCCCCAAGAGCTGCCTGAACTGAACCTCCAGCCTTACAAGTTCAAAGTTCATTCCAATGCCAGAGATTCAGAACAGTGCTTCTCATTAAATCAATGACACATTAGATTTTCCTTAAGCAAATGCAGAAACATAGGTTTAAGGGTTACACACTTCATCAGTCTTCACATCAAATTCCTGAAATAAGAAATAAGTTGTAGTAGAGTAGGTGCTGAAATTCACAGCACAGCAAAATATGAAGTATATATTTCATCTGAGGTTTTTGGTTTGGGTTGGGTTTTTTTAGAAAACATGTTTCACACAAGAAAACAATAAAGTGTTGTATAATATGAAAGATACAATTAAGAGTAGATGGAAGCTAATACAGGATTCTCTAACCAAGCAAATACCATTACACAGAAAAACTATAAGTACCTCTTCCAAGGTGGTGTCAGAAATGCCATAGCCAGTCACATGTAGATGATGAAGGCTTTGATCTAAAGCCTGAAAAAGAGCTTTAAAAGAGGTCTTATCTGCCCTTTCTGGAATCACATAGGTCAGCTCAGTCCCACTGTTATCTTTCAAGAAGGCTTCTGGGATGTGGGTCTGTACCAGAGATGTGACCTGAACAATATGCTTAGGATCCTGGATTTCAAACACAGAGGGCTATGAGGAAAGAAAGATAATAATGCACAAAAAATTAAATGTTACCAGCAGTATGGACTTGACAGTAGAATTCATACAGGAAAACTTCCATTGATGAAAGTATGTGAAACCTCAGGTGCAGACTACTTGCCAGGAATAAAGAACAGTGAGACAAATCCCTTTTCAGGTAAATATTGAAATTCATCATTTTCAAAGATTTCATTTAGTTCTTAATAATTATAATAATACTAATAATACCACCCATGCAAAACAACCAAGAAAACTGATAAAACCATGTTTTGCTGGTTCTCTAATAATCTATATCACATATTACTTCCTGGCAGGGACATACAGCTCACTTAGAATATACACAGCTATTACTTGGCAGACACTGTTAAGTTCCGTACAGTACATTTTTAGTATACCTTTTTTATGAGTGTCAGACTGTGTCCCTGGCCATATGTTTCTCTCAGATAAGAGGGAGAACCACAGCACCTCAGCTGGCCACGCTGCAGGATGGCAATGCGATCACTGAGCACCTCTGCCTCATCAAGATGGTGAGTGGTAAAGATCAGCGTGCAACCTGCATCAGAAAGATTGGTACATGTCTACAAAACCTGGTTTCTAGAGAAACACATCTTTGCTTCACAAGGATCCTTTAACCTTAAGGAAACACGTTTCAGGTCCCTTCAAAACATAATTGCAAGACATAAACAAAACCTGCATTCAGATTTACAGTCTGAGTTAGAGTCAGGTCTAAACTTGCTTTGCCTTGTATTAGACATAGTAAGCAACATTAAGCCATTACCACTTTAAGTTATTTTACAGGCTAAAAGGATTCCTTAAGACCACATAACAGCAGTGTCTGTTTCAACGGATCATTCGCTGTGAGTTAATACAGCTAATCGAGCGCTCACTAGCTGAACAGTTTGCTTCCCACAATCAGTTTCTAACCTTATGGCACTTAAAAGATTAATGTAGCTGACTGACTGATGAGTCTGTATTCATTGGCATTATAGATGCATCTATATAAAGATATGCACAAAATGGGAAATGAAAACCCCAAAATAATTTTGAGACTAATAAAAAAGAAAAAAGTAAGAAAAGAGAAACTTCAGGACAGGACTCAGAACTAAGTTCAATCTTCTATTAAATTAGGCATCTTTCTGTAAAATAGCAGATAATACTTGCAGTCTTACTTGGCTGCTTTAAGGTTTCCCACGTTTGATTAAATTTCTGAAATTAATGTATTTAGTTACCGAATAACAATATTAATATTTTATATATTATGTAAAAAATTACATGCAGGATATAAAAAAATATCATGTTTAAATTTATCAAAACAGAATTCCAGAAAGGAAAATAAGCAGCAAATTTTGTGTATAAGCTTTGTACCAGTTTTGTACTTCAGAAGAACATCCCAGATGCTACGGCGAGAACATGGATCTACTCCACTGGTGGGCTCATCTAGAACAACTGTATTTGAGTTTCCAATAAAGGAGATGGCAATTGATAGCCTCCTTTTCATTCCCCCAGAAAGGGCTCCAACAGGTTTGTACTGTTGTTGGCATAAATCCATATCTTCCAGAACTCTGAAACGAGATCAATTTTGAAAAATTTTTCCAGTCACATAATGTCCACTCAGAGCAGAATTACTGAAAAGTCACTGTAAACGGAAAGTGAAAAAAACACCACCTCCAACTGGCTATACAATTTGATGACAAAAAAAAAAATTAGAAAAATCCAACTAACTCTTTACCTACAAAGTATAAATACTCATCACCAACTGAAATACAAATTCTGGATAAGTATTGTGCAGGATAAGAACAGAAAATTTTGAAATTAAGTCCAATGAAATAAATACCAATTTGTCCAATGATTTCAGCGAACTCTAGATTATAGTTTCATAAACCATGGTAAAGATGGTTAGTTTCATAACTTAAATACTGCTTCAGTTTCAGCAACTACATAAAGAAACCTTAAAAACACCTGAGTTTCGACAAAATGTGTAGTCATTTGAATTAAATAAGGTCACACTGCAGGTTTTTTGCCCTTTTTTATTTTTTTTAAGATGTGTTTCTGTGAAGTAAACATATTAGTAATCCCTAGGCAGAACAGTACTACTTAATACAACCTAATCTAGTTCCTGTGTTAAAGACTAGGAGATGCCTTACAGACATTGTCTATTCAGCCCCTGCCCTCTGATGATCTTGCATCTGAGCAGTGTGTGGAAACGTGCTCAATAAAGGCAGTACTGAAAGACCATCATTTTATTTTTTGTCACACTGAATATTCAAGCCATTGTGACATCATACGATTAATAAAATCAAACGTATTGTTACAAGTTTGACTTTAAGACAATTGAAACAAATGAGTTGTTAATGGCTAATTCAAGATATAAGTATTTTTGTATACCCTGCCAAGTGCTTTGTTGAGCACTGATAAATACTTTCTTCAAAAGAGTAACTTCCAAAGGAAGCACCTCGACAAGATAGATCAGTTGACTGGAAGTTCACCATGAGGAATGAGCTCAGCAAAAACAAGGGGAAAGGTTAGTTCCAGCAGGGGGAGATAGATCATTGACGACTGACTCAAGAAATCCCCCAGACCCAAAAAGAAGTTGAGACTGAGCATGCAAACTAATTAACATGAGAAGTGACAGAATTATTTGCCAAATAGGAAACTGAATAAAAGGTAACGGAGGAGTTAGGTAGCTTGTAACCAATGCAGGCTAGTGTCTTTGCATGCTAAACTGTATAAATAGTGTAAAATTTGGACAACTGGGGAGCTAAGTATTTGGGGGTTACCATTTAGCTCTCTGTTTTGCACTACTAGAATACAGGAACAGAAATACCTTGACTCATTCTGTGAAATGGCACTGCGCACTGGGTAATAAACCCACCTACAGGGCAACAATTGACCTCAAAGCTTTCTGTTGCTATGAGCCTGGCAAGCAAGACATAAAAATATCAATAGTCCTAAACTAATCTCCTGAATTATTTGAGTGAATATACAGTCTGTAAAACATACCATTTACTCTTATTTTAAGAAAACAGGTTTCTATAAATGTATGGATATATCTAGAAAAATTATTCTTAATCTCTTTAAAAGCCCTCTTCTTTTGCTTAATAAAAAGGAAATTTTGTTTCACTGTTTTGTTGCTTTTTTAATTTGTCTGAAGTATATTAAAGCATTCATTGTCTTTAAAATAATTGTTTTTCTTAGTAGCAAGGCCTGAATGATCCTTAGTATTCTTACGTGCCATTAGTATGACAGGGTGCTTCCGAAGTTAAAATTCAGCAGTCTAAGCACAGTAAAATACAGAATATTATTTTGCATAAATTTTAACCAAACACTAGCTTTAGTTTGTCTTGGTTGTTTAAGACAGTTGTTTCTGGAGAGAATGCAGTGTCCCACACCAGAGAGTTTTCAGATCAAAATTTTAAAGTAACAGGCTTTTATGATTAGCTACTAAAAAGGAAAGCCACTATGCCACAAATGTGTCTGCATATGCCTAATTGCACACTCAAGGAGAAGTTCCACCAACTTGGCATTTATTTCCATTGAAGCGTGGAAGTGCCCAGCCCCCCACACAGTCTGGCATGAATCAGAAGGTAAAAAGAAACTATTTGCACTGCCATACTATTAGAAGAGGATACATTTTGTTCCTAAAGTTCAAAAAAACTAAGTTTGCTATTAGTGAACAAGATCTCACTTTGTAAGGTTTACTTACTAGTTCATCTGCCTTTTCTTGTTTTCCAGTCTTCCCTCTACCACAGGTGAAGGAATACAGGATGATGAATACATAAAGTCAGTGTTGACTTATCTGAAAGCTCAGGGTGAGCACACAGCAGTTCACTTTCTATCCAGCCCTCCAGCAAGGACGGAGGTAAGGCAGACAGCATGAGGCAGGACCACTACAGCTGCTACCAGGCTAACCATCTCTACACAAACATGATTATTTGATGTTTTTATACACCAGGTTTTTAAACACTGACAGTTGCACTACAAATACATTCAAGTAAAGGTTAGAAACCAGGAAATGTATTTTCAAGCACATTTTCAGAACATGAAGTGTGATAAAAACTCATGGAAAACCTTCCATTTCCATTTGCTTCTACTTGCAATTTTTCTTTAGCAGTTTCTTGTTTGAGTGGCTTGCAACAGACACTAATGATTTACTTGACAAATTGCAACAAATGAAAGAAAAAACTACCCATTGACTTGCTGATTCAACTGTTCCTTTGTCCAGCCAGGTGCCTTCACTGATCCATAAAGCAGTAGGTGTTCTCGCACCGTCAGTATGTTGAACAGGACATCATACTGTGGGCAAACACCCAGCTGTGTCCTGATGGCAGCCAGGTCAGTACGTATGTCCTTCCCATTAATAATAATGGTACCAGAGGTCGGTGGATACAGACCAGTCAACAGTGATCTGATACAGGAAAAAGATTTAAAAAAACACTAAGATCATGTGTAATGACCATATTACGTAGCTCACACTTGGATATCCTGAGGCACATCTTAACATCCTTAGAGCAACATAGTCACATAAACACCACTAGTGGTTTGGCCTTTTTTTTAAAAAAAAAAAAAACCAAAAACAAAACAAAAAAACAAGATCTCAACAATCCTTCATTTCCTTACTTCCAAAACAAAATGAATTTTTTCCCAACCAAATATAACAGACCATTGTTTCCTTCTTCATGTGTGTTTTCTAGTTGAGGAGTAATTCCCAATTGTATCCCATTTTGCACCACTGTTTTTATTAAAGCTGATCAAAATTAACGTAAATGTAGAAACACACAGACTTCTTAACTGAGGCATTTTTAAGTGTCATTTTCATTTTGTTATTTTCACTTCTGGTCAACTGCCAAGAAAGAATTTCTTTGCAACTTCTAGGAAAAAAAGCACAAAACCCCCTAAAACTCCACAGTCTCCATGTGATAGGAGTACATATGGGATGCCAGAAAAGAACACTTCCCTGAGACGTGTTCAACTCCACAGCTAGACATGCCCACCTCCTATTCAAGCTGCTCCTGAACTATTCCATCATGGTTTCAGTGGCACACAGGACCTGGTTCACTATTCATTACACTGCCTTTTGTCGTAGACATATAGCACTTTCCATGTGCTTTGGGGAGTTTATTAAATATTTATTTGAGGAAAAAAAGGACATAGGAAAGAGTTTAGAAACATTTTGAAGTGAGGATGCATAGCAGAGATCAGGGGGAGTGTAACAGCATTAAATGGCAGACTTACATAACTGTCGTCTTGCCAGCTCCGTTAGGTCCCAAGAGCGCTGTTATGTGACCTCTGTGGAAAGTGAGGCTGAGATCTTTAACAGCAGCCCTCTGGCCATCCTCGTGCTCTTTGGTGAGAGACAATAGCATGACACCAATGTTGGCTTCTTCCATGCAAGGGCCTCTCCAGCTTGGAGGTGCTGTGTCTGTATGGGGAAAAGCAGCAGATCAAGAAGGTTGCTGAATTTAAGTGTGTGTGTGTGTCTGTGTGTGTCTGTGTGTGTCTGTGTGTGTCTGTGTGTGTCTGTGTGTGTCTGTGTGTGTCTGTGTGCATGCGCGTGTGATCCCTGCTGCCATTGACCAAAGCCTGGAAGCTTGCATAGCAAGCTTTTGGTAGTGGAGGGCTACAAGGGTGGCTTCTGTGAGATGTCAGAAGCTTCCCCCATATCTGATACAGCCAATGTCAGCACGACAGACCCACTGCTGGCCAAGGCCAAGGCCATCAGCAACAGCGGTAGCACCTCTGGGATAACATATTAAGGGGGACAGGGGAGTAGGGAAATAAAAAATCTGCACCAACAGAAGAGAGGAGAGTATGTGAGAGCAACAGCCCTGCAGACACCCAGGTCAGAGCAGAAGGAGGGCAGGAGGGGCTCCAGGCACCGGAGCAGAGGTTCCCCTGCAGCCCGTGGTGAAGCCCATGCTGAGGCAGGCTGTTCCCCTCAGCCCATGGAGGTTCATGGTGGAGCAGATATCCACCTGCAGCCCATGGAGGACCCCATGCCAGAGGCCCAAAGCAGGCTGTGACCCATGGGAAGCCCATGCTGGAGGAGGTTTGCTGGCAGGACCTACGACCCTGTGCGGGACCCATGTTGGAGCCGGCTGTTCCTGAAGGGCTGCACTATGCACTATGGAAGGGACCCAGGCTGGAGAAGGGGAAGAGTGTGAGGAGGAAGGAGTGGCAGAAACTTGTGATGAACTGACTGTAACCCCCATTCCCCATTCACCTGCGCTGCTCAGGGGGAGGAGGTAGAGAGAAATCAGGAGTGAAGTTGAGCCCAGGAAGAAGGGAGGGGTGGGGGGAAGCTGGGTTTCTTTCTGATTTGAATGGTAATAAAGTAAACTAATTTCCTGAAGTCGAGTCTGTTTTGCCCGTGATGGTAACTGCTGAGTGATCTCCTTGTCCTTGTCTCAACCCACAAGCCTTTTGTTATATTTTTCTCTCCTCTGTCCAGTTGAGGAGCAGAGTGATAGAGCAGCTTTGGTGGGCACCTGCCATCCAGCCCAGGGTCAAACCACCACAGTACTTTATGGATCAAATATATAAATTATAGATTTATATATAAAATCTATTATGTATAGTTCTATTTTATGTAATAATTTTATATATCATTAAATATAAACAAATGCTACAAGGAAATAGAAATATGCTTTATATAAAAATATATAAATCAGATTACAAATTAAAAATTACGCAATGAGGTCAAGGATTGGTTTCTTTAGGCTGTGAATGAAAAAGGGGGTTTTGCTCCTTTCACAACGTTAAGTTTAGAAAGAACTTTTGCCAGAAGCTTGAGGTTACCTTACAGAAAGACACTGCCAGCCCCTGTGACATTTCATGAACCTCTCTTCCAGTTAGCTTCTCTATCTTTTGGTCTGCAGACTAAAACCACTAAACAAATATTATTCATGCCCTTTCCACTGCTTCCCAAGTTTTCAAGTACATCCTGGAACTTAATAAAAAATCCTTTAAATACAGAGTGAGCCTCAGACAATGTATCTCAGATAAAATTCAGAGGAAGAGCTCTAAATTGCTTGAAAGTAGTAAATTGATTACCCTAGGACTTCTCCTAACAGGAGTTCCAAGTGGGTACTCGGCACCCAGATCTCTGCCAGCCCTACTGTAGTTGTAGTTCCAGCTTGTAGGACCTACATTCCCACCAGCCCTTCCCTGTCACACCTCTGATTTCCAAAGCGCTTTCCAACCCCACTGAATCAGCCCTTACCTGGGCCATATAGAACAAATGGAGAAATTACCTGGGAGCAAGTCATTTTGCTGTTCCAAGCAAATTATCCATGAATGCCTTTATCCCATTATCAGTACAAGGATGCCCAATTCTAATGAAAGAGAGCAAGTTCCTTTGCATGCATGGCAATGTTAGAGTGCACAAAAAGGCAATTTACTACCAAGCATGAGGTGCATCAGTTTAAGCAGAGGAGAGGCGAGATGAACAGATCCACAAAGTTGCAGGCAATCATTTGGATGGCTGGAGCCAGAGCCCACGCTAGTAACATTTCAGGCAGAGAAAAGGGTTTTCTTTAGTCTCCACAGAGGATGTGGTGAAACCAAAGGGAAGTCTTCATTTTATGTAAGGACCAAAGACAATTATCTCAACAAAATGGAATTGTTCCAAATTGCAGAAATTCAGACAAAATTCATACTGATAGTTTTTCCACAAATATTAGCACGAAACGAAATTTTCAAGTTTGCCCTTCTGGAGGAGATATCAATACACAAAACTGCTGAGTTGTTTGGCTTCCTCACCTACGCTACAGGCAACTGGATCGTCTCCAAACCACTGTAACTTCCAAAAAACCCCCAACAACCCACCATGTTCTTCTGATGCCCTAGAGAGAATATAGGTGAGGGTGACTGACTTCATGCACAAAACAAATCAGAAGTAAGCAAGTCCTTGAAGAGACCTGAGAGAGGAAAAAAACCACTAAAAATCTAAATTAGTTTTAAGCAAGTGAACAAAGAAATAGAGGAGCAGTGAAAGTATCTGGAGGCAGATAAAAATTAGTTACAATACCTGCAGCTTTTTAAACAAAAGTCTAAAAAGCAGAGACAGAAAGAACAGTGATCATAGAAGAGGGAAATAAGAAAAAGGGAAATAAATGAACAAAGCTAATTTTTCCACTTAAACAAGAAGCAAATAAAAAGAGCAGAGGAGGAGGAGGAGGAGGAAGAAAATCAAACTGCAGAGGAAAAAAAAGTGTTAATGAAGCACAACACTTTTTAGATTCAGTAAGGGATGAAAAGGTTCAAGGAGCTTCAGAAGAACCTAAAAAAGCAAAGCAGCAATACACTGGGACAGGATGAACCCAAGAGACAGCTATTTTACATTTTTTAAAGAGTTTTAATAAATATATATGTATAATAGTTTTAATTGAATGATTCAAGCATTACTGGTGACTGCAGAATTAACAGTATATAATGTTCGTAGTATACATTATATAATGGAGGAGAGAAAGGGACAAGATCTAAACACCTAATAAAGGACCAAGCAGTGATAAAAGCGGATTGAAAAAAATCAGCACAGCATTCAGAAAAAAGACTTTATTAAAATTCTATTATGATTACAAACCTTTTTCTTGGAAGTTTTCATTGAAGAAAAGCATATTAGAATTCAGATGATGCCTCTTCCTCCTCTCTGCACCACACAGGTTCTTCCAGTAGGCAACAGTAAAGGGAAAGTACCATCGGTTCTTTAATCCAACTTTTCCTAGAAGAAAATTATGATAGAAACTCTTGCAAAATTTATATTCATTTCATATTTGTTTGTAGGCTACTAATGTCCTATTGTCCCTTATGAAGAGCTGATTTGACCATTTAATTAGCTCAAACTCCTAGCTGCACTTAACAAACCTTAATAAAAGGGGGGAAAAAGTCATTTGGCCATAACAGCAGGTCCTGCTATAAAATAATCGGTCCTCAGTGATACTGTGCTTTGTTTTACCTCCAAATCATCTTTAAAGTGCAACACAATCATAAAGCCAACAATATGTAGTCACAGCCTAACATAATCTTGTAACTTAGAGGAAAGAAAATGCACCAAATGGCCTGCCAAGGCAAACAGCCTTATTTTTCATTATAACAATAATCCATTGCGCCAATTTTAAAGATTATTCTTCCATTACTATCTGCACAATTTAAACAAATCAGACAGCATAAGAAACATTTATTGTAGCATGCAAACAGAAGGGGAAAAAAATACATTCCTACACACAACCTAAACTTTGGCATTGCCCAGTCTTTCCAGGATTCACTTACCGATCACACAATACACTCTGTGTGTTTGGAGTCGCATTTCATTGACACTGAAGGGCAGACATCAACTTAAGCTAAAGACTGTAAAATTCAGTTGTATATTCCACACACCCCTGTCTTTCAATGCAAATTTCATTTTTTATTTTTACATTTTTAAAACAAACAGAGAGTAGCTGGAAGTAAAGGTGACCTATGCAAATCAGAGGAAAGGTAAATTTCAAACAGCTAGTGAGGCATTAGCTTACGATTAAAAATGCATCAACCAACTCCATAATATTCATAAAACTTGGTTAATAAAAAAAAAGTCCCACTTTCTGAAAATATACTTGAAAGTTAAATAGTTTCCTTTATGCATTGGACTGTGGACTGACTGGGATATATTTACCAGGCAGTTTGAAGTCTTTGTGATCTGAAAACTTGTGGTTCATGGGTTTCAACCCAAGTACTGACTCAGAAGATTCACCATATTCACAGGAAGTTTTGCAACTAGACTGAGCTCTGTTACTGTAAAATACCAACAAATTCCTAAATCTTTCAAATATTAGTCATTTCCATAAGCAAACAAAAGCTATTTCATGCCCCGCTACAAATTCTAGTCCATGTGTTAGCACTATGCAATATTTATGTATGTAGGAAGACTTTCTTACCCAGTCCCTAATGATAATCGCCTAGTTTTGCATATCAAACCTTGGTTCAGAATAAGATATGTTTTTGTTTTAGTTGCATTCAATGAGAAAAGCCAATTCTATCCATTCCATTCATTAACTTCTTCAAAAACATAAAATAAGAACAAGTCCATGATCTTACCAGGAAGAATATTGCTGAAATACCAGCCACCTATAAAATATAAAATGGAGTCAAAGAACATCATCCAGCACATCCATCCAAAGGTCATGTATCCTCCTTGTGCCATTGACTGGTGCACATTATTCCACTGAATTCCTGGTAGTAATAGTAATAATAATTATTATTTTTAAAAGGTCAGTGCTAAATCAGTACAGCATTAAAGATCACAAACACATCACTACACACTTCTGGGTATTTAAGCACTGACACAAGAAAGACCATAGTTAATAACGGTAATCCTAATGAATAGAAGCGACTTTTTATGCTTCTACAAGCCTCTGTTTAGAACAGCAGGTGACACTGCTGGTGGGAGAATGCAGAAAAGCTGTTGTAGAAAAGGCTGTTTATGAAGTTTTAGCTGGCCCTTAATTTGGCATAAGAAAAAGAACTACGACTCTGACAAAATGGGGCACTGACCTCACCAGTAAATAAGGCTTATGTCATTCTGCTGATATTATAAAAATGGGTTACACAAAGTTTAAAGTCATTTATATAATGCTTAATCTGAAAACTTGAATCTGTGAATTCTAAGAAGCAAGTATTTGTGAGCACTAACTGTATTCAGAGGTAAACTGGAACAACAAACTCACTGAATAATTGCTTCATAAAATTATTACATTGCAGAAGACATGAAAGGAAGAAAGAAGGATTAGGGGATTGGAACATCTCCTTCAAGAGGAAGGATGAGAGAGCTGGGACTGTTTAGCCCAGAGAAGAGAAGACTGAAAGGGGATGTTACCAATGTCTACAGATATCTTAAGGACAAGTGTCAAGAGGATGGGGCCAGGCTCTTTTCAGTGGTGCCCAGTCACAGGACAAGGGGCAACGGGCACAAACTACAATGCAGAAAGTTTCATCTGAATATCAGGAAAACTTCTTTGAGGGTGACGAAGCACTGGAACAGGCTGCCCAGATGCCCAGAGAGGCTGTGGAGTCTCCCTCTCTGGAGACATTTAGAACCTACCTGGACATGATTCTGTGCAACCTGCTTTAGAAGAATCTGTTTTAACAGAGGGTTGGACTAGATGGTTTACAAAGGTCCCTTCCAACTCCAACCATTCTGTGATTCTGTGATGGTACAAATCACTAGTACTACAGAAAGCTACCATATTGCTAAATGGAAAACAAAAGTAACCAAACTGTAGATTTACAAAAAGCATTGCACTTTTGAAAATGCTGCTTTGTTTGCAGTACAGTGGGTCATGATACTGTTTCTCCAATTCTTTTTCTACAATTGTCAAGAAAAGCAGTTTTTCCACAAAGCATGTTTTGCCCTTTCTTCAGTAAAGATGAATCATTTTGTTGAAGGGACTGGTAGGATATTTAAATACTATTTCCTGCAACTGTCTCTTCCACTCTTCACAACTTTTGTATCATTATGATATTTTTCAGTGTGTAGTGGTTTGAAATATCCACTGACATCAATACTGATCTTGCCATGGTAGTAAAAGTTTAAAGGCATTACAACCCTTTGTATATTTAGATACATACACTTGTAGACATTTATCAAGGGCTGAGGTGTTCATTTCTTACTTTTCTAAAACTTCAGCATCTATAGGGGCAGCTGTTAGCTCAGGGATAGTTGGTATCACCATGTTAAAAGATCTAGCAACCTGTTAGAACATCTAAGCAGTTTCCAAATATTTCTTTTCTTCCTAACATATAAACATAATAGGGTATTCTCATGCATTTCCGCACCTGCACAGTAGCTGAGTAAGGGTTTCACCAGCTGCTTCCAAGCTTGCAGAAGCAAGCTGCTACTCAGGCTGAGTATGAATAAGGTCATACAGGAGAAACATAGAAAATGCTTTACAAAGTAAAGGTGATCTTTTTCCAATGTATAACAGTTAAATATTCATCTTAACATTATGTTGAGAGTGAATAACTTACACTGTTCCTGTTTTTTATATTCTCATAAACCTCCATTGTGTTATACACTAGTGCACGTGTGAACCCAGACACAACTTCCAAGCTCAAGAGTAGTCTAACCCAATGAATAGGAAGTCAGTCAGGTGCCAGGAGGCTTGTATGCATGAACAAGGAGCTCCTGGCCAAATTCAAACACAAAACGGAAGCATACAGAGGGTGGAAGCAAGGACAGATAACCTGTGAAGAGTACAGAAATATCGTTTAAGCACCCAGGGATGAAGCGGAGAAAGCTAAAGCCCAAACAGAATTGAATCTGGCCAGGGATATCAAACACAATAAGAAGGGTTTCTGTAAGTACATAGGTGACAAAAGGAAGACTAAGGCAAATGTGGACCCATTGCTCAACAAGACAGAGGATCTGGTTACATGGGGTGTGGAAAAGGTTGAGGTACTGAATGCCACTTTTGCCTCAGTCTTTACTAGCAAGTCTGAAGAAATCCCAGGTCCCAGAGACCAAGAGAAAAGTCTGGAGCAAGGATGATGTACATTTTGTGGAAGAGACTCAGGTCAGGTCAGGTCAGGCAAACTGCACACACATTAAGTCTATGAACCCTAATGGGATGCACCCAAAAGCACAGAGGGAGCTGACAGACATCATTGCAAGGCCAGTCTCGATGATCTTTGATTAATCATGGCAACTGGAAGAGGTACCTGAAAACTGGAGGAAAGCAAATATCACTCCTATCTGCAAAAGGAGGACCCAGAGAACTGCGGACTGGTTAGCCTTATCTTTACCCCTGGGAAGGTGATGTAACAGCTAATCCTGGAAACCATTTCCAGGCACTTGGTGGACAAGAACATCATCAGTAGTCAGAATAGCTTCACCAACAGGAAGTCATGCTTGACCAACTTGATTAAACTTCTATGATGAAAGGACTGGCCTGTTAGATGAGGGGAGACTAGTGGGTCTTGTCTACCTGGAGTTCAATAAGGCTTCTGACACTGTCTCCCATAAGATCCTCCTAAGGAAGCTAATAAAGTATGGGCTGGAGGAGCAGGCAGTGAGGTGGATTACAAACTGGCTGAATGGCCAGGCCCAGAGCACAGTGAAGTCTAGTTGAAATCCAGTAACTAATGGTGTACCCCAGGGGCCAATACTGAGTCTGATCCTGTTTAACATCCTCATTAATGATCTGGATAATGGGGCAGAGTGTATCCTCAGCAAGCCTGCTGATGGCACAATACTGGGAGAAGTGATTGATACGCCAGAGGGTCATGCTACCACCCAGAGAGGCATCAACAGGCTAGTGAAACAATCTGACAGGAACCTCATGAAGTTTATTAAGTTGGAAGTCCTGCACCTGTCAAACAGTCCCATGAACCAGTACATGCTGGGGACACCCAGCTGGGTAGTAGCTTTGCAGAAAAGGACCTGGGGGTCCTGGTGGACACCAAGTTGAAAATGAGCCAGCAACGTGCCCTTGCCACTAAGAAAATTAATGATATCGCAGCTGTCTTGGGCACAGCATTACCAGCATGTCAAGGGAGGTGATCCTTCCCGTTTATTCAGTACTGGTGAGGCCATGCCTGGAGTACTGGGTTCAGTTCTGGGCTCCCTGGTATAACAGAGGCATGGAGGTTCTAGAGAGTCCGTCAATGGACCACAGAGATTATTAAGGGACTAGAGCATCTCTCCTATGAGGAAAAACTGAGAGAACTGGAACTGTTCAGCCTAGAGAAAAGAAGGCTCAAGGGGATCTTATGAATGTATATAAATACCTGAAAGGAGGGTACAAAGAAAACACAGTGAGGGTCTTATCAGTGGTGCCCAGAGACAGGACCAGAGGCAACGGACGCAAACTGAAACACAGGAAGTTCTCTCTGAACATCAGGAAACACTTTTTCACTGTGAGGGTAACTGAGCAGTGACACAGGTTGCCCAGAGAGGCTGTGGAGTCTCCAACCTTGGAGATGTTCCAAAGCCATCTGAACACAATCCCAGGCAACTGGCTGTAGGTGGCCCTGCTTGAGCAACAGGGTGGACTAGATGACAACCAGAGGTCCCTTCCAACCTCAACCACCTTGTGATCCTACAAAACTCCCTATTAATATCCTCACCGGAAATCAATCATTAGAGCTGCCACTGACACCAGTGACCATTTCCAACAAACTGCTCTAAATGCCTTGCCAAAACGTCTTCCACTGGACTGAGAAATAACACATTCAATGAGTGAAATAATATTCAGTCAGATGCTCGCCCTTAGGTAGCTCTACTGAATTTCACTAAATATGAAGTTTGGGTTTGCATCTCCAGAACAATTTCATTGGCTGAATACACTCACTTTGTCATCTAACAGGATGTGGAGATTTTCCTCCAACCTGTACTGCAAACAGAGCAATGCTAAGCACTCTCATTTACTGCCAGGAAGTGGCACAAGCTGTTTTCAAGGGGCACTAAAAAGTTTTTCTCCTATTATGATCTACCTTCTTAAATCATTATTAGAGATATTTTTTTCTGAACAAAATGAAAAACATTTCCAGCTGTAGTTTTTGAAATAATTGCAAAACTTTTCTTCTAACTGGTGAGCTTACCTATTTCTTGGCCCTCAAAGAATGTAATGAAAAATACTCCTTGCCCAAAGGCAGTTGTAGAAAGAAGACACTACAACACCAAAGGAGAAACAGGATGTGAACATCAAATAAAATTTCATTAACAAGCTCCATGAAATAAAATATTTTGTGACACTAAAAGCAAGCACAAAGTAAACAGACCTTTGTTTCACGTTGACTAATCGTCATTATTTTCTTTTACATTTTAACAATTCTGTTCCACATACTGCAGTAGTATTTGCTCCACCTTAAAGAGCACCATTGATCTAGTTATTAATATTGGAAAGCATTATTTAACTTTATAACAAGTTATAGACCATCATAAATCTAGCATATACTGAAAATTTATAATACATAACACTGTAAAGGCAAGCAAATAAATATAATTTCTATAGTAAAAGCAGTGCTCCTACTCCTTTTTGTAAGACCAGAACTCAAGAAGAGACAGAAGCAGAAGGAACACACACACCGGGTCCTATATGCTGAGACAGCATCTTTGTGCAAGGCAATAACATTTGACTTCCAAGAAGCAACATAATCATGCTGTATCACAAAACTACAAAATGGAAAACAAGCAAGTTAGTGTGATGTAGCATAACAAGGAAGTGTGACTGTTGATCAGTGGAAAAACACTGGTGAGCTCATAAAGGTTGATGGGGAGATCCAAAACACTACTGCAATTAATGTGTTACTCAGTGACAAAGTTCTGCAGTTTGAGAGTGAGCTGAAACAGAAGATCATTTTATCTTATTTCAAAATAATGCAATTAAATACTTTTTCTGCAATATTTGACACAAAAGGAATGCATCCTGCCAGCTGTATGAAGCAAAAAGTATAACATAGGCTGCTACTTAGAAAAAATTCAAAAACATTAGCGGCATGGATTACATTTTTGTACAGAGAAGTTAATGCTAATTACCATCAACTGAGTTTCTGCCTTTTACATTGCTAAGGTTTCATTATCTCACTTGATGGCCTCTCCTCTCTCTTCAAAAATTGTTACCTTTTTCACATGCTGCTGCCTCTGATTTTCAGCAAATGCAGGATATCTGAAGAGTTTTGAAATAAATTATTTTAAAGTGTGCAAATTATCTGATTCATACTTTTCCCTCTCTGTGGCCCAAAGGAGGGGGGAAAAAAAGCAACAGAAAAAAAAAAAAAATTAATTCCACCCTGTCTGTTTATGCCTGAATTCTGTAGTCTTACATCTTGCTTACTTGTATGCAAAGAACCAATATATTTTATCTGACCAACTGACACTGAAAAAGCATCCATATTTTTTAATAGTTTATGAATTATTCCACCAGGTTAATTTGGTATGTGAGTTATTTTGAAAGAGTGAAGCCATAATGTGAAATACGGTTTGCATTGTATGATGGTGTATTTGATGACCCAATCAGGGATATAGTATATTAAGACAATGCAAAGACATAAAACAGCACATGGTGTAAATAAAACAGGAAAGGACATGGAAGAACTGACACCAAAGAAACATATTACCTCAGACTAGCTATATGTATAGCTAGATAAACACTAGACAAATTTCCAATCTAATCCCCAATTGTACTCAATAGAGGATCAATCACTAGTTTTTGTCCAAACAAATAATGACTTTCAGGAGTGGCATGTCACCAGGTGTGCTTGAATGTACAGTAACATTAAAAATTTTTTGACATCAAAACGTAAAGAGAACTTCTGAGCATGAGGAATGCAACCTCCTTATATTTTCTGTAGGTTTACAAAATTTCCTTAAGAATTTCTTTTTTATTCCTCTGTACGTTCAAAACATTTTCTCAATTTGGTATTTATTAATTGACTTATTTCCAGTGAAACAGAAAAGCAAACAGAAACCTGGGGAAAAAAATAAGTGAATTACAGTCTAAAGTTCAAAACTATGGAAAACCCACAGCATGATTGGAGAGGAAAAATTAGAAAAGGAAAATAAATATTTACCATTATAATCTGGCTGATGAAACTCAACTGGTTCTGCAAGACCAACAAAACTATGTAGGGTAAAAAACTGATCATATATACAAGGCTGGCACACAGAGCTGCTGTGTCAGCACTGCTAAAAAATGCTCCCAAAAAATAGCTTAACATAATAACTGTAGCTCCAAAATCCAGGAGAAAAAGGAAGATGAGGAAGCCATTGCTATAAGCAAAGATACCACTTGCTTTTAAAATAATGGCCAGAGCACAGCTGCTTATTGTGAGCACAATGACATTCTCCAGAAACCAAGCAAAGAAATGAACGGCTGGATGCACACCCATTGTCTTCATATACTGCAAGACAGCACAGCAAAGCAAGTTAAGGTTAGGAAACAAATTTTCTTCTTCTCTTAACATGTTACCACCAAGACACTACTAGCTCCTGAATGATGTAATTTTCCCATTAAATTACTACTTTCTTCTCTCTTTTCCTGTGTTACCCCTTCTGCTGCTTTCTCCTGGAACCACGTTCTGAGCAGGGCTGCCTCTGAGCTTATCACATATTAACATGAGGAATACCAGTGCTCAGGCACAACCCTTATGCGTAGGTTGCACCACCAGATGTCAGATTACTGGGTCCTCCGGTGAGGAGTTCGCCTTTTTATACTCTAAAAAGTAGTGAAGGTATCTACAGCGCTGTATAAGCAAATGTTTTTTTCCCAGCCTGTTGCTGAACTAAAAGTAACATATGGATATGTTTGTAAACCTTTAAGTATTAGCATGCAAATAATAATTTAGCCAGGTATGATGTATTACCCTTCTTTCTTTTTTTTTTTTTTTAAAAAAAAAAAAAAAAAAAAAAGCTTTTGGAAACAAGCCAATGCTACTTATGAAACATTTTTCATATGATGATGAATATTAAGTTTATTAAGTTGATTTAATATTTTAAAGCATTTTTAAAACAATAAGGCCTATATTAGAACACAAAGTCTAGAGAAATTAGATAATTTCCCAGATTAAAAGAAGCTTACTCTAGCAGTCTAAAGACCAGTATAATTCTTCAAAAAAAGTATATTTGTCCATATAGAAAACTTATCATAAACCCCCTGTCCTTCCATATGCTTAGCACATGCTAGGACTAGCCTTTGATATAACCAAATAATTTTCGCTTTTTTTCTGTATCATCCTCCCTTATATTTCTGAGAATTACACAATATATGGAAAAAAAATAATTTGGTATAGGAAGTTTTATCATTTTAGACCACGTATAGAAAAACATGAAAAATAATCCCAAATAAAAATCATTCTAATCACAAGGACTTTTCCCAAAAAACAGTTTCCAGCTTCACGTTTTATGGATGTTTTGCTTGTTGCTTTTTGTCTCAGAGACAATACTTGCATATTAAGAAGACTGATGCTTAAACAATGGTTGTGAATCTGAGTTGGCAGGTAGAACTAAAACCTACTGCTCAGAGGAAACAAGTGAAAACAAAGCCAGCTGGATTATAAATACATAAACATACTTCAAAGTTTAAGTTTTGTATTACAGTACACTTTAATACATACATTTTATTTTCAGAGGCTAATCTGCCTCTTACCTCTTCTAGATGAATTTCTCTTTCATAAACCAGTTTGCGAACCATGCCAGCAACTGAAACCATCCATGTTAACATCATCATAAGCGGGAAAAAAAACCCTATATTGTTCAAGAATCTATGAAAGAACATATATGCAGAGTTATTAACCCCCAAAGGTAAAATACTTTTTAGCAGAATGTTAATAGATTAATACTGGGACTATTCTCAAAGTATGCACAAATAAGATCTGACATGAGTAATAAGGTTGATTCTTGTTCTGGTTAGAATTGCTTATTTTTCATGGAAGAAGCTAAATATATGTATTAGTACTATAAAGTTTTATTAGTATTTGTCAACAGTACAACTGATGTAATCATTCTTCAGGGCTCCATTCAAAGTTAAACAAAGTTCAGGTTTGTTTCTACGGCAAAATAATATATTTGGACAGTAGGGAATACCAAGAGCCAGTCAACTTTTGCTCCACTTTAACAGATATATTACCACTAAGTTTTAATTCTAATACTCAGGATGTTTGCATGGTTTTACAAAGAACATTTCTACACTATTTTTTTTTCTTCATCAACTTATGCTGTATTATAACACATACCAGGGATTAATTTACAGTTTGTGTACAGGACAACTAAGGATGGAAAGTGGGTTTCTTAGCATAATCTAATTTAGTTGCACCATATTTTGACACGGTCTCTGTCCAGCAGACTACTCCACAGTATAGCCACCAACAGCTCATCAGGGGTCATTTGCCAGACAGAAGTTGCATAATCTGTTGTGGTCACAGCTGTTAAACAACATTTGCTATGCTGTAACATCTGGTATTGAACATACTGGTTCAGTCTTGTGCTGAGATACACACATTCACCCACTACAAAGACCTAGTAGTTTCCCAAGTCCTCTAGTATTAATCTAATAAGGATAATATACTGAATTAAAAAGCTGAAAGTTTACTTACAGATCACTGGTATGACAAGGGTAAGGCATGGCTTGCACCTGAATGGATGGCTCTAAGGTATTTGTCCCAGTCTGTGCTGAAATAATTGCCCTTTCAATCATGTCTTGGAGAGGAATAAAGATGTGGTTGTATTTAAACCCATCAGCTGGCAATTTCTGTGGATGAGATTTCCACGCTGGGTTTTTAATCAAATCTGTTCTCATGCTGTAGAGAACACTTGTTCTAATTGTATATGAAATGTGTCGTGGAAGGAGATTGCTAGAATCTTGTGTCTTGTTCTTTGGTGTATCAAAGATGATACCTGCCACAAGAAGAAAAAGAGCTTCATACCCAAGCTTACATGATTTATGCCATTTACACAGCTAACTCATGGCCAATTACCATATGATAGTAGGATACATTCACCTTTCATGGCAGGCCTCTAAAATTTCTTGACCCCCCAACACAAGAATGGTAGGTTTCATAGAGACTTAAATTTTTTACATTCATATGAAATGTAGAAGATTATTCACATAATAAATGTGTTTGCAACAACCATTTTTATCTGAGAAAATTCCTTCTCAATTTGTTGCTTTGAATTGCATTTTATTCTTTTTATATCCAGATTTAACTCCTTCTTTGGGACTGATCTCAACTCTACAGTGAAAGCAGTAGCCATAAAATTTGTCCATCAAAGGATAACAACCCCTGGAAGTGGGTGATAAAGTAAACAGTACCAACACACTAAAATTTACTCTGATTTTTAATTTCTGAATCAATTTTAAAACTTCTGTTTTAGCACAGCAGAATTTGCATGTTTATTTTCTCTAGCTTTGTGTAAAAAAAAAAAAAAGAAAAAAGCAGGTGAAAGCTTAATTGTAGATGAAAAGATGAAGATACATCTGTACCAATACAGCAGATTGGTTGGTATTTTCTTTCTGGATGACCCAGATTTTTTAAGACTTCTTGATGAATGTAAAATTTTGACCTTTTTCCTCTTCTGTAAAGCTTATTTTTTCAACTGACCAATCTCATTTTCCTATTTATGCAAAACATTTAGTTTCCCAAGACATTTCATGAAGCTATGAAACTATAAAAAAAGCAAGCAAAGAAAATTCTGTTTATTCTGTTTTAGTTTTATACCTTACTGTGGAAAGGTAAGGCCCAGATATGCCTATATCTGAGCATGTAGTATTGGCATATTGGACTCATTAGGTCCCTTAAAATGCCATTTTACCGATTTAAGCATATAAAGAGATTATAAGGCCACAGTACTGAGAAAAAACTCCCAAGAAATGTTAGCTTATGTTAGCATATGACCCTTCCCTATGTAAACAGAAGCAAAATGGATCTAGAACTTGACAATTCAGTTTTTGAGGGTCAAGATCTATCCATCTCTTCCCCTGAAAAGGCAAAAAATTTCACCCCCTCAAAGTACTCCTGAGAAATTTTCCTTATATCACAGTATGGCCTGTCGCTTTTGTATTGTTGGAGGGCGGTCATTTCCATATTCTGCAAATGGGGGTACTGTGCAGGTTGTAGAACAAACATAGGATTCCAGACTAAGTAGTTTCATTCTCTGGAACTGTTTAGACATGTCTTTTCTTGTGTACTTACAGGAGTCTGGGGAGACAATAAAAATCAACAGGGGGGAAAAACATGGCACACTTTATGAAGACTTAAATGGGGCTCTCTTTTGGAAAGGCTAGATGCAACTTAAAACATTTTATGCAAGAAAAGAAAGCATGTGCAACAAGAAAAATATTCTTGTCTTTTAAACTTCTGTACAGTTAATTGAATCTCATCAATAAGAATATAATGCAGGAAAAGGATAGACAGTAGAAACCCAGGGAAGAAAAGAGATATATCTGTTGCTTAATAATTTATTTGCTTTGAATAAACAAGCTAATTTCTCTGAGGTGTTGGTTTAAGAATAAAACTTACCAAAAAAAACCCCTTCCTTTGCTTCATTTTGAAAAAACAAGAATATAAAAATTAAAATTAGAAAGGATGTAAACTATGATCTCATCATAATAATTAATCAAGTCTCCTTAGTACTATACAATTTTCAGCTTTTTTGTTCTATTTTAAACATTTATGACTATTCTTTTCAACATTTTGTTAGAAATAACAGACTTCATGGATTCGTTTGGCAATTCCACAATTAAAACAACATAATTAGTCTTTACAATATATATTACAGCATTCAAATGTTAGGGAATACCTCTTAAGGTAAACGTATTTTATTTTGCCTGTATTATATGTGTTTTAATACATAATGTGAAGCTGTGTAAGTTTAACCTACCTTATCAATAAACATAGACAACTACAAAGTCTGATGTCAATATGAATTTTAATTAAGGTACTTACTAGCTAAAAAATTGTTTTGCTGCATGAGTTCATGAGCCTTCTCCTCCAATTTCTCAACAGAGTCAAAAGGCTGGAAACGGTCCAGTAACACACAGGAAGAGATATTTACTACAAGCTGTGACAACAGGTCAATCTGTTTACTTGCTGAGCTGTTAAGCATCTTGTTCATCATAGTTTCTAAGATGAGGAAATAAATTTGACTTCCTTAGTTTTAATGATCAGAACAGAAAGGTATGTTCTCAGTTGCACATCCTATAAGAGTAAATACCCTTTGTATTAAAAAAAAAGGAAGAAGTTTTAAAACCATAGGAATTTTAGTGTGAACTTGTGGAAGCATAGTTCATGTTTCAGTGGCTTTTATAAGTCTTCAGCTATGTCTTCCCTCAATTTCAGAGCAACAAAAATGTAACAAATTCTAATAAAGTTCTAGAAATAGACCACATCTTTGAAGCTGCAGGACTTAACATTTCCCGATCTTTCCGTAACTACTCACACAAATACAAGTTACTATACTTCAAACATCACAACAGAGATCTTTTTCATCCAGCAATATATTTGCTAGTTCTTTCCTTGACACTGCAAATATCGTTGTATAGGGGGTAAGAGTTTTGACTCGAGCTCTACATTTAAAAAGCATCTGAAAAAACCTACAACCCCTCTATTTTTACTTTGATCCTTTCTATGGATCCAGAATGAATGTATACCTTAAAGCCTGGTTCCCAAAACTGCTGACCTTTGGAGGAACTCAGATCTCCATACATTGGTAGAGAATGTAGAGAGAGTGTTATATTCTTATGTCTGAGAGAACAACCAGGATAGCATGGTCTAGAAACAGTCTTAACTCATCTGGATTTAATGGAAACATCTGAATTTCTCAGGTAATAAACAATATTATAAAACATCCAACACAGATTTCCATCATAAATTTTTCAAGATTCACTTGGAGATATAGGCTTTAAAAAGGATAGGTGATGACCTCATTTGATAACAGTGGTGACAGATAAATCTGAATCATCGATGTTATTCAGCATCCGTATAGGGAAATAGGAAGGTAGATAAGTGGGAAAATGCATGGAGTAGTCTGAGGAACAGACATGATTACGAGTGAGAAAGGATAAAGAACACAAGAAAAAAGTTGAGGAACTGATAGTCTAGAACTCAGAAGACAGGCAAGCAAAGACAAGGTGAATTCATGGGTTGAGTGAAAACAGAGCCAAATGTAGAAACTTCAAGTCTTATTTACTGCTATCCTTGAGGAAGACAACAAAGGAAATATCTGTGCTGCTACTTTTTTTGCAGCATTAGAGAGAATAGAATATTCCTAACATTAAGTAGTAGGGTTAAGCTTTCATATATATATGTATTCGTATATGCCTATGTGTTTGTGTGTAACTATATATAACCCTATACATATATATACACACACAAAAAAACCCAAAACCACCAGAGATCTCTTTACCAGCTGATCTTTGAAAGACCTTAATTTGAAATCAGTAATTAACCAAAAAACCTTCTCTCTTATGGATTAAACTATTGAACATTTTAGCATAAGAAATACCAACTAGATTGCTGTTTGCTTGGAGTATGGCATATTTAACTGTTTCTGGAAGCAAAATACTGTCTTTCACAATGTGCATGAATTTCGGTACTCTAGTATAGAAATAACACATATATATGAACTGATACAATCCATAGGAATGTTTTAGAATGAACATCTATAGAATTGCCTATCTTGTATTTTTCCCATTTATAAATGTAGGAATTATAAATAAAAAACTCAGCAAATCTGTTTTTACTATTATCATCATCATACTTCGTTACATACCAACTCAGCCCTCATCTTCCACTTAGCTTGTTTAACTTATGATTAAGTTACTGGGAGAAAATATTTCTGGTTTATGTAAATCTACCAGGTAGAAGTGCTATTTAAGTAAAAGGTTGCAAGATTAATAAATTGTAATAAACCAGCAATGAATGAATTTAGGTCAGAAATTAGGAGAAGGTTTTTAGTTATCAGACTGTTTTGGTGATGGCATAGTTTTCAGTGGTGATGATAGAGCTATTTGTTTCCAGCTTTCCATATACACATAAAACTATTTCATTTCAATGAGGGCAGTAGAGCTGTAGCATGGAGGAAAGCTGCCTGATTTTTTTCTACCCTGGTTGTTACATCCCAGGTCACAGGTAGCCCTCTATAAGGGAAATCCCTGTGAAAAACATATCTGGGAGAAATCACAGAAGTAGTACAAGAAAGAGACTCAGCAAGCAAGAATCCAAAAGAAGACCCTGCAGCACAGCTGCCTCCCAGTGCTTCTTGAAAGGTTCATAAGGACTGTGGCCAGCAAGGAGCTCACAAGCTCTTGTGGGACAGAGTTTGTATAAAGTTGGCTGCACCCAGGAAATGACTGCAGATTACAGAGTCAGAAAGCAAGCATAGAGGAATAGAGTTGCCTTGCCAACACAAAGCTAGCTTAGAAGGTAAAGAGTTTAAAAAGAAAACCACAAACTTTTTTGCCCTCAGTTAAATATTTATTTTGTTCCAGGTGAGTAAAACTGGCACAGTAACCCTGAAGAACTGTTTTAGAAATTGATAACTTTGCGAGGTCTTATGCATAATAATTTTATAGGGGTTGGAAGAGCGCTACATCAATCCACTCTGTGTCCCCAACACTTTGCAGCAGGAATAGCAGGGTTAATAAGATGTCACTAAGACTGTTAACCATTTTTATAGCATTGTGGAAAAGTTAAAAAAAAAATACAAACACAAACATCTTGGATTTGAGCATAATTAGAATTTATCTTAATGTGAGGGTAGATGTAATAAACCAAGGGAATGTTTGCTTTAGTTAAAAGAAAAATACATAATCACACAGATTAGGTGACTTTAGAAAACCTCAGCTTTGGATAGAAATAAACAGATTGTGAGTGGTAAACCCAATAACATATATGGATTCGTTTAGGACTTTAATTGGATCCAAGTAAGATAATTACAGGACTAAAAGTAAAAAGCTGATGCAGTATGAGTAATGATTAAAAAAAAAAAACCCACACATAAGAACAGAGGTTTACAGTAACAGCTGCACATGATTATAGACTAATAAACTGAACAAAGAAAGCATACAAAACCAACACAAAAATAAGAGGGCATAGTTGTTTTTCAAAAACCAAAATGACAAAGTGAATCTGTAAATATAAGTGTAATCAAAGTGTAAATGCAGAAGAGTGCTTTGGCACCTTGGACATATCAGCTTGACAAAGGCATAAATGCTATTGCTATAGCCCATATTGATTTGCATTTTTTTATATGATGTTAATTTTCTTGGCCGTATTCCATTAAAATAAAGAAATTCTAGTTTCATAAGCCATTCTACTAAAATGATTTCCTGTACTCACCATCCAAGACTGTTGACCATTTATTACATATTTTCACATACCCTTAGCTCTCATAAAAATCTATAGCTTGAGAAACACATGCACATATGATGATGTTGTCTGCAACAGTGAAGATGGACCTGATAAGTCCAGAGATCTTGATACCTACTTAATGAAATATTGTTTGCCCATAACCTATCATGTAGCTCCCAGTGTTAGATCCAAACCAAATCCATCTCCTACTCAACTAATATATTGAGATAGTTATATTTCCAGCAGGCCTTGTGGGCTGAGAGACTTGCTCTTTCCTCCCTCTTATCTTTCAAACTATGTGGTTCTGTGTGTGGGGTTTTCGGTTGTATTGTGATCCAGCTTCACCATTAGAGGTGTGCTGTGCCTGACCCAGACTAGACAACAGTTCAGAGATTAAGAAAATCTTCCTGAGATGTAAGGAATTCAAATTTGAGTCCCTAATCTAAGGAGGATCCTGAGCCCAGGCTCTTACTTTCTGGCTTGAATTCTGGGCAACATGTGCCATTTTTCTTAGTGCAAGTAAGTTCAGCTAGTCCTAGCCTTCAAACAGAGCCAAATCAAGGCCAGTTTCAAATAAATCTCACATCCTGCATGCAAAAGAAAATCCAAGAACTTCATCTCACATCAACCATGACAGAACCAGCTTAGGAAAGTAGTACAATTTAAGTGAAAAACACTTCATTATTTACAATCTCTCAGGAGCTTTTGTCTGTCTCCTGTGGAAAGGCAGGTACAGAAATCCAATAAAAGCTGCACTTCAGGTACATTTATTAGTTTATTTTAGCTCTAGACTAAAAATTCTTTGACTGTAGAGCAGACTTCATAACCTATATTGCTGTAATGTCCATTTATTCCAGCACTGAGGGCCACACAGCCCCTTTATGGGAGCTTATGGGAGCTCATCACTTCTCTTCTCCAACAAATGACTGGAACAGATTTGTGTCTGGTTCATAGTTATCCTAACACTCATTGATAACAAACTACACAGATCGGTCCTCTCTACCACTATCCTCCTTTAGAAAGCACCCAGTTCCCTTTGTATATGATGCTATACTACCTGTTACTGGATTTTATCCCACTTTTCTCTCTTTCTGGTCCTCAAAATCATGAACTTTTCTTAAATGACGTTAGACTCTACATTGGTATGGACAATTCCTTCTGGCACATGTCAGCAATCATTTTAATTATCATGCACCTACCTTACTGACAGCAGGCCATATTGATTTTTTGTCACCTACCAAATTCTTCTAAAAGTAACTTGAATTTCCAACGTTATCCTGTCTCTTCTTCTCCTTAAATCCCTGTATACCCAAAATTACTCATCATAATCTCCACGTCCTCCATTATAAACTGTTCCCCTTGGGATACCTGTCTGGCCCTGGAGGACATACTCTCTACTCCTGGAGGTCTGACTACCAGGGCTCAGCACCAATGCAGGAAGGGTGCATGGCTGTGACCCAGGGGGACACTGCTGGACAGCCCTGTGCAGATGCCCAAGCCAGGGCCACTGCTTTTCCATGTTGCACAGAACTGTGGCTGGGCCTGCCCCAGGCTGCAGATCTCACCACATCACAACTTGGCTGTGGACCTGGCCATGGACCTGCCAGTCTGGACCCAGACCCCCTACCCACAGGGTGATATCCTGGCCTGGCCTCAGCATCACCCCACATGGCCCCACTCAGCCATGCCAGGGGCTGGGTCTGACCCTGGTTAGTCTCTGCTGATCTGAACCCAAACTTGCCACCCTCTGATTTTAATTGTATCTCAAGCTTTTCTGAGGCTTAAGGAGACTACATGAAAGTAATCCTCAAATAAAAGGAGAAAAAAAATACAGACCCCTTTTGATTAAACACACTGTATCCAATCTCATTTTCTATTTATTTCCATTTAAAGTATATAGATTTCCTTCAAAGATTTACTACTAATGGAACTGTGGCTACTGGGATTACTTCTCCCTACTCCTTTTAAGTATAGCCCCTGTGTTTATAACTCTCCCACGACAGTTTGCCACTTCTAACTTGTTACCAGATTTTTGAAGTCTTTCAATATTTTGAAATGCAAATTAACCATTCACTCAGAAGAAAAAAGACAATTAGAAATATTTGAGACTAACTGAAGAAGAGAATTTAAAGTCTAGTACTTTAATACTATTTAAGTAGATAAAACCTTCAATTACAAGTGAACATAGCTCTAAGTTCAAGTTAAAGTCTTATAAGCGTAATCAGTACATGTACTTTTATGTACATACCGTATACTTGCATTTTTTTAAAGAGTTTTTCCATGTCAATATCCAAATTCGTTTCTAGAAAGTGCTTTATGAAATTGCTTTGCAGTGCTTCCTAAAATGAAAAGTGTTAGATGTTACATCAGGTTCATTGTCTCTAAAGAAATGTAAAATATAAGTATGCATTCATGCTCAATTCTATGACCAAGATTTCCTGCATAACACTGGAGAAGTCACTTAGCCTCTCCATGTCTTCAGTCTTCCCCTCTTAACAGGCTAACTCCAAATTAACACTAGCAATAGCAAAATAAATATCTTAAAAGAACTGGCATTTGGGAATTCCTTTTACATTATTTTAGCTTCATTACTTCATTTGCCAGGTTCTAAGGGGGAAAAAAATTGCTACCTCTACAAAAGCATCCTGAGATCTGCCAGTCTAATGAATGATTAGTGACATCATTCCTTAACTGAACTTAAAAGTAATAGCTCAATTGATATGTATGGGCCATGACTGGATTCTGCTTTTTTCTTAAAGTAGTAAAAAAAATACTCC
This sequence comes from Falco peregrinus, assembly GCF_023634155.1. Lineage (NCBI taxonomy): Eukaryota > Metazoa > Chordata > Aves > Falconiformes > Falconidae > Falco > Falco peregrinus. Next base: position 82,085,904 of record NC_073723.1, read on the forward strand.
TAAAGTGTAAAATTTTCCTGAAGTGTAACAGCCATGCATGTTTTCACAAGTCAACCATGGCAAAACTAAATTTTATTGGGGAAAAAAGGAAAAGGACACAAATATGTAGAATGGGGAAAACCCCAGTAACAAAAATGCTCTTTATTTTTAGTCAGTATTTCCTATATCAGGGGTTTTTTTATCAGTTGCACACATTGTTGGAAAATAGCAAGTGATAAACAAGCAAGTTCCAGAAAATATTTTATTTCCTACAATCTTACATTTATTTTAAGTAAAGCTTTTAGGTGTACTTATTTCCCTTATTGCCTGGTAATACTGGATATAGTGAAGTAACATTGCTTTTAAGTTTTTTCACCTCAGAATTTTTTCAGTATCACACTGTAGGCTCATAACCTAAAGCTAATCTGCCTCTTTTTCAGCTCTTTTTAAACCTGATGCCAGATAGATATGCAGTTTTACATGTACAGAAATTCTGTCCAGGTGACATAGCAAACTGGAAAATAGGCAGCCCTCCCACAGTTCACCAACCTGCAGCCGTGAGACTGTAAGGACATTTCCACTGGTTTTAAAAACCTCAGACATCCTAAGCCATGTCTCAGAATAAGTCTTCAAGTTTTCCACAAAAGCAAAAGTGAAATTAGCCTGGGAAAAAGAATACATGGAGACAAATGAAGTAAAAACTGTGCACAGCAAATCTTAAAAACGGGAAAAACTGGCATGCTTCAGATCTTCTGCAATTTCTTTCCATTTCACTTTGATAGTCAGCAGTAAGGATATCAATGTTTTCATTGTCCTACTTAAGAAAAGTATTTGTTGCAGTCTCGAGATATCAAGTAAATCAAAGAAAATTATTCCTGCAGCATGTATGTTTTCTACTTGAAGTATCATAAAGACCTCTATTTTGTAATGTCTCTTTCATACAGAGTATCATAGAGGTGTTTCAGAGAGACAGGAAAAAAAAGAAAAAGAATAGGACATACTCAAAAGAAAGCCTCTACAGAACTTGTAGGTCTTTTATTCAAGCTACTTTGACCAAATATAAAAGTGAAAGCTGGAAGCATGGTGTGGGCAATAAATTCAAGTGACCAATAAATCAATTTCAAAATACTCTCACACAGGAAGACTTGAGTATAGCAACATAGTCTCTGTCCCAGTCGAACCTAAGCTACAATTTCTCTCTTAGCCACTAGCAAACAACGACCATTTTTTTCTAGCCTGTTTTAAACAGATCACAAGTATAGTCAAGTTTAGAAAACACTGCAGTATCTTTTTGTTTAAATTGGTGTTATGAGTCACAGAAGTGCATTTAAGAACAATCCAGCATTGTTATTATGGTAGAGATCATGACATTTCCCAGCAAAGAGTGTCTGCAATGAGTTGTAAACTCCAATTTGGGACCATACTATTTGCAGTAATTCCAATTGAAAGCAAACAATTTTTGCCATAGTATTTTAAGTGCCTTTTGCTAAATCTCACTCCTAACACAACATAGGAAGACCATTCGTGGTGATTCTTTTCTCCTGTTTGTAGGACAGAAGACCCAATAAGACCCTTGCAGATAATTTCATTTTTCTGAAGGAATTTATGCACTTAACTTCCATGACATTCCCCATTCCACTTTCAGAGAGAGAGTGATCCTAAATGTTAAACTAAAGTTTGGTGTCAAATCAACTAAAAAAGTTCTTCTGTTAACAAACACAGAAACCTCATGGACTGAAATCCCAGGCCTGACTCTCAGGATCATGTAACTCACTGTCCATGCATGATGATGGCAAGCAGAGGGAGACCAGAAAGGCTGCAAGCGTGGCAAACAGCCAAAATAGGAGAGTGCTATTTCTGCAGCCCAGAGCAAGCACAGGTCACACTGGAACACAAGGAGATCAAATTTTTGGACATCATTTGAAACTGTTATATCAAGCAGCTTGTAAGATCTGAGCTCTACGCTTAGTCCTTTTTGACTTGATTCAGAAGAGATGGGGTTTTTTTTATTTTTTTGCTGAAGTCACTTTCAAAGAGCTACAGTAACCACAATGTGCTTGTATTCGACCTCTTTATACAAACTATAGAAAACAAAATTACTGCAGCAGCATGGATTTTTGGAAAAGGTGAACCTTATATAATGTATAGGCTTATTTGAAAGAAATTAAAGTCAGCAAAGGTCCTGGCAAGCCTGGCCCTTGAGATTTTGGAAGCTGCAACAGTATTTGTGGGGAATATCACTTCACTGACATGTTGTTCAGTTCTTCCCTATACAGCCTTTACTGATTACAATAGGAATCAGAACGTAGGGTAAGGTGAATGTATAATCTTACACGTTATAAAGCAGCCTCTGTGATTTTGTATGCTAATGACTTGCTGGACTTAGATGTTTAATATAAAGTCTCTTCAAGTTCTCTTCTTCCTAATCAATGAAGGTTCATTAAAATAAATATTCTTGGTAACACCTAGACTGGATATTGCCTTTGATTAAAATTAGAGCTTTCAATATCACCTATGGTTTTGTCTGGATTGAATATGTCTAAGCCTCTTCCTGATGTAAGAATAAATAAAAATGGTATTTTGAGCTTATTGAACTGCCTTTATAATTACATCTTTTAACAGGCTCACAAGTCAAGTGTGCTCCTGCAAAGCTGGACGTGATAAGTTTAAAATAAGAACTTACACAACTCATTATCAATTTTTCAAATTATACTAGACAAAAAGACAGGAAACTGAACTTAATTCGCTAGTTTCCTTTCTTTCATTTCTCAATTGTCTTGCTACATTTATGTTTTTTATATACATTCTGACTGTTCCAATTACAAAGAAAGAGTACAAGGTTGTCCTAATGTGATTGCCCAAGATCAGCTCAGAATCTTTTGAAATACCAAATAGTCTCATAAGAATAGCTCCTCAGTTGCAAAAAGTACAGTTGCAAAAGCAAGGATCAAAGACATCACACATGGTCTTTGAACTCCTGGATGTCAGCTGTTACTGAACTTTTTTGCTCTCAGTCAGCACTACAGCCTGTATCTGTGATAGTCACTGTTATTCTACACAGTAGAACTGTTGACTTCTCAGAAGGTAGAACCAGCAACCTCACAGTTTAACAAAGAATCATCAGTTATACAGTCTTGAAACAAAACAGTCATATTAAAAACTTCAAGAACATAGCTTAGCTTACAAACTTTAATGTTCTTTTTAGCTTTAAACAGCTACTTTTTTTCTTCTAGTAAACAGCTGCCATGTGGTCACATAGTCTAAAGGAAATTAGAACTTCTGTCCCGATTTCAGTAGATTTGGCTGTGTAAGGGCTTACAGGGTTGGGTTTTAGTAGTTATGTTCGAGGTACCTGGAACAATACTTTGCACTTAAATTTTATTTCTGTTCAAGCAATAGCAGATAGGCTTCTGTAATAAAATAAATTAAAAACCTGTTGAAGAAACTTTCCTACTACTTTCATATTTACACATAAACAGATACATCCATAACTGCTTGTTAGATCTACAGGTTTAGGGGAAGGGTGAAGATGTGCATAGACAGGTTCCTGAATAAACTGATGGAACTTTTGTGAGCTTGAGAATACATAATGAGAATGAGAGATTGTGCTAGAGGCATCTACCAGAATCTTTGTATTGCTCCAGAGTATTAAAAAAAACAAACAAACAAAAAAAAAAACAAAACCACAAGCAAACTTCATTGTTAACTGTATTATTCAGTCTTAATTTCAGTAAAAGATCTATAGGGGAATACGGCATATTTCAGGATATTTATCTTTTCTACACATATTTTTAAGAATGTCATTTTGATATATTAATTGGGAAAATAATGTGGAAATGTTCTCAGTGCATTATTCTAAATATCACTGTAACATAGAATATAACCATATATTCAAAACAATTTGGGATTTTTATCATTTCTTACAACTTATTCTTTGTGGTATTTCCATCTATAAACATCAAGTACAGCTTCATTTTTAGCTGACTAAAAATTTAAAATTAATTATACTCAACTCCAGAGACAGCCCATTGCCCAAATTAAGTTATTTAACAGCAAAGATTGTAATCATTGAAACCTTATTTCCAATTCACAGCAGAAACTATAAAATTTTCTAGTATCTACTACCTATGTATGTGCTTTTCAGCTTAGTTTTTTACTATCTTTTTAGAGTATAAATCAAAATACCACAACATATTCCATTTACACAGAATATAGTTACCATCACATTTAAAGTTACTACAGTCTTTTTGTGTACTACTTACAAGCAGTAGTGGTTTTTTTCTAGATTTTAAATTAATCTAAGTTACCATTCTTGCAATAAGTAATATTCCAGGTTAAAATAATACATTTTCAAGATAAATGCAAAATTTACACAGAACACTAATGTGTATTTAAAAGAAGTCATCATTCCTCCTCTTACAGAAGTACCTCAAAGCTAGTCATGAACAAACATATCATTGCAGATAATCATGCTCAAGACAGAGTACCTACCATACCAGAACTGCGGAGACAGCAAAATTGTTGAATAATATCAAGTCACCAGCATCCACAAATATGGCAGCTCTGCTATTTACTGGCCATTCGTACTACTGGCGTTAGAAACATAAACAGGAAGGACGTACTGTAGGTTGGCTTGTATTTTTTTCAAGGCAGCTCAGTGACTCCCTCAGAACAGGCTTTCATTACTCTGGTGTCCCTTCCACACAGCTCCCTATGCTGCCCCATTGGAGTTCCCATCATAAGAAAATGTTGAAGGCAAATGCTTACTTGGAATATGTATATCCTACACCTTGATACAGCATGACACTTCTGCTAATGTGTTCTTTTTATACAAGGTTTAAGGGACTTTAAACAACCTTCTGCTTTTCATGCTGAAGTGAAACCACTGTAACAAGAGATATACTAAGCTTAAAGTAGGAATAAGGTGAGAACTCCAGGGGCAGGGTGGATCCAGTTTTCTAAAAGGCAATTATCCAATTGTTTCTACCTACCCTGAAAAAGTGGACTTTTAAAATGAAGTACAAAGGCAAAATCAATAAACAGAAATAGTGTTTCTTTTGATACTTACCTTTTCCATCACCAGGTCAATCATGTTGATGTTTGAATTGTACAGTATCTTCCCATGTAATAAAGGTTTCAGGAAAGTCCATAGCAAAGCCCCATTAGAAGACTGCAAAATCTCCTGATAAAGCTTCAAGCAAAATGGAGCTGCAAAAACAAAGACAGACTCACATTTAAGACATACAACACAGGTGAAGTTGGATTATTTTATTTTTTCTTTAATTAAAAGAAAATCTTGGGTCATAATTTCAGATCTGCCTTAGCACCATGACAAATACCATCCACCTGTCACTAAGTAACCACTACAGGTCCCTGAATAGAAATTGTTTAACCACATTCTATGATAGTGTTGAGGATGTAGAACTCTAAACATTAAGACAAGAAAAAAAGAATCAGAGTCCAAACGGCTTCTCACATTTCTGAAAAGCAGTCTATGAAGCCCATCTATCCTAAAAGTTGAATGCTGAGGGAAGTCACCTTAAAAAAAAAGATGGACTAACTCCACACTCTCTGTTCTGTAGCTTTCTACTCCTGCTTAAGAAAGAAGTAGGAATACAAAAGTACCTTCATAAATACAAACTTTTTTATTTGTATAATTTCATAAGAACCTACCAAAAGTACGGGAAAAAATTGGCATGACACTCAACTTCTTGATTTGAAAAATCTAGTCAATTCACTTTTCCACTCCTTAACCAAAAAAACATGTTCCTGCATCAGATGGAGCTATTAATGCATTAGGGTGCATGTCATTCAGAACTAGGATGCAAGGAATATCTTCCAAGATATCCTGCTGCACTTGCACTCAAGTAAAGACAATGAGTTTCCTGTGAGAAACATTTAGATTTTTATGTCCAGTTCATGTGTTTGGGATGGTTTGGTTTTGGTTTTGTTTTGGTGTTTTTTTTAAATTTATTATGAGTAGATTTAGAAACAACCCATTTCTAGCACTATGAGGAATTACTAAATAGTGTCATTAAGTCCTCAAAGAAGACAAATTATTGTACATAATGTAAAACTAGGCCAAAAACATCTAAATTCCTGCCAAAAGTTAAAGAAACAAGTGTCAGAAATGTATCAAGAACACCAAGTTCTTTGCCCAAAAACAAGTTCTTTGCCCAAATTTTTACTTACTTCAAGGGAACAATCATTACTAAATGCAATCATTGATAAATGACAGAAAAGAATTAAGAGGCTCCAAGCTGACCAGTCAGAAACATCAATATGCTAAAGACACAGAAGACTACCTGAGTTTGCTGCAATTTTCAGAAAGACTTTGCAGACTATAGAAACTGATAGTTCATAAGAGTCATGATTTACAGTCACAGATCCTTCTCTAGTGACACTCTATCACTGTATTTTTCTCTTGCACAGGGCCACCAAGGCACTAACAATGTTATTAACGATACTAAAATCAATCAGTGTAAAGTCAAATGTATATTGAAGAAAGGGAGAAAAGGTGATCAAGAGAACAGGAGTATTAACTATTTAAAAACTTACTTTATCCAGAGGGCTTGCATATTTTACCGCACAATAATACCACAGCTTTGTGTTCACAGCAGAAAGGCATGTAGCAATAAATTCTTAATCTTGTATCTCAAAGATATATTTTTAACACCAAGTGCTTTAAAATTTCTAATAAATATGTCTCTAAGACAGAAATAGTCTTGTTTATTATTTGCAAAGATAGAAAACAACCAGAATCGCTTGTGTCTCATAAACAATTACCTTGTAGCCATAAAACTTTTACTGATTGACCCTCATGCTCCCGATTACAGTGTCAATTGAGATGTCAGCTGGTATATAAATATTTCCATTTTAGAGGGAAAAACTTCCCTACACCCTGAATGCATACATGCAACTTGTGATTGATAGTTTTTCTTACTTGAGTCTTCAGGAATGCCATATTTTGCCTTATTGTCATCCAAGAGTCCCATGATTCTAGGCATGTCGATGAACAGGTTTGCATTGCTGAAAAATGAAGTTTCTTCTTTGCACACTGCCTTGATTACAGACTCCAGGGATCCAACAGCTGAACTTCTGAACTGCCCACCTTGCAAGAACTAAAACAAACAAACAGAAACACAGATGAATCAAAGTTGCTTTTAGTAGCTTCAGGGAGTAGCCCTGGTGTTCTCTCAATATCGGCATCCAAGGAGATTGACAAAATGAGTCTGTTGAAACTGCCTACAAGAATGAGGGCCTGCTGTGCTGGTTTCTGTTCTCCTTATCACCTTCATCATGGAGGGGGTGGGGACGACACAACAGTAATGCAGTTTTAATTTCCAGGTTAAGACAGTAGTATAGTGTACTACATTAAACTCTGAAACATTAAACTTTGAAAAATACTCTGTATTGCCTAGGCAGAAAAGGAATGAAAATATCAGGACAACTGCACTACAGATTCCTTGATTGTAACGTCAATTTTCACAAAGTCTGCTCTTCTGACAGACTGCTGCTATGTCACAAAGCACTAGAAACAACCAAACCCATCTTCCATATAATGTTTGCAGTGAAAACAGTTGATAAGAACAAAAAAGATATTCAAATGCACATGCCCTAAAAGCCTATTTTTCAAGTATGTCTTTTAATTTGTTAGATGTGCTTCTAGTTTTTGCACATCTTGAGTCATACCAGCATTTCTTATTGCCATTTGCTCATGACTAGCATATGTCTAATAAGGAGAGCGATTGACTACTTTTATGGCTTAAGCACCATCATTCCATTCCCCACATTAAAATTAAATAAATAGAAATTAAAACCAACTTTCTCCGTGCAGCTTCATTTTTCAGCTAACATGCTCAGTTGTAACTGGTATCTCATGGCGGGCTGTACAGGTGCACAGTTCTGAGAGGATATAACTGCAAGGCAACATGCTTCTAGAGTGTAACTGAAGGATGCATTGGCCCGCCTGATAATCATCACTCTTGCAGACACTCGTCAAGAAAAACATAACTAGATTATCAGATATCATTTGAAGACTGCACAACTGGCAAACAGAAAAAGACACTGATATGTCAAACATACACATTTGACACTGAAATTTATTAGCATTTTTATCATTGGAGATTTTTTTTAAACAGAAGAGTCAATTCTCAAAGAGTACAAAAAGAATGAATTACAGACAATTTAAAGATCGTACTGTTAGAAACAGTTTATCCTGATCAATGCATTTACTGAAGTGCCAGGTGCTTCTTTAGTATTCCTGGAGGAATATTAGAAAGTGTTATTTAAAACTCAGTGTTGGCTGGTCCCAAAATCTGACTTTTTGCATACAGTTTCAGCTTATAGCATAGTAAATAAATAATATGCAGATTTTGTAATACCATCATCTACAGCTCTTGAATGAATCTGCTGGCATGGACTTTACTGGAGGAATAAACTTTATTTATGTACAATGCTGAATAAAAGTGGTTTTGAATCTATATTAGTAACTATTTGCACTAGAAGGATAAATGAGACTTATTTCAGTCAAAGAGCACAAACTTGCTAATTAATTCCAGTTCCAATCAAAATAACTTGAAATTCAAATAATGAATATTTATGCAGTAAGCTGCCACCAACAGACTGAATCTACTTACTGTCTTTCAACTAAATATCCACTGACTCAATAAGATATGTTATCTAAAATTTGGCTTTGATAAAGTAGGGGAACTATATAGGATGAATGTTCACAAAAAGTTGTCTTTGATCCAGTTTTTCTAGTTTAAACTAGATGAAGCAGGCTTGTAATCAAGGCTGATGAATCTAAACAAGCAGCATCCTACAAAGTAACCATTCAAGTCAGTTGCTCCAACAAATTCATGGAAGAGGAAGGCTGGTACTGAAGATTAGAAAGCTATCTGGAACTGGATTCTCAAATGGAGTAAAAAAACCTCACAGCACAGGGGCTTCTGATGTAATTGGACAGCTGTATGTTTAAAAGAAATATTACGTATAAAAACAAATTAATATGGAGTAGTAATATCAGCTATTCAACAAAAGAATCCTGTAAGTCATACCAGGTTACAGCTCACACTCAAAACTAAAATAAAATTCAGAATCATTACATTAAGAGACAAAAAAAATAAAAATTAATTGTAATATTCCTGGAAAACTACAAGGAGGTTAAAGATAATTCAAAGTTTGATGAAACCAAAGTGCTACAGGAAACAAATGCAGAGAAACAGATATTCTTACTTGTGGGTAGAGTCATAAACAAAACAGTCTTTATTGTATTGAAATTGACAGAATCAGGGGAGGGGTGAAGGCAAAATTGCTGATCTGGTTAAATTATTTTTCAGAAACCTGTCAAATTTAGATGGCAATATTTGAATGAAAAGTAGAAAATTCATCTATACTCAAGAACGGGTGACACAACGTTCCAGTGAATAATGGATATCTCATGACATTTAATATGGCAAGACATACAATAAGTTGTGAATACAATAAGTAGTGAGCAGTTAAAGGCAAAAATTATGTGAGCAGTAGAATTTAATATGGCCTTTTATTACAAAATATGTAGCATATCAATTCAACTTCACATTTTACAGATATTTTAAATGTATTTCTTGCTTTTCATTTTGTCTTTCAGACAAAAGTCCACATCTATAATTGACAATTACTTTATTACTTCTTTCACTATAGAAGCAATTTAATTTTTTTAAATCAACTTCAAACTTTTTCCATTAGAATTTAAAGAAGACAACAACCAGTCTTATTCTATGCTGAAATTTTACATATTCTTACTTTTAATAGCTTTACATACTTTATTTGGTAAACTTCCTAGGTCACTGAACTACTTTGCTGTTGGTTATCCTGAAAATAAAAACCCTGGAGGAGGGACTCCTTGAAAATAGAAGAGAATATTTAAAGGTGGAAAGTGTACAAGCAATATTTGCACTTCAGAAGCACACTTATTGAGTAGCACAAGTTTGGCCACTATAGAAAAGAAGGAAACAAAATAATCAATAATTAAAGGTATGGTTGGAAAGTAGAAGAAAATCCAGTTAAAACTGAAAAAAAGAAAGGATACTTAAAAATAAACAAATTTTACTAGTCTACAAAACAAAAAAAGTTACAGACAGTAAAGCCCTTCAAAACATCAAACATCTAATTTATTAACAAAAGAAATAGACACTGATTTTTTAATCCTCCACAATTTATTAGGTGACAAAAAACCCCAGCAATTTCTCAAGAAAAAATGAATTAACTAAAATTAAGAAAATAAAGATTGTTTCAGAAAAAGTGACCAAAAAGGTAAGATGTGAAAAGGAACAATTCCAAGGTTAAATCTATGCTATATTACAGGATATGTGTTGCCATGGCGCAAAGATTAAAAGTGTGACCAGATGGCCCTCTGCTGTTCAATTTGTTTTATTGCAAGCTTTTTTTCAACAGGACGGACTGAGAGGGTCTTCTACCAAATAAGCAACTTTGTGATTTCACTCAAAAAAAAAAAAAAAAAATCTGTTCGAAGGAAAGTCTGATACAAACAGAAATGGGTTAAGGAAAGCAGAAAGGATGTAAGCATCTGATGAAAGCCAGCTTTCATTGTGGCAGCCAAAGAGCTACCGCAAATAAAAGAGGATAAAACCCAAAACTGATATGCACAGAACAGCATTTTACAACATGCCTCTCTGTCACATAAATTAGAAGATCTTGAGAAAGATTCATATCAGTAGGGAAAACAGTATTTACTCTGTACTGTATTCACAAACCAGTTTGTACTGTTTACCACTGAGGGATTTTTTTAAAGGTTTGCAATTTTAGAAACAGATTCAACCCTAAACTTTCCACACAGAAAAGCAAATGCAGCAGGTAATGGCAGAGAGGTCAGCAGGTCATCTTATGGAATTGTACCCTACTAAGAAACGGAAATCATTTTTCAGATTTAATTAATACTAGATCCACCGCTGCGCTAGCTGTTACAGATGCCCACACAGCAACTGCCCTTAAAGGCAGGGACAAAAGAAATATCCTCACTCACACCTCATGCCACTCTTTTTAAAATGTCAAGAACAATTATCACACAAAATCCTTAAAATGACAGAAACAGAAACCCATGGCAGACACAAGAACTGCACATGCTATCTTGATAAAAACAAAGCAATAGTCTGCTCATTAAAAAAATAAACAATATTAGCAGAAAAAAATGTGGCTATCTCCAAATCACAGATAATACATCTTATTATTATTCAGTAGCCTAACACCATTTTAACTTAGGCTATGACCTTGTAAGTTAACCAAAAAAAAAAAAAAAGAGATGACAGAAATAACACCTCAATAGTCTCAAAATTACCACAATGCTTGAAGGAGACCAAAAGAATCTTCCTAGAATCCATGGACTCTCTTCCCTCTAAGTTCTCAACTTTCTGGGACACAATTTCTGTTAGTGTTCCTCCTTACTAAGCACGCATCATTACCAAAGCACCTCACAATGGGAATTAAGTTTGCATATTAAAATCATACACATACCTGTTGCAATGCAGAGATGTCAAGCATACCAGTGTTTTGTACTCCCTGGAGGAATACTGGAAGGTTTTCCATGACATGATGGGCTTTATTGAGAAGCGAGCTGATACTAGAAACCACATCCAGTAGCATGTTTAGTATGTTGCCTATCTCAGATGGTACCTTAATCTTGGAAAAGAAGGGAAAATTGGAACAATAAATTCCAATTAGAAACAAGTTTTAACCTTTCAATGAAATACTCAAAATCATTCAGTACTTTTCTAAAACTGATTATACAATGTCGCAGCAAACTCTGTTTAACAAGGCTAATTTTCATTTAACTCCCCACTTACTGTCAAATTCAGCTAAAGAAAAATTCTCTTGTAATGTTAGAACTGGCCTGTGACAAATCAGGAATTAAAAATCCAGAGAACATGTTTATACTTACTAAGCTGAAAAGAACTCTCCTACTAAGATGCTAATGGGATCTGCAGCATCCTGCCCCCTTGGAAATCAGTGTAAATGAGAACTATTCCTTCAATAGGTTCAAGATGCGTAATGTACAGTTTAATATATTAAAATAATTATTAAATTAAATCTAGCAATGACTTTAATTGCTTTAGGAATCATAGTAGACAACAAACTTTCCTGTCACACTCTTCCTCCCTTTGCCTTTTACCTAAAATAATTGTGTATATTTTATTCCCTACTTGACAGCTCAGTTGGCTATTTGCTTTTTCTACTGTGCAAGTTTTGGCATTATTAATTTTCCCTCTATTTCCTTTGTTGTTATATGTTATTTAGATGATACAGTAATACAAACTGATTCATTACCTCTCTATGCATGATAATAAAAACAATATAATCTTATTATATACTTTCAGCTGCTTCCTGTGATTATCTTTAAGTTATCCACCTTTATTTGACTTGCTACTATAATAAAGTCTGTGCTTAATTTTCTTCTCAGCCCTCACCTATTTTCACACATTAAATAAAAAAGAAACTGTAAAAAAACTTATTCAGTTAAAAAATTAGCAAAAGTTCCATAATAATTTAGGGTGAGCTGACATAATTTTTTATGCTTTGCTAGAAATTCATTATGCTTCAGTAGGGATCAGTAGAAAAGCCCATTAGAATAAGCACTGGGTTTTTTCTTCCCCCTACCTCCCTCCACCCACCCACCCAGGTTGGCAGATAATTCAGAAAGTAGGAATCTTTTCCTTCTGGTATCTTAACCTATTCTGGGAAATTGTCTTGTTTTTAAAAGTATGTGGCCAACCTGTTTAACTGTGCACACAACATCCAGAATATAACTCATCACCTACAGCTTTAGAACAAAACATTCTTCCTCCCAATGTTATAACTATTTTTCAATGCTTGTACTTGCAACATTTTATATTCTGTCAATCAATTACCCTAAAAGAACTGAGATAAACATCTGCTGTCAGAAATCCCATCCCATTTTGCTCTACAAGTAAAAATATTAACTCACTGAAAACCCATACTAGATCCCAGATTACATACAGTTGTACAGTTAATACAGTTCTGATAAAGACTTTTGCATTCCCATCATTACAGTTTTAGCACTGCATTATTCTTGTCAAAGTCGTTTGATTTGGGTCATATGGAATATAGGAGGTTTGCCCTTATAGGGTCATCCTGAGAGCTGGACAAGCTCCTTCCTGAAGAAGCCACCTGAATTGCCAGCATGATTTCTACAGTAAATAAAACGCATTCCAGAGTGCTATGATTTTTTCCTATAAAATGATTTTGTAATTCTTGTAATGTGAGCTCCTATGCTTTAGCTTCCATGATGCCAGATCAGTCTTTCACACTTAAAAATTAAGTGACTAATTGCATGAACTGCAAACTCTGTTAAAGATTAATAAAGCTATGTCTTCATCTTCCTGTGTTTTATCTAAAGCTTTGTAATAAACTCTTCAGTGATAATTTTCCTGAGGAAGCAAGAAATAGAATACAGTAACATCTACCAACCCAATTCTTCAACTCTTGTGTTTGCTTTGTGGAGCTAAATAAGGACAAAAAATACCATATGTCCAGTGTTTGCTTCCACAGAGAAAGAACATCTGCAGAAATAATAGAATTGTTCATTTATCTACCTGCATGCTTTAGACCACCTTCAAAACAAAAACATAGGAACTGAATGTTTTTTCCCGTCTTACCTTGTAAATGATATGACGTAAGTTCAAATTCTCTATAACCAGTACAAACATGGTATACAAGTCCAGTGCTGGTAAAGAACATAATTCTTCCACCACCTGGGAAGTTTTATTGTTTTCAGGTAGCTTTAGCAGCAGGCTAAGTACTTCTTCATCACATCTTCCAGTTAAAGCTACCACAAAGGCACTGTAAAAAACCTGTCACAATGTATATTAAAATGTTTTCTCCCTGATATGCATCACCTTCTTTTATAGTCAATAAGGTGAAAAATTTTGTCACAGTAGCATGAGAATTTGCAATCATCAACAGACCTGAAATAAGGAACTATAGAGCTCTACCAACTATCAGACTGGTATGTTCTTACTTTATGTTCCATGTACATATAAAGAGATTAAGTATATTTCTTATAAAAATTTACTTTCATCTGTGAGCAGGTTGATCATTTGTTCTATGAGCATTCATACTCATACCATAAGCAGGCATATTTATAATATTGAATACATCCATTCTAGCAGATGTACACCTTTGTTGCAAAACACCTAAAAATCAAAATCCAGATGTATGAATCACTAAAACCAAACAATGTGGACCTTCCCTCTTTCAGAGGACATGCAAATTTAACACTTAGGGCTGCCTGTGTGGAGCAATGTTCACTCTGAACCAGCTCACATTCTCAGTTCAACACTCCTTTGAAGTGTTATTATTTAATAGTGGATGAAGGGAGAAATGCCTAAGCAGACCTGAGCAAGACTAAAGTAAAAACTCCTTGAATAATGATGGTTTGTTTCCTCCTACAAAAATAACACATCAAAAGACAAATGCTTGCATTCCAGATATCTCAAGAGTTCTTAGCTACCCTTTCTCCTGGCATGCCTGAAAGAAAGCAAATGGCAGCAAGTCCAGAAAAATTACAACTTCAAAGGTTGTAGGAGCCAAAGTAAAGTACTCAGGGTCCCATTGTACTCCTTAGGACAGAACCTGTACTGCCTCCACTGAATGTACCTATAGCTAGCAACAGTATTCAGTGAGGGAGAGGATCCCCAAGAAAATCAAATTAGGAGTCAAAGTTGGTCAAGATATGCAATTTCACTTCTTAATTCCTACGACATTGCAATTTCCAGCTAATTAACTTTTAAATTTTTATTCTGGAATAGAATTTTGCTTTGTGATTCAAAAAAAATTCCTATATATTTAAATATTCACTTTTTGTGTGTATCTAAAAGGAACAGAACATGAATGTGAATATAATTCTGCTAGCAGCATAAAAAGATACTGATTTGGACTTGTTGTTGTAGAAGAAATTTGACTCGAATACATTTTAAATTTATTTCCTCATGCTCCACATTAATATCACCATTTCAGTCTAGTTTTAACTCATTCAGCATTTTCTCCACTAGATCAAGTCCCTCTGAACTTTCCTTGCAGCTTTGTGAGACCTAGAGCCAATCCAAACTCCTGTGTTCAGTAGATGAATGTTTATAGTCTTCAGGTTACAGGTTTTGAGCAGTTTCAAAACACTTAATCATATGGCAATGAGCATGGCCAGAGCATAATATTGTGGTAGAAATTAAGGCTAACTGCAATAAGCACAAATAACTTGCAGGCTTACTCTTTCCATTCCAGAGGCAAGCACAGTAGTAGCATACAGTCACGGGACTGCTATGGGCTTGCAGCTATCATTAGTTATCAGGCAGTAGCTATATATACGATAAACATAACGGGGATGCCTAAATTATAGCTTTAAAAAGTACTTGTGCATCTTGCACAATCAGTACAAGAAATAAGCTTTAGTGATCCAGTTGGACTAGGTAAGGATTTAAGCACTTAAGCAAATAAAAAGTTCTGTATTGATATGCAAATGTGAGATGTGTACATATATCTCAACTCTACAAAGGACTTTGCAAAAAATAAGGGAAGTAATTTGAAAATTCAGTCAATTAGTATTATTATTCCAAAAGATCAAAGATGTACTGAATCCCATTTAACTGAATCACTTCCAGATGTCTTCTCTCATTACCATCTACTGGTATCAAAATAACAAGCTACCAATAAAGGCAGTCACACTGTCAAAGAAGCAGAAGAATAAATCGTCTATAAGTAGTTATGATGGTCTGAACTGCCTTTTTAATAACCAGACTTTTCACGGACAAAACTTGAAACTGTTTCTGCAAGCAGAGCATCAGTGACACCCAGTGGCTGCTTGATTGACCCGACTAGTTTTATACCAAATGTACCCCCAACTCTTTTCAGTCATACAATCATTAACCTGAGAGAGAACCTGTAAGTTAGGGGGCATTTTTCATTATTTCTACTAATCACTGAGATCACAGGAAACAGCAGTAATGATAACACACACAGTTCTTCACTCAGAAAACTTAACACAATCCACCCTTCAGAATACTCAGGAGACAACCGATAATTAACGTGAGCGTAAGTCAAGATACTGGTAAGATAATGTAATAGCAGTGAGGAGCATATGAAGGAAGGAAAAAAAAAAAACCAGACAACTTCATACTGCAAGGATCTGAGGTGGGAAAATACGAATTGATTTCTCCACAACCCTCACATTTTCTACAGTACCAAGATAGCAAAGCTCTAATTCCATGCCAGCACAAGGGTGTAAAACACTGCTGAAAGCAATGAAGTGGTGCCATTTAGAGCAGGAGACTAGTGCTACTATAAATTGATCTCTCAATGCTTCACATCATTATTTTGAAGTCCTAAATCTCAGAAGTGATGAGTGAAAATATAAGATTCCATACAAACAAGGTTGTTTGTTTTGTTTTAGTTGGCACACCAGGTTACAGGTTAATCCTTTAATTTAACACCTCTTTTTGATCTTTTACCTTTGAATGAGAGATACTGGCCTCCAAGACAGTATTGATAGTTTCTTCAGAAATATTGACAGAAGAACCAATGTCCAGCCTCAGCTGAGTAAGATTCTGCACACACTCTTTGACTTTCACATCTGGAAGAGAAGAAAAACAGTTCCAACAATACCAATCTGTTTGATTAAATTGCCCACGGACTATAACTTTTTTGTTAGATTTGTTTGGAGGGGTGATAAAGGACACAAAAATTTCATATCATGTAATTCACTTCTATTTCAAATGTAGGGATCACTCTCCTGGCAGACTGAAGGGCTTGTGCATCAGTTTGCATTATCCTTTAAGAGCACAAGTTATCCCACATCCCTGTATTATAAGAACACGTGAAATTAGCGAAGCCGCCTTTAGTCCTTTAAGATTTGTCACCTCTTCTTTCTAATAAATCCTTGCACTTTATTGGACAGACTCTGACAGAATAAATTATTGCTGTTCTATGTCAACTCAAGTGCATGTATGTGCATATATGTACAATGAAAATCTATTGCATTAAGTCAGTAGTCTCCATAAGCAGTATCCTTTTAAAGTTTGATGAGCAAGGAAACAATTATTGTCCTACAGAATTACACAGCCCTGACTTGTAAAAAAGTGAAGAAAAGTGGAACCCACCATTCAAAATATTAAAATTGCTGAGAAAAGCTGCCGCTGGATATTCTGACAACTGTAGCTCCAAATTTTCAGCCACCCTGAAATGATAGCCTTAGTTTCACAAGTTATCAGAACTAAGTCATTGACATTACTATGTATAAAGGGCAATATGAATAGTGAAACGGCCACTAAATGATGCAAAAGGGTCACATTATGCTCTTTATGTGCACACACCGTGCATGTGGTAAGCACCTCTACAGACCTTCTCACACTGTATTTATATGGTGCAGCATCCACCATATTTCATACCTATATGAGACTGCAGATCTAGAGATCTGCCCATGATGGCTAAGTGCTCTAGCAAACAGTAGTTCATGGAGAAGCACAGGTCTAGCGATGCCTCACTTCCATGTTTCTTACTGAACACATTATTTTCAGACCCTAGAGATACAAAGCACTGCAGTTCAGGATGAATAAAGTCTATCTAATAATAATTTAACAAATAAAGAGTATACATACTTCAGTTATTATTTATAATTCAAAAAATAAACATGAGTCTATGGTCCATAAAAGCAGTACCTAAGCACAAGTTCTTCTGTATTATTACTGTAATTCACAGAGAATATTCAAGTCCATTAAGGAAAGGATCCAACAATCAAACCAGTATAGCAATGACTATAACTTTTAAATACTCTGTAGCAGCAGCTTTATTCATTTACTTAGAATCTACTACTTTTCCGCAAGGTATTAACAAATATGTGAAATTATTTGGAGTTCAAGCCTGTCAGTTTAGAAGAACCATCCTGTGTTTCTGACTGTTTGAACTACTGAACTGATCTGAATGTTTAATGTTTTGCAAACAATATCCAGCAGCTGAGGGGACAAGGCCGTAACAAAACAGCTTTAAAGAAAAAACTAAAATATCAAAATTCTGACCTAACCAAGGTCATGAAAAATTAAAAATTTTCTTAGTTGTGATCCAAAACATTCTCCTTGTGTAGCAGCAAGATCTGCTGCAAGTGCTCAGCAAAATTGTAAGGGCTATTAGAAATATCCAGAATTTTGCTAATTACTTAAATAACGTGTGCATTGTATCTGCTCAATTTCCAGCTAAGTGAACAAAGCTTAGAGACATGGATAAACGCTATTTCTCATGTAATTACATAATTTAAAACACAAGCATATGCACAAAATGATATCTCTAACAAGAACCGTTTAGGACACCAAAATGTAAAAGGTTTTACATTTGCAGTCGTCTCTCTATGTTCCCCAGCGTTAGCTGACATTCACAGCTGCCATTGCTGGTATTCTGCAAGGCTCTCAGGGAGCTCTCCAAAGTATTAGAAAGTTTTTGGTTTATGTATGCCACATTTTCACATTCCCCCTTGTTAAAAGCAGGCCACATTCTTTCAATATCCTGCAAAAGACAGCAATCATATGGTTAGCAATTTCATGAGATTATGTTATTGCTTGAAGCAGCAGGTCTTGGCAACTAGATGATGCCTATTTTCAAATGATAAAAAGGTAGTAGTTTTTTACTCATTGTATTTCTAGTTGAAACTGGGCAAGAGGTTTTCAAGAACCAAGCAATTTTCAAAGATTTGGGCTTTAGAAACAACCAAAAATATTTTATCAAGGAGATCCATCCATTAACAGAAATGCCAATGTTTTCATTTGAAATTTAATTTGAATAATGAAATGAGGTCATAGAGTGGTGGTGACTACAGAAATGCATTTGTTCTGTAAAAGTCTACTTTGAAATATGAATGATGCCTCTGGCGTCTGTTTACCTTAAAACATTGCTGTTCATATCAGCAAAAGTCCAGGTAGACAAACTAGCAGAGCTATTTCATAAAGAGGGGGGAAACTCTATACTAGAAGCATGAGTTTAGTGTTTTGTCTCTATGCACATGTGTGTGCTATCCAGAGGCCTGCTTCCAACTCTGGATGAGTCTGTAAATGTCAAATGTTACTCTCTCCTGCTGGTAATTTCATGCACTGTTAAAGAAAGACTGAACCCAACTGGTAACCACCATTCCTGTTTTAGTTTGAATTACTCTGACCAAGAAGTTTATTTGTATCTAGCTTGATTACACAGCTGTTCCTGTGCAGATTTAGAAGTATAAATGTACTCTGATTCATGAAATTAGCAGTATCACAAAATCTAAAGGAATTAAAAATGGGCTACTGTTTTGTATTGGGTGGCTAGTTATTCCAGTTATATTTACAGGTTTCAAAGCTTACCAATGTTTACTTAAGAAATTATTTCCAGGTATTGCTATCAAAAGTATCAGAGCTATCTCAGCTTTGTATAGGCACAGTGGGGACTCATCATTCAGAAAGTAGGAAAAAAAAGAAGAAATTTCCATTAGTTTCCAAAGTTTAACGCGTGTTGTAAAAAACACTTGTAGGTGTGGAAACCACTCAAACCTGATAATGATCTTGAACCAGAGTGATTCCTTCAATGACAGAGAGGAGTAAGTGACTCGTTATTCCATCTTTACACTTTCTAACAACACAGAACAGGTTGCCAATGACAACTGGTTCTTCTGTAAGAGAAAATATCCAGACTTAATCAGTTAAAGAAACAAATAAATTACTGTAATCAGATTAAAATGAACCAAATAATAAGAAACAAAAGTTTTTAAAAACAAAGAAAATATGATGTGTTAAGGCAATGAGAAATATTTCTGGCTAAATTTATTTATCATTGCAGAGGGCAAGAAGGGCTAGTTTGTTTCCATTACTCTTCTCCATTGTGCCTGATTAATAATAAGAACAGCAATATCTACTACAGGACCATAAAAGAAATCTTCTTTTTTGTTTTTTGTGAGCAAGCATAACTCTGGGAAGCTCTGCATGTTAACCACATCTACCTCCTCCTCGGGCAGGCACCCCTGATTTTATTTTCCTGTGAAGACAACAGGATGTTACTAAAATTCCAGTAACAACTTTCAAACCCTAAGTGTAAGGGGAGGGAAAGAGCATTACATAGACATTTTGTGTATCTAGGGATAAAGAATCCATATAAGAGATATTTATCACCTGACCATCCATGGAGGAAGTTTTTACCCAAGCTTGAAGCCCCCAGGTCCCTGGAAAAAAACTCCATTCCCCTACCTGTAGTGGGTTTGTACATTGAGTAGCAGGGAAAGAGTTTACCTTGACAGTTGAATTATGGTTTATGGAAGGATGAAGTTAGGTATTTTTCCCCCATGTTTTTTTTCCTTATGTTTGGTTCAGAAGTCAAGAAGAAAGAATAATAAACATTTACCACTGCTTCTAAAACATCTTGCTCACAGAAGTAATACAATGCAACTCAGTAATGCAAACCAAGTCAAGCAGTTTTCATCTTTTCTCATTAGCTTTTCTGTATCAAATTTATTGCTTTCTGTATCAAATGAAACGTTTTGTTACGCTTGACTAATCTCATAGCTTTCTGTGATGGAATGACTGGCTGGTTATATGAGGGGAGAGCAGTGGATGTTGTCTACCTTGACTTCAGCAAGACTTCTGACACTGTCTCCCACAACATCCTCATAGGTAAGCTGAGGAAGTGTGGGTTAGATCAGTGGAGGTGGATTGAGACCTGACTGAATGGCAGAGCTCAGAGGGTTGTGGTCAATGGTGCAGAGCCTAGTTGGAGGCCTGTAGCTGGCGCTGCTCCCCCACGGTCAGTACTGGGTCTAGTCCTGTTCAACTTATCCATCAATGACCTGGGTGAATGGACAGAGCGTACCCTCAGCAAGTTTGTGGATATTACAAAAACAGGATGAGTGGCTGATTCACCAGAAGGCTGCACTGCCATTCAGAGAAACTTGGACAGGCTGGAGAGCTCGGCAGAGAGGAACCTAATGAAGTTCAGCAAAAGCAAGTGTAGGATCCTGCACCTGGGGAGGAACAACCCCATACACCAGTACAAGCTGGAGGTTGACCTGCTGGAAGACAGCTCTGCAGAGAAGGACCTGGAAGTGCTGGTGGACAGCAAGTTGCCCATGAGCCAGCAGTGTGCCCTGGTGGCCAAGAAGACCAATGGGTTCCTGGGGGGTATTAGGAGAAGCATGGCCAGCAGGTCGAGGGAGGTGATCCTGCCCCTCTGCTCTGCCCTGGTAAGGGCACATCTGGAGTGCTGTGTCCAGTGCTGGGCTCCCCAGTTCAAGAGAGACTGGGAACTACTGGAGAGAGTCCAGGCAAGGGCTACAAATATGATGAGGGGGCTGGAGCACCACCCTTATGAGGAGAGTCTGAGAGAGCTGGGACTGTTTATCCTGGAGAACAGAAGACTGAGAGAGGTTCTTATCCATGCAAACAAATATCTGAAAGCTGTGTGCCAAGAGGGTGGGGCCAGGCTTTTTTCAGTGGTGCCCAGCAACAGGACAAGGGGCAATGGGCACAAAATGCAACACAGGGATTTCCATCTCAATGTGAGGAAAAACTTCTTTACTTTGAGGGTGAGAGAGTGCTGGAACAGGCTGCTCAGAGAGGCTGTGGAGTCTCCTCTGGAGACATTCAAAACCCACCTGGACGTGACCGTGTAGCCTGCTCTAGGAAAGCCTGCTTTAGCAGGGGGTTGGACTAGATGATCTCCAGAGGTCCCTTCCGACCCTGACCATCCTGTGATTCTGTAACATCCCTGTGACCAGAGTATCGAAATAAGAATGACAAAAATTTAGTTCCTTAATCTCAGTTCTCTCAATGACTAAACTGTTCTTCAGGAGGTCAAAGACAGATCCAAGGCACCTGGCACACATTTTCATTATCACATTGTGAGCTCTTCATTGCTATTTTTTTTACTCTTTGGGAACTGCCATAAGTCACGGGAGGGTGGAGAACATAGAATTGGATTGTAATTGCATTTTATGTTTTATTTGGAAATTAAGTTGGCATAAGACATTACTGGTATCATCCCTTGCTCTAGAACAAGAAGTTAATGCCTCCTAATTGTTCTTTGCAAACAATGCTGGGCATAGTTGTGTTAAAATATATAGCTTGAAAAGCAAAGGTGTTGGTTTCCCCAAAGAAAACATATTAAATTACACCCTTAGGTCAATACAAAGCCTGATGCTTATCTTGAGGGCCTATGTCCAAGGAATCAAACAAGCCAAACACTTTAAAATTTGAACAGTTTGTTGAATGTGAAGTTATTCAGCTACAGTCAGCCAACCCACTGGCTTAACACAGCCAGAAGAGAGAGGTGCCATTTCCTACATATATTTGTCACATTTTTCCTTTTTGTCAGCTATATGTTGCCTTACAGTCAAAAAACTGTTATTTGACTTAGTTCACTAGCCTGGCAGAAAAATATCCAGTAAAAAAGGTAAGACAAAACCCAAATGTGTATACAATATTCTGCTGGGTTTGTGAGTCAAAGCAAAAAAAAAGAAGTCCTCGTGTATCAGTAAGCCCAGGAGGAAGGGGAAGAACACATGACTAAAACTGAAAGAAAAGAGCTGCAAGACCTCCTGCTTCCACCGAGATTTTGAATCAACATGACCACTCCAGAAAGAAATCATCCCTTTATGTGATCTGCATCAAATTTTTTCCTGTGCCTCTGTTGGTTTAATTTCCAGGCATTGGTATACTTGCCTTGCATGGCATCACCCAAATTAACTTATTTTTACAAAAGTTTGCTTAGAGTAAAGCCTTAAGATTACAGTACTAACATGTATCACCATACAGTCACTACTGTAGTAACCAACCTGAAAAGATTTTAAGCACATTCAAAATGGTAAACTGCAATTTCTGCAATAGTAGGACAGTAGCAGGGTGTAAATGTTTATGAAGAATCTTGCAGATTTTAGATGCTCTGTAGAAAGATTAATAATAAGGTATTATTTTCAAAACAAGGGTACCACAGAAATTTTTCAACAACTGACTATGTACAATTGCAATCTTCAGTGGACCATATAAGGATTTCAGTATTATTACATTTGTCTGAAGTGTTTTAAAATCCTAACACAATTCTTCAGTGTAAAAACAAAACAAAGAACAAACAAACAAACAAAAAACCCAAAACCAAACCAAACCAAAAAACAAACAAACAAAAACCCCAACAGTTTTCCCTCAAGGTAGCAAGTCATCAGCTTTCTTAGAAGCTTAAGAGTACTAGAAAGTACCTTCGCAAAATAAGCAAATTCATGATGGCTTCAGAAATACTGAAAGCGCACAGCATATACTGATTTGATGGCAAAGTGCAGAATACTCAAAATCTCTGACAAACAGCATTTAGAGAAAATAAACCACTTTTCTAGTAATTGTTTTTTGATTTCTCAACAAATTTGGTTAATACCTGGCCCTGCTGACCACACATGTCACATATTTGCATAAAATTAGTCATAAAAGTCTAAATACCACATAACACATCGAATTCAGTATGACATTTTTCAGTAGTCTATGTCACTTGGATCAGTAGCTCCACCAGCAAGGCACCCTAGAGCTGTTTGGAGCAATCATCTTGTGGGATCCATTCAGTGAGTATTATTTAAATGCAGTAACTCCATACTAGCAGTACTTTTATTTAATAAGTTGTAAGTAAACATTTTCCTCTGCTGCTGAATAACATTTGATCTAAATAATCTGACAAAAGTGATCTTCGTCTCAAGATTCCTTCAGGAACTGTATTTGTTAAACTGAACACCACTATAACCATAGCCCAAAAAGGTCATCTTGTTTGCAGAAGTCATCAGCAAATTTAAGTTGAAGAAATTTCAAATATAGGATATCTACATTTGGGCACAGGGAAGGGGGGAAGGGGGGAAGGGGGGAAGGGGGGAAGGGGGGAAGGGGGGAAGGGGGGAAGGGGGGAAGGGGGGAAGGGGGGAAGGGGGGAAGGGGGGAAGGGGGGAAGGGGGGAAGGGGGGAAGGGGGGAAGGGGGGAAGGGGGGAAGGGGGGAAGGGAAAATCAAACCCCACCATAAAACATTAGTCCCAAGCATTCCTATTTCCCAATATTTAGCTCCATAGCCAAATGGCTGTTATCCACCAATAACTGTGGGTTCAGTGTTCAGACCTGCAAAGATTTTAAA
This sequence comes from Falco peregrinus, assembly GCF_023634155.1. Taxonomy (NCBI): domain Eukaryota; kingdom Metazoa; phylum Chordata; class Aves; order Falconiformes; family Falconidae; genus Falco; species Falco peregrinus. Next base: position 82,110,052 of record NC_073723.1, read on the forward strand.
ACACTACTATCTTCAAATGTTTTGTTCTATAATAATTCCACAGAAACTACCTCAAGTATCAATACAGATGATTAAACACATCAATAATCTGTTTCACACAATATAATGTGATACCAAATATGGCTGGTCTGAACAATAGAAGTTGACATAAAAGATTGTTTTACTCAAAGGAACAAATCTGAAATGAAACAGTAACTCAATAAAAGTTTTGATTGAGATGTTCACAAAAAGACCTTCTGTCATTGTTAGTACACTGTCAAAATGACTACGTAGAAAACACTCACCTCAATTCTGCCATTATATCCTTATGCAAATCCTTTAATAAGAACGTTAGTTTGTTCCTGTCATGTTCTGTGGTAGACTGAAATATCATTTGCAAGACCTCTTGCATTATCTCCAGAGTTCTGTTTTGGGACTGAGTAGAAACTTCTTTATGATGTGCATTATCAAAAATTGAATCAATGAAGTCAACCATCTGAAGCTCAGTGTTGTTTGTATGCAGAGCTTCTTCTATAACAGCAAGATCATCAATTATATGAAGGAGACCGTTTAACAAAACTGAATTAGCTGTATGAGTATTCTTCAATTTTTCTCTGTTAAGATGACCATCAGCAAATAATATATCAGTGTAACCTTCCTTAGACATATTTTGGAATAGTTCCAGAAAGTCAATAATGTCTTCAACAACCAGCAGTAGGTCATTTGATGAATTTTCATTAGCCATAAGGAGAATTAGAGCATGCATTATTTCAGAATAATTTTTATTGTTACACTCACATAGAAAGCTGTTCACATTCTCTTGTATGTCTTCAAAATTTCTTAACATAACATCTACAGATGATGTATTAAACTGCTGTATTAAAACATCAAGAGTCATCGAAGAGGACCATCCAGTGGCTAACCTTAGTAACTGAAACTCTTTGTCTATCATTTCAAGTAAATGTTTAACATTAAAATCCACCAATAAATCTTCTATGCTTGTAACTACAGGAAACCAGAAGTTCTCAAAGTTATCAGAAATATTACTATTTCCATTTAAAGCTGATATTACCATAAACATTGAGTATGTCTGGTTTCCATCAGGAGACAGCGTCATTAAAGGCTGAATTACAGAAAGAAAAGAAAGGACAGCTTCTGTATGCAGGAGTCCAGAAATTTCACTAGTCATATTCTTAATATTAGCAAGCACAGCCTTTATAACTGATGTTCTTGACATGGTCCAACTTAGACCACCATAAAGACCACCCAGCTGTTCAAGAACAACTTTGGCCATCTCCATTTCTGCCACTGGCATACTGCCCAGTGTTTCTACAATTTGTAAAACCATTTGTCTCTTTGGTGCAGAGGAACAATTGACTGAGTATGTATAATTCATTTGCAGTGGCACAGCATAGAAGGATAGCTCGTTCCAAAAATCTAGCAGCTCTTTGAGAACTGAGCTATTTACACGAGTGAGCTCAGAAAACTTCAAAAGAATAGAGTTCCATTCTTTGATCTGATGAAAAAAGCAAGTCAGATTGCGAGTGATATCCATTTGAAAGTCTTCCACAGTGCATGAGGAGCTGTCCTCCAGTGTGATGAGTTTCAGCTCCTTAATGACTTGAATGACTGCATTGTAACCAAGAGTAGAATTGCTATGCACAAAGTCACAAGGTTCCATCTGAGGTGTTGCTGTTGTGAGACTCCAGCAGAACGCTGCAGAAAAACAGACTGAGGCCTCTGCAGGTTCATCAGACATATCTGTCAGTGTCTCAAGTAATATTAGAAGACTTTCTACTTGATTTGAGAACTCCTCTTTAGTAAACATTGGCATTCTTGCTTCCTGAGTCAGTATGAAAGCATATACTTCAGCTAGTGCTTCTGTAACGTTTCCATGAGCTAATCTCTCTGTAAGGCTGATGACACTGAGAAGAAGATGAAACATCTCTTCTACATCGTAGAGCTCATCTTGTCCAAAGAGTCGTGTTATTTGCCATAAGCCAGTGAGGTTCCAATTACATGAATTGTTCTCAAATGCATCCCACCAGTCAGTTAACGTTCCTAACTCAGAATTCTCAATATACAAAGGTTTGATATTTTTAAAGACATTGTCTAGGCTCCTCTGGACTTGTTTGAATTGACTTATCAAGAACTCAGCATCCATGTCCCTCATATTTTGCACCAAGGCTACCACATGCTTTAAAAACTCTTTATCAACTCTTAATGGAGAGCCAGTAAAACTAGAAGACCTGAAAATTTCGAGTGCCTTCCTTACCAGTTCAATATTTAGAGCTACTGTTTCCATCAGGTTCTGGAGAAATGTGTTGTGTTCACCCTGCAAGTTTGAGTCAAGTTCATTAATCACATACTGAAAGAACTCCAACAAACTGGTATTTTTCTCATGCAAGAAAGGTTCAAACGCAATATCCATACGAGAGGAGCTGTTTTCTTGGTTTTCAAAAGTTTTACTTTTCAGAAGAGTTTGAATTTCTGCCAAAAGTTCTACTGATGAAAGTTGAAGATGGTGAAAAGGATTAAGGAACATCCTTGAAGTCCTGTTAAATCCATGGGTTGACTGACTAAAATGGGTCTTATTTAACGTGTACCGCGAGTGCCCCACTAAATCTTTGACACCCATTTGTATTTGCCCTCCAGAGTTATTTAAAAGTTTAAAAATAAATTTAGGCACACTAATGTCATCTTTTACATAAAATTCAGGGAGAATAAACTTTAAAGTTTTTGCTATAATATTGAAATAAACATTTACACAAATCATATCAGAACCAGTTAGGGAACATTCAGGGAATATCAAATTTAAAATAAAATTAACAAAGTCCATCATGTTCATTAGCTTAGTATCTGTCTCAATGTTTCCCAGAGATTTCAGTAGAAATAAAATATTTTTTGCACTTTCAAGGTGGGAAGGTGAGTTGTGGTTTTGACTGAGGTTACTTAATCCACGTAGCCACCTGTTACAATCCTCTCCTTCATCCACTGTATCATAAAAGTTTAGAAGGGAATTAAAATAAGATGAAAAATTTGTTTGCAAATGGCTTACATCTTTCAGAGTATTGTCCAAAATTAATTTGGTAATATCCTGGAACATGTTGATACAAACCATATATTTGCCTTGAGTAACACTTCTAAAGAAATCAGATGTGTCTTTTATCTCAGTGAGAATAATTCCAAGTTCCTCTTCAGAGAGTTTGAGAATATTAGAAAGGGAATTTCCAATGGAAAATACATCAGCACCCCTATACTCTTCCTCGGATCCTCCTGAGATGAAAGTGCCAAGTTGAGAGTTCAAAAACTCTCCATTAACAATTTTCAGTATAGATTTCTGTAATTCAGTTATCACAACTGTTATAATTTCTAAAACACTTTCTAAACTGTTACCTTTAAGTGAGCTTGTGACACCAACTGCATTGTTAAATAGACTTTGAAGATTAAGGAAAGCTTCAAAATCTTTCCAGTCATTTACATCACCACCTCCTTCAAATATAATTTTTAATAGCTTCATTGCTGCTGTTGTAGCTTCAACAATAGCCATAGCTGTGTTATTGCAGAGTTCATCATGGGTTGCATTTACAAGACTTTCAGAGAGATATGTCAAATCATTTCTTAGAGAGAGAAAAAAGCTTGAATTCAAATTTAAGATTTTGGATGCTTCTTCAAAAATGTCTGTCCAGGTTTGAAGCCATGTAAAAGTGCAGTGCAAAGCAGAAGGCACACTTACCTTATCTCCCATGTTTGTTACATTAGACAGAACACCATCCAATGGAAGCAGAAATAAGTTGTCAACTTCTGCTGATTGATCTACAGAAGTAATGTTTGATAGATAAAAATCAATGCACCCATTATTTATCAGGCATTCTGGGAAGATATCAAGAAACTGTTCCAAATAACAAAAGGCAGCTGTTTGGAGCTCTTCATCTATAAACAAATTTTTAAGGCTGCTCAGAGTGTTATAGACAATTTGCATCTCTTTTTTTCCTTTATGTGCAAGAGACTGGGCCTGAAACTCGGTGTAGTTGTAAATGATTAGTAACTTTTCACAGAGGGACTTACTGGTGAAGTTCCAGAGAAGATCAAAAGTTCCAGACAGAAAATCAAAAACTTGATCCCTATCTTGGAAATCACACCATACTTGAAAAGATGAAATATCTTTTGAAGTCTCATAGAGAAATGTTAACAGAGTGCTGTTGCTCTCAATATTTAAGACCAAATCGTCATTCTGATACAGAGAGAAAAGTATTTGAACAAATGAGGCCGCACTAGTACTGTTTAATTTTTTTATGTTCTTGAAGAAATCATGCACAATTTCTTCTAATGTATTTACTTTATATATAAAAGTTTCATTTGAGTGTAATAAAGAGGAAGCATTACTCCCCCCATGGATTGTTCTTAAAAACATATTGACGTGATCATCAGTCAATGATCCAATCTCATAGATTTTCCTTAGGAAGTTTTCACTTAAGTGTTTTAGATGGTTCAAAGCAGAAACATTTAACTCTGGCCAATCAGTCAGGATATGTTGGAGCAATAGCATGCTTCTGTGGTGGATTTTATTTTCTGTAATGGAAAATATAATTCTAGATAAAGTCTCCAACACCTCCTCCTCTTCCACTTGACTCAAATGAGAAAGTCTAGAATCAAGTTCATAGAATACAATTTTCCCTATATGCCAGAAAACTTCTGTCATCTCTTTTGTCCAGAGCCTCTGAAGAGGGTGGAAATCTCTTTGTAGCTCATCCGGGAGTTCAGAAACTGCAAGTGAGAAATTGGTGGCAGATTCCTTCCCCTCAGCAAAATTTTTCATCCATATGATTGTATTATTCAGGACATTTTCAATTAGAGATTGGTTTGAAGCAGTTGAGAAATCAAGCATGATTTCTTCTATGACTTCTACAAAATTAAAATGATGATCCATTTCCTTTTCACCAGAACTACTTAAGTTCTCTTCTCTCTTCAAAAATTCTTTGAAAGATGTCAAAATCCTGAAAAATTAAGCACGAGTTTTTTCTTGTTAGTTACCTAGCAGGCAGACAAGAATTGTTTAAATATATATGTATAATTTATAATTTTAGAATATAGTTATATTTACTTTAAAAATGTTTAAATATCATTTAAATGGCAGTTACAAATTAATCACCTGAAATAGCACAAATCACAATCACTTTTTTTTTCAAAAATGTGAACAAACTCACTGAAAAGTCACAGCCACATTCAATACAAAACCAGAATATAGGCACCTGGGTTAAAGAAGTGTGCATTTATCAGTAATTATTATCAAGCTTGTAAGCCACAAAGAGTCAAACACCTTTAAGTATGTTACATTTTCAGCTGCTGAAAAAAGCAAAGTCTTTATGCTCCACAGACTAATTATTTTATCAATAAAATCAATCAAAACCTCTACTTTTCCATGAATTCTGAAGATTTTGTTTGTTTGTTTTATCGTAGCTATTGAAAGCCAAAACATTCCAGCTAAGCTACTCATAGCTGAGCACTGCTATTTTAATATCTAGAAAAACACCAAAACATGAAATCACAGTGAAAATTTGAATGTTCCCACTGATGTTTCCACTGTGTCAATACTATTTATCAAAGAAATAAAAAATTTTACTAGCTCTCTAAGGCTGGTCAAGATTCAGGTGCATGAGAAAAGTAGCACTCCAAAGGTCTCAAGTCGAGAATACCTTCTCCTTAAACATGTTTTCTTTTAATAATTCAAATACAGAACACCACACACCATTGGAAAGCTTTATGAGGCAATTTCTGTGTCAGTTACTGTAATGGCTTCTACAGGAGAGAAACCATTGAAAAACAAAAGCATTCCCCACATAGAAGCTCTTTCCTAGATTCATTCAAGTCACAGAAATACCTCTGCATGTATACCAAAGAAAGCCCAAAAGAGTCAGGTGATTTTGTTAGTAGTACTGTGTAGAGTAAATAGTGCATACTCTAGAAACAGCATTCAAGACCAAATCCAAATCCTTGCCCCAGCAAATGTGCCTGCACTGATCTTTATAACATAGTTGGGAAAGACCAGAAAAATGATTGAATATGCCAGATATCAATTTGTGTTCTACTCCTTAACTTCCATTTTGTTTTTACTGTAGATATCAAGAATATCTAAGATTTTGAAAACTCAGACCAGGAGTTCTTTGCCTCTAGAGACCATTTTAATCAAGCTACTAAAGTTCTGTCAAGTTCTGCTTGAAGGAAAAGCAGGATGTGACCTGCCTAACAGTGGAGGAAATACACAAATTGTGCCATTTATAAACTTTTGATTCTTCGTCTTTCACTGCATTGCCAGTGGTTATTTCCATTTGACACGTTAAACAAGGGATTAATTTAGCAAAGGCCTAAATAGCAGCACAATGAAAAATAAAGCTCAAAGTCCAGAAATAGCATTTATAAAGTATTCTTATCTATTAACAGCTGTGATCACCAGCATAGCATAGTAAATAGTTAATAGCACTTAACAGAAGAGGCAGCACTCAACAATTAGTCTGAAGTTGTTCCATGATGGATATTTTTTCTTCTTTTTTTTTTAAACAGAGTTGTAAGTGGCTTCTGTTTCACTGTTCATCTAGACATTAGCAGGGCTATATATAATGCAAGTAACTTAGTGACAAGAAGCCCTTGTAACAATACACTGGAACTGTCAGGAGTCCACTACTTTTGTTACTTCTGATAACCAGAGATAGAGATGTCTTTTTTTAATGCTTTTGAATGACAGCCATAAAGACATAACTTTTTTTCAGGATTAAATTTCCCAGTAATACTAAAAAACACCAGGCAATCGGTGAAAAGAAGCAGGGTAATAATGTTCCAGAATTCAAAAAGTCCAAAGTGAAGGTGGAATAAAGGATTTCTGGAAAATGGTTAAACAAAAAAACCTACACAGACTAGTTCAACCTTACCGTGCCCAGGAAATAAATGAGGAATGATCTGGTAAGTCTTTCAGGAATGCTAAATAATGACCTAGCATGGTCTCCAAACTGAGCTTTTGTCTAGAACATAAAGATGCTTCTAGTCCATCTGCAGAAAAAATAACACTTCAGTATCAAGAGACAGATTAAAAATGTTTTTATGAACACATCTAAGAACAACTTGATCAACTCCCACTGAGACAACCTGATTAAGTCCTACCAAATTCAGTAGGACTTGAATGTGTACAGAAAAAGAAATACATTATTTATATTTTAAAATAAGTAAATATGCAGTTTTTATTAAAGTGTTTGATGTTACTTCCACTGAATGATTTAAAGGAATGAAATGCAGAAGCAATAAACATCAGCTCTACATAAGGCACACCTGTATTTTCCTTACAGAATTCCTTACAGAAAAATTCAAAAACAATTATTATAGAAAAAAAAGGAAATATAGCAGATACCTTGATAGAAGTTATATGAACTGCAGAACTAGTTCAAATAAGATTAGTTTTATTATACCAGAACACACTTAGTGCTATACTCAGCACTGAAATGAACTTTAATATTTCTTTTTCCTTGGAATTTCAGTAAAGAGAAAACAGTTCTGTGAAATTTGCTATTACTAACCAGATAACTGAAATATCTGGAACTGTAATAGATTATAAAACAAGCACAATCAATTCACATTCGAACAGTTTATTTCACTAGCACAGTTATTCAATTTTTAAAAATACTGCTTAATTTTGCATACATTCCATAGCTGCCCACTTACTGAACAGGTAATCAGCATATTTCTCATTAGCTCTACAGACAAAACGCGCCGGAGAGTGGGGGGGAAGTATGTTCAGAAAAAGAGATCTTTAGCAAGAACGAGATCTTTTTGAAATCCCAAGAATTAGCTAAAAACAAAAATCAGTAACCTAAATCCTTCAGAAGTTGGGAAAATAAGTGACCAAAAAATGTAAGAATTGGGAACATGGTGAGAATACTTAAAGGAAACACATAGGTGATATTGGGTGAGGTAATTTTTTAGAGTTATTTGGATAAGCCACATAGAGTTATTTGGATAAGAAGCCCTGCTTCTTAGCTCCACTGAAACGTTGAGAAGAGTAACACAAATATTTAATGAGCAAGAACTCTGAAATGCAAGATCTCCCATTCCTCAGCATAAAGCTGGTATTTCAAAGTTTCCCCCAAATAATGAAAAACTACTGTATATATGTATATATATATACATATATATATAAAACAAGAAAGTTAACAGCAGATGCGTCAGGACATCTAGAATATCACAGGACAACTGGCATGAAGGAAATCAAGCATGAAGTCCTTGTCTAATATGAAGCAAGCCTAGAAATACTTTACTGGATGACCAGATAGTCTGGTGTCCCATTTATATCCTGGACTTAAGAAGCTTTCCTGACAGAATACTACTGCAAAAGTAGATACCCCAACCTGGTTCAACCAGTTGGAATTTTCCCAATAGAAATGGACAATCAAAAAATTTTCCAGCTGGCACTAAAATCACAGCTATTTACCGGAGACAGGCTCTGTATATTAGAAATTTTCCTTGCTAATGATTCAGTCATCTGATGAATCCTAAGGCTGAAACAGGCTCACAGATGTAAAAAACATCACCATTTCCCTTTCTGAGGAAATCCATACTCTAAAACAGACAGGGAACCATAGCCTGTGCTGTACAGTAGTTCTTTCCTCACCTGACTGACCTTCTGTGGAGCCTGCTTCCTCATTCATGTATTGAGCTACCTTGCATGTCCAACTGACAAAAGTTGTTAAATCCTTCCAGTATGGGTTTCTCTCAAAAGCAAACAAAATTTCTTCAAGTGTACTATTAATTCTGAAATGACACAGAAAACAAGGTTACCATGGTTAAACCAGTGATTTCTTTCGAAGTAAATTACCTTGTGAACACATGCAGTTTCTCTGTAAATCTTTAGCTAAATTCTATTGCTAATTTATGCTTAGAGTGCCATTGATATACAGAAGAACTGAGGCAGGCAGGCTAATTGCAGAGTCCTTTGCTAAAGAAACAGTGGCATAGTTATTACATCACTGTAAGCATAACTAGACTTTACTACACAGGTCTGTGAACATTAAAAAAAGATAAATCTAAAAAGCCTTTTAAGAAACTTCCAAAAAAATGCTCTGATTCAAAAAGTAGCATTTTGAAATTGAAAAAAATTACTGAGAAATGCTTTCTCTTGTCCTGAAATACACCTCTGCATTAAAGAAAACGATTGCTTTCTCCCTGAAAAAAAAAAAAAAATCAAACAAAAAAACAACAAAACACCTCATATAAACACAGCACTGAGCTTTTCTTGCTCTCCAATGTTACCTAAACACAAGCCTCTATTCCTAAGGGCATTTGAGTTCTATCAGGTTTTTTGATGCTCAAAAAGGAGGAGATGTTAAACTAGTCCTCCTGGTTATTTCATAACCATTTACATACACCAAGGGAGGGAAGGCAATCAACCATAGACCAACAGCAAAAGGGCCAGGAAAAATGATATAAATTTTCTAATGTTCAAAATGTTATTAATATCTGTGGATTTAATCCCTACTGCCAACGCAGCTTGTGTAATTTCTGACAGATTCTTGAATGCTTAGACCTAATAGTTTTACTGCTTTAATAGCCAATGCTTCTGTCCATACACCTAAGTTTCTCATACACCTAAGTAATGTAGTTATCTTCTACACATGCTTAAATTGTGACCTAGGACATCTGTCCAGCATAAATGCAATTTCAATTAAACGCATTATGCTCATGCTTTACATTGCCAAGCAAGAATAATAAAATCCTATCCTATTTTAAAGCACTTTATCAATAAAGGAATTTGTCTCTAATATACTCTGATTTAACATTATTAAAGCTTGAAATCAGTAGAATTACTGAGTCATTGCAAATTACAATCAACTTAATAGAAAGATGGCAAAATAGAGAAACAGTGATCAGTTGATGTGTTCAGAAAGCAATCTGAGGCTGCAATACCCCTCCTAGTGCACTTCCTAGCTACCCTCTCTTTAATGTTTTCCTGTGTCTCCCAGGAGTCTTCCAGATCCAAGTTTCCAAGCATCCTGAGAAGCACAGTACCAGAGAGGTATAGGTATGTACCAGGAAGCAGGCTGAAAAGTAGCAGAAAATGCTTGGGTGTGAGAAGATAAAAAGGGAGAATAGACTTTTAGAATCCTAGATACCTGCCTATCCTCAGCCTGTTTCCACCCCTATGCTCCCAAATACCACTACTACTAAAAAAAAAAAAAAAAAAAAAAAAATCACCCTCTACCTTCCTGTTTGTGCTTATAAAAAATTGTTAACACTAGGTGGTAATCAAAAGAAAAAGCAGGGTACTAGTCAGGACCCTTATGTATTAGAAGGCATACAAGATACATACAGTGAAAAGAGCAGCTGTTCCTGACAAGAACTGAAATGGACACCCTCCTCAGATGGTGCCTCTGTGTTCAGCAATTGATTATTTTCACAGTAATAAGCATAATTTTCAGTTAGCTTCTCTTCTATTTCTTGCCATCCCAAATAACCATCCATTATGGAATCTGGCAGGCTCTGTTGTCCCTGAGTTACTTTTTGCAGAAGCAGGACCTTTCACAAGAAAGAAAGCAATATTTGAAACCAGTAAAAGGGAAATTCACCTGAGACTTTGGCCCTGCTTTTTAGATTTGTAATATTGATTATATTAAAAACCAACATAAAATGGATTAAATAAGCAGTCTTTCAAACCTTCTCAATTATTTTTTTTTTTTTTTTGAAGCCACAGCTACTTAACATGTCTAGAATGTCATAGCTACTCAAGAAACTCCGCAGGACCACTTATCCCTCGCTGCCAAGCACTTTATAATCAGTTTATTTAAATAATTATTTGCTACCCATCCACTTATTAACAGCAAATACTAAGTAGTAAGCTACAACCCCTGCTAATTTATTTTGTTTTGTAATAGTAATATAATTAAGGCACTGAAAGCTTTCAACATGAAAAAAAAAAAAACCAACAAAAAACCCCAAACCAGAAATACTTACAGATTCCTTTAGTGACTGGACCTGGGTACTTAGCCTGAAAGTCACCTCTGAGCCATTGCCAGGGCACATGTGTATTGCTAAAATGTCAATGTTGTCTGAGCTCTGTGGAAGTCTCAGGGTCTTCTCAAACATTGTAAGCATGTCATTGCATATATAGGAAGCATTACTCATAAACATCTAAAATTTAATGAATATACGGTCACTTTAAAAATGAACTTGGTGTGAAGGAACAGATTTAATTCACTCTCCATGTTAATTCTCACAATGAAATGTCAAAAGGCAAAAAAGTACAGAGTAAAGTTGGACCAAAACGCTGCTGAATAGCAAGTGAAATACTCAGCACATACTTTTTATCCCCTCAAAATAAGCCTTTGCAGCTTTATGCAAATTAATATACAAACATTAAATAACAACATACCTGGTTTAGCTCCACAAAGAGCTTTCTGATGTCTAGATGAACGAATCCATCTCTTTGGGCAAAGGGAATCAGTTTTTCCAGGCTATGCAGAGCTTCTGTAAGACATTTCCCCACACACCCCACATAAAGAAAATATTTAACCTACAGAGTAATTCAGAGACAGTATATTAGGAATCATCCTTCTAGGAAGGAAAATTGTGCATGACACGGTTTAAAAATACAGCAGTTACAGAGGCACGAAGGTTCCACTATGGTTTAGATGTCAACTCTGCCCAAAGCACTCCATCATTTTGCACAAAATATGCACACAGTTGCACTCTGCACTAAGAAGCAAAGACTACTTCCCCCCTGCACCACCACTAAGAAAGTTTGATCAAGACAAGGCAGAAAGAAGAGACCAGTCTTCTTACACCAGCAAAAGCATGACGCTATTCCCTTTCAGTTATATCAGAATAGCTCCAATTACTTCAGTGAGCTTTCATGATTTTCAGGAAAAGGAAATGAGGTCCTGTGTGGGCTTCTAGCTATTGAATGCTGTAAATAAACTTGGATTCTTTCCATATATAACTATTGATTTAGCCAGAAAATTCTTCTGAAATATGGAAAGAACTAATTCCTCAAGCTCCCAAGCAAAACTAATCTCCCCCTTCTCAAAAAAAAAAAAAGGCAACCACAGAAATGTTACCAGGTCATGTTAGGAAGCTGCCAAACCCAGCAGCCCTACAGAGGTGAGGCTGCAATAGCTCCATGCCCCCAGGTCCAACCAGCAGCAAGTCTGGACAGGTAGGCACACAAACTAACACATAAACAGTAAATGAACATGGCTGGCCACACAGATCACCTCGAACCAACGCACACAAACAGCACCAACAGCTTCACCCTGTTCACCTCCCTGGTTGGTCAACATGGTGGTCTGTTAGAGGGAATACAGTGTACACACAGTGTGGATCCACCACAGCAGCTGGGCTCAAATATACAGTCTGCCCAGCAGCTGCCCCTGGATCCCAGTCTCCCTCCCCATTGTTGGCACCTGGGCATACGAGCCCTTGAGGCTGCAGCCCTGCTCCAGTTTCTGATACAGATGAGCTTGCTCACACACAGAGTGGATCCCTGCAATAACTGCTCTCAGATACACAGGCCATCTAGCAGCTAGTCCTGGTCCCTCAGGTGCTTCACACATATGAGGTACGCAAACAGATCTCTGAGTCAATCCTCAGACCCATGGTCTCTCTGGTGTTTGCCTAAACCCCCTGGTCCCTCTCATAGCTGACGACTCCTCACTATCAAAGAAGCGCACACCTCCATAGCCCCCAGGTCACCTCACCCACCCTTCAGCCAGCCCAGCCTGCTATTCACTAGCAGCCACATACTGATATGCCCACCCTCACTCTAGTTTCTGGCACCACAGACACACAGGTCCCACCCCATTTGCTGGCACTTGATTTCACTCACTCCAGTTCTTCCAGGTGTTCCTATGGGCCCCTATACATCCCACGGTCTGACCTCAGTTGCTTCACACAGACCCACATACATATACACAGAATAGAGTCCTCACCCAGGGAAAGAGTTAGAAATTAAGTTTTAACAAGAAGGCAGGACAGCTTGCAGTGGTCAGGTGCAGGGCATGGCCAGGCAAGCATATTAACCAAGCAGCCTGTTTATATGTGAGCAGCCCCTTTCATCACCTTGTTTCTGTTTTCCTGTACTTGTTCCTCTCAAACCACCTAGATCACTTCCACTCCACCACTTTGGTTCCTCTTCCAAACCTCCCATACTAAGTGTGGTACAGTCCCAAACACTCTTTCCATGCTTCCCATGAGTCCCATACCCCTAGACAGTAAACCCCTCAGTCTGTAAAGTGACCCAGCCTTGTGACATGGTACTGTTTGGGAATCTCTCACTTGCCATTGTTCCTGTATGTTCCTTTGTGTGGGTGAATATGAGTATTTTACCACATAAACTGGCAGGGAAGATGCCCAGCTGTAATAAGTCAGTCTAACTCCACCACCATGAAGAAAGGAATAGTATATAGGCAAAATTGTGTAGCAGGCTTCAAAATCAACCCATCCTAAAAACAAGACTGCAGAAACTATCCTGAAGTTCCAGGGGTGTCTTGCAGGTTTGGGTGCAAATACATCAGGATTCAATAATACAACTAGTGGTAGCAATTCCGTGCAGCCATGGGCTATAAAACAAAACCCACAAGACAAAAATTACACCTTTTGGTCCAATGACCTTAACATGGAAGATAAACAATCAAATTTCATATTAAATATCTTAAAAGTGCATCTTTTGAAAATTATGTTGAAGGAGTACTTGTTTTCTCAAGAGATCTGCTCCCTGCTGTGCAGTCAGTCCTTATTCATTTTTAGAGGCTAAAGAGAATTTACAGTTTAGTTCAGTTAGCTGATACAACTAAAGGTTGTGTTGGATTCTATAATTTTTTTGCCTATCAACAAGAGAACTGCTCACTAAATTCCCAGAGTGATCAGCTATAAAGCCATTAAAGGCAAGGAGCATACATATGTCATACAACATAACCCAAGGAAAGTGGGTTTTGCTGTCATCACCGATGCTGTAATGTGACCTGCACAATCTTTACCCCTAGCAACGATGCACAGGACTAAAATACACAAAACTTGCACCACAGTCTGTGTCAGTTTCCAACAGTGATCTTCAAACAAGAAGGTTTTATTTGCAATCTGAAGACATCTGAGCTAGAAATCAAGAACAAAATTGCACAATTTCAGTGGCATCTTGGACAAAATTTGTACTTTTAATATATTTTCTTCTTTAGTGTAAAGCCATATAAAGTAATTCAAGACTATCAATGTCCCCAAAAAGACCAAAATGTTTTTCACACGCCTAATTACAACTAATACAAGTGTTCTTTCTATATATGCCCACATTATAATATTGCGGGTCTCCACTACAAGATTTCACAGGAAGATAACTTGTCGTGTCCCCCGTCCCCCCGTGTCGTGTGTGTCCCCCCCTTTTTTTTTTATTCTAGATGTGTGTGGACCTTGTAATATGATTGCTTTGCTGACCAGCTCCTGGGTACAATGGTGCTGGCATCACACAATCTGAGTCCTAGCACAATATGTAATGCTATAAATATATTCCAAACCTGAAAGTCATGATTGCTGAACCGACATATTTACAAGAACTTTATGGGAGCCACTTCATCTTGTTCAGTCAAACAGCTGAAAACAAATCCAGTTCTCCAGCTCTTTGTAAAATACACCTCCACTTGCCCCAAGTTCTTCAGTACTGTCCCCTGTCTTCTAGGAATGGCATCTTCCGCTTCCTTCACCATCAGACTAGCTTTGTGTCCAAAAGCATAGAGAGAAAAGAAACCTGCCTCTGTGCTTCACAGCCCTCAGTTAAACCCTTACTTTGCAATCAGAAAAGCCGTATGTCCAACTCAACATTTTGCTTCACTTGCAATGACCAGCCAGAAAAGTCAAGATGCATCTAAATCTAAGACTAAGACTTTTTGTTCACACATGCATGACTGATGGTGTGAGAAACTTCTCAGGCATTGATAATTTTAATTTTTATTAAGCAGGCTCTTTTTCTTGAGTTAGATCTTTAAACAACAGCCACAGAATCATACAACATCAGATAACATGCCTAAGGAAATAGTTTTTTCCTGATATGAGAAGTGAAAACAGGTATTATGTCGTGTTCTACTGTCACTACGAGAAGCAAAATTTTAGGAATTTAAAAGCTGCTGTAGATATCTAAGCGTGACATGTATTAAAGCCCAAATGCCTTCCTTGAGATAGGAATGTTATCCATTTCCCATGGATATTCCGTGGAAGCCATTTGAGTGCCAGTAATGAATAACCACCATGCACAGCTTTACCTTCAGTGAAGTACAAATACTGCACTATTACATTCCTTATAGCTCCATCTACCAGAAGCAATCTCTTTGTAACAGGCCATTGAGGTACATCATGAAGTACAGACTGCATTCTCTCCAGATGCATGATTCTGCAATCAGAAGAGATAGAGCACAGAAACATCGTGTACTACAAACAAAAAGGTAAAGTTGATGACAAATTATGAGGCTTTTTTGTTGTGCAGTCACTATATCATCTACTTTGCAGTTTCTTACAACAGCAGTATAGTAGTTTCCTTTTTAAAAAAAGGAACTGAATGCCAAAATGTACTCTAAATTATTGAACAATTTGACTGCAGTCTCTTAACAGTGGATAATGGATTGTATCTTTCAGATTTATCCTCAGATGTTGATTTGTATAGTGTGGATCACATCTGCTCCAATGAAGGAGAGTTTTTGATATGAACAAGTAGAGCCATTACAAGCAATGCCAAATTGAGACCAACATTATAACTCCCAGAAGCAATGCAAGTCATCCGATGTGCAGTTAGAAAGAGGGAAGTATCAATCAGTTCCCGTGCTCTGCCACGGACTTCATGAGGCTCTGCCAACTCATACAAACATTAACTCCCTGTACCTACAACTTTCAAGTCCTGTGTAGAACCTTCCAGTTCATTTTTAACGAGTCCTTTTGGTTTTTTTATACATGGGGAAACAGAGCTCTTAAAACACTTTACTTTGCAAAAATCACCCAGAACAGTTGTCTTGATTTTATTTTAAAACATATGCTTTGAATCAGAATACCTGAAATTAAAACACAGTCAATCTTTACAAACTTGTCCTGAAATGAGAATTAAGTAATTTCCAAAGTTGCAACAAAATAGATTTCTACTAGATCAGTGACCAACTGCTAAAAGAATAACTATACTGTACAGGGAGATTGAGACTGCTTCATTCTGAACAAGTGCAGAATGTATGGCTATATCTTCATATAAACTGCTTACGTTTGCATTAAGCGATAAGCCAAATGGGCAACTTGAAATTCTAAGAAATTTTCAATTACAGAATAAAAAATAAAAACACAAAAGAGACAAAAATCAGAAATCAGTTAAAGGTAATGTGAAAAATAAATGTACAAGCTGATCCGAACTTTGTAAGACAACTTGCAGAAAGGTAAGTGTAGCTTACAGATCGTGAGATGCAGTATATCCTTCAGAAAAGTAAGCATCCGACTTCTCATTCCATTGCTGGATCAGGGTATTTATCTCCAAAAAAAGTTTCTTGGCTTGCCCGTCATCTAGAAACTGAGACATTAAGTCAGCTATGATTCTTTCAAATTCCAAAAGGACTTTCTGAGAGAGCCTGCTGCTGCTGAACCATTGCTCAAATACCTGGCAGATTGAATGCAAAACAGAAAGCACCTTTTTAGAGAATCATTATTTATTCAATATACAGAATTTGAATGTCTTTAAAAAAAAAATGACAGCAAAATTTCTCCCTAACAATGTGTCTAGACTCTGAAATGACTGGCCTTACAAGAGCTGATTTTCAATATTTTGGACTAACTTGCAAGTTGCAACATAACATGCCATATGATACAGAGAGCTAATGTCCTGTGCTGTGCTGTCCTTGCCCAAAGACCCAGGAATGGTAAAAAGATGGCCTAAGACTGAAACCAGCCAAAAGCAGACCTCCTCCACTGTCAATTACTTTGGCTTGCTTTCCCTTACAGGACTTCTGCCTACACTACCAACATAATGAAAGGCAGCAGCCTCAACATTTTTGGGGTCCCATTACACAAAAAGATGGAGAAGGAGCCCGTATGCTTCTATTGTGTAGACTAGAATAAGGGATACAGAGGCCTGGCCAAACCTATTGCTGTCCTTTCCACGAACATTACATTATTTTTTTTTTTTAATGCCAAGTGGTTCTAACATTTTTTACTGTTAAGAGATACCCTGTTCACCAAGGGAATTCCCAGTGGTCAGCAGTACTTCAAGTTGCCATTATAAGGGTGTCAGGTCTTGTGGAAAGTTTTAAAATCATGGCTGAAGTTATTACTGGATTTTCCTACAGCTACAATAAAATCAGTGCATTCATTTTGGCAATCGCATTAAATTATTACTTCAAGCCATCATACATCAGTGAAACCTTTATCAAGATAGAAATCAAAGGCTACATTTCTGAGGAAATACACGATAAGCTTTACATGCTTTCTTTAGATGATATTACAAACATCTCCAGAGAAGCTCAATGCACAACTGATTATTTTTTTTTTAATGGGAAAAAAACCCTCACCAACCATATTTCAGTGGAAAAACAAACACCAGCATTAGGGCAGCTAGGAAAGTGTTTTCCTTCAGAAACACCTGAATGGTTTATCCTTTTCTCCATGCAACTACACATATGTCATCATAGAGACTGCATGCCAAGCTCTTCTTCCAGAGCAGAAATTTAAGATACTGTGCTGGAGTTTTACTGTCATCATTTCAACATGCTTCAACCACTATTGCCAAAGATAGTGGAGGGGAATTAAAAATAAACAAATTATACAATATATCAGTGGAGGCCTGTAGTCTGCTTTCAGTTTTGCCCAAAATTCAGGCTCAGACGGGGACAGTAAATAAATAGGTCTTCCTTCTGTCAGGCCTCTGCAATGCACTATATTTGACTATATTCCCTATTAGATTTCAAACCTGTATTTGAGTTAATGAGAAAATCTGATGAAGTGGACATGTGGTGATAGATTATACTTCTACTGTAACAATTCTTTAAAAGGATTACTTTGTCTTATTAGCAAGATGAAAAAAAATCACAACAATAATATTTAATAGACAACTCAGATCTTTTAACTGAGTTACTGTTGACAGTCTACATGCAAACATTATGAATTTAATCTATTAACTTATTAAAGTGTACCTGTGCATAAAGTCTGAGCTTGCTGACAGCACGAACAAGATACAATTTGGCCTCATGCCATGCAGAAATACAGTCCTCTTCATTATTCTCTTTGTTTGCTTCATCTTCTATCACAGTGGATAGAGCAGAGCACACAAACTGCTCCAGTGTCTCTCCTGTGGGAATCTGGCAGGGACATAAGAAATTAATGAGTATCTCAAAAGAGCTGTTGAGTGTTATCTCTGCTATCAACTTACTTATCTGGTGAAAAAAAAAGTATCACATAGCTTCCTTTGGTGAGAACAAAACCCATTTAATCCAGCCTTATATTCTGAGTGCTTCTTCAAAGAACTCCACGTGCAGAGTGCTGTCTGTTTAAAATACCAGTGGCCCCATTAGGGTGCTCAAACAGCAGGCAGAATGATGAGGCTTGTATATGCAAGGAATTTTCACCATGTGTCTGCACCAGTGTTGCTACTTCTATAGTCATTTGCATGCTGATGCTGAACTAACTTGACAATGATACAATGCACCCACACTAGAATAAATATATCAAAGCAACTTCACAAGTATAAAAAATACTGATGTAAAAAGTATTCAGTAGAATGATACATTTCAACCAAGGATTACATGCAGACTAGTTTTAAATTGAAGTTGGCAGGTTTCATCAGTGTGGCCATAACACCAGATTTTTTTCCTCATACCCCGACTTCCAAATTCCATGTTGAAAAATTTATTATTCCAAATCATACAAATATTAAAGCATACAAAAATAATTCAGCATATTTTAATTCTCCCTATTAATATTTTTCTGAGACCCTTTACATCTTAACTCCTTTCAATTGTGACTAGAAAATTTAAGCAGATGTTTTAACACAAAACAAGCAGGGACACTACATACAGAATTGAAGTGCTCAGAACAGGTATTGTCCAGGCTTTCATATTTCCTTTCATACCTTTTAATGGTCTCCAGTGCCTTAACACAAGCACACAATATCAAGATATTAAACAGCTAACAAGTGAGTTCCCTGGGATTACATAGCCAACCATAGCTACCAGGCTGCAATCAAATTCAGTTCAGTTGATCAAACTGGCCATCACTGATCTTTCATTAAAATGCTTCAACTTTTGAGTCAAGGGGTTTTTTATAATTTATCTCTTTGTGTAAATCAGCTATTTTCATTACAAGCTTTTCTGGAGTACAACTTTAGACTGTAGCTGTCAAAGAACAAACATATTTCAGATAAATACCAACATGTTCTATTCAAAAACTGTGGACTTCAGTAGAAATGTGGAAGACGTTTCAAGTTTTCTGCAGTTCAAAGCAGATCATCCTAACAGATCACTTTCGTCTAGAAGACAGGTTAGAAAGCGCTCTCTGAGAAAAGAGATTTCCTTCAAAATTTGACACATCACTGGTATATTTGAATAGCTCCACTGAGACAATTCATCAGTCAAGTATATTCATATCAAGACTGCACTGCTGAGAAGAAAGAACTCTTGATGTGTTTTAATTTATGGACAGAAGAGACAAGCATTCTTTGTCTAACATACCAGATGAAAAATGTTACCTGCCAAATTAATCCAGGCAGCTTCAAATCTAGGACTTAGTTTAAAAACTTAGTGGAGAAAACACCAGAATTCTCTACAGGACCGGATAATAAGCTCAGGACTTTGCCATGCTCAATGGTGACTTCAGAGCAGCATAAATTCACTAATGTACACAGCAAGACCTATCAGGATCTTCATGTGCAGAAATTTCAGCTGAAGCTAAATACATTTATTTTGATGGGAATGAATCCAGAATATTTAGCAGTCTTGTAGCTGTTTCACAAATCTAAACTGTAACTGAAGCTTTCATAAGACATAAAAACATCCCTTGAGGATATAAGTCAAAACAAAGATAAAAGGAGGATGCTGAAATTTTCAAGTGATTTACCTTTGTTAATTGTGCTGTATAACTTAGCAGCTTCTCAACATGAAGATCATCAAAACCAAACCTGGATTTGAGTTCTGCTCTCACAGCATGTGGATTCCACAAGGCATCCCTGAGAGAAAGATTATACTGAAAACCTGAAAGAAAGAAAAACTTCTGTTTATATCACCCCTGCATTTTGTTCATTCTGTTTCTTGATGATTCATACTTGGTGAGAAACAAGTACCATGTTTCTAGTTTTTTTTGGGGTGTGGGAACACCTGTGTACCTAAACACCAATTTCACTAAGATAAAATCCATGATTGCAATAGTAGTATGGCAAGGTCATAACAATGGTGAGATTCCCCTGCAGAGCCATTGCCAGCAGGGTGGCATTCTGACCTGTGTGTCTAATTCTGCATGTAGACAGCAAATATGTGTGTATGGGCTGGATATGAATCATTGCTGAGAGGGAGAACACCAGGAGAATACCAGAAGACCCAGGGAATTCAAGTCCAGCTTCTGTGTAAGGGCTCCAACACACACCTTTGTACCACTTCAGTCTTCATTTTGACAGGTGAAATGGGATTTAGACTGCATATAATTCTTAGCCTGACCTTCCGTGCAGAGCAGACAGCTGCACCTAGAATCTAATCATGTGCCACCAGACAGTTTGCCAATGAAACATGTTCCTGACCTTTTCTTGAGGAATTGTCCTGGGGCCAGCCTACTTTCTCCAATTAAACTCATCTCCCATACTCAAGTAGCAGATGGGGAAACATAGCCCTTCAGCAGAATTTACGATAACAGAAGAAAGAAGCTTGAAGGAAAACAGCCATAATGCTTACCAAGTATATCCAAAACAAGAGGCTATACTTCTATAAAATGGAAGAAATTGTCCTTTGTAGTGATTTAGTCTCTCCAAAATTCACCACTGAAAGATCACTCTAAACTCTATATATTAGACCAACATGCTTTGCTTATCAAAGTTTCTGATGAAATTTAGTTATTAGCATTTAAAAAACATCAGGTTTAAAACTTTAAGCTAAACCTAAAAACATTTAAAAAAAAAAAAATCAGTAAAGAAATAGGTTAGCACTACAGCAATTTATGTCAACTCTTAGAGCTTTTACATTAGGAATTTGGCAGAAGCTCAGTTACTGCTATCACATATTCCCAGCATGCCTACAAAGTACTTCAAAGAAAGCCTGAAGCAAATTCTTTACCTTCTAAGCTACTATCCTGTACCAATGCAGCAGTTAGATTCAGTGCTTTTTTCACCACTTCATAGAAATTTTGGCCCAATGGCATCATAGCTAAATCC
This sequence comes from Falco peregrinus, assembly GCF_023634155.1. NCBI lineage: Eukaryota > Metazoa > Chordata > Aves > Falconiformes > Falconidae > Falco > Falco peregrinus. Next base: position 82,131,425 of record NC_073723.1, read on the forward strand.
TTCAATGATGGTAAGGTACTGAAAGTGAAACATAAGCCAAAAATCAAGCTTCCTATACACCCAGAAAAACTGAAAGGGCCTGGTGGAAAAAGATGACATTCAAGCAATTGCACATTAAAATAGTTGGTTATATTGTTGAAAAATTAACATTTTTTCAAATTAGACTTTTCATGAAAAAAACCACAAGTTGAGATTTTACAGTTAGTGTTTCACTCAGTTTTCATTAAGGAAATGTCTCGTAAAAGGACCAATGTTCTTTTAAACAAACAAAAAAAAACACCAAAACAAAAACAAAAAAAGAGAGAGAGAAAAAGAGTTCAAAGTGAGAGCAAAACCACCACAAGCATTATCCCAGTTATCCCCATAACAAGGCAGGGTGGACACAAAATACTTACATTTTACTTTCAGTCTGCAGGGAAAAAAAGAACCTTTAAAGCAACAGAACAGTTATTCTCACAACAAACTAAACAAAACATATTTCAGAACGCATTGATAAAAATATATCTATTGAACTTCTTACAAGTCCCAGTCACCTTCACTGTGAAACAAACTTCCTTGCTTATGTAGTTGTAAATTAATAAAGCTTATGTCAAATTTACCAGTTATTTCCTATATTCTTTTTATGGTATGCAAATAAGAAACTCATTTTGTTAGAGTGGATCAGCAATCTCCAACACGAGAGGAAGAAAAAACAAAACAAAAAACCCCAACATCATTTAACTTCACCAAGTAGATGTGAAAAGTCTCTTTTAAGTACCTCAGAGACACAGCAAGCATGGTACGGCCCAGGAAGTGGGGGAAGTTGTAAATTTGGGTACCTTTCTGCTGACTAAATTCTACCCGAGACACGACCTCTAGAAATGTATGTTAGTAATACAAAGCTAGTCCAGAAGAGAGTATTGTTTTTGTGGTTTGCTTGCTAAATTGATTATGGCAAATTTGGTCATCGAGGGGCATCAAAGTCTTATAAAAAAATCAAAGCCCAAACATAAACATCTGAGTGCGCCCTTATTAGTTCTCTTGTGCGTTGAAACCTAGCTGGCAACTAAGCACCTACACAGCTGTTCATTCATTCCCTTCTCCCATAAGACAGGAAAAAAATAAAAGGCAGGTGAGGACTTATGGATCAAAACAATAACAGTTTAATACAGGGGTCCTCAAACTACAGCCCGTGGGCTGGATACAGCCTCCCAGGGTCCTCAATCCGGCCCCCAGTATTTACAGAACCCCCCCGCCCCGCCCCCCCACCGGGGGTTGGGGGGGAAACCAAGCTGCCGCAGATGGCTGCCTGCCACTTCATCCGCGTGCCGGCCCCCTGGTTAAACAGTTTGAGGACCCCTGGTAACAGGTAAAGGAAAAGTTGTGCATGCAAATGAAACATAACAAGGAATTTATTCACGACTTCCCATCAATAGGCAGATGCCCAGCCACTTCCTGGAAAGCAGGGCTCAGTATGTGTAACAGTTATGTGGGAGGAAAAACACCATAACCATGAACACCCTCCACTTTTTTATTTCCCTTCTCCCTCTATCTGTGCTATAGGCTCAGGGTAGAGAAACCACTGCTGAGATTATATTAACAGATTAATAATGTGACCCAGCACAGCAGCCAGTAGTTGCTGTTGTCTTTGTTTACCACTGCTGAAGAAGAAAACAATAACCATAACTTTATAATCAAGTTCCTGTTTTACCTCAGGAACATTCAGACTCAGTTTGCAAATCTTTCAGAAAAGACCTTCGCTTTTGAAATTAAGTACTATGAGCACAGCTAATACAGCTTTGCATGTTAATAGTTCAGAAAACTAGCTGGAATAAGGTTACAAATTACTCGGGCATAAAGGAGAAAAAAAGATTTTAAAAAAATCTAGGCCCAACACAGTTGCAATCCATGTTGTCATCAAAGGAGACTTATTTCCCAGTTTAAAAAAAAAAAAATGCAATCATATAATTCATATCTTTTTTATTGGGAAAAAGGTGGTGGAATGCTAAAGGGTGACAGATCAGCACAGTAATTTCCATTTAAAGTCTTTGAGCCTCTGCCTCCTTGTAGGGTAAGGCTGGTGAAGTTCATGGCCAGTCTTGCACAGGCAGCTGGATTCAGTGGCTTCTTCTAGCCTTATAAATATGTTAATTGACTACAATGACAATTACCTATCAACATACTACAGCCAACTGCCTACTCTGGCAAATATATTCCTGACTTTTTCCTAACAATCCCCTTATTTTACTGGAAATTCCTGTAGATAATTGTCTTAGTCTGTGCTTTTGATACCAGGTCTTCCTCTGAATCTAGCTGTCCTTTACCTGAGGCAGAAAACCTTCATATTCAGAATACACTCTGGGTTTTTTCTTACTGCTTCACTTCTTGCAAGACAGCAACTAATTTTGATAACCAGAGGCTTGAGAAACAAAATAGAGTAATTTTCCTGATATTGTCTAGGTGCTACATACATATTAAATTGATTAGAATCCAAACTATCATTTTCTTAAATTCATATATAAATATTCTGTCTTTCAAAGACTCCCAAAGCACATTACAAAGTTCAAAGCCCAATTATGTGATGGGATAGCCTTTGCTAACACAAAGCTACTTCTTGGACACTCCTAAAGAATCTCTGCTGAGTTTGACAGAGATGAAAAATACAGTTAATGAAGGAATCAGAATGACTTAAAACTCCTACTACGCTTCTATAAAAGCGGAATCTGATAAACCAAAGAAAATTTCAGCCTGTTTACACTGATAAGGATGCTTATTTTATTAAATAGCCAGTGAGAAGAACAAGAATTGCAGGTAAAATATTTAAACTGAGCACTTTTAAGAATGTAAAAGTACTTACTTTTGAATAACTTTTAGAAACTGTGCTACAGCAGCTAACTCATCTTCTGTATAAAAGTTATCCAATTCAAGGTAAGGGAGTGAATGCAGAAAGTTCCAGAAATATGGTTGCTTGTACAGGCTTTCTGCTCTAGAAATCATTTCCTCCACTTCATTCAAATCCATCTTTATGTGAAGAAAACATTTACACAAAACACTTCCATTAACAGGATAAAGAGGTAGTAGGTGCCTGTTATTTCCCCTACCCCAGCCTTCTTGAATTTTAAATGCATAGAAATGCATCTCTAGCTTTGGTATTTCACCACATTATTTTGGTGGTACTTTGAACTTATGACAGCTTTGTTTCAGATGCCTTTCCCTACTATGATGGAAAATGGATCTAGGAAAAAAGTTAATCAATCTCTACTCAGAAGGGTAACTCTTTGCCAAAAAGAAGAATTATCTTTGAGATCTCAAACACAAGGAGCTCTTTAGCCCTCTAATGAATTTCTAAGTCTAGGGTATAAAGACCCGGGGACTGCCAGGGACATGCGATTCTTGCCTCACAGCTCCTTATGGAGTGTGGGGGGGGCTGTGAAATAACAATTTATAAGAACGGCTCTTGAACTGACTAGGGTAAAAATCACTCTTTTATAGAACTACACTACCAGATGCCTACACAAAACATAGGTTCTATCACACTTGTTTATTATGCAGTCTTTGTTTCTCTAAATTTATGTTTCACTAGAGGTCTTTTGGATAATAGTAACATGAGCATGGTTTATACAAAAAGAAGCTTGTGTATACAAGCTCTGTTACCAATAATGATAGGCTGCTTTCAACTGTTTTCTTAATATTTGTAATTACATTATTATTATTTTATATTCCATTTCTGAAATGAAATTTCTTATTGATACAGGTCCATTCAATCAAGCATCATGAGCAATTTAAAAGTGTTACTATAAAAATGATATCTAATTTCAAGTTATAAAATGGAAACCTAAGTTCCATGAAGTAGCAGTTACAATCAACCAAATATGGAGAAAAATAATTTTAAACTATTTTTAAAGTGAAAACAGTCATCTGTGAAAGTTACAAAACTAGCGGTAATGGAGATCCACTACTGCGCCCATTCAGCCTTCCTTTTTCTGTTGAGAACAAAGGGTGAAAGAACTAATGCGTTAGGGACAGCATAAAGACCAAACTCATGTCACACAAACTGCCAAACAGATTCTGGAAGGAATCATGTTACTTCTTGCATATTTGTCTTCCTACACCCCTGCTTGAGTCTGCTTGCCATATCACAAATTCAAATTCAAAGTAACCTCACCCAAGCAAAGGGCTCATCTTTTCAATCTCACTGCAGTTCTTTTTTAAGTTTTGGGTTGCCTTTTTTTTTTGGTGGGGGTTGTTGATTTGTTTGTTGGGTTTTTTTTTTTAATGGTAAGTACACACTAGAGTTCCTTGCAAGACATTTTGTAATATGATTTTATACAGCTAGACAAAGTCTAGTGGATGGACTTTGAAATTGCTCCTAATGAACAACTAGCTTTCAAATAGCTGTGGATATTAGCTATTAACAACCTGGACTGGTTTAAATCAGTAATCTAGAAACCAGTGAACCTCTATCAAATTTACAAAACAATTTTTTACCTCAACAGCACACCAATTTTGTTTTTTAAAGATAGTTTACTATAACTTGATAGGTTACAAATTTCTGACCATTATAATAAAGATGCCTCAATATCCAGAACTGTAATTTAGCAATAGACTGTAAAAATACTTACAGTAAGAAAAGTGGTGATGTTATGGAGCCCTGTAAAATCAAATATTTTTCTTTACAGAGATGCATTATTAAATTCAGAATAATCAATTTTATAAGCAATAACAAGTAGTGCACAAAGGGCATTTCTACAGGAGTAAAGGCATGTGAAACAACAAATAACCTAGAAAGTGATCCAAATGATTTTCTGGGCTTTCTGATACTTTTACTATTGTAACAAAAATAATTTAAAAGAAATTGTTTACCATTCACTTCTCAGTGTGGCAAAAGAAACACTACATGAATGTACTAGCTCCCAAACAGCCATGAAAATGACTGTTTCACCTAAATCTTTATATTTGAAAACTCAGCCAGAAAGGCAGGGTAGTAGTAATATGCCTTAAATGTCCACCTGCTACAGAAGCAAGGCTGTGCAGTATGGGTGGGAACAGAGCAGAAACAATAGACATTGGTTTTTGAAGTCTCACTTTTTTATTGAGAGAGTGACTTGTTTGCTAAAGGTCACCAGGTGTGAGCTACTGAGATTTTTCCATCCCTATACTCTCCAGTACAACAGAAAAACCTGGGGAGAAAGACTTGAAGCCTGATAAATTACTTCTGAATGCATGCTAGACCAAGTAACCACGTGCTTAGATTATTAATCCTTAGCTTTAAACCTTTCCCCTCCCAGTACTTTTTTAACTACCAAGTAGGAAAACAAGGGCACAGTTTTAGAAATCTAACTTTTTTTTCTGATAATTTTATGGCAGCCACAGTAATAGTAATCATAAAAGTAGGGTTTTTTCAGATTAACTAAAATTTTAGTTTGTTCATTTTATTTTTAAGAGTGTTCCTTTGTTTGATGGTTTATCACTACCTGATAGACAAATCAATTCATTATTAGAAAGATCACAGTTTACCTGAGAACTTTGAAGTTTCCTCCCATAGCTTTTCCAGAGCCATCGCTTTCTCTGTGGTCTCAATAAATCCCTTTGCAAGTTCTTCTACCTCTTTCATGAAGTCTAGATCAGGTCCTGTGAATCTCTCTGGACCACTTCGGATGCCTGCAGTACTTTTTTACAGAAAGAAATGGAACAGAGGATGTAATTACAAACTGGAAGCAAGTTTTAAGCTTTTTTAGCTGAAATTTTAGCTGAAAAATGTGTATATACTCACAGCAGTATTCTGATTTTTTTTTAAATTATTACACATTTACACAACTTTCATTTAGTTAAATTCATTAGCGTGAAAGTTGCAGCTTTAAGTCTCAAAACCTCAGGAAAGAGAGCAGTTTAAAAATTCTGAGCTGGAGCCACTCACCTACACCAGTAAAACAATTCTGGCAACAGCCAAAGACAGACACATTCAAAGAAGTCTTTGGTGTTTCTGAACACACTTAACTTTTCTCCCCTGGTTTATCATGAGTCCAAGTCATAGTTCTTTGATAGCCTGTACCCTGAAGTTCAAGTTTTCCTGTTGCAGGTAAGGCAACACACTGCAACCAGAACAGGTAAGTTGGTCAATGTCACCAAATACAGGTTAAGTCCCTCTTTCTGGGCCCTGAAGAAAGTTGGCATTTCCTTTTTAGTTAGTTTACTAAGCAACAGAACTATGATAACAATTCCACCACCTTAGCAAAAAAATGCCCACACTAACAAACACGCACATTCCACTTGACATGCTCCCCAAGGCACCCTTCTACTTGAAAAGTGAGAATGGCATCTCTGGCTACACATTTTTGCCCTATGCTGACTCACACACTTTCAGTGTCCATTGTAAGGAAACCCTATACAGTTTGTATTTGAGCTACGACAACTTGTTTTTTCAAATACACACAGAATCTATAAAAATAATGTCTAATTATCACTACTGGCTTTCCTCTGATTTTAGCTTACAGCTAAAGTTTGTTATCACTATTATCTCTATCGTACTACCATCTGGTGGTTACTCGACAGCACAACAATTTTCTAACAATAAAATAAAATCAGAAGTCAAAGAGTCATTTAAACATTACTTTACAGGACAAAATTACTTAGACTCTCCTAAGGCACCATAAACAATGGAATAATCATCTTTAGCATGTCATTAGGCAGTTGAATTCTGGTTTATGTTATAGGAAGTTCAAAGGATCTTAAAGTGAAATCTTGTGCAGCAAAAACATTGCTATTTTTCATTATAGGCACAATTAACTGTCACATAAGCACCAGTTACAAAAATATAGTGAGTTACATTCCTTTCTTGTCAAATTTGTATCTGAATACTAGTTTTCAGCACAATTCTTACTTATTAGTAAAGAAAAATCTAATGAGACAGATTCCTAAACCAAAGAATCAGCCACTGCTTTCTGATTCTTTCATTTCTCTCTCCCTCCCTCCCCGATGCTCATTTGTTTAGACAGCCACCAAGCTGTCTGCAACTTTAGACTAAGAGATGAGAAAAAAATTTAATCTTAAAACAATCAAGTTCTTGATTGTTTCAGTGCAGCTTATTTTGATCCCAGCTTGGCAAATAGCCAGTAGGATTTTGGAAAACTCTTTCACCAGCTTCAAACTTCAACGGCTTAAAGTAAAAAAATTCCTCACTACATTTTTTTTTCTCCTTTTAAATGGAGTTTTAAAAAGCAGGTTTCTGTTGCTCAAAGGGCAGCTTTTTAGGTGATTAACAGCTAGGCTTTAGCTATTGATTTTGAAAACCACCACATAAATTCCAGTGTTACCAACACACCTACTGCCTGAAATTTCAGACAGCTAGAAACACTGGTATTTGGCAAAGAACAGGAACGCTAACTACATACTGAAAACTTTCTAGCACTGCGCTTTTTGAGCATGAAAAAGTGGCCAGCACTTGACCAGAATAACAACCACCACATTGGTTAAAACACAGATCCAGTCAGAACTTAAAAAATAAATAAATGAAACAACCCTAGCTCAGTTTCCACAGGATTTGCCATGGGTTTTTACTTTTTTAAAATACTTGATGAACTTTAAATTGACAACTAAACTTACAAAATATCACGCCTTAATACAATCACAAGTATTCAGAGAAGTGGAGCATAAAGGCACTATTTCAACCCACATTGATTTCCCTCCAAATTAGACATAAGCCTTACATCCCCATGTACAATTGTCCCTGGTTTAGAAGCATTGCAAACAATAATGCTCTGGGGGAAAAGGACACTTTTACCCACACAGGAGCATATGGCTGGGCTCAGGTCTGGCTCCAGGGCTGCAGGCGCCCCCCAGCCTCCCTGCCAGCAGCAGGCTGCACAGGTAACAATGACAGAGGGAGCCAGTAACTGCCTCTCCTCTTCCCCCATCATTGACTCCGCTGCATCTTGGATCTGCAAAGCTTGGTTTGATGAAGAGCTGGGGGGGGGGAAGCAGAAAACAACCCTTTTGATCTTGGCACCAAATTTTATGTGTTATAGCCACCTGTTTGATATATAGCAAAAGCACATCTGACAACACAGGCTGAGTTAGGTGACTATTAATCTCTTCTGTTAATCTGAATCTCTTGTGAGTAATCCCAGCCCAGAAACCATTCAGCCTCACACTGCGTGAGCAGAGCAGTGGGTGGTTAGTGGGTGGTTCTTGGAGCAGGTAGGTAGCAAATGTAATAGCTAAGTGAGATCTGTTTAGCAATATTTTTTTCAAACGAGGAAAACTGAACTCCCTCACCCCACAATTTAAGTAAGGAAAAACACTGTCTGCTCTTCATCACTTAGCTTTACAATATTTTGTTGACAGCTATAAAGCTTCCTTTGAACAAAGAAGGCTTCAGGCCATACTGCCCTAGGTGCTGTGCGAGACAGCAGCAGCCTGCTTAGCCCTCCTGCTTTGTCCCTTAACCAAGCAGGACAGCAGCTCAGCTGGGATGTTCTTTCAGCATCTGTGGGTTTGAGGGCTGGGGAGACCAGCCACTCTCCTGTGAGGGGTCTCACAGACTACACAGGGTGGAACTGGAGAGGGTACACAGACTAGAAACAAAGAAAATACCTGGCAGCACTCAGAGCATGGTGGCTCTAAAGAGCTCCAGGGTAAGTGCCAGGAAAAGCAAGTTGGTGTAGATATTTATAGTATGGAAAAAGGACTAAGACAAAGGCATAAGGCCCAGCTATTACAGAAGAGAAGACAGCACATGCAACCTGAGAAACTCATAGAAACACCGCACTCCCAAGAACAAGCCTCTCAACAGATGAGAACAGCTGTTTGGACATGCTGTTTCTAAACTATTAGCTTTATGGGGATTTCCAGGGCAGGACCAAATCTCAGCCAGCTGCCACTCATGCCCTTTTTTGCCATCATTGCCACAGCCCTTGCTCTGGTCACTCTTGGAGCAACCTCCTTTGGAAGAGGAAATCACAATGGGCCTGATATTAGTTATCAGGCTCCATTTTATGAAACAGCTTAAAATATTACAGGGGTTCTATTTACTGAATATCTGTGTTAAGTTTAAGGAGTTTTACGTATTTTCAACATGGTAATAGGGGACGATATTTACCTCCTAATAAGAATGCTATGAGAGATCACTAGTTTCTTAATTCAACACAAACAACACAAAATTGGAGGAAGATGTCACCGTCTTGCCAAAAAGATAAGAAACTAGACTCAAAACCAGCTGCAAGGACAGTCAAGACAAGCAATTTTCAGACAGTGTGCCAACAAAAATATTTAGTTGTACTGCTACTCTCCCGGAGAGCCTTCAGTGTGTGTTTTCTGGAGCAGAAGACTACATGAACTTATTTGTGTATGCATTGAGTAAGTCAACGGCAGCAGTTACTAGGAACAATAAAGAGAAGCAAGGGATGAGAAAAAGGACAAAAGGAGGAAGCTAGTAATTTATAGGAGAGAACATATCTAATTAGAACTGGGGTGTTAGGAGAAGGGGTGTGTGTATATATATATATGAATTTATTATCATCCATGGTAACTCTTTCCTTAATTGTGCATTTCCAGAAATACCTGTGTGAGGACAGAAATCAAATTAAAGACATACATTCACACAAACTTTGACCTTGATAAAACACTGTAAAAGAGCAAAAAGACTCTGCATCTTTTTGAGCATGTAAAAGCAATTTCCTAAAGCCATGACTCAGAAATGCTAATTCTGTTCAAATTACCCAGTTACTCAGGATGATGATAAGAATGTTCATCTGAGACCTCAGTTATGATGTGCAATGCCGTTTAGACTGGTGATTTTCATGAGCCTCTCAGCACACTCTTGTCTCAATCTCACCCCTGCCACCACATTAAAAATTTGTCTCTAAAATTGCAAATCCCCAACTCTGTTGGCTCCCATTCTCACCATCTCAGGACAGCCTGGAGACATGACATCTCCATCAACACCAAAACACATGCCGGAAAATAGCTTACTGCAGGTCTGTCACAGAAAGATCTTTCCCCTCCATGTTGCATACTATTATAACCCTTATAAAATGCAACGGACCAAACAATATAAAGAACTAAAAAAACATTGTTCTTAATTGGCTATAAAATGGAGAAAACTCATGTTAAAAATTCCTTTTCTCCACAATTCTGACAATCTGTAAGCAAGATCACTAAAATTGCTTAAGTTTCTGTTTTCCAACTACATAGCACAAGACTACAAAAGCCAGGGTGACTATTCAGTAAGTTGCTGCAGACATACAGCTATCTTGCAGAATTATTTCTTTTTTCATTTTAAGATACATAAGTAAAGAAAAATCTGATCCTTTAAGCAATTTTATGCAAGTGCTGTCACTGCTTAGATCTTGCTTGATCTTGTTCTTCCACACCTGCTCTTGTACATGAGCTCTTCCAATACTACTCCACCAGAGAGCCACAGAGGCCCAGGTATCAATAAAAACAGTAACAAGAAAGTGACCAGGGGGAGTGGGATGGCCCCAGCAGGGGGGACAAGCTAGAAACTGAAGCACCCCTGGAGGAGGCCACATCCTCCCCAGTGAGGCACCATCCCCCACAATCCTGGCAAGCAGGCAGACCTGGGGGTGGGTCACAGGCTCCAGCAACAGCCCCAACACAGCAGAATGAACCCAGGAGTCCAGTCAGGTGCAAAAGGAGACAGAGCTACCACATGGGTCTGAGGGGTCCATCCAGGAGAAGATGCCAGAGACAGACCTGGGGCTCTGACACACCTACAGGGTTTGCCTCGCCTGGCACTGCTCAGGCTGCTACTGCTTGTAGATAAATAGAGAGAAATAAACTAATGAGTTTAGAAACAACATTTTAGAGTATTGTTTTAATGATCTTTGTAGTTCTAAGTCCAAGAAAACCTAAGCTTCGTTTTCTTTTAGGTATTGAGAAGTCTAATGAACATAGATCTAGGAGTCTGAGCTGCAAGGGCAAATCCCACCACATTCTGCAATATTTGCAGTTGAATTAAGAGCACTGGGGATATATTATGTTTCTATGCACAGGCACTTGCATTTGCAGATGTTAGGCCATAGGACACTGTGCTGCATGGTTTTATCTTATCGGCATGCTCTCAGTTTTACTCTGTGCTCCATTAAGGTGAAGTGGGGGGTGGAACATTCTGGAAAGAGCAGGGAAAAACATCATTTGCCATGGGAGTTCCTAAAGATACCTCCTAAATATTTCCTTACTCTGCTCTGAGATACTGCTGAGTGTAACAGGTTAGGGAATCACATCAAAGAGCTGCAAGCCACCAGCTTTTGCAGTGGCTGAAGAGAGGAGCAAGGAGCAAAGCTTCAGAGCTGTTAACAAATGGATGGTTTTCAAGTCGTCAGGGATTTTGCTGTAAATCAGAATTAATGAGGTAGTTGTAGACTTAACCTGGCTCATCTTCTCACTATATCAATGGCTGTTAATAGAGCCTGTTGCTTGAGGGGATGGCACCACATCTGTGAGGGCATGGCCTGCACCAGGATGACTTCAACCCCTGGCTCAGCTCCCCTCAAGGAGCAGTCCTGCTCAGGCTGCTCACTGACAAATAGTCATTTGGGTAATTTATGGGTTTCATAGTGGAGGTTCCAAGAGAAGTCATAGAATTACTTTTTTTCCAAAAGACAACAACTATATTTCCAACTGGTAGCACTGATGTGGTACATACTGCGAAAATAAATGGGTTAAGTGTCCATGCAAACTGTGCAGAGTCTTTGATTTACCCTTAATAAATGCAACATTGTTGA